>NC_140583.1:244161957-244821957 GCF_964204655.1 Triturus cristatus
CGCTGACCCACCACAACGGTGATTCTGCCCCTGTGAAGAACCACTGTGGGAGTGTACAGATGTAACCATTACGCAAACGTTCATGAGCCTGCCGGGTCAAACACAAACGGCAGCAGACCCCCTTCGAAAAGGGGGCCGGAACGTGCAAACCGCAACTCCACGAAAAAGGCTGCTGCCAGCAACGCACCGAAAACAGCACTCTCAACCGCCTACCAGAGCATTGTGCCCGCCCTCACGGCCGCCTCGATGGACGGGTTGGACGTCCACTCACTGCCTATTGCAGGAAGAGCAGCCCCCCAGATGCACGGGCGCCCCGAGTAGCCACCTTGTCGCCCCGAGCCGTGCCCACTGCGGCCTGATCCTGTCCGCCTCGCGACGCACCTCCCCCCCCCCCCGCGGGCCCCAAACATGGCGGCTAGGGGGGGGGCAAGACGCGTTTCGAGCGCATGGCGGGAACAGCTGTTGGGAACTAGCCGGCTCGCACATGCCGTAAGGTGCTTCCCCAAACCCGCTAAACCCCCGCACGAGGCCCCCGCGGGCCCAGGGCAGTCTGTATTATGCCCCGTGAATCAGGGCCAGGACTCGTTGCCCCGAGAGAATCTGAGGCAAACCCGAAGGCAATTGAGACACCCCCCCAGCCCCGCGATCCTCAGGCATTTGTCGGAGCAGGGAAGGAAGTGGGAGGGTGAGCGTGGGCCGCCGTCCGTGGTCTGAATGCGCACCGTCGACAACCTCCCATTACCGAGTCCGTAACCAGCTCATGTCCAGAACTCGAAGCGAATGCCCAGCCCGACACAATAAAAGGAGCCTGGCCCCACGGAAACTTCCAAGCAAGCACAAACGGCGCTTTCCCCTCAACGTGCACAAGCCCCAGACCCCCGCCACAACTCTCCCCCCGGCTAAAACACCCACACTGAGCGCCACGAGCAGCCCGGGAGAGTGAGGGGAAACGGACGCTCCTAACCCGACCGCGACCGAGGCCTCCCACAGGCGCCGGCTCGATAATTACATAGCGATGCGGACATCAAAGGGGCACGGGGCACAGGGCCGGGGCACTACCCCTACGCACTCAGCTCAACCTCGTGACCGCGACCCACAGCATTCAGCCCTTAACGATCCTGCCCCCTCACAAACTCTTTCCCCGAGCACGGACCCCCCCCCGCCCGTGGCACGCCGACCACAGGGCCCTGTCTCCTGGTACTGCCCAGGGACAAGGCCGGGGCGAGAGGGAAGTAGCCCAGGGACACGACCTCCCACCCCTGTGCCTTCCTGTGGCACTAAGGCGGCCGCCCTCAAGGGGGCGGGCCGCTGCGCAACCCCCCCCCCGGGCAGCCTTACATTGCTTCTGGGGTGCTAGTGGCCTAATCCTGGTTGGCCGCCTGCTCGACATCCACCTCATTGCCTTACACCAGAGGTCTTCAATCTGTGGGGCGCAAAACCCAGGGGTGCCGTGGAGTCCTGGGAAGGGGGTCGCGCATTCCCCAACCTCAAATGTGCCTGGATTCCAAAACGTTTGTTTTAGTCTTGGAAAAAGATGGCTAACTTCGATTGCTAAAATGCTCCAGCTGAGTCTCCTGTGCTGTGGAAAGTTTTTGTGCTAGTGTGCCTGGTCGCCTGAATGAAATGCAAATGCACCCTGTTAATCTGGAAGTGTAAAGGTTGCTTGGAACCTGTGATTCGTTACAAGCTTTGTGATGACAAAGATGTGGTTTTTTTTAGTGGTAGTGCAAAGCGTTAACAACTGAGCTGTGAAGTGCTTGCTTTTAATCATAACTATATTTACATAGCCCTTACTTCTAAGGAGGTGTTGAAGAAACAGTTAAGCATCAAAAATAATTTGCATTAATACGCCCTAGTATTACTAAAATCTAAATTTTGGAAGCACCATTTTATCGTAAAACTATTTACACATTTTGTATCAGTCTTTATTCTACTGTGGGTAATGCAATGCAAGTATAAAATAATGACTTAAATATTATTAGTGTTTTTTGTCACAGGCTTGGATCTTGTAGCACTAAAAATACACAAGTCACTATTCACCACTGCAAAACCAAAGGGGATGATGGACGGAGTGTTGAACATTGCAAGCACTCACCCCCAGTCAACTGATCTGGGTTTAATCCATCATCATTCTTTATCTCACTCCGCCACCATAGTTCAGACATGGCCATATGCAAATCAGTCTGACCCTGTGCCTCAGGGGAACAGTCCAGCCCGAACGGCCAAGCCATGTCTTCCCTGGACCGGAAACAAGCATCCTGGGACTTATTCTCCAATGCACCAACCAAGATTTAAATCTGTGGCTCTCTGGTTACACACAGACCTATGCAGTGCATTAACTAATAGAGGTTTGATAATGTACTACAGTGCATTTCGCACTGAGTAACAACTTTTTAAATACATTTTTTATTCATGCCGCCCATTATTTTATATGTAGGTGTCTGAAAGTGAAAGACCTAAAACTTTTTTTGACTCTCCGGCAGCGCAAGCGTCTTAACCATACCTATGAGGCAGCGCAAAGTATCCCTGCATTGCTTTGCATGGCCTCATAGATATGGAATATGGCAAAGCATCGCAAGTCACTATGTTGCCTTACTCTGTGTCAAGGAGTTGTTCAATGGGCGTTGCATGTGGGTTCCCGTGGATTTTGTTGCTGCCCCATATTTAGAAAACCATGTAAAGCTGGGGCAGTGCCAAAAACGTACGCCTCCCCAGCGGAGGAGTAACGAGGGGACATTTTTTATTTCTACTTGTTTTTTCCTCTTTCCATGTGTGCTGCATTCTGCAACTGTCATAGAACGAGGAAAACACCTCTTGAGACTGTTTTTGAAGGAAGATGCCTCTTCCTGCACAAAAGCAAACCTGCCCATGTTGGTGCCAGGCAACAATTTGTGTGCCAATGCAGGGGGAAAGGACGGGAATGCACAGTATTTTACAAATATGGTGCATTCCTGCCCTTTGACATTGGCGTAGGGCAGCCCAGCAAGAAGACATGTGGTGCTGCCCTCAGCCAATTCCTCATAAATTAGATCCTTTGTTTTCAGCTACACCTTAGACCATGCCCCCACGCTCACTGATCTTTGGTTTGCTAAACACTATTTAATATGATTTCCCCACCGTAAAAATTATTTGCTGTGGGAATTGAGGGTGCTTATGGTTGTCGATGATGAGAGTACCAGGCTCTAGAATTTGTTTTCAGAAGGGGGTCCTTAATCCTAAAAAAGTTTTACAAGGAGGTCTCGGCATCAAAATGTTTGAAGAGCTCTGCCTTACACTGATACAGAGAGCTGTCCAGAGTGGGGAGACCCAGCTGATTGGTAGCGGTTTGCTACCTGCTTGGATTGCAGAGAGCAGTGTGTTGGACATTTCCATGAGGTCGCCATGGTCCTGGCTGCTTGTGCTGCCCCCCAGGTGCAAGTGGGCCATAGGTGGTGGCCTGAAGGGGGCTCCCTCCCTGTGCTGCGAAGATTGATTCGTCATCCCAGCATCTGTAGCATTTTGTGGCCCTCAGGCGCTACAGCAGCCTTGTGCACATTTGGACCTTGCTAAAGTTCTGAAGGCAAAAAAGGACTGGAGGGAGGCAGTTGAGACCAAGATGGGCGAGGTGCAAGTGGATGTCTCTCTATTGCCTCAATACTTCTGGAACGTCGCTGTTCAGGTAATAGAAGTGGAGAACAGGGTGTCATTGATCGAGAAAGAGGTGGCCACCATCAAGCTCCAGGTCTCCAAGTTGCTCTCTGCGACAGTGGTGTTTGAAGAGCGAGCCGAAGATGCCAAAAACCGGTCCGTAGGAACAATCTCCGTTTTGTTGGGAATCCTTAGGAGATTGAGACTTCTACTGTGGAGCAGTTCCTGGAGGAATGGTTGCAGTCTTAGGTTCCTGCTGACCAACTATAGGTTTGGTTTGTGGTGGAACGGGCACACAAGTCCCTAGCCTGGCAGACTCTGCCAACGACCTCACCCCCGCCCTTGATGGCTCCCATCCTTAACCACTGCGACAGGGATGTCATCCTCCAGGTGGCCAGGGCACATCAGGACCTCTGCTTTCAGAACTTGAAGATCATGGTTTTCCCAGATTACACCCAGGTAGTCCAACAATGTAGACTTTCCTTTGAGGAGGTCAAGCAGAAGCTCTGGGGCCTCAACCTGCAGTACATGCTTCTTTTCCGGAACGTCCAAAGGTGATTTTCAGCTCCACCAGCTACTCCTTTGACACCCCACAGGAGGCCTGGTAGTGGGCAGCGGAGAGGAGCGATCATCACCGTACAAGAGGTGCGGGGGCATCGGACCACTTCTTCTCGTCTTCGCCCAAAACCACCCAGGAGAAAGCAGACTCGATCCCAGAGGACTCGCTCGTAACCCTGTGAATGGTGGACGAGGGGGTTGAGGATGCTGGTCCAGACACAATGCAGACAGGCATGCTGGACCTCTACGGGCCCCAGGAGGAGGGCCCTGGTGGCCAACCGTGAGACCCTTCCTGAACAATTGGGCTACTCCTGGTATTGTGTGTTTTGGATTGTGAGGGTGCGTGGGACCTTGGTTGTATTGGTTTTGTTGGAGTGATGATCGTGCCTGATGTTAGGGCTGTCCCAAATGGGAGTGCTATGCGAATATATTCATGTTGTTGTCAGACACTGTGATCCTCCGGACAAGGAGCGCACTTGAGAGGTTGTCGGCAATGGCCCTGTTTGATGCTGTTAACAGTGGGGTTGGGGTGACAGATGCTTCCATGGGTAGAAGTATGAGGTGGAAGCTTGAGGGGGGCATGTTATGTTTGTTTTGAGTTGTTTGATTTTGCAGTCCACATACATTCTTAGTCATTCCTCAGTATGTACTATCCACATTGAATACGTCATTGTCCCAGACGTGCCTGCACCTGAATTGGGTCTACCAGATCAGCGGTACACGAATCCAATTGTAAAAACACCTTGCTTAAATGGTCGCGGTTAAGATATTTTCCTGGAATATTAACAATGAATTGCCCTGCTGGATCTTATTACATGGACACTTCTAACTTTTATAAAAGATTTAAACCCATGACTATTCGATACCAAGACACATCCTGGCAGTAGATGCCCTGCATCCTGCCAGTTAATCTCATCAGCTCCCCTATCACTCCGACAACCCTGCATGACTTTGAGAAAGGGGCTTTCCACTCTCCAAGAACTATATCACTGATAGCTGAGGCTCTCATTCCTCCAGAGATTGCTGGGATATCTAATCACATCTAGATGGTGGCAGATTGAAAAGTAATGATCACTATTCGTTCTTGCGACCCATCCTGTTCCCACCAGCTCCTACTGGCAAATGTTCTCTGTCCTACTCCCAAGTGGCCTTGTTGAGATGTGTCCTACACCCAAGGACCTAGTTGGGATTGGCGTGTAGTTCCTATAAAAAATATACAGTAGCCAAGCATTTAGACAACACACACTGTGGGAGTGGGATTGCTGTCAGATGAACTCTGATCAACCCCTTCTTGTAGCAAGTAGCTCACAGTGCCACTAGATTCTCCTCTTACCAAGAAGAAAATAGTTCTTGGCAACCATTGAACATGACAACTGTGATCCCTCAGGACCATGTAAACAATATACTACTTTTCGCTCAGTCACTCGTGCTCACTTAGTCTGTCTCAGAGGAATACACAGAATAAACAGGCTGGGAGTTTTCAATAAGAATTTATTCAACAGTTGTTATTCTGGTGTAGAATAGATGACCTGCAATAACCGTTAGGCAGTAGAAGATATAAATGATTAGCAGTACGATAAAGGTAAATGGATGGTACAGCTCTACCATCTTTAATACAGTCATGAATACATCTGAATATATAAAACACATGATAAAAGATGCATATTCCTACGATGCCGCCCTACCTAGAAGTACCTAAGGTACCTAGCATGTATGTAGGTGTTAAGCCAAGAATCCCTCTAGCATTTAGTCAACCCCATTACCTGAAGAGAGAGACTGTGGGACCCCGTCCTGGTCTCGAGTTGGACACCCCGCGAGGGATGGTAGACCACTGCGAGCTGGAGTGTCTGCGTGCAGGAACCTCAGCTTCTCTGGTCAGTTTGTCGGCCAGGAAGTCTCAGTCTCCTCTGTCTTATCTTAGCAAGATGTGATGTATATATACCCATAGGTCTCCCCAGGGGTTCTACCTTGCTGTATTAATGTGTCGGCCTAAGGATCACATTGAGCATGAACTTTATACATAGATTTTATACAGGAGATGGTAGTCCTGCTGTGTTTCCAAGAATCCTCATGCATAATGTATGAGATTTCGAACTAGGGAAAACCTGAATGCAGTGGAATATCTAGGTTAAAGGTCAGTCCCTGTAAACCGTGACAAGTGTAATGTAGGGAGAGAATATAGGTAGCGGGTAATGAGATTACCGGGGCTTATGTTATGATGCCTATATGGAATATAACAGGAATCGATTATGAACAGGAAGCACAATAGAACAACAATGAAAGGCTGTTGAATACAAGAAATAGAAATTTCTCACCCGGTTGAATTTGAAGATTGTCAGGTTTAGAATGAGGTTGTGTGCAAGATCCAATGGAAGCATCCCCACCAGTCACCACTTGTACTTTAATATGTAGGGCAGTGGGCAGTGGTAGAAATGAGGAGAGGGGAATGGGATAAGTGTCAGGAAACACAATCCAAGTATTGTTGTTCCTGTGGTATAGAAGGAAAGTAAACCAATTGCTGGGAGTGCTTCAGGGCTTCGATTGTCATGAGGCAGTCTTTGGCGCTTAACCGTAGTTGCATGAAGTTATCATGATTGTTTGGACAGGATTGCGGAACATTGTATGTTATATAAACTGCCTCCAGCGAAGCGTGAACTGTATATGGATTTGAAATGTAACATTTCCTTGACAGAGCTTGTCCCAGGAACACTATTTTGAGGTCTCGGTTCGTTCCTCAAGTGTATTCCACATCTGGATGCTGCAAAGGAAGAGAAACTGTAGCACACACCTATAAAAGATCAAGTCTAGTGAGGATTCCAGCTCTCATGAGATCAGGAAATCTCGGCTGCCATTTTGAAGGCTGACACTATATAAACCACATCCTTCAGGTTCTCGATGCTTTGCAATGAAAATCTGAAGGAAGTAGTCTTTGTTTTCCTGAGTACAGCATCTCCGAGAAGCCTGTCTGCTGCCAAGTACTCAGGACTTTCTTATACAAGGAAAAGCCGAACATACATGGAATGATGTATCATCGTTTAATGCTCCCCGACCCACACTTTCTCTTCTTTACAGCGTGCCTTGATAATTTTTGCAGTTCCCTCATATTTTTAGGGTCATCCTCTGCCTTAATAAATGCATTTTGCATTTTTTCTCTTGTCATGCACCAGTCCATACCTGATTGGCAGTGTGTCACTGTCGGGACCTATGAGCTGCCAAAAAGCTTGGCTACATTTCTGCGTGCCACCTTCGGGTCCTGCAAGAACAGGGTAGACTACTGAAATAACCCCTGGGCCTGGCTGTAAATCCCTCATGTGTTAGCCCTGGGCCTCCCCCAGGATTTTTCCATGGGTACCCTTCAAATGAGTGGAACCTTTCTGAAAACAATCTCCTTTGGCCGGGCTTTGCTCCGCTACCCCCCCTGTGTGTTTTCTTTGTGGCTGGGCTACGCTTCGCTGTCTCTCCCTGCGAGTTCCTCCTTGTGGCCGGGCTTTGCTCCGCTGCTTGCTGAGACCAGGACTTCATCCCCCAGCAGCCCCGCTATCACCGAGGACGCCGATGACGCTGTTAACGAGCGCCAGGAGGTGCATAAAGACCTGGGCGGGGCAGAGGCCCTTGTGGAACCTTTCTGAAAACAATCTCCTTTGGCCGGGCTTTGCTCCGCTACCCCCCCTGTGTGTTTTCTTTGTGGCTGGGCTATGCTTCGCTGTCCCTCCCTGCGAGTTCCTCCTTGTGGCCGGGCTTTACTCCACTTCTTGCTGAGACCAGGACTTCATCCCCCAGCAGCCCCGCTATCACTGAGGACGCCGACTATGCTGTTAACGAGTGCCAGGAGGTGCATAAAGACCTGGGCGGGGCCGAGGCCCTTGTGGAACCTTTCTGAAAACAATCTCCTTTGGCCGGGCTTTGCTCCGCTACCCCCCCTGTGTGTTTCCTTTGTGGCTTGGCTACGCTTCACTGTCCCTCCCTGCGAGTTCCTCCTTGTGGCCGGGCTTTGCTCCGCTGCTTGCTGAGACCAGGACTTCATCCCCCAGCAGCCCCGCTATCACCGAGGACGCCGACGACGCTGTTAACGAACGCCAGAGGCGCATAAAGACCTGGGCGGGGCCGAGGCCCTTGTGGAACCTTTCTGAAAACAATCTCCTTTGGCCGGGCTTTGCTCCGCTACCCCCCCTGTGTGTTTTCTTTGTGGCTGGGCTACGCTTCGCTGTCCCTCCCTGCGAGTTCCTCCTTGTGGCCGGGCTTTGCTCCGCTGCTTGCTGAGACCAGGACTTCATCCCGCAGCAGCCCAGCTATCACCGAGGACGCCGACGACGCTGTTAACGAGCGCCAGGAGGCGCATAAAGACCTGGGCGGAACCTCGTCCCGCGTGATGCGCGCAGGGTGCGCCGGGAGAAGCCCGGGACAAGGGCGGGACCGTCTGTGGCCGTCAGGGGCCGAAGGAGGCCGGGCAGGGCCACGTCCCTTGATTTTGTGCTCAGGTCCCAGGGCCTAGTGGTGATTCCAGGTTATATTGGCTAGTCATTAGGGAACTGATAGTCTGTGCTGTGGCCCCTGTAAAAGTTACGTTGACCTAATAGGGAAGTTTAATACTTAAAGTATATTGTTTTGTTGTTGATTTAATTGAAGGTGTTCCTCGCCATTTAGTTCCCGCGGCTAGGTATTATAACCTCTAAGCTCTAAGCCACTATAGCTAGCGGGGCCTTTAGCAGGGGTAGCTAGTACTGTGTAGCTCGCTGTATTGTGATTTGACTATGGTTAAACCTAAGAATTCCCAGTCCAGGGTGGGGGGAGGGGTAAAGGGCACCCTAGACGCTTTTATCACAAGAGCAGAGTCTCTGCTCACGCATGAGATACAGCTGACTGAAGAGAGATTGTCACTAGATTCCCTCATAGCAAGAAACGGTCTTCCTTGGATAAAATAGCGTTATGTCCCACGCCTCGAGGAGCAGCTCAACCAGCCCAAGTCCATCTAGTACACACTATTCAGCCTGGCCCCATTGACATATTAGCACCGGTTAACACAATCCCTCAGGGGGACCTTGAGACAGCTAACACAATTGGGCTGGGTCACACCAGTCTGAATGTAGATGAGCCAGTCTCCAGCAATGAAGACGGTCAGGAGGTTAATGTGTACGGAACAGTGCAACGGGACGGCTTGGGCGTGGGGTCTAGTGTTCAATTAACTGAGCCCGAATTAGACCCCCAACGGAGCACAGTTAGGGAAGTAGTTACACGCTCTAAAAGGTCTTTATTGGCGTCGGGCACTCCCCCCTTAGCCATCCCGCCTGAAATAACTGGTGCTAGGGATAGGGGGCTTCCAGATACTAGCGGGTCGCATATAATAAACCCTGCTACTAAGTCTAGCCGCAGAGGGCTTGTTAAACCTAATAAAGGAGCAAGAAAAAAAGCTGAGAGTATAGTGTGTCAAAACTGCCAAAAAGGGAGTTGGGAGGAAGGGCCCCAGGGAATTATTAAGGCATTAGTGACAAAAATGGAACAGCTCCTACTCCTATATCTGGGGCCGGTAATTGCAGAAATTACTAGATTGGAAGGGAGAATAAGTAGGCTGCTAGATCAAGACAGGGGACAGTTACCTGGGAATACTCAACAAGGGAGGGAGGAGGGGACAGTAAGTGCTAATAGTGGGTTAGAGGCTGAAACTACTAAAGACCCTAGGTCTATGGATCGGAGAGGAATAACCTTGGAGGCATCAAGGAGTAGTAATAGGAGTTTGTGCTGTAAGGGCCTGGGTATAATGCTGGCCCCTCCTAATCCTACGGACCATTGTGTAGGAAGTAAGGAGTCTGAGAAGGCCTTTGATAGTAATAGCATTGATTGTGTTCAGAGCACATCGGGCCTCCAGACACTGGATTTACCGCCTGCATCTTGCCCGTATACGGTGGTGCTAGTAGGTGTTCCTGGACTTAGTCATGACAGGGAAGAATCAACTAGAACCCTGATAAAGGCCTCTCATTGGATACACAACAACACGAAAGTAAGGAGTTTTCAGCATAGGCATATCCTCATGGCCAGGAGGGTGGCTTGGATTGGTGATAGTAAGAGAAAGTTTGCAGGTGATTGTGTTATTGTAAATTAAATTTTAGGCATCCTGAGCTGGTAAGAGACTTGCTTGACACCCATTATGGGGATAGGGCAAGCGGGTCTTGCATAAGAATGCTGCCCCTGTACTTCTTTTATAGGGACAAAGTTAAAGAGTCAGGTCAGGTTACTCAGAGGTACCGGGCTAATGAGAAAGGCGAGGACAGGCCTGGCCTTGTAACAAATAGGTTTGCCCCACTCTCCAGCACATCCGCTCTGGACGAATTGGACTGACTGGATAGGGCAGGGAGTGGGGAGATCGAGAGAGAACAGGAGAGTCAACCTAAATCTGATGACATAAGTCCGCCAGGGGAATGCGATCTTGGAATTGAATCCCGTACTTTAGCGCGATATGAGAGGGGTGGGGAAGGTACGATCATAGAAGCAAGTAGACCAGAAATGTGTTACCCCCCAGGGAAGATGAGTGGAGGAAAAAGTGGGTCTGAATTAACTTCCAATGAGATTAGGGTGGTCTCCTGGAACATTGCAGGAATTGCAGCCAAAATTCAAAGCAAGGAATGGTTAGACGACATTAGACAATACCACATCATTTGTCTCCAGGAAACCTGGGAAATTAACAGTAGTGCCCCACTCTTGGAGGGCTATAAAGTGTTTTTTGTCCCGGCCTGTAAAACAAAGATGGGCCGTGCCAAGGGAGGTCTACTAATCTACGTGGCCCTGACGATTTAAGGGACTTGGCAGGATCTGGGGTGGGGCTCGGATTGTCTCCAGGGCATTAGATACCGCAAGAAGGGTTCAAAACTCTTTTTTATAAATTTTTATAATGTGGGACAATCTATGTTGAGACTGGCCGAGCTTGAGGAGAGACTGGCTTGATTACAAGATATAGGGGATACAAGTACCCAGTTGGTTTTAATGGGGGATTTCAATTGTCATCAGTGCCCTTATTTGAAATGGGGAAGAGGAAATTGGGATTCATGCCCTTCTACCAAGGATTGGCATCTAGAGCACTCCAGAGAGGGCATGGAATTAAGTAAGATCCTGGGTACGCATGACTTAACCCATACGATGGATCTGATTGATAGTGGGTCGTCTAATATAATAAACCCCTCCTTTAAGGGTAGGGGAAGAGTCTCGATTATCGATTATATCTCCGTAACAAACTCGCTAAAATGTAGGGTTAGAAATTTTAATATAATGGTTAGTGCCTTCAGTGATCACAACCCCTTGGTATTGTCTCTGAGGGATGACAACTTAACTGCTAAGTTGGACAAAAGGACCACCGTGGGCCTTTTTAAAGCAACGGATCAGGGCAGGAGAATCAGATGGAGCAACATTGATGGGGAAGCATTCCATAGAGCGCTTCTTGTCAATACTGATAGCCAGACATGGAGGTGCCTAGATCCAACAGTGGAGGGGAGAGATCTGATTAGAGCTTTTGAGGGCACTGCCCAGCACATTGACAGTCTCTTGAGGGGTAAAATGAAGACGCAGGCTGACACTCACCCCAGATGGTTTGATCGTGATTGCTCAAGGGCTCATAGGGACCTGAAGTTGGCACTTAAATCAGTCCCAAAGGATAGGGGCACGGTCGTTGCCTGTAGGATTTGTTACAAAAGGGCCATTAAACAGCGAAAAATTTCCCTACAAATTCAGGCATGGGAGTCACTGAGAGAGGCTGCCGAGCGCAGGGACATGAACAGCTTTTGGAGGGTAATTAATGATCCTTGCTTTCAGACATCAAACAATCCGAAAGTGGCGTGTCATATCTTGCCAGAAGCTTGGGTGTCCCACTTTACTAACTTATATAATCATGGTGGCTCAGAGGATCAATTAACTCCAGTTACAGGATTCCCAGTGTGCTCATGGATGTGTTTTACGATAGCCGAGATCAAATTAGGAATAGATGGCCTGGCAGTAAGAAAGGCTCCAGGACTGGACGGGATTCCACCAGACCTATTCAAAAATCAGGTAGACTTCTGGGCTCCCATACTTACTAGGGTATTCAATACAGTCACAGAAGTAGGTATGCCCAGTTCATGGTCCACGGCTGCTATTGTACCCATGTTTAAAAAGGGAAATAGGAATGATCCACAGTGTTATCGTCCGATATCCCTTATTGATGTCACGGCGAAAGTTTTGGGTAGGGAAATACTAAATCGTTTAATGGTCTGGGCAGACGAAAATAACATTATTACAGACATTCAGTATGGGTTTCGCAATGGTCGCTCAACGACAGATCAGTGCCTTAATCTTTATCATCTGGTGGCTAAGTATACCCAGGCTAGGGAGAGCACAGTGTACCTGGCTTTTATGGACCTCTCAGCAGCATTTGACTGTGTAAATAGAAGTAAGTTGTGGGAAATTTTAGTGGTTATGGGCGTGGACCCAGGGCTGATATATGTTTTACGAATGCTTCACATGAACACAACGGCACAGGTCAGGTTTAGCGACGAGGGAGACCTATCGGAAGACTTCCCGTGCGTGAGGGGGGGGTGAGGCAAGGTTGTATCCTGGCGCATTTTCTATTCACGCTTTATATAAACGGTTTAGATAAGGCGCTCGGAGCCTTGGGGGCTAGACCCTCAGTTTCTCTTCTGAGTTACGCGTATGATGAATGGGAGGAGAAGTATACCGGTCCTCCTATATGCTGACGACGCGGTCCTCCTGGCGCGTACGGGAAGGGGTCTACAGGCTCTTATTAACGGATAACGGATTTGTCAGCTGTATGGCGGAACTAGACTTAGTTCCTAACCTCTCCAAGTCATATGTCATGGAAGCAGGTAAAATCCCTTCTAAGAAATGTATTTTTACAATTGGGGCACATAAATTAGAAAAAGTAAAAGTTTTTAACTACCTGGGGATTTTATTTGATAAGGATCTTAACTTTAAACCACTGGTCATGGACAAATGTAGTCAACAAACCAGTTCGGTGGGCTCACTTATGAACTATACTACTAGACTTGGTCGTTGGTCACCTAATGAAATAGTGCAATTATATAGCTCGGTATGTTGTGCCAAGACCTTGTATGGGAGCGAGGTATGGGGTTTTACAGATATATAAAACATTCAAACGGAGGAAAACAAGTTCCTAAGAAGGCTTTTGCAAGTGCCCCAAAGTACGCCTTCCTTTATAGCTCATGAGGAGCTTGGTATTACTTACTCTAGTGATAGGGCAAGTCTTAAACCCATCATTTGCTGGATAAAAATTTGGACGAACCCAGAGGCAAGTCTTAAGTAGACATATTCTCGAGGACTGCATTGTGGGTGACAAAGGTCACCGGATACCCTGGCTTAAATATGTAAGGGACACCTTGAGTTGGTTGGGTTATGCTAATTTTTTCGACGAACCACTCACATTATCCCCCAGAGATAAGGGTGTCATAAAGGCAGAATTCTCGCGGAGCATAGCCAGGGAAAGAGAGGACAGAGAAGGGCGGAAAGTTACAGTAAGAGCCTACCTGTTAACAAAATCACGACCGGGTATGGAATTTTATCTCTCTAATATATATAATAGACAGGATAGATTTTTAATGACTAGATTCAGGTTAAATCTTCTGCACCACATTTTATCGGTTCCGGCTGGGTTTGTAACAGATGTAAACATAAAAGGGTGTTGCGGCTGCGATCTGAGATCTCCTCAAGATACTCTTCATTTTGTTCTAATTTGTCCTTTTTATGCACGTCCCAGGTCTTTGTTTTTAAAAACCATTTTAAGATGCTCCAAAATTAGACAGGCTAATGTGGTTCTCCTATTTTTAAAACTCTCCTCCAACCCTTTTACTTTGTTTAGTACTGTACATTTTTTAAGACTGGCGGTAAAAATAAGGAATACCAGAGGAGAGGACTAGCCCCTTGGGTCTACCGAGGCATGGAAGGTTATTAGGACACTATATAGGCTAGACCCTCAGTTTCTCTTCTGAGTTATGCGTATGATGAATGGCTTTGTCCTCTTATTTTAATGGAGAAACTTTATGCTGCTGGATTAGCTTGGGTTAGCACATAGTGTCTCGTTCTTAAACTGTTAATACTTTGTATTTTTTATTATTTTTTGTAGTAACCGGGTATATTTTAACGTTTTTATCTGTGTATATCAGTTTAACTTATTATGGAATTCTGATTATTTATGTCATGCTCTTTTATGGATATTTTTATACCCGAATAAAGATCATTGATTGATTGATTGAGTTTGCTGCAGGAACACCCCATAATGCATCTGAGTTGATTTCAGTTTGTCTCTAATCATTTCTGTCTGTGGTGTCTTTACTCCTCTTGCTGTGAGCTGTTGATGCAGGGTCGCTCTCTAACTTCTGGCCAGCGCCTTGAGACCCTCGTGAGTGAATAGCCGCGCTTTACAATCCACCAGCATGCTCACTACGGTCTTCCAACCTACATAGTGAACTGTATCTCTACATAGAAAAGCCTAAACCAGAGGAACCATGTTCTCTTTTCAGACAGTCAAACTCTGGAATTCTGTGCTTGCCAGATAGGTATAGGGAATCATCAACAATTACAATGTCTCTTCCCTGCTCACTTGACACCTGAAACAGGGGCTAAGTCACCCGAACTGGAATGTAAAATTGACATGGCTGCGTCTTTCTCGCAACATATGCGCTGTGAAGTTCACTTGACCACCGTTGGAGCATGACTTAGAACATCTGGTACCTCAGCCAATGTGTCCCACAGATGTCTTTTTGTATCCAACAACCTATCCGCACACCTCCGAAAAGGGCCCCCAGGAATATGCAGTGCTTTGCGGCCTCATCTGGGGTATGAAGCGCTATTCAAAAACTCCAAAACAATCCGACCCAATGTTCTCCTCGGACAGGGGGGACTGGGCACAAATATTTTCTCATTACTGCTTACTGTTAATTTGCAAATCTGGGTTTAAAAGGATCAGACATAAAACTTTGTTTTTATCCTTGTACTCTCATTTATTTATTTGTACAACTGTGAAATCTCTGTTTAGACTAGTGGCACGGTCTACCCCATCTTTCCGCGGCCCCAACCACCAACCAGCGTAAAATGTGGTAATATCTTACATTGTGCTGCCTGTCGGAAAAATCCCTATGTTTTTTTGCCATTTAATTTTCTCCTTGTTTTTATTTCTCTTTTTCTCTGCACAGCTTCCCCTGCCCACTGCTTATCTGTCTGTCAATGCATTATTTTTGATGTGGTCTTTATCCTGGCTGATGAGCTGCGTGTAACTTGTTTCTTCTCTTACATCTGCTCCTTATGTGCTTTAGCTCCAGCACTACCTTTGCTGTTAGTGAGGAAAGGTTATCGGAGGGAGAAACGATATTTGCTAACATTATGTGGCCAAAAAGAGGTAGGATTTTTCAGCCTTTAAAACTTCTGGGAAACATAATGATGTCACCTGACATTACATCATATGGCCTCTGCCCCTGTGATGTCATCACAGTAAATGAAATCACGTCACTACAGAAGGAAGATACCCTGCCAGACGTCTGCAGGTAGCAGTGACTGGTAAGGTGCACTTCTAGCAACAGTTAAATGTACACACCATGAGCACATGCAGTTATTAGTCACAATTGTGTCAACAGTGACATCCTCCCCCCTTGCCTGCAGATGAACAGTAATCTTTGTCCCTCACAAGCAGGTCTGCCAATCTGCTTCAGTCTTTACCTGCAGCCCGGGAAGCATTGCAAGGGGATCCTTGCTGCTAGGGACAACCTATTCCAGTCATGAGCTTTACAGACCATTGTTTTCAGGTGGGTTCATCTAATTAAAGTGAATCAGGGACACAGCGACCAGATTGAGTTATGTTGGTGCATAAACAGCAGTGGACTGGGATATGCGGTCCCGGCTGCCCCCAAGCCTTGCCCAATGCTATTGCAATCGAGGCTTCCGCGATAGATGACCTGCCAATGCGCCTCGATCAAACCTTCAGCACCATCACACAGAGGTTTCAGAGCCAGAGCCCTTGCAAGTAGCTCAGCCATTTCACCTCAATTATGCACAATTACCCGCTTTTCCAGAAACAGAGCCCTTGCACACACCTCTTCCAATGCGCCACAGTGATGATCTGCAACCACTCTCACTGCCACGGAAATATAGGAAGGACCCCTACAAGCGTTCTGGCAACGCACCTCAATCCAGCTTGGACAAAAGCCGAGCTTGCTGCTGTCCCCACACACGTGTAGTTATCCGGAGGTTGTGGATTTGCAGCCTGTCCGCACTGCAGGGTCACACAAAGAGTAACCACTACCACTCCTCCCCCAGCACAAATTGTCAATAGGCAGATTATGAACACGGACTCTTCCGTCTTTCCCCATCCTTCCTCTGAATCCATTATGACTCCCCTCTGCCCCCTGCCCTTCCATCCTACTCTCTTAATAACCTTCTTCTGCCCGTCTTCTTTCATCCTCTCCTCCGTTGCCCTCAATCCTGTCAAAGAGAGTCGTGGGCTTTTCTGCGGCCACCTTTTACACTCTGAGCTTATCCATGCATCCATCCAGAAGTTCCTCTGTAGTTGCTGGAACAGCTTGTGGCAGCTTCATGAGCACAGTGGGGGGTGTTTGTGCTTCAGGAGGAAAACTTCCCGTCTAATGTTTGGAAGTTATTAATCATGCTACAAGCATTCATATTCTGCAATGGTGTGTCAAAGCAAGCAGGGATAGGACTGCAGGTTGGCGGCCCCTCTTCTTCAATGACCACCATCTCAGTTGCTTGTTAAACCATTTCTTGTTTCACTCCTCTGAACAACGCATAAGCAACAAAGCAGATCCTATTCTGTACTCTCAAAGTCTTCGCCAACTGTAAAACTTTCTTCTCTCCTCTCCTCGCACCCTCTCCCCTACCTGTTGCCCCAGACCACAGTTGTGTATTTGTAAATCTAACCTGCCTGTCATGCACTCATGTAGTGGTTGCCATGCAATCACTAGGTTTGAAGTTTAGGGCGCCCGACCAGTCTATAGTAAACTTCTTCATGTGGCAACTCATCCCAGGTGTTGAGGTGAGGGGTTGAGATGACAAGGAGTCTTCCCAGTTTGGGCCTATTAGGGCCTGGAATGACCTAGAGCTCAAAACGCTGCCCCATCCTTTCTCTAGGCAACCCACACAGGAACTTTCTATGATACTGTATTGACACTCAAACACATCTAACCTCTCTCTCCATCTATACCCTTTCCCTCTCAAATATTCCTTTGGCCATCCCTCCGCATCCCTACTCCACCATCTCTCCTGCCTATGCTCCTACGCTCTCTCTAGTCACGTACCCACTCTATCTAACATGCTCCTCACCACCATGGTGTATGCCGACCAGGAGCCATAACTCCCACACCACTAGACCCCTGCCTGTCCTCATGCTTCCCCTCTACCATCCTTCGCACTTTCTGTTGCCTCAGTATACTCCCCTTTGCCTCCATCCTCCACTTCCTGCTCATCTTCCATAGGACCTGCGCGTTTGTGGACAACATAAACTCTGACTAAGGTGCCTAAACCGATTCCATGCACCCTTGCAGTATATGTTGGCCAAGAGATGAGCTAGCTCATGGTGACAAAATAAGCCCCTAACCCAAACAGTGAGAGAATGGTTTCTGGCAACCACTGGACATGACAACCCCGACTCCTCAGGGATCTTGGTAATAGATTAGAACCTCTTCGCCAGTCTCTTGTGCACTCTTGCTCTCAGAGAAATATAGAGAGAATACACAGTGGGACGTTTTCAATATATTTATTGAACCAATGTCATTGTTGTATAAGATACATGTGCTATGATAATCAGTAGTGAAGCAGATGAAAGTGATTACAAGCACCAAAAGAGTAAATAGCAGATATAGCTCCACTATGGTGCTAAGACAGTGTATATATGCAGGCCTATAATACAAGGTAGTAATCAGGCGTACTTCAACTATGCAATCTCTACGCTGTATATGTCTAGAGTGTGTGTAAGTGTAGAGCCAAGAATTCCCCCCATGAGAGGATCCAACCCCATTACCTGGTGGGAAAGTATGTAGGACCCCGCCTTGGTCACAGACTGGGCACCCCCAGGGAGGTGTTAGTTGCTTGGCCAAGTTTGAGCATGCAAGACCTTTCGATGTCAGCGGAAGTGCCTCCTCTGCTAACCCCCGAAAATGCTTCTTCATTTATAATAAAAAGCATTCCTGCGATGTACATGCAGATTAGCAGTGTTATGCATATGTAGATAGCCCTGTCACCCTGTGGATGAAGATGTAACGACATTTGTACATCGTGCGTGAAGGCCTTGTACTCGGTGTTTGAGGCATCATGATAGTGTTGCGCAAAGCAAGATGTATAAACAAAGCAGTTTCAGAGAAACTAATCCAACATTGTCACACACTCGATTATGTCCAGAAGGTCACAGCAATTATGTTATTGTGCAGAAAAGAGGACAATGTAAGAAAATGTGCAGCATTGCTATATGGTCCTAACTCCGGCACATAACACCCACTCCTCATACTAAGTGTCAATTTAAAAAGCTATCTAAAAAGGCAGCAAGCCATATGAAATTTAAACAAAAAAATCTAAATCACTTTTAAAATCATCTAAAACCAAGCTTCCCTTTAAAATACACATAAAAGCCATTAAAAGTAATTATACTGTTTGAAACCCCAAGCGCTCAGAAAGCTATGGTGTCTAGAATACAAGCAGAAAAATATAGTTTATGTATCATTTTGTTTAAAAAAGAGGTCAAATAGTTCCCACCAAACGGAAAAGCCAATTGTTTATGTGTTCCGAGTGGTAGAAGCATCATTGCTGTTGTTGGCAATCGCAGACGACGTTCCCAGAGGTGCACCTTGAAGCAGGTTTATCGAGCAAAGGTGGTTCCATTCAGTTCCCGCAGCAGCTGCCAAGGGAGGAACTACATCCTGTAAGCATTCCGCAGAGCCGGTATCCAGTTCACTAGGAGCCAAAGCATCCCAGGGTGGCTCGAATATTGCGTTCAGCAGCAAAAGAATATACTTGGGACAACTTCACCCATGGGCCTTCAATGGGTCCATTAGTATCTCAATGCCCAATGGTGCACCCAATTGCGATCCAAGGCAGAAATCTAACACGCATTGATGGCTGCAAAGCAGGCAGCAAAATACAGGTTGTACGCAGTGAGGCCAAACAGGCCTGAACGACAAGAACCAATGCTCATTCAGTTCTCGAAGCCGAGGTTTGCCGAAGCAGTGTATCATGCACTCATGGCAAAACAGCACAGCTAGCGCTGCAGTTAGACCTCCCCAGTTAGTAATTCAATATCATAACCAGTAGTTAACACAGTGGCAAAAAAAGGAAAGGAGATATTTCCTCATGTGAAAGGACATGCAAGGTTGGGTGACATCGTTTATAGCAGCAATTATACTGTGTATTAGAAAACTCTCAAACTGGAGAAGTGACAATGGTTCCGCAATTAGGAAGCACATGTAACAATGCTAATTCACATGTACATTCATGCATGTAGCAGGACAAGCAGAAGACCTCCAGAAACGCTTCCTAGTACGGAGTGTATGAATGGTGGTATAACACCAAAAACTGTCAGAAAGGTGGTAACCAATCCAGAGCCAATACATAAAAATGTGCTCTATATCCTTTGTATCAGACATGTTAAGGATATGGTGGATTAGCTCCCCAAAATACAGTGAGACTTTAGTATGAAGTAACGTCTGTATCTTGGATGGGGACCTTGAAACCTCGAGATCAAACGTCTCTCTGGCAGATGTTAAGGCCACATGCTTTTGAAAAAGCATGGCTTTCAGTTTGCTTAGTGAATCAAAGCGTATGTTGGAAACATTTATCGAAGGCTACAGCATTGCCTTCCTAACTTTGCGGGCCAGTGGAAACAATACTTGTGTGCAACAAGTAACTATGGAATTAACCGTTACACGATAAGTAATGCCTGGTTCCATTCCACAGAAGCCTCGATCATTCAGCATCAAATAGCTCTCATTAGAGAGCAGCTTGAAAACTGGATGAACCACGGCAGCCGGAGAACCCTTCCGATAACAGGACAAGTTTGCAACTGACGCATTATATGCCCCTTGAAATGAAATGTCCTTGCAAATCACGGATCCGCTTAAAGTGTTTTCAGTCAGAACCACTGAAAAAAATGTCTGTGTCTCCATTCCTGCACCTGAACTTGAAAGGCAATTCCAAGTATTCATGCACAAATCCTTCCTCTAATGCTTCATACCTGCCCACATGGTGATGTTTTAAACAATATTGGAACTGAAATGTCGTGACAGGTAGGGTATTGTAGCCATGGATTATCCAATCTGTGGAAGGCGTTTCGGCAACAGTGACAGGTAATTGATCTAATTTTTCATTGCGCAACATGTTATATTTTGCATCTCTTTGTACCATTGATATCTGTCATTCAGTTAGATTCTATGATGAAAACAGTTAGGATGTGTTAATTTAACGCCACTAGACATGGCCTGAATAAAAGGTGTCTAGCTTAATAAAACAATTGACCGAAGTTGTGACTGTCCGTGTTGTAAAATAGATGTCTTGTTGTATAATGTCATTTGCACATGATACTATGTTGTCCAATTAATATATCCTAGAAAATAATGTGGTCATGCCATTGTCAACTACTGCAAAAGTCTTTTCTAGATGAATCCTATCAATCTCATGCAGCCTTACAGCAACTACCTTCCAATTCATTGTATTTTGCATACAATAAGTGTTTCTGATGTGGAAGAGGTGTGGCGCAGCGGCCAGGGCGTCTGACTCCGGAACCTGGGGGCTCACGGTTTGATCCCCGGCACCGGCGGCAGATCAGCCCAGCACCATGTGACTCTGGGCAATAGCTTGCTTAATCTTCCCGAGGGGCCCCCAGTACCTTGATACCTTCTGGTAATTGTTCGCTCTTTACAAATACTGGACATTTACATTTACATTCTGGGGACCTAGCAAGAAATCCCTGAGATCCATGTCATCAGACAGAAGTGACAAGTATGGCTTCACCAGAGATAGTGTTGAGGTTTTTAGCCAATCAAGGCACAACTTCCCAACACTATATGACCTCCCACACCTGAATGTTCAGATTGTACATAACGTTGATCAGGCCTGTTCATGTTAAATCATTTGGCATTGCCCAGTAATGTGGACTGACATCCATGAGTGTCAAAAGGCCAAACCAACCATCCCGTCCAATTGGGGTTTGATGAATAGTGAGAGCCGTTGCATATCATGGATCTAGTGTATCCTTACTGTATTGTGTGAAATGTTACCAATCTTCAAAACGCGCAAATGTGGTAAAACGATGTGTGTACAGGTCCCTTTATTCACGATGTGATGATTCATGTGGTTTCAATATCAAATTTACAAGTTGAACTGCGGAGCATTCTGGGAGGAAATGTCCGTTCAGAAGCAGGAAAAAAACAGTCACCAAATCAATCTAGAGGACCAGGAAAATAAACACAATTGTAATCCAACGGTGTAACCAAGGAGTAACAAAGTATGTTTTTTCCAGTCGGAGATAGAGAGCATGCACTTGTAGCTTGAAAGGGATAGGGAGCGGCAATGGTGGCTCATGTTCAGTTGAATCCGATGAGAAATCGTCGTAGTCCACGAAGTAGGCAGACGCCATTCAGTCTATTTTTGGCAGCTCAGCAGGTTTTGTAGAACCAGGAGATGACTCAATCTTTGGTATATTGACGCATTTTTGTTCTTTTCCAGTTGTCGAATTGAAATTTGTGTCTCTGTACTAGTTGATTTTACAGTTGTTGTTGTTGTTTCAACAGGGTGAAGTAGCATTTCATTGTTTACTACAAGTGAGGATGCCCCAGGCAATGAAGTCCAATAGACTTAATGTAGTATCAAAAAAATCCTTTATTTCAAATTTCTTTTTCAAAAGTTCAATAGTAAACAACGCTCAGCCAACGCGTTTCATTCCCTCTAGGGGAACTTCATCAGGGTCTATAAAGTCATCAAAGTATAATAGGAAGCGTAGTGGCTCATTGACAATTTTCTCCAGTGTATTGTGCTAGAAACCATTGGAGTTCTTATAGGCGTGGACTATGGAGTTTGACCGGACGTGCGGTTTTACGGTTTTCAACATGCAGGCCTTATTATGTCTGTGAGAACTGCAACGGCCACTACTGTTTCAACATTGTCGAGGTCTGGGAACCAACATTCTTACCCCAAACAGGACTTGATATAGAGTATGACCATCCAGGGATGTTCTTGGCATGTTAAGTGCCCTCTGCACCCCATATAGGTGATGGACCCAACTGCGACTTAAGCCTAGTACCCTTTCTGTTAAAGACTGCTTTAAGTCACGGTTTTTCCTCCTACTATTGAATTCCCCTCAGCATAATAGGGGGAGGAGTATCACAAGGTCACACCCAAACTTCCCATGGCTTCTTTGTAAGCCCAAGAGCTAAATGCCAGACCCTGTTTGGAATGTAGTGTGCCAATTGCATATGTCCCGATGAAGACTCGCAAGTCTTTGATAACAGTTCAGACGTTAGCCGACCGCTGTGACCATACCCACAGGAATACAAAGCATGAATCCACTGCACCAAGATGTACTTTAAACTCCATCTGATTTGTAAGGGACAGCAGTGATCCCAACAGACGCCAGCCAGAGGCTTGTATGAAATTAATAGAGGTGTCTGTGGTGAACGTGCTAAGGTGGAACCCTTCATCGCCTGGCAGATGTCACATTAGAGAACGGAGTCCCTGGTCTGTTTAGTAAGACCAGGCCACCAAAAGCGCTGCTTAAGTAATGAAACTGCAGCAGTAATCCCTGCATGTGCTGAACCCAGACCCTCATGTGTAGCTAGTATAAACCCCAATCTACGATCAGTGTTTGGTATAACTCTGTTCCCTACTCCTGGCATCTGAGAATACAGTATGTTTTGTGCATCTAACTTATAGGAATACTTGAGTGGAAAGCATTTTGGCAGGTATGTGTAGTTGCATACAGCACTGACAGCCACCATGATGTCTATTTCTATCCTCGTACTAGAACGAGTAATTGCTGCAACGACAGCAGTACGAATTGTTAACTTAGCAGATTCATCAGCCATTGAATTCCCTGCAGTGTGAACGCCAGCAAATTGAGGACTCAATGTGTATATTACATGAGCCTGTGGCAAGCACTCTTTCATCTTCACCACGTATTCCCAAAGCATCTTATGCCTTATTGTGCAACCCTTGGAATCTCGAAATCCATTCTGGCCCCAGTAATGAAGGTATTCATTATATGATTGGACACAATAATACGAATCACACACTATAAGTGTGGGGAATCCATGATCCGTATTTTGTAGTGCCAGTATCAGGGCCTAGAGTTCTGCCAGCTGCACTGTGCGGTCCCCTAGGTACTGGGTGTGTGTTTTTTCAGGATGGAACTTGCCATCTTGCATGCGCCCCTATACGATTGCGCATGCTGCAGAATATCGGTGTTTTGTCCCTACGGCTGGCTTGACAGACCCATCAGTGTAGATAATGTAAACATATTGATCTAGAGGCATTAGTACATTTGGGAGAGGATACTGTTGTTCATACTGCAAAAACACCTGCGTGTGTAGTGTAGAATCAAATCTGTAATCAACATCTGTCGCAGTGAGAGAGTTAGCCCATTGTAGCCATCTTGAATATAACACTTTGGCATTAGGAACGCTTGCTTTGGTAACAGCCTCTAAGGTCGGTACTGGGGTTACTACACTTATGCATTTTCCCTAGGCTAATGCTCTCTCTCTCACTACAGCATTCTGTACTGCTGTGAGAATTTCATGAGTCTGTGCAAAACGTATTTCTGCGTTCGTGTACAAATGTGATTTGCATGCAATGGGTACTGTATCACCTTCATTGAATGTGATGAATGTATACCCGATTGGTCAAGCAACTACGCGGATCACGAGGTTGGTTGTGTTTACACGTGTGTTTAACCCCTTCTGTGCCCATGACGTGCTGGACTCGTCATGGAGCACAGTCGCGCTGTGCCCATGACGAGTCCAGCACGTCATGACACCCACCCACGGGGTAAGCGCTGGCGCTCCCCCCGTGAGTGGTCAATCTTTTTTTTTTTTATTGGGAAGGCAGTCATCAATGACGTCAGCGCGCGAGCCGGGCTGACGTCATTGGAGGTTTCCCCTTTGTTCTCCGAGGCGCAGGAAGCCATTTGCTTCCTGCGCGTCGGAGAGGAAAGGTGAGTTTTGGGGCTGGAGAGGGGGGTATTTCGCGATCGGTGGGTTAGGTAGGGTGGGGACACAATGTTGGGGGGAGGACAAATGTTTTAGACAAGGCTCGGCTTGGTTCGTGGTTATTGTAGTTGCTTCCCTGTGAAATGGATCCAAAAAAGAAACACACTCTTGCGAGAGATGCCCTTTTTCTCTCATTGTTCTATTCCAAAGTGCAACGGGTTGGTGAGAAATACGAAAATTAAATGCATAACTAAATAAAGCAAGACTGAGGGGTTGCAAAGTGGCCAGATTGGTTTTATTTACATCCAAATACACCAGCATCACAGAGTTTGCCAGTGAAGCGCTACTTTCGTTTTCTCGTCTTTCTTTGAACAGCATTGTTGTTTCCAGGTTGGGAGAGTGTACCATTCCTGGAGGTACTGCAATACCTGGTTGATGGGTGGATTGGAAAACACAATGTGTACCATGGCTCTGTGTTTATGGATGTGGTCTTTTTATACTATACTGCTTACGTTTTGTAAGGATATAAGCAATGGACATTGAAACTGTTCCCTTCAGGGCCCTCTAGTCATGTCCATAACTTTTCAGGTGAAACCACTCACTGATTTCTGAATAGTGAGTGAGAGAGCGTTAAGGTAACCATGTTGTTTCTGCTTACATTTCACATGCTTTACTTAATCTTGCATTCCCTATGAGTGGTTGCTTTTACTTTTTTCTAGGCAGCATATTACTCTTATCAAGTGCATAATTTGTTTTCAGCCACACCCAATTAGTTTATAGCTGAAGGCAGTGCGAGTTTCTCTCAGTGGGGAAGTATGGTGTTCAGTGGGGGAGAGGATGTGGCACTATGGCCAGAGCTGTCGAATTTGGAACTTGGGAACCGGGTTCAGCCTTCATGACCAGTCCACCAGACCACTCTACTGAGGGAGCACATTCCCATGCTAGACCGTAGAAGGCCCCACTAGACCTTAGAAGGCTTGATGTCTTAGCACAAGCAGGTGTACCCTAGTGGTGTCTATTGTGGGTTAACCTTGAAGGCCTGTCCACCACAATCCATCTCCAGTCTTGCGGGCAGGCCTACAAAGCAGCACACCCTAGAGCAACAGTGATCCAGTCGCTGTGACTCTGTCACTGAGGTCACTTGAACCTTGAGCAGATTAGGGCGATGCGAACGGTGTGACCTCACTGGGTACCTATTTTGGGTGGGTGCGTAGTGTTTGCAAGTATATTATGGTTTGAAAAAACTTGCTGCCTCCTTCCTGGCCTCCAGCAATTTTCAGAAACAATAAAAATGTCATGATAACTTTGGTGATTAATGTTCTTCCTAGAGAGAGATGGAGTTTTGTCTAGTGGAAGGGTTGACTCCTGGAAAGGTAGCACAGAGGGTTAATGTGCCTGCTGCAAAGAACATGTACCATGCAGATCACAAAGTGCACTGCTTTAATGGGGGGACCATGATGAATGGTCATTTAATGTCAGCTGTAGATGATAGATCCCTGAACAGTGTCATGTATGTGCATGTTTGCATTGTGCTGAGGGGATTACCAGGTAATTATTCACGCAGCTCTCTGATGGATGTCACATGTGGTTTTTCTGAGCCCCCAGATAGATCATGCAGTCTTTGTGTTTTCTTTTGTACTGCCAGTCACCGGTGTATTCAACTGTGCAGCCTTGGACCGTGTCATGTATGTGCATGTAACTTGCATGATCGAGGTAACTATTAGCGGCGATACTACGTGTCTCTCGGACCTCTTTCAAGTGGTCGCTGTCTTTTTTCCCCAGCAACTCCCCCTCCCCAGGGGCGGCAATCTGCGAGATAGCCCCGGGCGCCACAAGCTCTAGCTACGCCTCTGCCCCCAATGTCTCTTTTATGCATTGATCGTGCAGCAGGAATGGCCACTAGCGGCAGTTTTTTTTTTTCTTCGTTTTTTAGGTTTGGGGTTGTTTGTGGGAGCGGCGCCTTAGTCAAGGGTCACTCCCCTTATGGCCACATTATTTTTTAAATATTTTAAAGTGCAAACAAAATCAAAGAGGTAGCAGAAGATACGTTACAAGAGGAAAAAGTGATGTGTGCATGTTACAAAAGAGTACAAAATACAAGTAGAGGTAAAATACTGCAATAAATGGCAGACACTCAGAAAACAAGAGCAAACGTTACGTTACATGAGGCAATGGTGGTAATTGTGCATGTATCAAAAGCAAACAAAATACAAGAGGTAGCAAACAATACGTTACAAGAGGAAAAGTGACATGTGTGCAAGTTACAAAAGAGTACAAAGTACAAGTAGAGGTATAAAAGTGCAATAAATGGCAGACACTCAAAACACAGGAACACACTGGGAAGGCACTTCTATAGGCATGAAGAACAGAATTTCCTACAATGTAAAGACTTCCTTCAGACAATAGAGAGGGCATGAATTAAGTTTGGAAGTGTCTTTGCAGGAGGAGAACTTTGAGGTCAGTTTTGAAGGACTGGGAAGAGGGGGTAGTCCGGAGCTGAGGCTGAGTTCCAGATTCTCGCCGCGTTGCCTGTAAAGGATTGGGCCATCGATCTTTCCTTCTTGAAAGTGGGAGGTTCAAGCAATAAATTT
The DNA here is from genome assembly GCF_964204655.1 of Triturus cristatus. Taxonomy (NCBI): domain Eukaryota; kingdom Metazoa; phylum Chordata; class Amphibia; order Caudata; family Salamandridae; genus Triturus; species Triturus cristatus. The sequence goes on from NC_140583.1 coordinate 244,188,920, forward strand.
TGCACAGTATGTGATGGTCTAGAGCATTATATGCATATGTGACATTAATGTTTTTTTCTCCTTTTTATTCTAGTCTAAAGCTTTTGATTCCTGTTTCCGGTTTCGACAGTGGTTGTTCTGCAGTTTTGTGTAGTTGCATTGTTTTGGTAAGCATTTTTTTGTTGTTGTATTTACTCCAAATGAGTAATATTGCAATGTTTGAATGAATTTTTTTGTAAGTGATGTCATAATGGCAGCATATTTAGTTAGTGGTTTGAGCATGAAATGCTTTGCGATGTGTTTTGCATTGTCTTATGTGTAATTTCTTTTCTCTTTCTTTTTTAGTGGGATATTGTTGATCCATACTGTGTCTGTGCAGAGTAGGTGGTGGTAAGTAGTTTAGCTGCCTCTGGCAAGTGAGTGGTATTGTTTTGGAGTATATATGTGTTTTTGATAAAGGTGCTTTTTGTTTATTACTTATTTTACAAAGTGTTTGTTGTTGTTGACTTGTTTGACAAGTTACCTTTTTTAGTAAGCATTATGGCTAGCCGTAGAATTACTGCTCAACAGGTGGTTGGTATGCTTCTTGAATCTTCCTCTGAGGGAGAGGAGGGAGGGGAAGATTCTGGCAGTGAGTTTTCTCTCCACATGGAATCATCGGATGATGAAGGTACTCTCAGTGCAGATGAAGGTACTCTTGGTGTGGATGAAGCTACTCTCAGTGCGGATGAAGTGCCTGTTTTAGAGGAGGAAACTGCTGTGCCGATGGTGCAAGAGGCATCTGGATTGCAGTCTGAGGCGGCTAGGCTTCCTACTGGAAGTGCTGGACTTTGGGTTGATCCAAACATGGTGCAGCCGGTGTTGCCTGCCTTTAGCGGTGATGCAGGGTGTACAGTGGATTGTGAACACTTTTTGCCTATACAGTTTTTTCAGTTGTTTATGGATGATGTATTTTTGGGTGAGATTGTTGAGCAGACGAATTTGTATGCTGAACAGTTTTTGAGGGACAACAGTGACAAACTTAGGCCCCAGTCTAGAGCTACCCGGTGGACTCCCACATATCTGGAAGAGATTAAGAAGTTTTTGGGTTTGACTTTCTTGATGGGTGTGTTAAGGAAGCCAACCTTGGCTTCATATTGGTCTACTAGCCCCTTGTTGGCAACTGCCATATTTCCTGCAGTTATGACTCGTAATCGGTATTTACTTTTGCTATGTATGCTGCATTTTGTTGATAATTTTATGGCGTTGCCATGAGATCACCCTGACTGTGACCGTCTTTTTAAGATTCGGCCCGTTCTTGATCACTTTGTATATCGATTTTCTGAGATCTATACTCCAGGGAAAGAAATATCTATTGATGAGTCTTTGGTCTTGTTCAAGGGCCGTTTGGTTTTTAGGCAGTACATCCCTAGCAAGAGGGCACGTTATGGAATTAAGCTGTATATGTTGTCTGAGAGTAGGACAGGATATGTTTTTAATTTTCTTGTGTACACTGGTAGAGATTCTACTATTGACCCCCCAGGTTGTCCGTCCACTTTTGGAGTTTCGGAGAAAATTGTGTGGGATCTTGCAAGAAGACTATTTAACAGAGGCCACCATTTGTACCTTGATAACTTCTATACTGCTGTGCAATTCTTTAAGGATTTGTATAAAGTGGACACTTTTGCATGTGGCACAATCCGCTCTAACCGTAAAGGTTATCCAAAAGAGCTTGTTTGCAAAAAACTTCAGAGGGGGCAGTGGAGTTCCTTGCGTAGTGATGAACTACTAACTGTAAAATTTGTGGACAGGAGGGATGTGTACATGCTGACTACCATCCATGATGAGAGTACTTCACCTGTGGCTGTTTGGGGTCAGGTTGCTGAAGTGCGCAAACCTGTGTGCATTCTAGACTACAATAAGCACATGGGTGGTGTTGACAGAGTAGATCAGAGGTTGGAACCTTACTCTGCTATTCGGAAGGCTTATGTTTGGTATAAGAAGTTGGCCATCCATTTCTTCGAATTAGCAAATTTCAATGCTTTTATTGTGTTCAAGGAGTGTTCTCCTGCGTCAAACTTGACATTTCTTCAGTTTCAGCACTCTGTGATAGCTAGCCTTGTTGTTGTGGAACAGGCAAGTGTTCCTAGATTTGGAGTGGTGGAGGATGTTGCTAGATTGAGACATCGCCACTTTCCTGATCTCATTCCTCCCACACCCTCAAAAGATTTTCCCTGTAGGAGATGTAGAGTCTGTTTGCGAAGAGGTACGCGGAAGGAGATTCGTATGTACTGCCCCGACTGTCCTTCTAAACCTGGTCTGTGTGCCCCTGCTTGTTTTAGAGCGTACCACATGCGGTGTGTGTGGACTGGCACTTGGTTGGTGGTGTGCGTGGAAGGGTGCTTGGCCAGCGGTGTGCGTGGACTGGTACTTGGCTGGCGGTGTGCGTGGACTGGCAGTGTGCGTGCACTGGCGCTTGGCTGGCGGTGTGTGTGGACTGGTGCTCGGCTTGCGGTGTGTGAGTAGTGACTTGCTGCTGGTCACTACACACACTGCCAGCTGAGCGCCACTCCACGCAATCCATCAGTTTGTGTAGTTGCTGTGTCAGGAATGTGGGCGTGTGGAAGTGATGGGCCCTTGAATGGTGCTGTCTGCTGGTATGGGAGGCCCAAGTACCCGCGACAGGCAGGGGCCTAAAACGTAGTGAGGCGACATCAAAATTGCCTATCTCAAAACTACCTAGTTTTGCAAGGGGGGTCACCTGGGTTTTTGGCCCGGTGCTCGGCGGCCATCTAGGGAAACCTACCAAACCCATACATTTCTGAAAACTAGACACCCGGAGGCTTCCAGGGAGGTATGGCTTGCGTGGATCCCCCAACGTTTCCTTACCCAGAATCCCCTGCCAAAAAAGGGTCATTTTTCACTGCGAAATTGAGGTGTGACCACGTTGCGTTTTGCGCCGTTTCCTGTCGCGGGCACTAGGCCGACCCACACAAGTGTGGTACTGTTTTTCTCGTAAGACTAATGTGGGGAAAATGTGTTTTTTTTGACAATTTTTTAGGTTTGCAAGGGATTCTGGGTAACAGACCCTGGTGGGAGGCAGTCAAGTCACCCCATCCTGGTTTCCCCTGGGTGTCTAGTTTTCAAAAATGTATAGGTTTGCTAGGTTTCCCAAGGTGCCCGCAGAGGTAGGGTTCAAAAACTACAGCTAGACATTTTGCCAAAAAAGGGTCATTTTTCACTGCGAAATTGAGGTGTGACCACGTTGCGTCTTGCGCCGTTTCCTGTCGCGAGCAGTAGGCCGACCAACACAAGTGAGGTACCGTTTTTCTCGTAAGACTTTGGGGAACGCGGGGTGGGTGGAAATTTGTGGATCCACGCAGATTCCGGAACTTTCCACGACAGAAATGTGGGGAAAATTTGTTTTTTTGGACAATATTTTAGGTTTGCAAGGGATTCTGGGTAACAGACCCTGGTGGGAGGCACTCAAGTCACCCCATCCTGGATTTCCCTGGGTGTCTAGTTTTCAAAAATGTATAGATTTGCTAGGTTTCCCAAGGTGCCCGCAGAGCTAGGGTTAAAAAACTACAGCTAGACATTTTGCCAAAAAAGGGTCATTTTTCACTGCGAAATTGAGGTGTGACCACGCTGCGTTTTGCGCCGTTTCCTGTCGCGGGCACTAGGCCGACCCACACAAGTGAGGTACTGTTTTTCTCATAAGACTTTGGGGAACGCGGGGTGGGTGGAAATTTGTGGATCCACGCAGATTCCGGAACTTTCCACGACAGAAATGTGGGGAAAATGTGTTTAAAAAAAAAAAAATTTAGGTTTGCAAGGGATTCTGGGTAACAGACCCTGGTGGGAGGCAGTCAAGTCACCCCATCCTGGATTCCCCTGGGTGTCCAGTTTTAAAAAATGTATAGGTTTGCTAGGTTTCCCAAGGTGCCCGCAGAGCTAGGGTTCAAAAATTACAGCTAGACATTTTGCCAAAAAAGGGTCATTTTTCACTGCGAAATTGAGGTGTGACCACGTTGCGTTTTGCGCCGTTTCCACACAAGGGAGGTACCGTTTTTCTCGTAAGACTTTGGGGGACGCGGGGTGGGTGTAAATGTGTGGATCCACGCAGATTCCGGAACTTTTCACGACAGAAATGTGGGGAAAATGTGTTTTTTTGACAATTTTTTAGATTTGCAAGGGATTCTGGGTAACAGACCCTGGTGGGAGGCAGTCAAGTCACCCCATACTGGATTCCCCTGGGTGTCTAGTTTTCAAAAATGTATAGGTTTGCTAGGTTTCCCAAGGTGCCCGCAGATCTAGGGTTCAAAAACTACAGCTAGACATTTTGCCAAAAAAGGGTAATTTTTCACTGCGAAATTGAGGTGTGACCGTGTTGCGTTTTGCGCAGTTTCCTGTCGCAGGCACTAGGCCAACCCACACAAGTGAGGTATTGTTTTTCTTGTAAGACTTTGGGGAACGCGGGGTGGGTGGAAATTTGTGGATCCAGGCAGATTCCGGATCTTTCCACGACAGAAATGTGGGGAAAATGTGTTTTTTTTGACAATTTTTGAGGTTTGCAAGGGATTCTGGGTAACAGACCCTGGTGGGAGGCAGTCAAGTCACTCCATCCTGGATTCCCCTGGGTGTCTAGTTTTCAAAAATGTATAGGTTTGCTAGATTTCCCAAGGTGCCCGCAGAGCTAGGGTTAAAAAACTAGAGCTAGGCACTTTGCCAAAAAAGGGTAATTTTTCACTGCGATATTGAGTTGTGACCACGTTGCGTTTTGCGCCGTTTCCTGTCGCGGGCACTATGCCTACCCACACAAGTGAGGTACCATTATTATCAGGAGACTTAGGGTAATTCAGATTTGTAAAGGAACTGTTATTATCTATTGACTTTCGATGCATTTCTGCCTTCCAAATGAAAGATATTGTGTAAAAAAGAAGTCAGTCTAAAAAATTACTGATAATTCTCATGCTAGTATGAGTATTCCCAATTTCAGAAATGTGCAAATATCTACTGTTTCTAAACTCTATATTTTGTTCCCATTTCAGAAATACATAGGTGTCTTTCATACCTATTTTTCCATGTACACATTTTTACAGAATAATTACTATATACCCGGTACATAATAAAAAACCATTGCAAGTTGCTGCTCAGTTTTTGGCTCTGGGTTCGTCGGGTTCTTGGTGAACCTACAAGTCCTATATATCCCCACAACCAGTAATGTCCAGCGGATGTAATGGTATATTGCTTTCAAAGAGCTGTCATAATTAGAAGAAGTTACAGGTGAAAACGTTGACACAAAAGGCAGTTTTTTTCAACTAATTTTCAATTTATCCTATATTTAACTGTTAGTTTCTATAAAGAAACCTTGATGGATCTACACAAATGACCCCTTGCTGAATTCAGAATTTTGTCTACTTCTCTAAAATGTATAGCTGTCCAGGATCCATTATTGCTTTTGTACCCATTTCTACCATTAACTGGAAGGAGGTCAAAAGCACAAAAAATGGCAAAAAAGGCTATGAATCAGAAAAATGCCAAAAATAGTGTAAAAAATGTTGGGTTTCTGACAAAAGTCTGGTATCCCCGAAAAGCTGGGAAAATGGTGATTTCAACCCCACAAACCCTTTTTTGATAACATTTGCAGGGAAAAACCCAGATGCTTTCATTTGCAGCCCGTTTTTCCCATTTCTCCGAAAAAAACAAAATTTTGCTGTATTTTGGCTCATTTCTGTGACCCCTCCATGGGAATCCACAAACCCTGAGTACCTTTAGAATCCCCATGATGTTGGAAGAAAAGGACACAAATTTGGCGTGGATACCTTATGTGGTCAAAAAGTTCCAGGGGCCTCATCGCGCACTACCCTAAATAGCCAAAAAAAGGCTTGGCACAGGAGGGGGATAAGGCCTGGCAGCGAAGGGGTTAAATGATCTGAAGCTATCATGTCAGCTTGTACAGAACTTAAAATGTTTGTATGTTCCTGTGTCCACTGTGTTATTGAATAGTCAGGTCTAATAAAATCGTAGAATGGTTTCACCCACTCTGCATTAATCCAAAAAGTATGTTCTGATAAAATGTAAAAATCCTGAAATGGATTGTAATCTTTTTAGAGTCGTTAAAGGTTGGGGCAATGAAAACTTTTCTAAAAAATGCATTGCCAGGCTATTACCTTCACTTGATAACTTGTATCCTAAAAATAGGACATTTAGATGGCCAATTGTTTATTTCTTGAAATTAAATTTGTAGCCCATGTGAGCAAACCCCAGAAATATGCAGTCTACTCTCTCCAAGTGTTCCATTAATTTATCGCCATTTTGATAGATATCATCTACATAGGACAATGCCTCCTCATCAAAATTTTTAAGGAACTATGTCACTCTGGCAGAAAACAGCCCAGGGCTATTCTTATACCCTTGAGGCAAACAACCAAATTGCCTCTGTGACCCAAGCGCTCAAAATGCTGCCAAATATCTGCTTCCAGGCGCTACATTATGGCAGAAAAATCCATTTGAGGTATCTAGTGTTGTTTTGAATTTTTTCCACACAATGTTATTCATTAGTGCTGCACTGTGTACATTGTGTACTGCAAATGTACAAGTAGAGGTGTTTAAATGTCTGTAGTGTATTCCTAGATGGTATAAATCGTCTGGTTTCATTACAGGAAACAAGGGATTATTCATTAATGAGGTGCAACTTTCTATTACACCTTGCTATTCAAGTTGTTGTAGGATTTCCCTAACTTGTTTTTTAGCTTCTTTTTTTATTGAGTATTGTCTCTGCAGTTGAGGAGTTGATTTTAACGGGCTCTTGTGATGAGGTGACTAAACATCCCACCCAACATGATTTGCAGTATAATGCAGGAGCTAGCACTAACGCCCACTCCTTGGTGTAAGAAAGCTAACTGATTCTGGAACAAGGTTGGAAAAAGCAGGTAAAATTAGTGTTTCCCCATTTGGGCATTCAATTACAAACTCAGGAGGTCAGTATTTTTCGGCCAAGAGAATATCGTAACCATACGTCAAGTTTACCCAAAACAGAGCCTTGATGTTTCTGAGTATTTCCCCCGCCACTGGAGTGTAATTTCGTATAATCAATGGGGGACACTTACCCGAGCATCAGGTGTTTCCACCGTTATATGCTCACTCAGCGCTGATGCCGCCAAAAAATCCATCAGGTTCCGGCGAGCTATTGTGACTGCTTATTGCTTTCCAGCATCGTCACTGCCCATTCCCCGTTCAGAAGCAGAGTCCTCAGTAGTCTGGGCATGCCTCATTTTAATTCCAGCTACCTTTTTCTTTTTTGAATTAAAGTTTATTATTCTTTGTTTTTTCTTCTTTATTAAGGATGTTGTGGTAAATATTTCATTACCGGTGCTATTTTTTATGCGGTAAAATCTAGTAAGAATAACTCAGTAAATATAAGAGGCAGAATCCGTGGTATTAGAGGTTCTAAAAGGCTTTATTCCTTTACAAAGGAAATACAATTCGAATTGCAGGCTTCACACTCCATCACCATGAGGGTTCAGGAAGGAAGGCAATACATTATTGACAGGTAATGGTATTTATATGGAAAGCATTACATTGAGACAGATGCAAGAGGCGTAACAGCTGATAATACAGATAAAATAGGCATACGTAACTAAAAAAGGCGGACATATAGGCGTAACTTTAGAAAACGTCATTATACATGATGTCACAAGTGGGTGGATCCATAAGAGAATCCTGCAATGTCAGCAGAAATATTTGGCAGAGATGCGCGCGCAGCCGCATGACGTGTGATTGACGTGCAACTAGAGGGTGAAGGGGACTTGACATTTAGCTCTACATGTGGAGACAGAAGTCTGAGGGGTCATGTCAACCTAATCCCAAATCATATCTAATATCTTATGTTTAAAGAACTGTATTATCCAAAAGAAAAGGTCTCTCGGACGGAATCTATTCTATACTGACTGTTAGTGCGTGTACGAGCGTCTAAGTGTCTACATGAGATGCGAGGGGGCAGGAATCTTCCATGGTAACAGGGGCTATGAATTACTTGCACGAGGACAGTGAGGCCTGGCCTCTTTGCACGGTAGCTTGGAGGAATGTTTACCTAAACTACTAGACAGGAATGCATCAGATGAGGAGCGGAGCAGATAATCTTGAAGGTGAAATACAGTTTTTGGCAGGCAACAGGCTGGATCAGGCACCGTTAGCCGCGCAGGGAGTAGGACAAAGTTCATGGATACAGATGCGGGCTCGGACTGGAGCTGTCAGAGACAGAAGGCTTGATGGCAGAATTCAGGGCCTACTCGCCTGAATCTGTAAAATGTGGAAAGTGAACCACATAAAGTCGGTGGCCTTTCATACTTAGGAATGGAATATCTGACCCATTCATGGTGGATCTGAAAGAGGACATGTTGACGGTGGACGCACATGTATTTGCGTCTTCAAAACTGGAACTGGAGGGAAACATACATGTACTTATAGCATGCACATGGAGCCGTTGGGGTCTACGATAGGGGACATAACTGATCCCAAAATTCATATTTCCTCATTCCCTCCTTGTCCCCTACGGACCCTCAGGAGATATCGATCCTCATCAATCCATCGATCTGTTCATATAGCATCATTTGTTCTTCTTTCTTCTTCCGGGATTTTGAACGAAAACTTGGAGGTGGGATGCACGATGTGGCACACAGGCCACAAATCGCTGGCCCACATTGTAGACATAAGCAGCAACTGAATAGTATGAGAAAGCCAATACCTAGGAAGGATAGGATCCTCCATCCCCAGATGGACAACACGCTCCAGAACCACCCGGACCAAGTCCAGGTGCCTGGACTCTGGTGTATCTGGCTTATAATCTTATGAAGGCGGGTTATGGCTTTATATACTGACGGTGAATTTTCTGGTACGAAAATGCAGCAACTTGATCCGATGACCCTACAAGCTCCGCCCCTATCGGCCAGGATGACGTCAAGGACAAGACGATTTTGAAGCACAACAATCCGCATAGCAGACTGCTCTTCTGTTAAATTGCCTAAGGCGGAAGTAGTCTCGTTTACTACTGCTTCAAGGGTTCTAGTTAATCTACGTATCAGTTTACTATTAGTGACAGTACCTATATAGGGAAAGAAACCTTTATTGAAATCTGTATATTGTTCCCATGCCGTTTCAGTGTAATCGACAATCGGGAGATCTCTCTGCTGTCTATTGTGTACTAAATGGGTATTTCTATAATAATCGGGAGGAGCTAGGAAAACAGGTGGCAGAAGGAATGCTATGTAACAGGTACCATCCCAGTCTAGAGGTAGACGTATATATGCGGTCTGGCCACATATGAAGTAGGAATGACGGGAAGCTCTAAATGTAGATTTGCCGTGATCACTGAATTTTATTACAGTGGTGCATTTACTATGGCCCATGTGTATGGAACCATTCTTTCTTACACATAATTCCCCTTTAACTGGGAATACTGACATAGCGGGCAAGATTGGTGTAGCTTCAGATTCAACGTTCAGGATCATGAGGTTAAGTGTAAAATTACCTAATCCATATACTTCATTTTCTAGATCAGTTCCTGTTCTTTTGGGAAGTCCCTCCTTGTTAGGGTAGCAGACTTTAAGCAAAACTAGGTTCAGGTTTCCCCATACCCAGTTGTCTTGATAAACTGCGGAATTTGAATCTAGGGAATTAATCAAACTAAACCATGCTCCACAGGAGCCATTGTGTGTGAACGGATATGGAAAGAGGGGCAAAACTCCCTTATAGTTCTGATAGGGAGGGAGTCGGCCACATATCCAACAATTTGTAGCATTGCTGGTCTGATGGGAATGATGTAACATACTAATGAATGTGTTGTTGCGCAGCGCAAATCTATAGGACAACTCATGCGGAGGTAATTCGCTAAAAGAATGTTCAGCAGTAACATTGTAAGCACGTTTAGAAATAGGGTAATACATATGCAGCAATATACTAAAAATGATGATCAGAAGACTTAGAAAAAACAAAATTAATAATGTTACTGTGCAGTGACTACGAAGTGATTTACAATAAGCATGCTTTTTAAGCTGCATCTGTTGATTTCTTTCTCTATTCCGGTCTAGAGGATACATGTCAGAGACAAATTCAACCGATTCACCTTGGAGAGGACTTAAACAATCAAATTGCCTGACTTGCTAGACCTTAATTTTAGTTTATAAAGTTCCGTTTTCATGGGTTCAACCAAGGGGAGCTTTGAATCAGTCTGTGAAGGGATACAAGCCTGATTGTTCACATCGGTCGGTAGTCCATAAAATTTCTTGATATGACTCGAGTGCAACCACCCTTTACGTCCCTCGATCTTTACGGCTGTCCTTGTTGCTAGTAGAACAAGCTTTGGCGATTTCCACCTAGGCTCCAGTTGGGTCTTCCGGTCGAAATTCCGTACCAGAACCAGATCACCTGGAACCACGTCATGGGGCTTCACCTCAGTGTTATCGGGAAAAGCTGCAGCTACCTGTGAACGACAAGATTGTAGTGCAGACATCAAGGAAGCCAGGTAATCTGTCAGCATATTACAGTCAACATCAGTGATTTTGCGAGGTATAGGCGTCCCCCACATATTTGGTGGTCTACTGAAGATCACCTCGTACGGGGATAGCCCTGTTCGAGAATGTGCTACCATTCTCATGTAAAAGAGTGCAACTGGTAAGGCTACTATCCAATCGACACCTTTTTCTCTACATATTTTGGACAATCTAATTTTCAGAGTTTGATTATGGCGTTCCACGAGACCTGCTGCCTCAGGATGTCGGACACAGTGGAATTTCCATTGGTAGCCTAACAAGAGTGAAACGTGTTTCATTAGTTCCGATGAGAATGGCTGGCCGTTATCTGAGTAGACAACACGTGGCAAACCATACCGTGGGAAGAATTCTCGAACTAACTGTTTGGCAGTAGTCGGGGCAGTGTAATCTGAAACCGGGTAGGCTTCTGTCCAACGGGAAAGAGCACAGACAACTACGAGAACATATTTGAATCCTCGACATCGTTCCATCTGGATATAATCCATCTGGAGGACTTCAAAAGCATGATCGGGAGGTTGAAATCCACCCTGCTCTACGGGGATGCTTTTACCTGGATTAAACTGACAACATATCATACAGGTACGTACTTTCTGTTTGGCTGCTGCTCGCAAGTGTTTGTTGAACCAAATGTGTTGAATACTGTCTAGCATAGCTTTTTCTCCTAGGTGCGCTGGACTATGTATTGTGTTAATGATGACTTGAACCATGGAATCGGGAAGAAACCATATAGATTTTTCCTTCGTCATCCATCCTTGATCCGTTTGGATCCCTCCTAATTCAGTCCATTTCTTTATTTCTTCTGGTGTAGCATGTGTCTGTATGTCAATTATATCAAGGGCGGGATCCTTAACTGTCATGCAATGTGTTGGTGTCAGAACTATTGTCTTTGTCGCGTCAGTTGTATGAGTCTGGTTCTGAGCAGTTTGTTTAGCTGTTCTGTCAGCTAGGTCATTACCCTGAGAAATGATATCGGTAACTTTTGTATGAGCTTTGCATTTCATAATCGATATGGCAGTAGGTAAATGAATCGCATCTAATAGGGCTTGAATGAGGGGTCCGTGTTGGATGTGGGCACCGTGAGAAGTTAAATAACCTCTCTCTCGCCACAGTACGCCGAAGTCATGGACGACTCCGAATGCATAACGTGAATCTGTGTATATGTTGACTTTCTTATCTTTTGCTTGAGTACAGGCTTGTGTCAAAGCGATGAGCTCTGCTGCTTGAGCTGACAAAGTGTTAATACAATTTGTTTCAATGACTTCAGTATCTGTTGTGACTGCGTAAGCGGCCACTAACTCTCCTGTACTTGTTCTCATACATGAACCATCTACATACAATGTCAAGTCTGGATCTGATAAAGGGATATCTGTCAAGTCTTGTCTAGGTTTCGTCGTGATAGTAATGACTTCAATACAATCATGTGCTAATGGATCTGTTCCGTTTACTGGCAACAGTGTGGCAGGATTTAACGTATTACAACGTCTGATTTCTATGTGTGGTTGAAACAATGTTAATTCATAACCGGTGAGTCTCGCTATAGTCAAGTGTTGTGTTTGTGTGCGGTTCAAGAGAACCTCTACTGCGTGTGGTACTTGTACTGTCAATTGATGTCCTAACACTATGGCATCGCTTTGTCTGATTGCTAAAGCTGTTGCTGCCACTGATTTCAGGCACGCAGGAAGAGCCTGAGCTACTGGATCTAATGTACTAGAGAAATAAGCACATGGTTTGTGTGATCCTGCTTGTTCCTGAGTGAGTACTGACAAGGCAGTACCTTCGCGTTCTGTAACAAAGAGTGTAAACTGTTTACTGTAACATGGTGTTGCTAAAACAGGTGCTTGGCATAAAGCTTTCTTTAAGCTTTCAAAAGCATGTGTATGTTCTTGAGTCCAAGGGAGGACAGTCGATGTGGCGGCCTCCTGTGTTGTCAACTGAATGAGTGGTTTTGCTAGAAATGCATATTGAGGGATCCACTGCCTACAGTATGAAGTGAGGCCTATAAAAGCCCGCACCTCCTTTTGTGTCTTGGGTGGTGACATGTTAGCAATTAACTGGATGCGGTCGGGTGTAAGCTGTCTTCCCTCCTTGGACAGCGAGTGCCCAAGGTAGACAACTCGCGGGACACAGAATTGCAGCTTAGAAGGGGACACCTTGTGCCCCTTGTCGGCCAGAAATTTTAAAACCGTCAGTGACGCTGTTTCACATTCAGGTTCGCTTCGGGCGGTGATCAGCAGATCATCGACATATTGAAGCAAGGCAGTGTTAATTGGCATGTGGATACTGTCAAGTTCTCGTTTCAGTGCTTGGCTATAGAAGCTGGGGCTTTCTGTAAATCCTTGAGGTGCGCGTGTGAATTTAAAACTTCGTCCATTTAAACTGAATCCGAACAGATATTGACTTTCCGGATCTATTGGGACGCTAAAGAAAGCATTCTTGAGATCAATTACATTGAAGAACGTTGCTTCTGAATCAATAGCAGTTAGTAATGAAGAGATATCTGGGACTACAGGATATTGTGGTACAATACATTTATTTAATTCGCGCAGATCAATAACTAATCGATATACTGGCGGTGCTTTTGGATCCGTTCTTTTAAGAATCGGGATTATCGGGGAATTGCATACATTGGAGTCGGTTTCTACAACCACTCCTTGTGCAATAAGCTCGTCAATGATTTGCAGTAAGGCCGCAACAGCATCTGGTGGTAACCTATATTGTCGCATTCGTGGTAGTACTACTCCTGTTTTTAGTGTGACTCGATATGGTGTAATGTTCATGCAACCAACATCAGTGGGGCCTTGTGCCCATAAATGCGTAGGTAAACTCTGCAGCCGGTGATCCATGTCTCTGGACACGTAGTGACCTTTAAAATCACGTATAAATAATCGTACTCCTTCCGGAGAACAACATATTATAGCTCCTAGAGCTTTCAATGTTTTTATACCTAACAAGTTTTCCGGACATGATTTAGTAAGCAATAAATCTGTAGTACGTGTCAATGGACCAACCGTGAGTGGAAGAGGTTGTGTAACTTCATTAATGATAGGCTTTCCTGAGAATCCAAGGGAAATATTCTGTGAGCCTGAGAGGGGTGCCCCTGGAACTTCACTGCGTCGTATAGTTGTTCTGCTTGCCCCTGTATCAAGTAAAAACTTTCTGTCTTCCCCTAATAGTTCACTATGTACATAAGGTCCCTCTTGATCTACAGGAACCTCAATAAGGGGTAAGCCAACTTCCCTCTCTAGGCTATTTCATGTGTATCGCTGATAATCGGGATAATCTGCTTGTGCATACTGGTACATCTGTTGCGTTGTCGCTTGTGTGGCAGCAATAGGCTGCGCTTGTGGTGGTGCTATGGTCTGTTGTGGAGCTGCCTGTTGCGGAGCTAGTTGTTGCGGAGCTGACCTAGGTTGTGCATGCTGAGGAATTTGTTGTTGATTCTGATCCTGTCTAGGTGGACGTGGTCTTTCCTGAGTTCTACCCGTGGCTATATTGTGTTTCAGAACTGGACAATCGTGTATATAATGACCTTGTTGTTTGCAATAGTTACATGTCCCTTTAACTGGACCTGTTGAATCACCCTTTTGATGACTATCAGCTGGAACTGACTGAGCAACAAGCATTTTCATTTTTGTATCTTTCATACGTCTTTGTTCGTGTTCTTGTTCTTCTCTAATTCTATTGTGGTGATATTGTAACATCTGTAACATCTGTGACGGGGTATTACCTTGCCAGGTACTCTCAAATTTCAATACTCTATTCTTAACTTGCGGCAGGGAATTTTCAACTAATTTTGTCACAAACAAATGTGGATATGACTCGCTACTTGCTTTTATGCCACTATTTATACCAAAACATTTTTCAAATCGGGAATAGAAATCACTAGTGTCTTCATCTTGCTTTTGTTTACAGGCTGAGATTGCACCCCAGTCCTCCTTTTTCGTAGTTAATAAACGTGGCAGTACCTGCACTAGTAATCCTGGTAGTGCTGTAGTCTTTTCCCCAAGCCCTGCTCCTGCAGCTCGGGCCTTTTCTTCGTTTTCTAATGCTGTCCAATCTATCTTTTGGTCTCCTACCTCCCATTCCTTTTCCTTGAGTTTCTCGTAAATACCGGCAGGCATTAATACTTTTAATATTTTCATAATGTCGGGGTAGGTATACTCTCCCATGAGTAACATGTCTTTTATCTCACGGTGGAAACCTGCTGGATCCTTGTCATGGCTGGGTACTACTTTCTTCATTTCTAATAATTCAATTTTAGTTATAGGCGTGTACACAAACACACGTGTAAAGTTATTACCTTCACCTCTGATTGGGTGTACTTCGCGTAACGGATTCTGTCTATCTATGTGATACATTTTTCTTCCCATAATGGGAACTGGAACGTGTTCTGGGCACACGAAAGTTATATACTGGTTTCGAAATTCTAGAATTTCTTTAATCAAATCAGTACCTGACCCTCTCCATTTATTCGTGAGTAGTTCTATCAATATGTCAGGTAAGGGTCCTGGATCGGAGTGTTGGCTCTTATATAATATAAGGAGGTGTTGAATCATGTATATACTAGCTAAACGCTGTTCGTATGGGGTAAGATTCAGAAACGTGTGTGCTAGTGCATCTTCACTGTATTTGTCGGGACTGTCAGCCCATTGTACTGCTGACCTGGCTAATTCTTGTTCATCCATGGAATCGAGCATATAGTACCCCCTTCGATCTCGGAGTAATTTATCAGCGGCTTGGAATAGGTGTTCAGGGGACCTTGTATTTAACATAGGGGTTTGAAAATGTCTGTTACATTCTGGACGTATCGGACATATCGGATCATTGAAGCCTCTAGTATTATTATGGGGTCTTCCTCTACCTACGTAAGCTATCGTTTCTATTTGTTCTGATTCTTGCTCCTCCTCTCCCTCTGATTCAATTCTGTCTGCTTCTCGTCTTTCTTTATGTATTCGTTCTACTTCCTTGCGGATCTTTCGATACATGGCGATTATACACGCCTGTCTATCATGTTTCTCTTCTGATATGTTCTGACCCCATTTGGCAAGTTTTTTCATGTTATCATGATCTGCCCCAGGCCTGTCTTGGTTCCTGATCACGCAGTTTATGAAAAAACGTAGTAGTTGTCTTTGTACATCCACTTTCTGGTATTCCATAGCTTCGTTAATACTTTCTGGACCTCGCCCTGTTTGGACAAAGTGATATATATTGTCTAGGTGTTCAACCATTCCTGGTATCGTCATTAGATATAATGTAGCTCGTCGTATACGTAGTGATGATATTAGCAATCTGTCCTGTTTACCTGGCACTGGATCGTATCTACAATCCACAAGATGTTCTTTAAACATGTCGGATGTCACTAGTTGGGGTGTACGTTGGAGTGCTAAATCTCTAAGGGTCTGTTTATTTCGCGGTGGGGTGGCAAACATGTCTGTCGTACCTCCTGTAGCACCATCTGAGGTGCTGGGCAAGAAAGGATTCGTTGGACGTAAGATAGAAATTGTAGATGCGGGAAAAACAGTAGAAACGGACGGACCTGTGGGAATGAACGTAGGAGTTTGTTGTTGCGGGGATACAGACGGATGCTCTTGGTGTTGAACACCATCGGCAAGCGGTGTGTGTGGTATGGTATTAGCATACTCGGGAGCTACGTCATCTAAATAGGAGGAAAGGAAAACGTCCTTTGCTGTTTTGGGATGTGTTTTTATCGGGAGCAATGGAGGAGTCAAGTCTTTTGGTATTTCCGGGGTAGCCTTAGGTAATCCTTCGGCCAGAAGAGGATACATACCATTCATAAGAGTGTTTCTTTGTCTATCTACTTGTTCTGATTTTACTCGGGTACCTTCCTCAATTAATAGATTTTCTCGGGCTTTATTTGAATTCTCTCTACCTTTCTCTTCCTGCCTGAGCGCTTTTTCTGTACGTCTATATGATTCTTTACGCCATAATTCAATGGCATCTTTCTGTGACTGCCTGGCTTTCTTTTTCCATAATTCTTCTTCTACTCTCATGATGCAATCTGCATCCCAGGTCCCCGCTGCGGGCCATCTCTGATTCTCTGGTAAATCCTTGGTGTAGTCCACCCATAAATCAAGAAATAATACGGCATCTAGGCCATGCTTATGATACATAAAGTATCCTGGAGTGTCCCTCGGTGGAATGGGAACAGCTTCTTCGAGTACCCCTTTTCTAGTTTTGATCTGTCTTAATTTCGAAAAGAGCGGCATTTTTAGATCTTATTATTTGAACACACTTAATACAAATAAACACAATGATGAACAGTCATTCACACCACAATGTATAGAACGTATTAAAACATTTAACATTTAACATTTAACGTATAATGATGACTAATAGGAAACTAGTTACTGACATAATACTGACACTAGGTAATACTTATTTATATGCAAGACATACTAGATATACTGCTAAACAGTACAGATACACTGCTGAAACAGTGCAGACCGGATTTGTGTACCCAAACCCGTCTTGACCGGCACAGACTATGTGCACGTTAAATGCCTCCCCGGCAATGGTACTCACCGGGTAGCTCGGAACGGAAGGCCTCGGAACTGAACTGAAACTGGACCGGACTGGACTCGACTCGACTGGACTCGGAACTTCGGAACCTGGTGGGCCTCTGTATACCTCGGATCTTGCTCTCTCAGCTAGGCTCTGGTCGGGATACTTCGCACTTCTCACCGCCTCGTCTGGGTGTTGATCGCAGCCTCAGTCAGGAAATCCTGCGGGTACGCGTTTTTGTCCGTTCAGCTGTGGCAGGAGACCGGGCCTGCAACGCACCTCCGGCGCGTGAGATGAGAAAGTGTCCCTGTTCGGGCGCCAATTTCTGTGGTAAATATTTCATTACCGGTACTATTTTTTATGCGGTAAAATCTAGTAAGAATAACTCAGTAAATATAAGAGGCAGAATCCGTGGTATTAGAGGTTCTAAAAGGCTTTATTCCTTTACAAAGGAAATACAATTCGAATTGCAGGCTTCACACTCCATCACCATGAGGGTTCAGGAAGGAAGGCAATACATTATTGACAGGTAATGGTATTTATATGGAAAGCATTACATTGAGACAGATGCAAGAGGTGTAACAGCTGATAATACAGATAAAATAGGCATACGTAACTAAAAAAGGCGGACATATAGGCGTAACTTTAGAAAACGTCATTATACATGATGTCACAAGTGGGTGGATCCATAAGAGAATCCTGCAATGTCAGCAGAAATATTTGGCAGAGATGCGCGCGCAGCCGCATGACGTGTGATTGACGTGCAACTAGAGGGTGAAGGGGACTTGACATTTAGCTCTACATGTGGAGACAGAAGTCTGAGGGGTCATATCAACCTAATCCCAAATCATATCTAATATCTTATGTTTAAAGAACTGTATTATCCAAAAGGAAAGGTCTCTCGGACGGAATCTATTCTATACTGACTGTTAGTGCGTGTACGAGCGTCTAAGTGTCTACATGAGATGCGAGGGGGCAGGAATCTTCCATGGTAACAGGGGCTATGAATTACTTGCACGAGGACAGTGAGGCCTGGCCTCTTTGCACGGTAGCTTGGAGGAATGTTTATCTAAACTACTAGACAGGAATGCATCAGATGAGGAGCGGAGCAGATAATCTTGAAGGTGAAATACAGTTTTTGGCAGGCAACAGGCTGGATCAGGCACCGTTAGCCGCGCAGGGAGTAGGACAAAGTTCATGGATACAGATGCGGGCTCGGACTGGAGCTGTCAGAGACAGAAGGCTTGATTGCAGAATTCAGGGCCTACTCGCCTGAATCTGTAAAATGTGGAAAGTGAACCACATAAAGTCGGTGGCCTTTCATACTTAGGAATGGAATATCTGACCCATTCATGGTGGATCTGAAAGAGGACATGTTGACGGTGGACGCACATGTATTTGCGTCTTCAAAACTGGAACTGGAGGGAAACATACATGTACTTATAGCATGCACATGGAGCCGTTGGGGTCTACGATAGGGGACATAACTGATCACAAAATTCATATTTCCTCAATGTAGTCAGACGAGCGTTGTGATTCCTTTTTCAGCTTCACATGCTTTTCTGATCTGCGCTCTGACCATCCACCTCTCTCCAAACATGTATCGGATGACTCCTGAAAGGAACAAGAGGAATGTGTATCAGTATCCTGAATCTGTCAGACTTTCTAATGTCATCAAGGTTTCTCAGATTATTCTTTTTTTAGTGGCTTCCTGATAATTGTTTGTCTTTCTTTTTTTGTTTATTATCCCACTTCTTCATCTAAGAGTCGGGTGCTTGCTTTGAGTTATCCTTTTCAGAATCACTCTTAAGTTGTGGTTTCCCAGGGCTGGCTCCCAAATTATCTATACCTAAGGCAGCATAGGTTTCTTCAATAATTTTCGGTAATTCTCGCTCCTGTTGTGCAGGAGTGAAATCCCTCAAGCGTAGGTGAATAGCTAACGCAGTAGTCTCCCCTTTTATGTTACTTAACATAATGGTGGATACTGCAGCAAAATTGCCCATCAGTTTCCTTCCTAAATCCAGGGCAGGTGCTGCCCCGTACTCATTCATAAGCTGCTTCAATGCGTCAGGTAAAACAGCCAGTGAAGGGGTACCATGTGTTCTGGTATAAACAGCAGCAAAGACTGTACCCCAAGTGGTGCAGTCTTCCACTGGGAGTGCCATCCCCATTGGCAAGCAAATAGTTAGTATTCTATATTTGTCCTGCAGACCTGTATAGGGAAATACTGCTTCAAACTGGCTTTTTTTTTTATCTAGAACAGAATTTGCTCCCGACTTGTGGGAATCTTTCCTATAATGGCATTCAGTGTTTGTGGGCTTATACCCATAGTGCCAGTTGTGATTGTGCGGCTTGAGCAGTTCGCGCAGGGTTATCTGTAAGTGTTTGCATTATGAACTAGATGAGATTTCTGTATATTTTCACTAAATCTCAGTATAGTGCACGCATTTCTGCTGCAGTTAAATTAGCAGTGTCTTGATGTGGTGTGTATGCAGCTAAGACCGGCCAAGTCGCTATGTCTTTGCGGAGAGGACTGAGTCTCCCGTTTTCTGTAGTGTGAAGGAGGGCGCCTTTAAATCAATGTATATGCTCTTGGTAAGAGAGAAGAATGTTGATGTCTTTGTATGGAGTGTATCCCTCTGCTGTTTCATCTTCAATGTAGGTATGAAACATTTGTGTACGAGCATTTGCAGCTGGGAATCTAACTAATCTAACCCAGGAATACAATACCACTGTTTTGAATGCTTCGTGTGGCTCAACCACGAAAGTAACGTCTCTACCCGTAGCTGGGAGACCACAATTGAATAATTTCATAGTAACTGCATGTCTACAATTCTCTGCTATGTCTAATCAATCAATTAAACATTTGTAGAGCGCACTAATCACCTGTGAGGGTCTCAAGGCGCTGAGGGGGGTGGGGGGAGTGCTACTACTGCTCGAATAGCCAGGTCTTGAGAAGTCTCCTGAAGGTCAGCAATTCCTGGGTCTGTCGCAGGTGGGTGGGAAGGTGTTCCATGTCTTGGCGGCGAGGTGGGAGAAGGATCTTCTGCCGGTAGTCGTTCTGTCGATGTGTGGAATGGTGGCGAGGGCGAGGTCAGCGGAGCGAAGCTGGAGGGTCGGGGTGTAGAAGGTGAATCATTTGTTGAGGTATACTCGTCCGGCGTTGTGGAGTGCTTTGTGAGCGTGGGTGAGGAGCTTGAAGGTGATCCTCTTGTTGACGGGGAGCCAGTGCAGGTCTCTCAAGTGGGCTGTGATGTGGCTCTAGCGGGGGATGTCGAGGATGAGGCGTGCGGAGGCGTTCTGTATGCTTTGTAGTCTTTTCTGGAGTTTGGCCGTGGTTCCCGCGTACAGGGCATTGCTGTAGTCCATTCTGCTGCTGATAAGGGCCTGGGTGACCGTCCTTCTGGTTCCCGTGGGGATACAGCTGTAGATCTTGCAAAGCATGCGGAGGGTGTTGAAGCAGGAGGAGGAACCTGCATTGACTTGTTGGGTCATTGATAGCGATGAGTCCAGGATGAACCCCAGGTTACGTGCGTGGTCGGTGGGTGTCGATGCGGCTCCCAGTGTTTCCGGCCACCAGGAGTCGTCCCAGGCAGAGGGGATGGAGCCGAGGATGAGGACCTCCGTCTTGTCCGAGTTCAATTTCAGGCGACTGTTCTTCATCCATTCGGCGACGGCCTTCATTCCTTCGTGGAGGTTGGTTTTGGCGGTGGCGGGGTCCTTGGCGAGGGAGAGGATCAGCTGGGTGTCGTCGGCATGTGAGACGATTTTGAGGTTGTGCGATCGGACGATGTTGGCGAGTGGTGCCATGTAGATGTTAAAAAGGGTCGGGCTGAGGGATGATCCTTGGGGTACGCCGCAGGTGATCTTGGTGGCTTCGGATCAGAATGGAGGGAGGCGGACCCTCTGGGTTCTGCCAGTGAGGAAGGAGGTGATCAAGTCCAGGGCTTTGTTGTGGATTCCTGCATCGTGGAGGTGTGTGTGTAGGGTGTGGTGGCAAACGGTGTCGAAGGCGGCTGAGAGGTCCAGGAGGATGAGGACCGCTGTTTCACCATTGTCCAGCAGGGTCCTGATGTCATCGGTGGTGGCGATGAGGGCGGTTTCGGTGCTGTGGTTGCTGCGGAATCCGGAATGGGATGAGTCCAGGGTATTGTTCTCCTCGAGGAAGCGGGTCAGTTGCCTGTTGACAATCTTCTCGATTACTTTCACCGGGAACGGGAGCAGGGAGATGGGCCGGAAGTTCTTGAGGTCCTTTGGGACTGCCTTAGGTTTCTTGAGTAGGGCATTGATCTTGGCGTGCTTCCAGCTTTCCGGGAAGGTGGCGGTCTCAAAGGAGCTGTTGAAGGTCTTCCGGAGTTGGGGTGCGATGATGGAGTTCGCTTTGTTGAAGATGTGGTGAGGGCAGGGGTCAGATGGTGATCCAGAGTGGATGGTGTTCATGATTTTGATGGTGTCGTCGTCGTCGTTGACGAGGGTCCAGGAGAGCAGGAGGTTGGTGTGGCTGGGGGGCGGTGAGTCTGAGGTGTCGGCGGCTGCCGGGGTGTCTGGGTGTTGAAGCTGTCGTGGATGTCTGTGAACTTGCGGTGAAAGAAGGTGGCTAGGGAGTCACAGAGGTCTTGCGACAGCAGGATGTCGTTAGAGCTGGAGCTGGGGTTGGAGAGTTCCTTCATGATGTTGATGAGCTCTTTGCTGTCGTGTGCGTTGTTGTCGATGCGTTCCTTGAAGGAGGTCCTTTTGGTGGTTCAAATTAGTTGGTGGTGTATGCGGCTGGTGTTCTTGAGGGCTGCGTGGTTGTCCGGTGTCTGTTCGTGGCGCCACTTCTTCTCGAGTCTTTGGCAAGTCTGCTTGGATGCCTGGATGTCGGTGGTGAACCAGATGGCCTTTCTGTCGGTGCGTCTGTTTGAGGGTTTCTTGATCAATCAATCAATCAATCAATCAATCAATCAATCAATCAATCAATCAATCAATCAATCAATCAATCAATCAATCAGTCAGTCACTTGTAAAGCGCACTACTTACCCGTGAGGGTCTCAAGGCGCTGAGGGGAGGGGGGTGCTGCTACTGCTCTAAGAGCCAGGTCTTGAGGAGTCTTCTGAAGGTGAGCAGGTCTTGAATCTGTCGCAGGTAGGTAGGGAGGGTGTTCCAGGTCTTGGCGACGAGAAAGGAGAAGGATCTGCCGCCGGTGGTTGTCCGTTGGATGCGGGGGACGGCTGCGAGGCTGGCAGAGCGGAGCTGGCGGGTGGGGGTGTAGAAGCTGAGTCTGCTGTTCAGGTAGGCTGGCCCGGTGTTGTGGAGTGCTTTGTGTGCGTGGGTGAGGAGCTTGAAGGTGATCCTCTTGTTGACGGGGACCCAGTGCAGGTCTCTCAGGTGGGGGGTGATGTGGCTGCAACGAGGGATGTTGAGGATCTGTCGGGCGGAGGTGTTTTGGATGCGTTGTAGTCGTCGTAGGTGTTTGGCAGGGATTCCTGCGTAGAGTGCATTGCCGTAGTCCAGCCTGCTGCTGACGAGGGCTTGGGTCACCGTTCTTCTTGTTTCGGGTCGGGATCCATTTGTAGATCCTGCGGAGCATGCGGAGGGTGTTGTAGCAGGAGGAGGAGATGGCGTTGACCTGCTTCGACATGGAGAGGGAGGAGTCGAGGATGAATCCTGGGTTGCATGCGTGGTCCGTGGGTGTCGGTGCTGTTCCCAGTGTGGTCGGCCACCAGGAGTCATCCCAGGCAGAGGCGGTGGGGCCAAGGATGAGGACCTCTGTCTTGTCCGAGTTCAGTTTCAGACGGCTGCTCCTCATCCACTCGGCGATGCCCTTCATTCCCTCATGGAGGTTGGTTTTGGCGGTGTGCGGGTCCTTGGTGAGGGAGAGGATGAGCTGAGTGTCATCAGCGTAGGAGATGATGCTGAGGTCGTGCTGGTGGGCCACTTGTGCGAGGGGGGCCATGTAGATGTTGAACAGGGTCGGGCTGAGGGATGAGCCCTGGGGTACGCCGCAGATGATGTCGGTGTATTTAGGGTGAGCATGTTGGCGCAGTCGTTGATCCACTGCCTGAGGTTGCGGGCGGCTGTGTCGGTGTCGGTGGTGTCGGTTGGTGGGTCTCGGACTAAGGTGGTGATTAGCTGGTCTTTGGTGACCTTGTTCCAGCTGCGGTGGGGGATCCGTTGTGGGTGGTGGTGCGTGGTGGGTTTCTCGAAGGTGAAGTGGATGCAGCAGTGGTCGGTCCAGTGGAGTTCGGTGGTGTGGCTAAAGGTGACGTGTCTTGTCGTGATGAGCTGTTTGAGTCTGAGGTTGTTGAGCAGGGTGGTGGAGTTACTGTCGGCGTTCTCTAGGTGGAAGTTTAGGTCTCCGAGGAGGATGTAGTCTGTGGATGCAAGGGCGTGTGTGCTGATGATGTCGGTGATGGAGTCGTTGAACTGTGGCCGGGGTCCGGGGGGGTCTGTAGATGAGGGTTCCTCTGAGGGTGGTGTTGGGATCGATGTGGATCGGAAGTGCAGGTGTTCGGCGGCGCTGAGGGGGTCTTCGGTGCTGGTCGAAATTCCGAGGGTATTCCTGTGGACGATGGCGATTCCTCCTCCTGGTCTGTTGGTGCGGTCCCTTCGGGTGATCTTGTAGACTTCCGGGATGGTTATGGCAATGTCGGGCGCCGTGGATGGGTTCATCCAGGTGTCTGTTAGGAAGGTGACGTCCGGGGAGGATGAGTCGAGTAGGTCCCAGAGTTCGATGGTGTGCTTGTTGACGGAGCGGGTGTTGAGTAGTATGCATCTGAGATGTTTGCGTCCTGCACTGGTGGGTGGGGCAGGACGTGCAGGTGTTCGCGGCTGGTAAAGCTGCAGCTCCGGCAGGAGAAGGGTCTGTGGGTGAGCTTCAGGGTGGCCTGGAAGCAGGTGGATGATCGGCCAGCATTGAGTTCGTGGAGGATGTTGGCGTTGTAGCGGCGCCGGGCGTGGTGGTGGTCGCGGGGGCCAGTGGGTCTTCGCTGGGCATGGTCCAGGCCCGGATGGGCGCAGACGGGCTTGCCTTAGGCGTGCCTCTTTCTTCTCCGTTTTCAGACATTGTTTGAAGAAATAGGGAATAGGTTATTTATGGAGATAGGGTAAGCACAATATGGGAAGTTTTATCCTACAAGCTTATATAACCTACAGCCAATACATTGGGTATACATACTCATGCCTTCTCAGAGACCTCTACTCTCCTCGAAACCGGAGACGTCTGTGGTGGTAGGGAAATCCGTGGGTTTCCCTACCACCACAGACGTCTCCAGTTTGGAGGTGAGTAGGGGTCTCTGAAAAGGCACGATTGGGCTACTCAGTTTATCCGTAAAATAAAAATAAAACCAATGTTGGTGGCACCATGTTGTGGAGTTCCAATCAATCAATCAATCAATCAGCACATTTGTAACTACTCACCAGTGAGGGTCTGAAGGCGCTGGGAGTTTCCACTAATCCATAGGACCTACGCATTTGTGGACAACATAAAGATTGGGTAAGGTGCCTAGAATGATTCCATGCACCCTATAGTATATGTTGGCCTAGAGACCAGCTAGCTCACAGTACAACCATAAGTCCCCCAACCCAAACAGAGAGGGAATGGTTTCTGGCAACCACTGAACATGACAACCCTGACCCATCAGGGATTGTGGCAACAGTTTAGAACCTCTTCACTCAGTCACTTGTGCATTCAGGTTCTCAGAGAAATATACAGAGAATACACAGTGGGACATTTTCAATATATTCATTGAACCAACATTATTCTTGTATAAAATACATGTGCTGCGATAACCAGTAGACAGAAGCAGATGAAAGTGATTACAAGCACCAAAAGAGTAAATAGCAGATATAGTTTCAGCATGATGCTAAGACAGTGTATACATGCAGGAATATAATATAAGGTAGTAATCAGGTGTAATCCTACTATGCAATCCCCAAGTGGTGTATGTATAGAGTGTGTGTAGGTGTAGAGCCAAGAATCTCCCCATGGGATGATCCAACCCCATTACCTGACAGGAAAGAATGTAGGACCCCATCTTGGTCACAGACTGAACACCCTCACGGAGGCGTTGGACAGCTGATTATGAAGCTTCAACGTGCAGGACCTTTCGGTGTCAACAGAAGTGTCTCCTCAGCTATCTCCTGTAAATGCTTCTTTATTTATAATCAAAAGTATCCTTGTGATGTACACGCCGATTAGGATTGTTATGGATATGTAGATAGCCCTGTCGCCCGGTGGATGAAGATAGAACGACATTTGTACATCATGCATAAAGACCTTGTACTCAGCGTTCAAGGCATCATGATAGTGTTGCACGAAGCCAGGTGCATAAACAAAGACGTTTCAGAGAAACTAATCCAACATCCATATGTGAATATGTGCAAAAGGTCACAGCAATTATTCTATTGTGCGGAAAAGAACATAATGTAAGAAAATGTGCAACGTTGCTACTTGGGCCTATCTCGGGCACATAACACCTTTCCTCCCACTTTTCCAGCACAGTTTAGCTTATCCACTATCCCACACACCATGCCAACATTGTGCCACAACCCCATCCTTAACAAAAGCCCCTTGCCTTCTTTACTCAAAGCTTAAGTAAGTCTGCATCCTCATTTATTTCCCACGTCCAATGATAGACTCCAACTCCAACCTTCCTCTCCTTAGCCTACCACTTGGTGTGATCTTAAAAACAAGGTGGACGGGGCGTGCCCAACCAAAATGAATGAGTGGACGTGATCCACGAGGGCTCTGCGGCAATTTTCAGGAAAAAGCCGAGATCGTATGAGATTGCAAATGCTCCATAATGATCTCCTCATGCATGAGGAACCGACAACACGAAACAAAGAAGCCCAGTCCCTCCAATGTAGGTGTGTCATGAGGACAGTGGAGCATAGTAGGGAAAAAGGAGCTGAGCCGCCGGTACTTTCCAGGGACCGGGGCGGACAGCTGAGAGCAGGGTCGGCACCTATCGGTCTGGTGCTGATAGCGACGGGGCCCGGCACTTAGAGGTGAGGAGGCAAGAAGCCTGCAGAGATGGAGGCTTCTCCCCGATTGCAGATTGGTGCGAGCAGGGAGTGAAGCCTGGCCAGAAATATACCCGGAAGAAGCGTCGACTGTGTGGCACGACGTGATACTTGAAGCTGACGCCTGGGCCCGCAAACTTTGAGAAGCCTCCTTCCTGGCCTACACTTGCGTTCGAGCCTGAGTTCTGGTGAGTGCGTCCTGGGGAGAAGAAGAACTACTTGTGGGGTGGAGAGGCCTGGCCTGCGGGCGCCGGCTGCCTGACTTAAAGATGGCGGGGTGGTGAGACTGGGATGCGCTGGCGAGTGACTGGAAGCACCGAGTGGAGGCTGCAGATGACATAAATAAACCAATACTCAGTGACCTAACTGCGTAAGCATGCATAAGGGGAGACTGCCAGTCTGGAAAATGACACAACTAGAGAGACCCATGCGAGCTATTGAGTGGGTCCGATGAGAGACACCGGGGCTATACATCTGGTATAACCAGCAGGTGATTCCTTGAGCTACCACACTCGGAGGCTGTCTGGAGACCTCAAGCGCTAAAGGAATAGTACTGCCTAGTCCGCACAGTATCAGGCCTAAAGGCACATAGTGCTATGGCCCGGCGGTGGGCACTGTGAGGGGAGTGCGCTGCATCCCGCATCCCTGCAATCGTTAGCCCTGCAGGGGCCCCATTGCTACTTGACTCACAGCGAGAGGCTCTGTGCCGCCTCAGAAAGCCCTCAGCAACAGGGTTTTCAATTATTTTTCCCCAGGGAAGCATCGAGATTCTCCTTCTCTGCCACGCCTACTGATCCAATGGCTTTAACCAAGGAGGAGCTCTTGATCTTGTTAAACGATTTTACGAAGGAGCTCTGGGAGAAATTGAAAGCAGACATGACCTCCTCCCTCGAGTCACTCAGAACTGACATTAACAAACACCTAATGACACTCCAGCAAACTAGCGGTTCAACTCGAGAGGTTGCACTGTTTCGATTATAAGGCCTACACGGATAAGGCGCATGCGGAGCGCGATAAGTCTGGCGCACTGCTAGCATGGCTGGTTAATCCTACATGCAGAGGAAAGGTGATCCTAGAATTGAGAGACCAGGGGGACGAGGTGTTCTCCACCCAATGAGGTATTAATGATAACTTCTTACAGTATTACACTGAGTTATATTGGAGCAGGCTGGGCCCTGGGTTCCCTGGTGACGAGGGGTTTCTGCCAGGAGCGGAACTCCTAAAAACTGAAGCCGAAGCCCTTGGTAGGGACATTGAAGCGGGCGAGGTGTGCAGTGCCATAAAACACATGGCCAGAAACAAAATGCCGGGTACTGATGGGCTTCCGGTGGAATTTTACGCGGCCTATGCTGATGCTCTGGTTCCTTGCATGGTGGCACTCTGTAATAGAGCGCGGCATGAGGGCGTCCTCCCTGCCTCCACACGTGAAGCAATCATAGTTCCCCTTCTCAAGCCGGGCAAACCTGCTTGGGATCGCTCTTCGTACAGGCCCCTTGCGATGCTTAACCTGGTCTATAAGATCTTAAGTCGAATATTGGCCAGTCGTTTGATGCCCCATATGACGAAGCTGATCCATAGGGATCAAGCAGGATTTATACCATCTCGAAATACTGCAATGATTGTTCGCAGACTCATGCGCATTTTGAGGTCCGACACCTATAACAAGGAGAAGGCCTGCATTTTCACGGTAGATATTAAAAAAGGCCTTCGATAGTCTGGAGTGGCTCCACCTTTTTAATGTTTTACTGGAATTTGGCTTAGGAGAGAACTTTATTCGGTGGACGAGGCTGCTGTACAGTGCTTCTACTGCCAGGGTCAGGACAGGGGTTTTTATTTCTGCCGCTTGTAAAGTAGCCTGGGGGACGAGACAGGGGTGTCCGTTATCCCCTCTATTGTTTGCTCTGGCGATGGGGTCCATGGTTGCACACGCCAGGTCAGGGCAGTACTATTCTGGGCTCTTGGTAGAAGGGCAAATGCAGCATATAGCATTGTATGCGGACGATCTTATCATGTTCCTACCGGACTCTGGGGATGCACTTCGAGGTGCGAAGGACTTGTTGGAGACCTTGGGGAGAATAGTGGGACTCCGTGTGAACTGGACCAAGTCGTGTTTGTTCCCCGCCAAGTCGGACAGAATTACACTCCAGCAAGACATCGATTCAGTTGGCACTAGGACACTTAACCTCTAATCCAAAAGGCAGGACCGGGAGGGCTGTGTGGATCGTCTGGAAACTACAGTGGATCTCCTCAACAACCAACTCAAGATAGCGACCCCAAAGAACGAGGAACTTGAAAATAGATCCCGAAGAGATATTGTACGGATTCGGAACCTGATTGGAGGGCGGAAGGGTCAGATCTGGAGGCCTTCACCTACGACTATTTTCCTAACTGCTGGGAGGTTCGCACATGAAAGTAAAGATCGAAAGAGTACATAGGGTGGGCCCTCTGTCTGAGGGGAAAAGCGTCGCGCCAGAGACATTTTGGGGAAATTACACTTTTTCAAGGTGAAGGAGTCGATCCTCCAGGCTGCACGGAATGTCGGAGAGGTCACATTCCAGAATGTAAAAAACACCGGAAAGCTACATAGCCCACAGGAATGCCACCCGCCGACACCACCACCTCATCAGATCCGCCAAAAGGACCGCCTTCAGAGACCGCCTAGACAACAACGCACACAACAGCAAAGAGCTCTTCAGCATCGTGAAGGAACTCTCCAACCCCAGCTCCAACACCGACGACATCCCACTATCACAAGACCTGTGCGACTCGCTGGCCACCTTCTTCTATCGCAAGATCGCAGACATCCACGACAGCTTCGACGCCGTCACCACCCCGGCATTCGCCGATACCCCCGCTCCCATGACCACCACCCGCACCAACCGCCTGCTCGCCTGGACTAACATCAACGACGATGACCCCATCAAGATCATGAACACCGTCCACTCCGGATCCCCGGAAGACCCCTGCCCACACCACATCTTCAACAAAGTCAGCAGCACCATCGCACCCCACCTCCAGAAAACCATCAACATCTCCTTCGGGACAGCGACCTTCCTGGGGAGCTGGAAGCACACAGAGATCAACGCCTTACTCAAGAAACCCAAGGCGGACCCCAAAGACCTCAAGAATTTCCGACCCATCTCCCTGCTCCCGTTCCCGGTGAAGGTCATCCAAAAGGCCGCCAACAAACAACTGACCAGTTTCCTCGAAGAGAACAACATCCTGGACCCGTCCCAGTCTGGGTTCTGCAGCAACTACAGCACCGAAACTGCCCTCATCACCGCCACCGACGACATTAGGACCCTGCTCGACAACGGAGAAACCGCGGCCCTCATCTTCCTGGACCTGTCAGCTGCTTTCGACACAGTCTGCCACCGCACACTAAGAGCATGCCTCCACGATGCCGGAATCCAAGAGAAGGCCCTGGACTGGACCACCTCCTTCCTCTCCGGTAGAACTCAGAGCGTCCGCCTCCCCCCCTTCCGCTCCGAAACCACCAAGATCATCTACGGCGTACCCCAAGGCTCATCCCTCAGCCCAACGCTGTTTAACGTCTACATGGCACCGCTCGCCCACGTCGCCCGACGGCACGACCTCAACATCATCTCCTACGCCGACGACACCCAGCTGATCCTCTCCCTCACCAATGACCCCCACACCGCCAAAACCAACCTCCACGAAGGAATGAAGGCCGTCGCCGACTGGATGAGAAACAGCTGACTGAAGCTGAACTCGGACAAGACGGAGGTCCTCATCCTTGGTTCCACCCCCTCGGCCTGGGATAACTCCTGTGGCCAACGGCACTAGGAGCACCCCCTACACCCACCGACCAAGCACGAAACCTAGGGGTCATCCTGGACTCCACCCTCTCCATGGCGAAGCAGGTCAACGCCGTCTCCTCCTCCTGCTTCAACACCCTCTGCATGCTTCGCAGGATCTTCAAGTGGATCCCCACCGAAACTAGAAGGACGGTCACCCAGGCCCTCATCAGCAGTAGACTGGACTATGGCAACGCACTCTACGCAGGAGCCCTGGCCAAACTCCTGAAACGGCTCCAACGCATCCAGAACACCTCCGCACGACTGATCCTCGACATCCCCCACCGCAGCCACATCACACCCCACCTGAGAGACCTGCACTGGCTCCCCATCAACAAGAGGATAACCTTCAAGCTCCTCACCCTAGCACACAAGGCACTCCACGACACCGGACCAGAGTATCTCAACAGCCGACTCAGCCTCTACACCCCCACCCACCAGCTCCGCTCCACAGACCGTGCCCTCGCCACCTTTCCCCACATCCGAAGAGTGACCGCCGGCGGCAGATCATTCTCCCACCTCGCCACCAAGACATGGAACACCCTCCCCACCTGCCTACGGCAGACCGAAGACCTCCTAACCTTCATGAGACTCCTCAAGACCTGGCTCTTCGAACAGTAGCAGCTTTCCTCCCCCCCCCCCCCCCCCCCCAGCGCCTTGAGACCCCTCACGGGCATGTAGTGCGCTTTACAAATGCTATGATTCATTGATCCTACTTACACATTAGGACAAACCTGCTTCATATTAGTACTTTCTCATCAACACCATTTAACAACAAAAGAGGAGTACCATAATGTTCTCTCATCTCACCCCTCCTATTCAACATTACATTAAATCCCTACCACAACAAATTAATAGTTTTGGCCTCACTTGCTACAACTATGCCTAGGCTACACAGATAATGTTTACCCTGGAAAGCACCAAGAACATAGGAAAGTCTAAAATATTCACCTGTCTCATTGCAACTGACCAATGTATGACTTGGAGCCACCTCAAAATAAATGCTTCGAAAAATCCAGAAATACTCACAGGTGGGGAGTGGGAAATGAATGCCCCCATATGCACCTGGCTGGATGAAGTGGACCTTTCAGTCGCGGATGCTCCCTGGAAGCAGTGGTGGGTTGGGGAAGGGGTGGAAAGAAGGAGGGTTACATTTTTTTTTTAAATCACACCTGCTGTTCGGCCACCTCTCTTCTGTCCTATCCATCCTCTTCCTGGTTTCTGTTGGAAAAGGAAGCAGGAAGCACTCAGGCTCCCCTAAGCCAATCACAATGTTGCAGTGCAGCATTGTGATTGGTCCGAGTGCTATAGTTCGGCGCTCAGATCGGGAATGGGAGCCTGGGCATAAGCCTGGGCGGAGAACATTCATGCGCACTTAGGAGGTTGCCATCCCTCCTCCCGCTTGTGCTGCTCAGCCCCGCCTCACAAATTGCCTCAGCACGGAAAAATAAAATGATAATAACATCGCATTATTATTTCTTTATTTTTCCTTTTTTGCCGTGCTGAAAGGCAGTGGGGCGTGGCTCCTCTGCCTTAGCCGAGGAGCTGCCCCTGGGATCTTTGCCAAAAATATCTAAGGATTTACGAAACCTTTGAATCACCATGGACACCAGACTCTAGACTCTCCAAGATCCCCCAAGTAGATTAAATAACCAAATCAGTTTTCCTCACCATAAAAACACTCCCATGCTTCTTTCCACATCTAGAATTACCTCATACGGTTCAGGCAGCACTCTCTCTCATTGTATCAAAACTGAACAATGTAAATGGCTTATATCATAGCTCACTTCAATAAACCGCAAGGTGATTTCAGAGAATTCAGAACTCGGTTGGTGAGATACTCCTACAAGTGAATCACAAACTAACATCTCCCGTCTTGAAAGCTCTTCATTGGCTACCTTTAGCTAAAAAATTCCTCTGTCCGACTCACAAGGCAATAAATGGGAAGGAGCCAGAATTTCTCAGGAAGAAAATCACCTAATACATCCAACACAGTTACCTGCTTTCTTGATTAGAGCTTTGTCTTATAATTCCAGCATTTAGGAAACAAACATTGGTGGCACAACTTTTTGTGTGCAGGCAGCAAAACTATGGAACTGTCTACCGGCAAACATAAGGGCCATAGAGACCGATATGACCTTCAGAAGACTGATCAAGAGGTGGTTTTTCCCTACTTGATTACAAAACCTGCACCGAAGAAACAACTTCTTTGTGACACATCTCTAGCAACATAAAACCCCATGAAGAATCAGGAAAACACTCAGGCCAAAAGCGTCCAAAGCTGGAAGGAGCACACCAACCTAGAACATGCGCACTAACCATAAAGTCTGCAAACCCAAAAGCCAAGTCCTCAAAAAAAAAGTAATTCTCGTCTGTTACCATGCTCTGCAGCACGCACCGTTATTCCCACCTGCCTTTGAATGCACCCCTTTCAGGTCCAGTCACCTTTCTTCAATGCTTCCTTTTCGCTCTGATCCTGTGAACAATATAACCACCCAGACCTCATGTAGTTCCCTTCCTACTTAACCACTTGACTGCGGGTGTTTTCCCTGCTTGTGTTGACTCCTTTTTTGACGTTTGGGGCAGTTCACACTTGAGCCTTTGTAACTGTGTTTCCGTACAAAGTTTATAGGCCAAAATTGAATCTTTTTTCTGTATCTTGTAGTTTCTAAAAGTACACAGGGTATCTGTATTTCTCTGCAAAGAAATTAACCACATTAGAGCTACATTTTTGTTTTGAAAACTAGGAAAAAAGTGTGCAAGAAAACTTATTTTTTTTCTGAAATTGGCATCAACGAAAGGTTTACTGTGCTAAGATCACCATCGTTCCAACTTTCTTGAACAAGCACAATTATTAAAAAATAAAATTATAATTTTACCCACACTTGTTTAATTTTTCCTATTTGTTTGTGGTTTTCATGCAGTTTGTGATGGAAACATGTGTGCCAGTCATGTGTGAATCCCAGAAGATTTATATTTCTGAAAACTAGAAACAAAATGGAACAAGGCATTATTTGTGTAGATTGCTTAATAGTTTTCCCAAAGAAACTAATAGTTGAAATGAAGTATAATGAAAATTAGTAGAAATAAATAGCAATTAGTAACAGCATTTCAATCAGTAGTTTAGCCGCTGCGGCAAAAATGTACAAAAGTGACATGCCGTTACATCTGTAAGACCCTTCTGGTTGCAGGCCTATACAATATTAGTTTGCTGTCCAAAAACAACTGAGCTGCAGCCTTTAATTATTTTTTTAATTGTCACTGACCATGCAGCAATTGATATTGCAAATTCTGATAAATGAAAAATGGGTAATCTATTTGAGGAATGTACACAAGACACTGAATTTAGGACCAGTGGTTACTTATATATCTCTGAATTTACTATGTTGTGAATCAGAGGGTATTTTACAAAATGTGTTCCTTCTTGCGCGCGGTCTTATATTTGGAAGCTAAAAATAGAAAAACAATCCAATATGTTATAACACATGTTCTACTATGTTGTGTTCCCACACTTCTCTTGATAAAAACAATGCTTGGGCCTAGTGCCACAACAGGACAGACCCCCAAAGTGCAACACGAAGACATCAATTTTTCCCATCAATATCAACCCCTTTTGGCAAGCTGCAGAGTTTGGGACAAGGCCCAGTCGTCACCTTTGAAAAGCTGCCAAACCCAGACAGTTCTAAAAAGTAGGCACCCAGAAGGTTCCAGGGAGGTCTGGCTGGTGTGGATCCAACCACTCTTTCTAACCCACAATGCTCTGCAGACCTCAAACTTTGGCTAAAAACACATATTTTGCTCACATTTCTGTTAGTGAAAGTTCAGGAATCTTCAAGGTTTCACAAAAGTCTTACCAGTATCCCCACATTTTGTCAGGAACTACGAGTACGCTGCTGTTCACCGCAGCGGGGAAGTGGTGCGAGTCGTTAGGGAGGTGGTGGGTATGAAAACTACAATACCCATCACCCCTAGCGGAAGCGCGACGCACTTCCTGAGGCGGTTCAAAAGCCTCGAACACGGAAGACTCGGGGCTTGTCAATCAAGTCCCTTCCTGCGTACCGCGGTGTAACGGACCGCGCTAGAACTATTCCGAAGAATGCCCTGCTGAAGGAGCTGTGGCCCGGCTCCCACCTACGAATCCCGACCAACCACCTTGTCAAGCTCGTAAGAGCCTCGCCGACCCTCGAGAAAGCGTGAGTCCTGTTTGGGTTTTGCACAGCCTCTGGAATACCCGGCACCCTTCTGCCCCTGCCCTCTAAGCGCCTGGAGACCTGGCTAGTGTCTCTCCGCTTCGAGACTGCCGTTCACTGACCCTGATCTCACCCTTGCTTGGAGCCGACTGAAAGGCTCGGAGAGCTCTTGGACGACGCTACGGAAACCGCCGTGGAGGCCATCCTGCGCTTGGAGCTGACTGAAAGGCTCGGAGAGCGTTCGTTCCTCATCTCCGTGGCCTGCGGTGTCGTGAGTACTTTGTGCTGAGTGTGACTACTTGCGCTACCTGGGAACTACTTGTGTGAGTGTTGTGGGGAGGTCACCCTGTTCTGTTACTTTTATCTGTCCTTGCTGGGTGGGCAAAGGGTCCGGTGGCTCATCCTTGTTCCTTCTCTCTCACAGGAGTGGGGTTCCGGAGTGAAGGTCCCGTCCCAAGTCACCGCAGCCCTTCCCCTGTTTTCCCCCTTCCCCGGGGGTGGTGTTGCCTCTGGAGGGGTTATAGCATCCTCTTGGGTAATACTGTTCTCGGGGAGAGAGGGCTCTAGCGTCGTGGATCGCCCCTGCTGTATCCGGCTTCTAAGGTTAGTGAGACCGAGTGCCCGCTGACAGATTGACAAGCCCACGGATTAATACAGCCCGGGCGATGGATACCGCTACCGTCCTGGCCACTATGATGGACACCTTGAACGCGCTTAGGGTGGAGGTGAACGCCGTTAGAGTAGAGAATCAGGAGATGAAGAATGAGATGGGCACCATGAGAAGAGAGGTAGCCTGTCTGTCCCGTCACCCTCCCGCGGGAACCAAAGGGGGTTCTTATATTCGTGACTGGACCCTGCCGCCCCCTGTAACAACCCGGACGCAAGTAGCGGAAGGGGGTACACAGGCTGCAGGCGGGGGATCACCAAGCTCTGGGGGTTTCCCACATCACTCTTTCTCTACGCCTCACCATTCCGGCTCTCCCCCGGTGCAGTTTATTCAACCCATGCAGCTGCCCCTTGCCCCTCCTGAAAGGTTCTTTGGGGACCCAAAGAAGTATGGCATCTTCATGGGTCAATGTAAGCTCCACTTCTTGTGCAAACCAACAGTCTTCCCAACGGACCAGGCAAAAACGGCGTTTGTAATGTCGTATTTGGGAGGCAATGCAGCAAGTTGGTCCTTCCCGTTGATCGAACGAGATGATCCGGTTCTGTACGATTTCTCCGCCTTTTGTGTGGAAATGAGACGGCTGTTCGACCGCAAGGCGCACCAGTTGTCATTAGATAAAGAACTCCTTACGTTGAAACAAGGGTCACAGGACTTGCTGACCTACATCACCTCCTTCAACAGACTCGTGGTAGAAACGGACTGGCCCATGGAAAAAAGAACTTCCCTATTCTACCAAGGGTTAAGGAGTGAACTCAAGGATGTTCTGGCCCAAGTGGTGCATATGCCGACCACTTGTGAGGACTTAATTGATTTAACAGTCCAATTGGATCACCGGCTTCTAGAGCGAAAAGGGGACAAGACCCGCAGCGACACCCGGTTCCTTCCCAGTCGGCCCCGAGCCATTCCCGAGGAAAAGCCTTCTCCGGGGGATGGGACCGAGCCCATGCAAATTGGAGGCATTCGAGGCCCCTTGAGTTCTGCAGAAAAAGAAAAACGGAGAACGCAGAAACTCTGCTTGTATTGTGGCAAGCCGGGCCACTTTATCAAAGAGTGCAGGAGCCGACCCCCGAATACCACTACAAGAAGCCTTGGACCAAAGAATGTGTCTGTAGTGGATTTCCCGACTGAGGACCAGGGAAACTAAAGAGCCCAAATAAGACGGGGACCGCTTGTTTGAGGCCTAGACAAAATGAGGTCTTCCCTGCTGTAGCCAACACTATCCAACCCTCCGTCGCCCACATGAATGTGTGCGTCTTGTTGAACTTGCCTCATGACATCTCCGTGGTGGTCCATGCCCTGCTGGATTCCGGGGCAACCGGTAATTTTATAGACCAACGATATGCCAAGGAATTAAGTCTCCCTTTGGATCAAAAGGATACACCTGAGAAGGTGAAGGCAGTGGATGGCTCGGCTCTCACCTCGGGTCCAGTGTGTTACCACACAAGGGCCATAGTAATGCAAATAGGGGTGAATCACTTCGAACGGATCCGTTTCGACCTGATCGATGCCCCCCATTTCAAACTTATACTAGGAATGCCTTGGCTGACTCTCCATGATCCCTTAGTACGATGGGCAGCACGCACTGTGACTTTAAATTCATCTTTTTGCCAAGAACACTGTAACAAGGAACAAGTCAACGCTTCGTCCCTGAAGGAGAGTCCCGCGGGGTTCCTTGCCAGCACTAGCAGCCCGCAAACTGCAAGTCCAGTCACCGAGTTACCCAGCATATACAAGAGGTTTCGAACGGTCTTTGACACACAAGAAGCAAAAAGATTACCCCCACATAGGGACTACGATTGTGTCATAGAGCTAGAAGCTGGAGCCAGTATCCCCTGTAGCCGGATTTACGCCCTTACTGAAGCGGAAACCACGTATCTCCGGACATACCTTGACGACATGCTTTCCACTGGTTTCATACGTCCGTCGACCTCGCCTGCCTCCTCTCCGATCTTTTTCATCCCGAAGAAGGAAGGCGGCTTAAGGGCCTGCATTGACTACAGGGCGATCAACAAAATCACCATAAAGAACAGGTATCCCCTGCCTTTAATCCCTGTTCTTTTAGACCAACTGAAGACGGCGAAGGTGTTTACCAAACTGGACCTCCGGGGAGCCTATCATCTGGTGCGGGTACGACGCGGCGATGAGTGGAAGACGGCCTTCCGGACCAAATTCGGCTTATTCGAATACACGGTCATGCCCTTTGGCCTGTGTAACGCTCCCGCCGCGTTCCAATATTTCATGGACGAGGTACTGAGGGGCCTCCTCGACGTATCATGCATCGTGTACATCGATGATATCTTGGTGTACTCAGCCTCCCTGGAAGAACATGTGAAGCACGTGACGGCGGTGCTGGAGCGCCTACACGCTTACGCACTGTACGCCAAATTAGAGAAGTGCTTATTCCACGTTTCGGAAGTAGAATTTTTGGGTTACATCATAGGTCCCGACGGATTGGTTATGGACAATAAGAAAACGCAGGCTATCACCCAGTGGGAATCACCTACCAACGTGAAATCCCTACAAAGCTTCTTGGGCTTCGCGAATTTCTATCGCCGTTTTATAAAGAACTTTTCCGGGATTATCCAACCATTAACACTTCTCCTGAGGAAAGGAGCCTCCTTCGACTGGACCACTGCTGCGGAAAGAGCCTTTCAGGCCTTAAAGAACTGTTTTATGACAGCCCCTGTGCTGCGCCATCCGGACGCCACTCGTCCGTTTGTGGTAGAAACCGACGCCTCCCAATATGCATTGGGTGGCATTCTGTCACAAAGACACCCGGACACGGGACAGTTACATCCCGTTGCATTCTTTTCCAAGAAATTGACTCCCTGTGAAGTGAACTACAGCATCATGGATAAAGAGCTTCTGGCCATAAAAAGAGGGTGCGAAGAGTGGCGACATCATTTACTCGGCGCCAGACACACCGTAGAGATCTATACGGATCATCGGAATCTCTTATTCCTCAAAACCGCCAGAGCTCTGACCCCGAGACAACTACGATGGTCGTTGTTTTTCTCCGATTACGACTTCGTAATCAAATATCGTCCGGGGCCTCAAAACGGAAAGGCCGATGCGCTATCCCGGCCCCAACAACCTGTCCTTCCGAGCCCTGTACCCGTGGAGGACACCCCCTTGATTCTAGGATCTGCATCATTTCCTGATGAATTAACGGCAGCTGCCACTACCCTCGACTTCATAGAAGAAGTGCGAAACCAAACCTCAGAGACAGAGGAAGGAGACTGGATAGCCAAAGACCCTCTACACCGGTCCTCCAGGCAGCGTCTGCTGTTCCAGGATAAACGCTTGTATCTACCGACCTCTTCCCTACAACAACAAGCCTTGAGATGGATTCACGATTCCACCTTAGGTGGACACTTGGGAGTAATGAAAACCACTACAGCCATGAAGCGCCATTTCTGGTGGCCTACATTAAACCCGGATACAGCTGCCTACGTCGCAGGATGTGCCATTTGCACGCAAGGGAAGTCACAGCACAAACGACCATGTGGACTGCTCCGCCCTATTCCCATCCCTCCAGCACCGTGGCACACTCTGTCGATGGATTTTATAGTGGAAATGCCCTCTAGTAAAGGAATGACTACCATCCTGGTGGTCATCGATCACTTGACGAAAATGGGCCATTTTATCGCCATGGAGAAACTCCCGTCCGCAGCGGGCCTAGCCCAGCAATTTCTACAGCATGTCGTAAGGAGTCATGGAATCCCAGCGGTTCTCATTACGGACAGAGGCACGCAGTTCACGTCTCGGTTTTGGAAGGCCTTGTGTCAGGTCATGAAGGTGGATGCACGTCTCTCCACCAGTTACCACCCTCAAACAGATGGCAAGACGGAAAGACTAAACCAGACGTTAGAGCAATATCTCCGATGCTTTACATTACTCTATGAAGAAGAATGGAGTACGCTCCTATGGATGGCTGAATTCGCCTACAATAATGCTGAACACTCATCTCTGGGATGCTCCCCCTTCTTCTGTTTAACTGGATTCCATCCCAACATGTTGCCCTTTGAGTGGCCTGCACAAACCAAACACCCTTCGATCCAAGAACACCACGCGCACCTGAAAAAGGTATTACAAGCAGCAAAGAAACAACTGGAAACAGCTCAAGACAAAGACAAACGCTACGCAGACAAAAGAAGAACGCCTGAACCTGCCTACAAGATAGGAGATAAAGTGTGGTTAGACACAAGACATCTACGCTTAAAAGGGAACACGCGCCTGAAACCCAAATACGTGGGCCCATACCCCATTGTCAAAGTGGTGAACTCTGTAGCTATGAAATTGTCTCTCCCACCCACGTGGCACATTCACCCAGTGTTTCACGTCTCTCTGCTGCGGCCCTGTCTCCCTCGCACTAGACTCCCCCCAAACCCTCAGCCACTTCTGGTAGATAGTGGGGACGAGTACGAGGTTAAAGGGATACTGGATTCTAGATACCTCAGGGGCAGGCTACACTACTTAGTTGATTGGAAGGGGTATGGTCCCGAGGAAAGGTCCTGGGAACCTCTGGCCAATTTGCATTGCCCTGACCTGCTTCGCCGCTTCCACGCGGCTCATCCTACGAAACCCAAGGGTCCGTCGAGACGCCGGCCCTAGTAGGGGGGTTCTGTCAGGAACTACGAGTACGCTGCTGTTCACCGCAGCGGGGAAGTGGTGCGAGTCGTTAGGGAGGTGGTGGGTATGAAAACTACAATACCCATCACCCCTAGCGGAAGCGCGACGCACTTCCTGAGGCGGTTCAAAAGCCTCGAACACGGAAGACTCGGGGCTTGTCAATCAAGTCCCTTCCTGCGTACCGCGGTGTAACGGACCGCGCTAGAACTATTCCGAAGAATGCCCTGCTGAAGGAGCTGTGGCCCGGCTCCCACCTACGAATCCCGACCAACCACCTTGTCAAGCTCGTAAGAGCCTCGCCGACCCTCGAGAAAGCATGAGTCCTGTTTGGGTTTTGCACAGCCTCTGGAATACCCGGCACCCTTCTGCCCCTGCCCTCTAAGCGCCTGGAGACCTGGCTAGTGTCTCTCCGCTTCGAGACTGCCGTTCACTGACCCTGATCTCACCCTTGCTTGGAGCCGACTGAAAGGCTCGGAGAGCTCTTGGACGACGCTACGGAAACCGCCGTGGAGGCCATCCTGCGCTTGGAGCTGACTGAAAGGCTCGGAGAGCGTTCGTTCCTCATCTCCGTGGCCTGCGGTGTCGTGAGTACTTTGTGCTGAGTGTGACTACTTGCGCTACCTGGGAACTACTTGTGTGAGTGTTGTGGGGAGGTCACCCTGTTCTGTTACTTTTATCTGTCCTTGCTGGGTGGGCAAAGGGTCCGGTGGCTCATCCTTGTTCCTTCTCTCTCACAGGAGTGGGGTTCCGGAGTGAAGGTCCCGTCCCAAGTCACCGCAGCCCTTCCCCTGTTTTCCCCCTTCCCCGGGGGTGGTGTTGCCTCTGGAGGGGTTATAGCATCCTCTTGGGTAATACTGTTCTCGGGGAGAGAGGGCTCTAGCGTCGTGGATCGCCCCTGCTGTATCCGGCTTCTAAGGTTAGTGAGACCGAGTGCCCGCTGACACATTTCTTCTGTTAAAAATGGTAAAAAGAGTAATTCACTTTTATGTATAAACCCATGGGTGTTTAGTATCAGAAATATCTGGGTTTAGTAGGTTTCTCTGGTTTCCAACTGACCCTGTGCCCGAATGATGCAGCTGCAGTTTTTACTTATGGACTCTTCTGGTGTATATGTAAAAACTTTGGGCAAAAGAATAGACATTTCTTCTTGATAGCCAAGGGGATGGGAATGTTTTAAACCCCAGGTGGTAAGAAAGACTGTCGAGGCTTATAGTGGGGTTGAGGCCTGTTGTCAGCATGAGTTGTTTCCGCCCCATTATTTCATTACAAAAAATCCCTAGAATCCACTAGGCTATCTGTCCCCACGGGACAGATTGGGGGCAAAACCCCCATCTGCCCCATGGGAGGGCAGAAAGACTTTTGCATCCATTCATTCTGGGATGGGGGCATGACCTGATGCTTGTATGGGCAGCACCCACACCTTTTTTGGCAAGGTAATTTCCCTTTCGTCTATTCACTTTCAGCCCCCTGGCCTGACGCAGCGCAGAGGACAAGATTGACATATTCTCCCTATATCACAGATTCTTAATCACAGCAACTCACTCAAACACTCATTCATTGGTGGGGCTCATAACACCAACACACATGCAGCATTCAACAAATCTCCCCCGAATCTGTGCACAGGAAGAGAAAGGCGCTGGACATGTGGGTACCTTATTACCTATCAGGATTAATTTGTTTTACATTATATACACATTATACATATACATCTTCAGAATCCTGACCTTAACATCAAGGCACTCCACCACTTGGTCGATGGACCAATTAGTTGGACTGGTTGATGGTGAATTAGAACCAGCTAAAACACAATTAAAGCCTAGGAAACATATGATCTTTTCTGTACTTAATTAAAGAACCAAAAACTCATTTCTTATTATTTCAAATCTAATAAATTTCTTTACGTTTGCATTTATTGACTGCAGCTTATAATCTCGAAAATTTAGTTTTATTAAAGAGAAATCAAACATTGGGTAAATAGACATGAATTTAGAAAAACACAGTTAATTACCAATTAGAAAGCGTTGACGACTTCTGATCAAACAGAGAGTTATCCGCATTCTCAGGTACAACTCCCAGGACAGGTTGTCTGACCCACAGCAAAGGATCAAACCGTCAGATGAAATATAAGATGCCCTGCAAACTTCTCTCCCAAAAGCCAAATAAACCCAAGGCAAACAAACAAATCGCCAGCAGCTCAATGCGACTCAACGCCATGGACGATCGAACCCAATGGTGAATGAAGGTTTCTTATACCCTTTTTCCCTCTTACTTCATGCTAACGCGGTAAAATTTTAGGGGCAGAGAAAATGTTCTGATTGGACAGTTTGGGGTTATCTGTAGGTTATTGAAAGTTTCTCAGTGCAAAACTGGTTCTTCATGATGACTTGGCATAGGAAGGCGCAAATTGTAAAGTTTCGTTTAGCTCCCAGGCGAGAGCAGCAAATATAACACTTTAAGGGAAAGAAGTCATCTTCTAGCAGGTTCTGTATTGTCCTTTCTGCTGTTCCCACATAGTCATCTATTGGCTGGCTGTCAATTTTGATTCCTGTCCTTGGTAGGGAACGCGGTGTCAGAAGTTCAGGTCACTTGGTGTTCTCCAGAGCCATCCGGTCATGCGCAGAAATCATCGCGCTCACATGGTGGCATCTGCTTCAGAGAACGCCATCTTGGGTACTGCGGCCTAGTAGGCCCGAATGCCAACTTTAGCAAAAATATACAAAATAGTAGTTAAAATATAGAAATGAAGATGCTAATGTTTAATCCCACACTAATCCCATTATATATTAGTATTTTCCTAGCTGTGGCAACATTTAAAGCAGTATTACTTACCATTTGATGATCTTAAAGCATAAACAATCACAAAGCAACATAAATCATGCAATTTTACTATTTCACCACAATCTAATGTTAGTTTGCGTTCCATAGTTAATTAATTAATTATTCTGCCATGCAATTAGCAATTTAGTCCCACGTGATTCTCGTGTTTATAAAGGTGTAAAGTTGATTAATGAATTTTCACTGCAAACATGTTACTTTTTTTAGAATGATTACGTAATTAATTACATGCAAATTAAATTTTGTTTTACCTGCTCCATCAATCCCCCCTTTGGTGATTTTATACATCACCACTACTCACTAATTTCACTGAATTTATCTACGGAAATGGTTTTATTCAGTTCCCCTTGCGTTTGTTAGTTTTAGTGTTCTCCATATTGTTTTCTTTTGTTTTCTTGTACACATTATCTTGCAACTCTTCTAATTCTATTTCTTCTATCTTACTTTCTCTTATTTCCTTCTCTTTCTTTTTCTTGTTTTCTCTTTTTACCCTTTTTTGTAATTTTCTTCTTTTTATGCATACACATACTAATCTTAATATTAATACTAAAATAATCACAAAATTCACAGGTATCAGAATTTTTCCCTTAAAGGAGCTACCTAGTTTTGTTAATAAATTCTTAATTGTGGAAAAACCCTTACCAAGTTTCTCCCATACACCTTCAACCTCCATTGGAACAATTTCTTCATGCAATTCAGTTATACTCTTAATATATTTCTTTCGGTTCTGACTTTCGTCAGGAATATAAGTACAGCAATATTGTACTTTCAGCATTCCACAGACTCCTCCCTCTTTTGCCAATAAAATATCAAGGGCAAGTTGATTTTGCATTATCATCGCTCTCCACCCTCCATTGTTTTCACATATTTGTACAATAACTTCGAAAAAACATTGTTAGAAAAATCATTTATGGACTTATTTTTGTGAAATTCTGTTCCATCTACCAGTTTTGTGACATGACGTTCATCAGTCTTTTCATCATTATTTCCGTTTACTGTGTGTCCATCTATACTTTCAAATGTTACTCTAAATGAAATTGTTATTGCCAATATGATCCAGACAAGCATTAGTAAT
The DNA here is from genome assembly GCF_964204655.1 of Triturus cristatus. Classification (NCBI taxonomy): domain Eukaryota; kingdom Metazoa; phylum Chordata; class Amphibia; order Caudata; family Salamandridae; genus Triturus; species Triturus cristatus. Next base: position 244,232,173 of record NC_140583.1, read on the forward strand.
CATGTGCAACAAAAACATTTTACACCATCTCCGAAGAAATCCACATGTTGGATTTCTATTTTCATTGTTTGCCATTTCGGTAATGAGCATTGTCTTTTAACTTAGCCTCTTTCTTCAACAATTTACCTGTGTCTAAACCTAAGGCTTCAGTTGCCTACTTGGTTCTTTTCTGGTTATGTGTCTTGTCCGGGTTATAATTCCTTTCGATTTCTTTTGTTATCCAATCCATGTATGACTCGTCCTTGCCTTTAGGTTCACAGTCTTTGTTCAGAATCTCCTGATCATCCGTTTCTTCTCTGGTGTCAGACAAGATAAGTCTCAGGATTTCCGAATCTTCTTTTCCTTTGTCCACCTCCTGCACAGTCACTCTTAGACTTTCTTGGCTATCTGCTTCCTCTTGTATATCAGATTTGGTCTCTTTATCCTTTTCGCTCTTTGCAAGTGCTTCTGATCAGTGTCCTTTGGTTTCCCTTGACTAGACACTTCATTCACTTGTTTAGCATTATCAGACTTTATTCTGGTTAGTCGGTATCGCAACCTCTTGATTTTGTTGGCCCAAATATCTTCTTTCAAAGGCCTTTTCAATTTAGATCCTTTCCTTTCTCGTTCTGTTTTCCAAGCTCTTTTCCTCAAAGTTCTTCCACCTTTACTTTCTGCTTCACTTTCTTCTGATTCTGTCTCTGTCTGGATTTTGCTTTCTTTAGATTTTATCCTCAAGATTTCAGGTTCACTGTCTGTATCTATCCCTCCTCGTGTTTCTTCCACACAATCTTCATGCTCACTATCTGTCCCTTTTTCTACCTGTGTGGGTTGTGTCCCTACACCTCCTCGGGGTTCTTCCGCAATTACCTCACCCTCACTCTCTGTATCTAATTCCTCACCTTCTATCTCTATGATTTCGGGGGGAATTTCTCTTGTGCTTGTATTCGGGATTTCTTTTCCAAAGATCACTTGTTCAGGTTTTCCAGTACCATGATTTATTCTTTCTTGTATTTCTACTGGTTCTGTCTCAGATTCAGAGCTTGTATCAGAAATTTCAAGTCGTCTTCTTAGTGGTATATTTTCTTGTCCAGTAATTTGACTTAGACCCTCTTCTCTTGCTTCAGGGTTTTGTCTTGTTTTTGTTTCTTCTGATTCTGATTCGGAACTGGTATCTGATACTTTTCGTTGTTCCTCGTCAGGTTGATCTTCCGGATTTGGGACTTGAAGAGTGTGACTGGCATGAATCCAGTTCTTTACTCCTGCACACTTCACAGCAGATGTTGTTGTCAGAATCACTTGTTGTGGTCTTCCCCAGCGTGGAACCAGACACTTTTTTCTTCTGTGTATTTTTGTGGGAACCCAATCTCCAGGACTCAAGTCATGAGCTGGCTTCTTTTCAAGAGTGGTTGTATCTGGTCCAACCTGATGAAACACAGAATGTACCATATCAGCCAATCCTTTGCAATAATCCAAGACAAAGTCATCAGATATAGGCAGCAGTTTGTTGACAGGAATGAAAACATGTCTCATAGCTCTACTCATGATAATTTCATGGGGGCTCAGACCAGTCTTCCTATCAGGAATTGATCTAATACTCATCAGAACTAGAGGCAAGACATCTGGCCATTTTAGACCAGTGGCCAAACACATTTTTCCCAATCTGTTTTTTATGGTGCCATTCAGTTGTTCACCACTCCAGAAGCCTCTGGTCGGTAGGCACAATGCAGTTTTTGTTGCACATTCAATGCTTCACAAATCAATTTTATAACCTCATTCTGGAAATGTGTTCCTCTATCTGTTTCAATCGTTACTGGGAAACCAAACCTAGGAATGAACTCTCTCAGTAGGAGTTTTGCTACGGTAACTCCATCATTCCTTCTGGTCGGGTAACCCTTAACCCAACGAGAAAACAGACAGACAATCACCAGTACATATCTTAGCCTGTTACATGAGGGCATTTCAATGAAATCAAGCTGCATTCGAGTGAAAGGACCTCCCTCCTGTCCTATGGTTCCCAAGCTCACCACAGTTTTTCTTCCTGGATTAAATTGCTGGCATATGACAAAGGCTCTCAGCTATAAGCCGAAACTTTGTATTATACTAGGTCTGTTTAAAATGTCTAATCATGGCATCCCTGCCTATGTGGGCCTTCCCATGGTACATCTGTGTCATGGTAGAGATCATGCTATTAGGCATTACTGGTCTTCCATCACTGTAAACCCAAACTCTGTCTATGTCTCGTTGTGTACATCCTGATTTTATCCACTGTTTCTTCTCCTCTTCCCCTGCCTCTTCCTGTAACTGTCTCACTTCATCCCATGTACTTACGGTGTTAGTAAAAAGCAAGGGACATAAATCCATTTCCTTTTCCCTACTGCGATTCAATGAAGTTTGATTACGTGCACAGTACTGCGCTAGATCATTGGCAAACTCATTGCCTGCTGACACGTAGTCGGTTCCTTTTCTGTGTGCACTACATTTTATAACAGCGATCTGTTTAGGCAGCTGTATTGCCTCAAGTAATTTTCCAACTATTTCTGATTGGAGTTCCACTCGACATCAAGAACCCTCTTTGGGACCAAATTTGCCCAAAATCATGCACCACTCCAAACCCATGCTGGCTGTCAGTAACCACAGTGACTCGCAAATTCTCAAACTTGCATGCTCTAATCAGTGCAAACAACTCAGCAACTTGAGCAGATTGTACTCCTCTCAAACAAGATGATTCCAACACAGTCGCTACAGTACACACAGCATATGCAGCACTCAAAATCCCATCTCCAGTTCTTAAGCATGATCCATCCACAAACATCACATAGTCACTCTCTTTCAGAGGCACATCTTTTATGTATAGACGGGGTTCGGTGCAGAAATCAAGCACTTCCAAACAATCATGATCAACTTCATCTTTCACCTCTGCATTCACAGCATCAAGTAGTAATGTTGATGGGTTCACATTAGTGCATCTTACAAGACTCACATTTGTAGCACCCAAAATCACCTTTTCATATTTAGTTAGAAGACTACGCGTCATGAACTGTGTTTTACTTCTTGTCAAAAGGATCGCCACATCATGGGGATCAAACATTCTCACAGGGTATCCCATTAGAATTCCTTCACTTTGTTCCAGACTCTTACAGGTGGCAGCTACTGCTTTCAAACATCCGGGCAATGCTAGAGCTACTGGATTTAGTACAGCTGAAAAATAAGCAATCGGTCGTCTCAATCTTCCATGTCTCTGCACTAATACGGAAAGAGCACATCCATCTCTCTCACTGCAATAAAGCTCAAATTCTTTATCATAATCAGGCATTCCAAGAGCCGATGTTTCACACAAGCTGTCTCTTAATTGTTTAAAAGCTTTCATCTCTTCCCTATTCAACTCAAGTGGATCTTTTACATCACTTTTTGTCAGTCGTACTAGTGGTTTTGCAATCAGTGAGAAATTGCTGATCCACTGACGACAGTATTCCTCCATTCCAAGAAACATTTTGACTTCTCTCTGTGTCATGGGAGCTCTTATTCCTTTAATTATTTTAATTCTGTCCATTGTTACTTTTCTCAGGCCTTTTTCAATCTTATGACCTAAGTACTGTACCTCTTTCTGACAAAACTGCAATTTTAATGGGAATACTTTAAGTCCTCCATCTGCCAAATGATTTAACAGGGCAACTGTGTCAATCACACATGCTTCTCGCGTCTTCGATGCCACTAATAGGTCATCGATATACTGAACAAGCACTGAACTTTCGGGCATTTTTAAATCTTCCAGTGACTTCTTCAGAATCTGATTAAATATTGAAGGACTCTCTGTATACCCTTGAGGGATACGGCACCATGCCAAAATACGCTCACCGAACCGGAACGCAAAAATGTGTTGGCTATCAGGGTGCAATGGAATAGAAAAGAAAGCATGACACAAGTCAATGACTGTGTACCATTCTGCATCATGGGCAATCTGATATAGAATTACAGAAGGGTTTGGCACAATGGGACAGCAAAGAACAACAATCTTATTCACCTTTCTCAAATCCTGTACTATCCTAAAGGTCCCATTTGGCTTTTTCAAACCCATGATTGGAGAGTTACATGGACTGCTCATTATCTCCCTCAAAATTCCTTGTTCAATCATTCTGTCTATTACAGGGGTTACTCCTGCAATTATTTCAGGTGTCAATTTATACTAAGGAATATTTGGGTAATTTACTCCTTCTTTTACAGTTATTTTCACAGGATCTACTCTTTTCATTAATCCAACATCCTCTCCTGTGAAATCCCATACTTCTGTTTTCAAAGTGTCTTTTAACTCTTGAGGTAATCCTTCTGGATCAAATACAACATATGCTGCGGTAATTCAGGTTCTAAATTTACCATTGTCATTCTATACAGTACATCATTGTCTGGAGTTTCAAAAGCTATACCATCAGATGTACAAAAGATGGTGCAATTCATCTTGCACAGTAAGTCCCTCCCTAACAGATTTACAGGACTAGTGTCGCACTCCACGAACCGATGCATGTCAGTGAATTTCCCTATTCTAACCTTTACAGGATCAGTAAGATAAGCTTTTATCTGTTTATTTGAAACTCCAACTAATTGGATTGTTTCACCCGAGAGAGGAAGATTTTTCACTTCAGCTGATCTAACAGTTGAGCGAGTAGCATCAATATCCACTAGGAAAGTAATGTTTACTTCATTCACTTTTCCATCCACAAAGGGTCCTGTCTGGTCTACTTCTAGAGTTGCGCCAAGTACGCACTCCTCTTCCTCTCCTAGGCACCGTCAATAACTCTCTTCGGACTCACTCTCATTGCGTTGCAGCCAATACTGCGAAATGGCACCAGCACGCGGTAGCTTTGTTACCTGTTCTTCGTTGTAGAATCCTGTCTTATTACTGTATCTTTGAGGATTTACGTTCTGCGGAAACGTTGGCTTTAGCACCTGACACTGTTGGGTAACAACCTGCTGCTGTCGTGCCGGTTGGCAACTCACCTCACTCTGCACCGGTGGATTTAATGATGAATTATCACCATTAGCTTTTGGTGGCAATTTACACTCGGATTTCCAATGTCCTAATTTTCCGCAATTATGGCTTGGCCATTTCTTTTTAGCCTCATCTATGCTAATCTGTCTTTTTCCTTTTCCAATATTAGGCTTTGGTTTTGCTTGCCCTATCCCATTAGCTTGTTCGATTAACTGGGCTTCTTGTCGCTCTGCTACCTTGACCTGTGCCCACATTCCTTTTTCTTTCAATTTTCGCTGTTTGGCTTCAATTTCATCACTAAAATACTTTGCATGTCATAACACTTCGTCTATCTTTTAGTTTTACCAATCTACGGTATGCTGTTTAATCATTTCACTAACTTCAGGCCTTAAACCATACACAAATCTGTACACAAAATGGCTCAAATCCTTTTCACTTAATTTTTCGTCTCCACTGTATTGTTTAAAAGCCAACAATAACCTTTTGTAATATGCATGCACTGATTCCTTAACCTCTTGGTGAGTTCTGTCAATCTTTATCCAGTCAGTTTCTTTCGGAGGTACTTTATTTTTCAAAAAGGTAATTACCTGATCATATTTTTTCATCACTTCGGGATCGGTGCCTCCCGTCTTAGGATCCCTAGGATATTCTTGTGTTGGCCAATCTATTGTAATCTTACATTCTGCCCATTAATCTGCAGGCATAATTATATCAAAAAGACCATTCAGATCTATCCACAACACCTTTGAAAGTTTGACAAACCTATCTACCTGTCTGTACCGTTCAACTGGTTTTTCTCTTAACCATGGGAAATCATTGGTAAATGACAAAAAATCCTGTCTAGTCCATGGAACATGTACATATCCTCCTCCAGGAATTTCTCTCATGGGACATTCTGTTACAAATGGCTCTTTTTCTCTCACTGGGAAAGCGAGAGAGGCCTTGTCCGTAGTTTCCTCTCTCCTTCTAAACCATCTACTTTTCCATCGATCCACATCACCCCATTTTCTTAACAATGCAATCAGTTCTTTAATTTGGGTCAATCTCCCTGCAGTATTCAAGTTTTCAATATCCTATTCTGAAAAATCTACCCTGTATGGTTTCCTTAGTGACCTTATTTGCTCAAAATCGATTCCCATTTCACTCGCTGTCTCTTCCAATTTTTCATTCAAAGTCCTTGCTCTCCAAGTTATGCTTTTACATAAAAACATTAACTCCTCATCTTGGTATGCTTTTAATTTTTCAGTTGGAATCGTTCCTACAATTAACTCTTCTTAAGTCACTTTTAATTTTGCTACATCTAAAGGTTGTGGTTCTGTATCTTTTTTCTGTAAACTTCTTAACCAATCACTCAATTCTTCTGATGTTGGTCCTACAGGGGTTGTCTCTATTCTTATTTTATCTGCCATTCGCTCTGGTGTTTCCGTTGCTAATTCTGTTGCCATAGGTGTCTTACTTGCTGGACTTTGATTTACAGTTAACTTTTTAGGGGTACTTAATCCTGATATTCCTGCAGTAACCTTCCATCCAGTTTCTCCTGAACCACTCCTTTCTTTCTCCTTTTGCATACCGCAATTATATGGGACTGTTAAACAATGCTCACTATCTTTTTGTTTATCAAAAACAGGTATCACTGGTCCTATAGTTAGAGGCACAGTCACTGCTTCCATATTCTTTGTTAATTCTCTAAGCTTTTCCGTTAATTCTAGAGTAGTTCTAGCTAATTCTGCAGATTTTCCGTTTTCAGTTCTTTCGGTCTGTGACATTTCTGAATCTTAAAATGGATTATTTTTCCCAAAATGATTCGGCACTTGTTCAAAATTTTTATTCATTACAGTCTCCTGTGGTGGTGCACTTGGCGTCATCAATGCAGAATCCTGTTGATACGGAGTTTTTTTTTATATAAACATGTCCTCCAGCACTTCATCCTCCGATTCACTCACTCCATACCTTTAACCTTCTTTCCCTGTGTTATTTCTCTTTTCTGCCACTCATTTCTCCAGCATTTCTCAGAGGAAACATACATTCAGTCATGCTTGCATTCCGCCATCTTCTCATTCTGTCCTCATGACTCTCTTGACCACAATGTCTATCAAATATATAATTATACATTCTCCCACTCCGATGCCTTTCTCTCTCATACATCTCTTCTTCCCATTCAGTCAAAGCCTCCAATTGGGTAGGTCTGGGTTTCAGTTCCAACCTCATCATTCTATCTCTTAAATTTCGTAATACCGCCAAACTAAAGGAACCATTTTCCGGAAACGCTAATACTCCATCATCTTTGGTATACTTTGCCCAATTTTCCAACCAAATACAAGTATGAGAACCATATTTCGCTACCATAAATGATGCAGGCATTTTCGGTGGAGGAAGTATCTGTCCTTCCCTAGTTACAATCTGCTTATCCTTTTTAAATAGGTCTTTGATTTTTCCAGACCATGATTTTTTCTCTTTCTCAGGTGAATCGTAGGACATCATTTTTATTTCAAAAGCTCTTAATCAACTAAGCTTTGCAAATCACGTCCTCACAGATTCTCCGTATTCTTACCAATCCTAGCGCGACTCACACTAACGCACCAATCCGGAGCGCCTACATCACTCTTGAAATTTTCCAATCCCAGCGCGACTCACACTAACGCACCAATCCTGTGCATCTACGTCACTCGGGTAATTCTGCACTCCCAGCGCGTCTCACACTAACGCACCAATCAGTGAAAGCTTCGTCTTTATGCAGCTGACCAATCCCAGCGCGGTGTTTCTGACGTCAGCCTTTCCCACTACTCCTGATCTTGCTGACCCCTCCTTTACAAAATGTATCGGCAAACTTTTCATACATCTCCTTTAATCAAAATCTGTTAGTTACAACATAAAACATCTCCATTGCCTGTTTCGCTAAACCAAAAAGATAGCTTTGTTCATTTTCACAAGAATTCTGTCTTTCCAGTAGGCAGCGCTTACCTCTACCCTACCACAGAATTTTTTGTTGCGCCGATAAAGTAGCACTTACCTCTACCTTACCCTTCTTACAAGCTTAGGGGAGACCTCTTATTTTCCCAGGGATAAGCGTATTCAGAGCTCACAATTGACTCCTGTTCTTAAGGCTGAAATTTCACAGGTGGGCTTCGCTATCCATTCACCACTCTCACACGGAAAATGTCCCTAAAGATGACACACAACGATGTTACCACTTTGAAAATAAATCAGACAATGCACTGTGCGACTTCACTTGCCACACATTTCCCTCTGCCTGCATACATGGCAACCAACTTCCCACTTCCCGGAAGTCTTTAAAACAATTGACAACGTAAAACGCAACACAAACTCAACATAAGGTGTTAATACATAATCAATAATCACCAAACCAATACAATAATCATCATCAATCTGCTACCAAGAAATCTGACGCAGCGCGGAGGACAAGATTTACATATTCTCCCTATGTCACAGATTCTTAATCGCAGCAACTCGCCCAAACACTCATTCATTGGTGGGGTCCATAACACCAACATACACGCAGCATTCAACAAATCTCACCCGAATCTGTGCACAGGAAGAGAAAGGCGCTGGACATGTGGGTACCTTATTACCTATCAGGATTAATTTGTTTTACATTATATACGCATTATACATATACATCTTCAGAATCCTGACCTTAACATCAAGGCACTCCACCACTTGGTCGATGGACCAATTAGTTGGACTGATTGATGGTGAATTAGAACCAGCTAAAACACAATTAAAGCCTAGAAACATATGATCTTTTCTGTACTTAATTAAAGAACCACAAACTAATTTCTTATTATTTCAATTATTGTTTATCTAATAAGTTTCTTTACGTTTGCATTTACTGACTACAGCTTATAATCTCGAAAATGTAGTTTTATTCAAGAGAAATCAAACATTTGGTAAATAGACATGAATTTAGAAAAACGCAGTTAATTAATTACCAATTAGAAAGCGTTGACGACTTCTGATCAAACAGAGAGTTATCCGCATTCTCAGGTACAACTCCCAGGACAGGCTGTCTGACCCACAGCAAAAGATCAAACCGTCAGACGAAATATAAGATGCCCTGCAAACTTCTCTCCCAAAAGCCAAATAAACCCAAGGCAAACCAACAAATCGCCAGCAGCTCAATGCGACTCTACGCCATGGACGATCAAACCCGTTGACTACTCCCAATGGTGAATGAGGGTTTCTTATACCCTTTTTCCCTCTTACTTCATACTAACGCTGTAACATTTTAGGGGCAGAGAAAATGTTCTTATTGGACAGTTCGTGGTTATCTGTAGGTTATTGGAAGTTTCCCAGCGCAAAACCGGTTCTTCATGATGACTTGGCATAGGAAGGCGCAAATTGTAAAGTTCCGTTTAGCTCCCAGGCGAGAGCAGCAAATGTAACACTTTAAGGGAAAGAAGTCATCTTCTCACAGGTTCTGTAATGTCCTTTCCGCTGTTCCCACATAGTCATCTATTGGCTGGCTGTCAATTTTGATTCCTGTCCTTGGTAGGGAACGCGGTGTCAGAAGTTCAGGTCACTTGGTGATCTGCAGAGCCATCCGGTCATGCGCAGAAATCATCGCGCTCACATGGTGGCATCTGCTTCAGAGAACGCCATCTTGGGTACTGCGGCCTAGTAGGCCCGAATGCCAACTTTAGCAAAAATATACAAAATAGTAGTTAAAATATAGAAATGAAGATGCTAATGTTTAAACCCACACTAATCCCATTATATATTAGTATTTTCCTAGCTGTGGCAACATTTAAAGCAGTATTACTTACCATTTGATGATCTTAAAGCATAAACAATCACAAAGCAACATAAATCATGCAATTTTACTATTTCACCACAATCTAATGTTAGTTTGCGTTCAATAGTTAATTAATTAATTATTCTGCCATGCAATTAGCAATTTAGTCCCACGTTTATCTCGTGTTTATAAAGGTGTAAAGTTGATTAATGAATTTTCACTGCAAACATGTTACTTTTTTTAGAATGATTACGTAATTAATTACATGCAAATTAAATTTTGTTTTACCTGCTCCATCAATCCCCCCTTTGGTGATTTTATACATCACCACTACTCACTAATTTCACTGAATTTATCTACGGAAATGGTTTTATTCAGTTCCCCTTGCGTTTGTTAGTTTTAGTGTTCTCCATATTGTTTTCTTTTGTTTTCTTGTACACATTATCTTGCAACTCTTCTAATTCTATTTCTTCTATCTTACTTTCTCTTATTTCCTTCTCTTTCTTTTTCTTGTTTTCTCTTTTTATCTTATTTTGTAATTTTCTTCTTTTTATGCACACACATACTAATCTTAATATTAATACTAAAATAATCACAAAATTCACAGGTATCAGTATTTTTCCCTTAAAGGAGCTACCTAGTTTTGTTAATAAATTCTTAACTGTGGAAAAACCCTTACCAAGTTTCTCCCATAAACCTTCAACCTCCATTGGAACAATTTCTTCATGCAATTCAGTTATACTCTTAATATATTTCTTTCGGTTCTGACTTTCGTCAGGAATATAAGTACAGCAATATTGTACTTTCAGCATTCCACAGACTCCTCCCTCTTTTGCCAATAAAATATCAAGGGCAAGTTGATTTTGCATTATCATCGCTCTCCACCCTCCATTGTTTTCACATATTTGTACAATAACTTCGAAAAAACATTGTTAGAAAAATCATTTATGGACTTATTTTTGTGAAATTCTGTTCCATCTACCAGTTTTGTGACATGACTTTCATCAGTCTTTTCATCATTATTTCCGTTTACTGTGTGTCCATCTATACTTTCAAATGTTACTCTAAATGAAATTGTTATTGCCAATATGATCCAGACAAGCATTAGTAATCATGTGCAACAAAAACATTTTACACCATCTCCGAAGAAATCCACATGTTGGATTTCTATTTTCATTGTTTGCCATTTCGGTAATGAGCATTGTCTTTTAACTTAGCCTCTTTCTTCAACAATTTACCTGTGTCTAAACCTAAGGCTTCAGTTGCCTACTTGGTTCTTTTCTGGTTATGTGTCTTGTCCGGGTTATAATTCCTTTCGATTTCTTTTGTTATCCAATCCATGTATGACTCGTCCTTGCCTTTAGGTTCACAGTCTTTGTTCAGAATCTCCTGATCATCCGTTTCTTCTCTGGTGTCAGACAAGATAAGTCTCAGGATTTCTGAATCTTCTTTTCCTTTGTCCACCTCCTGCACAGTCACTCTTAGACTTTCTTGGCTATCTGCTTCCTCTTGTATATCAGATTTGGTCTCTTTATCCTTTTCGCTCTTTGCAAGTGCTTCTGATCAGTGTCCTTTGGTTTCCCTTGACTAGACACTTCATTCACTTGTTTAGCATTATCAGACTTTATTCTGGTTAGTCGGTATCTCAACCTCTTGATTTTGTTGGCCCAAATATCTTCTTTCAAAGGCCTTTTCAATTTAGATCCTTTCCTTTCTCGTTCTGTTTTCCAAGCTCTTTTCCTCAAAGTTCTTCCACCTTTACTTTCTGCTTCACTTTCTTCTGATTCTGTCTCTGTCTGGATTTTGCTTTCTTTAGATTTTATCCTCAAGATTTCAGGTTCACTGTCTGTATCTATCCCTCCTCGTGTTTCTTGCACACAATCTTCCTGCTCCCTATCTGTCCCTTTTTCTACCTGTGTGGGTTGTGTCCCTACACCTCCTCGGGGTTCTTCCGCAATTACCTCACCCTCACTCTCTGTATCTAATTCCTCACCTTCTATCTCTATGATTTCGGGCGGAATTTCTCTTGTGCTTGTATTCGGGATTTCTTTTCCAAAGATCACTTGTTCAGGTTTTCCAGTACCATGATTTATTCTTTCTTGTATTTCTACTGGTTCTGTCTCAGATTCAGAGCTTGTATCAGAAATTTCAAGTCGTCTTCTTAGTGGTATATTTTCTTGTCCAGTAATTTGACTTAGACCCTCTTCTCTTGCTTCAGGGTTTTGTCTTGTTTTTGTTTCTTCTGATTCTGATTCGGAACTGGTATCTGATACTTTTCATTGTATCTCCTCAGGTTGATCTTCCGGATTTGGGACTTGAAGAGTGTGACTGGCATGAATCCAGTTCTTTACTCCTGCACACTTCACAGCAGATGTTGTTGTCAGAATCACTTGTCGTGGTCTTCCCCAGCGTGGAACCAGACACTTTTTTCTTCTGTGTATTTTTGTGCGAACCCAATCTCCAGGACTCAAGTCATGAGCTGGCTTCTTTTCAAGAGTGGTTGTATCTGGTCCAACCTGATGAAACACAGAATGTACCATATCAGCCAATCCTTTGCAATAATCCAAGACAAAGTCATCAGATATAGGCAGCAGTTTGTTGACAGGAATGAAAACATGTCTCATAGCTCTACTCATGATAATTTCATGGGGGCTCAGACCAGTCTTCCTATCAGGAATTGATCTAATGCTCATCAGAACTAGAGGCAAGACATCTGGCCATTTTAGACCAGTGGCCAAACACATTTTTCCCAATCTGTTTTTTATGGTGCCATTCAGTTGTTCACCACTCCAGAAGCCTCTGGTCGGTAGGCACAATGCAGTTTTTGTTGCACATTCAATGCTTCACAAATCAATTTTATAACCTCATTCTGGAAATGTGTTCCTCTATCTGTTTCAATCGTTACTGGGAAACCAAACCTAGGAATGAACTCTCTCAGTAGGAGTTTTGCTACGGTAACTCCATCATTCCTTCTGGTCGGGTAAGCCTTAACCCAACGAGAAAACAGACAGACAATCACCAGTACATATCTTAGCCTGTTACATGAGGGCATTTCAATGAAATCAAGCTGCATTCGAGTGAAAGGACCTCCCTCCTGTCCTATGGTTCCCAAGCTCACCACAGTTTTTCTTCCTGGATTAAATTGCTGGCATATGACAAAGGCTCTCAGCTATAAGCCGAAACTTTGTATTATACTAGGTCTGTTTAAAATGTCTAATCATGGCATCCCTGCCTATGTGGGCCTTCCCATGGTACATCTGTGCCATGGTAGAGATCATGCTATTAGGCATTACTGGTCTTCCATCACTGTAAACCCAAACTCTGTCTATGTCTCGTTGTGTACATCCTGATTTTATCCACTGTTTCTTCTCCTCTTCCCCTGCCTCTTCCTGTAACTGTCTCACTTCATCCCATGTACTTACGGTGTTAGTAAAAAGCAAGGGACATAAATCCATTTCCTTTTCCCTACTGCGATTCAATGAAGTTTGATTACGTGCACAGTACTGCGCTAGATCATTGGCAAACTCATTGCCTGCTGACACGTAGTCGGTTCCTTTTCTGTGTGCACTACATTTTATAACAGCGATCTGTTTAGGCAGCTGTATTGCCTCAAGTAATTTTCCAACTATTTCTGATTGGAGTTCCACTCGACATCAAGAACCCTCTTTGGGACCAAATTTGCCCAAAATCATGCACCACTCCAAACCCATGCTGGCTGTTAGTAACCACAGTGACTCGCAAATTCTCAAACTTGCATGCTCTAATCAGTGCAAACAACTCAGCAACTTGAGCAGATTGTACTCCTCTCAAACAAGATGATTCCAACACAGTCGCTACAGTACACACAGCATATGCAGCACTCAAAATCCCATCTCCAGTTCTTAAGCATGATCCATCCACAAACATCACATAGTCACTCTCTTTCAGAGGCACATCTTTTATGTATAGACGGGGTTTGGTGCAGAAATCAAGCACTTCCAAACAATCATGATCAACTTCATCTTTCACCTCTGCATTCACAGCATCAAGTAGTAATGTTGATGGGTTCACATTAGTGCATCTTACAAGACTCACATTTGTAGCACCCAAAATCACCTTTTCATATTTAGTTAGAAGACTACGCGTCATGAACTGTGTTTTACTTCTTGTCAAAAGGATCGCCACATCATGGGGATCAAACATTCTCACAGGGTATCCCATTACAATTCCTTCACTTTGTTCCAGACTCTTACAGGTGGCAGCTACTGCTTTCAAACATCCGGGCAATGCTACAGCTACTGGATCTAGTACAGCTGAAAAATAAGCAATCGGTCGTCTCAATCTTCCATGTCTCTGCACTAATACGGAAAGAGCACATCCATCTCTCTCACTGCAATAAAGCTCAAACTCTTTATCATAATCAGGCATTCCAAGAGCCGATGTTTCACACAAGCTGTCTCTTCCCTATTCAACTCAAGTGGATCTTTTACATCACTTTTTGTCAGTCGTACTAGTGGTTTTGCAATCAGCGAGAAATTGCTGATCCACTGACGACAGTATTCCTCCATTCCAAGAAACATTCTGACTTCTCTCTGTGTCATGGGAGCTCTTATTCCTTTAATTATTTTAATTCTGTCCATTGTTACTTTTCTCAGGCCTTTTTCAATCTTATGACCTAAGTACTGTACCTCTTTCTGACAAAACTGCAATTTTAATGGGAATACTTTAAGTCCTCCATCTGCCAAATGATTTAACAGGGCAACTGTGTCAATCACACATGCTTCTCGCGTCTTCGATGCCACTAATAGGTCATCGATATACTGAACAAGCACTGAACTTTCGGGCATTTTTAAATCTTCCAGTGACTTCTTCAGAATCTGATTAAATATTGAAGGACTCTCTGTATACCCTGTAGGGATACGGCACCATGCCAAAATACGCTCACCGAACCGGAACGCAAAAATGTGTTGGCTATCAGGGTGCAATGGAATAGAAAAGAAAGCATGACACAAGTCAATGACTGTGTACCATTCTGCATCATGGGCAATCTGATATAGAATTACAGAAGGGTTTGGCACAATGGGACAGCAAAGAACAACAATCTTATTCACCTTTCTCAAATCCTGTACTATCCTAAAGGTCCCATTTGGCTTTTTCAAACCCATGATTGGAGAGTTACATGGACTGCTCATTATCTCCCTCAAAATTCCTTGTTCAATCATTCTGTCTATTACAGGGGTTACTCCTGCAATTATTTCAGGTGTCAATTTATACTAAGGAATATTTGGGTAATTTACTCCTTCTTTTACAGTTATTTTCACAGGATCTACTCTTTTCATTAATCCAACATCCTCTCCTGTGAAATCCCATACTTCTGTTTTCAAAGTGTCTTTTAACTCTTGAGGTAATCCTTTTGGATCAAATACAACATATGCTGCGGTAATTCAGGTTCTAAATTTACCATTGTCATTCTATACAGTACATCATTGTCTGGAGTTTCAAAAGCTATACCATCAGATGTACAAAAGATGGTGCAATTCATCTTGCACAGTAAGTCCCTCCCTAACAGATTTACAGGACTAGTGTCGCACTCCACGAACCGATGCATGTCAGTGAATTTCCCTATTCTAACCTTTACAGGATCAGTAAGATAAGCTTTTATCTGTTTATTTGAAACTCCAACTAATTGGATTGTTTCACCCGAGAGAGGAAGATTTTTCACTTCAGCTGATCTAACAATTGAGCGAGTAGCATCAACATCCACTAGGAAAGTAATGTTTACTTCATTCACTTTTCCATCCACAAAGGGTCCTGTCTGGTCTACTTCTAGAGTTGCGCCAAGTACGCACTCCTCTTCCTCTCCTAGGCACCGTCAATAACTCTCTTCGGACTCACTCTCATTGCGTTGCAGCCAATACTGCGAAATGGCACCAGCACGCGGTAGCTTTGTTACCTGTTCTTCGTTGTAGAATCCTGTCTCATTACTGTATCTTTGAGGATTTACGTTCTGCGGAAACGTTGGCTTTAGCACCTGACACTGTTGGGTAACAACCTGCTGCTGTCGCGCCGGTTGGCAACTCACCTCACTCTGCACCGGTGGATTTAATGATGAATTATCACCATTAGTTTTGGTGGCAATTTACACTCGGATTTCCAATGTCCTAATTTTCCGCAATTATGGCTTGGCCATTTCTTTTTAGCCTCATCTATGCTAATCTGTCTTTTTCCTTTTCCAATATTAGGCTTTGGTTTTGCTTGCCCTATCCCATTAGCTTGTTCGATTAACTGGGCTTCTTGTCGCTCTGCTACCTTGACCTGTGCCCACATTCCTTTTTCTTTCAATTTTCGCTGTTTGGCTTCAATTTCATCACTAAAATACTTTGCATGTCATAACACTTCGTCTATCTTTTAGTTTTACCAATCTACGGTATGCTGTTTAATCATTTCACTAACTTCAGGCCTTAAACCATACACAAATCTGTACACAAAATGGCTCAAATCCTTTTCACTTAATTTGTCGTCTCCACTGTATTGTTTAAAAGCCAACAATAACTTTTTGTAATATGCATGCACTGATTCCTTAACCTCTTGGTGAGTTCTGTCAATCTTTATCCAGTCAGTTTCTTTCGGAGGTACTTTATTTTTCAAAAAGGTAATTACCTGATCATATTTTTTCATCACTTCGGGATCGGTGCCTCCCGTCTTAGGATCCCTAGGATATTCTTGTGTTGGCCAATCTATTGTAATCTTACATTCTGCCCATTAATCTGCAGGCATAATTATATCAAAAAGACCATTCAGATCTATCCACAACACCTTTGAAAGTTTGACAAACCTATCTACCTGTCTGTACCGTTCAACTGGTTTTTCTCTTAACCATGGGAAATCATTGGTAAATGACAAAATATCCTGTCTAGTCCATGGAACATGTACATATCCTCCTCCAGGAATTTCTCTCATGGGACATTCTGTTACAAATGGCTCTTTTTCTCTCACTGGGAAAGCGAGAGAGGCCTTGTCCGTAGTTTCCTCTCTCCTTCTAAACCATCTACTTTTCCATCGATCCACATCACCCCATTTTCTTAACAATGCAATCAGTTCTTTAATTTGGGTCAATCTCCCTGCAGTATTCAAGTTTTCAATATCCTATTCTGAAAAATCTACCCTGTATGGTTTCCTTAGTGACCTTATTTGCTCAAAATCGATTCCCATTTCACTCGCTGTCTCTTCCAATTTTTCATTCAAAGTCCTTGCTCTCCAAGTTATGCTTTTACATAAAAACATTAACTCCTCATCTTGGTATGCTTTTAATTTTTCAGTTGGAATCGTTCCTACAATTAACTCTTCTTAAGTCACTTTTAATTTTGCTACATCTAAAGGTTGTGGTTCTGTATCTTTTTTCTGTAAACTTCTTAACCAATCACTTAATTCTTCTGATGTTGGTCCTACAGGGGTTGTCTCTATTCTTATTTTATCTGCCATTCGCTCTGGTGTTTCCGTTGCTAATTCTGTTGCCATAGGTGTCTTACTTGCTGGACTTTGATTTACAGTTAACTTTTTAGGGGTACTTAATCCTGATATTCCTGCAGTAACCTTCCATCCAGTTTCTCCTGAACCACTCCTTTCTTTCTCCTTTTGCATATCGCAATTATATGGGACTGTTAAACAATGCTCACTATCTTTTTGTTTATCAAAAACAGGTATCACTGGTCCTATAGTTAGAGGCACAGTCACTGCTTCCATATTCTTTGTTAATTCTCTAAGCTTTTCCGTTAATTCTAGAGTAGTTCTAGCTAATTCTGCAGATTTTCCGTTTTCAGTTCTTTCGGTCTGTGACATTTCTGAATC
This sequence comes from Triturus cristatus, assembly GCF_964204655.1. NCBI lineage: Eukaryota > Metazoa > Chordata > Amphibia > Caudata > Salamandridae > Triturus > Triturus cristatus. The sequence goes on from NC_140583.1 coordinate 244,249,719, forward strand.
TTAAAATGGATTATTTTTCCCAAAATGATTCGGCACTTGTTCAAAATTTTTATTCATTACAGTCTCCTGTGGTGGTGCACTTGGCGTCATCAATGCAGAATCCTGTTGATACGGAGTTTTTTTTTTATATAAAACATGTCCTCCAGCACTTCATCCTCCGATTCACTCACTCCATACCTTTAACCTTCTTTCCCTGTGTTATTTCTCTTTTCTGCCACTCATTTCTCCAGCATTTCTCAGAGGAAACATACATTCAGTCATGCTTGCATTCCGCCATCTTCTCATTCTGTCCTCATGACTCTCTTGACCACAATGTCTATCAAATATATAATTATACATTCTCCCACTCCGATGCCTTTCTCTCTCATACATCTCTTCTTCTCATTCAGTCAAAGCCTCCAATTGGGTAGGTCTGGGTTTCAGTTCCAACCTCATCATTCTATCTCTTAAATTTCGTAATACCGCCAAACTAAAGGAACCATTTTCCGGAGACGCTAATACTCCATCATCTTTGGTATACTTTGCCCAATTTTCCAACCAAATACAAGTATGAGAACCATATTTCGCTACCATAAATGATGCAGGCATTTTCGGTGGAGGAAGTATCTGTCCTTCCCTAGTTACAATCTGCTTATCCTTTTTAAATAGGTCTTTGATTTTTCCAGACCATGATTTTTTCTCTTTCTCAGGTGGATCATAGGACATCATTTTTATTTCAAAAGCTCTTAATCAACTAAGCTTTGCAAATCACGTCCTCACAGATTCTCCGTATTCTTACCAATCCTAGCGCGACTCACACTAACGCACCAATCCGGAGCGCCTACGTCACTCTTGAAATTTTCCAATCCCAGCGCGACTCACACTAACGCACCAATCCTGTGCATCTACGTCACTCGGGTAATTCTCCACTCCCAGCGCGTCTCACACTAACGCACCAATCAGTGAAAGCTTCGTCTTTATGCAGCTGACCAATCCCAGCGCGGTGTTTCTGACGTCAGCCTTTCCCACTACTCCTGATCTTGCTGACCCCTCCTTTACAAAATGTATCGGCAAACTTTTCATACATCTCCTTTAATCAAAATCTGTTAGTTACAACATAAAACATCTCCATTGCCTGTTTCGCTAAACCAAAAAGATAGCTTTGTTCATTTTCACAAGAATTCTGTCTTTCCAGTAGGCAGCGCTTACCTCTACCCTACCACAGAATTTTTTGTTGCGCCGATAAAGTAGCACTTACCTCTACCTTACCCTTCTTACAAGCTTAGGGGAGACCTCTTATTTTCCCAGGGATAAGCGTATTCAGAGCTCACAATTGACTCCTGTTCTTAAGGCTGAAATTTCACAGGTGGGCTTCGCTATCCATTCACCACTCTCACACGGAAAATGTCCCTAAAGATAACACACAACGATGTTACCACTTTGAAAATAAATCAGACAATGCACTGTGCGACTTCACTTGCCACACATTTCCCTCTGCCTGCATACAGGGCAACCAACTTCCCACTTCCCGGAAGTCTTTAAAACAATTGACAACGTAAATCGCAACACAAACTCAACATAAGGTGTTAATACATAATCAATAATCACCAAACCAATACAATAATCATCATCAATCTGCTACCAAGAAATCTGACGCAGCGCGGAGGACAAGATTTACATATTCTCCCTATGTCACAGATTCTTAATCGCAGCAACTCACCCAAACACTCATTCATTGGTGGGGTCCATAACACCAACATACACGCAGCATTCAACAAATCTCACCCGAATCTGTGCACAGGAAGAGAAAGGCGCTGGACATGTGGGTACCTTATTACCTATCAGGATTAATTTGTTTTACATTATATACGCATTATACATATACATCTTCAGAATCCTGACCTTAACATCAAGGCACTCCACCACTTGGTCGATGGACCAATTAGTTGGACTGATTGATGGTGAATTAGAACCAGCTAAAACACAATTAAAGCCTAGAAACATATGATCTTTTCTGTACTTAATTAAAGAACCACAAACTAATTTCTTATTATTTCAATTATTGTTTATCTAATAAGTTTCTTTACGTTTGCATTTATTGACTACAGCTTATAATCTCGAAAATGTAGTTTTATTCAAGAGAAATCAAACATTTGGTAAATAGACATGAATTTAGAAAAACGCAGTTAATTAATTACCAATTAGAAAGCGTTGACGACTTCTGATCAAACAGAGAGTTATCCGCATTCTCAGGTACAACTCCCAGGACAGGCTTTCTGACCCACAGCAAAAGATCAAACCGTCAGACGAAATATAAGATGCCCTGCAAACTTCTCTCCCAAAAGCCAAATAAACCCAAGGCAAACCAACAAATCGCCAGCAGCTCAATGCGACTCTACGCCATGGACGATCAAACCCGTTGACTACTCCCAATGGTGAATGAGGGTTTCTTATACCCTTTTTCCCTCTTACTTCATGCTAACGCTGTAACATTTTAGGGGCAGAGAAAATGTTCTTATTGGACAGTTCGTGGTTATCTGTAGGTTATTGAAAGTTTCCCAGCGCAAAACCGGTTCTTCATGATGACTTGGCATAGGAAGGCGCAAATTGTAAAGTTCCGTTTAGCTCCCAGGCGAGAGCAGCAAATGTAACACTTTAAGGGAAAGAAGTCATCTTCTCACAGGTTCTGTAATGTCCTTTCCGCTGTTCCCACATAGTCATCTATTGGCTGGCTGTCAATTTTGATTCCTGTCCTTGGTAGGGAACGCGGTGTCAGAAGTTCAGGTCACTTGGTGATCTGCAGAGCCATCCGGTCATGCGCAGAAATCATCGCGCTCACATGGTGGCATCTGCTTCAGAGAATGCCATCTTGGGTACTGCGGCCTAGTAGGCCATGTCTGGGTGTCCACCCCCACACCTCCCCTGGCTCCAGTGGGTAGATCCCTGCTCGGGTAACACCCTCCTGCGGCAGGGATCTACTACGGAGCAATGTCATTAGAGAGGGGAAATTCTCCCTTCTCCAACAAAACCTATCCCATCAAAATTGGGACAAGGAGGGACAAGATATGCCACCAAGCATTGATGCTAGTGAAAATAAAGTGAGCCGATCAGCTCACTTTACTTCCACATTCAACTTAACCTCTTGGGTGCTTTTGACATGCCTCCATGTCAATAGTGGTCTCAGCTAGGTGACATGGAGATCACGTCAAATCCTATTTTGTAGAAGTGAATGCTTCAGATGTTGCCCTTAGAGCAATTCAGTCCCCAAGGCCTCCAGAGTCATGTCAGTTACACCTGTTCCCTATTATTTCAGAAAACGAACACTATCAAAACGACACTAAACAATATTAGATATAGAACTCTTTGCTATTAAATCAGCATTTGAGGAATGGAAGCATTAGCTTATGGGAACAATATTTCCAGTCACGGTATATATAAACATCAAAATCTTACCTTTGTCAAATCTGATAAAGTGTCAACAGCACGACAATTGAGATGGTATTTATCCTTCGCCAAGTATCGTTTGTCATCATTTTTAGACCAGGATTTCAAACTGGAAAAGCAGATGCATTACTAAGAAATCAAATTCCTGATTTATCCTTAAAGGTATTGTCTTCTGTGTCAATAATTCCAGTGCAAACATTATTGGAGAAAATTCTAAAGCATGTGATCAAAGTATTATAGAATTAATAAAGTCCTTCTTACTCATGCAGCAGGGCAACAGAGGCAGCAAAGCAGTGTTTCTTGCAGAAGAGCAGTCCTTCTTATGAGTCTTCAGCAGGTCCAAAAGTAATTTGAAGAGTTGGTTCTGAGGGTCAAATATTTATACCTAGTGCTCACTTTGAAGTGGGAAAAGCTCCTGGGGTTTCCTCCTACAGAGGAGTCTTGAATTTCTTGCCTTCATGCCCTGGTCCCATTCTGTCTGGCGACACAATAGGCTAGTTTGAAGTCATTTGTGAGTGACCTAGTCCAGGGCCTTTGAAGTGCAAGTGTGATAGGTGCAGCTCCACCTCCTCATAAACTTTGATGGCCCATCCTTCCAACACCCAGACCCTCAAGTGTGATGCTGCCTGGCACGATACAACGGCCAACTACACCTAGTGATATGACCCAGAAAAAGGCAGCAGGCACCAAATGGTTAGAACAAGAAAACGCCAACTTTCTAAAAGGGGCATTTTCAGAATTATGACTTAAAATCTGACTTTGCCATTATGGGGGGTTTTAAATCACAATTCTTTAGAGACCAAATTCGATACTCCCACTCAAATGTTATCACGTAGTAAAGGTAATAGGGTAACCCAGTGTTATCCCATGGGAGAAGTTGGCCTTGCAATAGTGAAAACACTTTGAGAGATGTTCACTACCAGGACATGTAAAACTTTAAAGTACATGTCGCACTTTTTAAATACAATACACTCTGCGCTATTTTCTGTTTAGAGCCTACCACAGGGGTGAATTATATATATCAAAAAGGAAGGTTTAGTCCTGGCAGAAGGTGTGTTTGCCAAGTTGAAATGGCAGTTTAAAACTACACACACAGGCCTCTATGGCAGGCCTGAGACATGTTTGGGGATGACCCTGCAGAGAGGGACAGGTGTATCAGTATCACTAAGACTCAAGAACAAATTTACAGACATTTCTGATGGAAAGGTTTGAGCAAGAACATCCAAAAATAGGTATCTACTTGTGACACCTATATTTAGGACACAGATTGATATAATGAAATCAATGGGTTATTTACACCCACTTCCTAATTCACCACATCCGTAGCATACTGTAGCACTTGATTTCTTAATTGAACTGCCAGCTGACAATAAATTACCTGCTATTATGGTGGTGGTGGACTTATTCACAAAGGCAGAACACTCTATTCTAGTCAAAGGCAATCCTGCAGCAGCATAAAGTAGTGAGTTGTTTCTACAAACTATTATGCGCCTCCATGGAATATCCTCAGTAATAATTTCAGATCAAGGATCTCAGTTAATCTGATTTTGGAAGACTGTGGGGTCAGAAATTCAACTCTCATCTGCATATCATCCACAATGGCCATATCATCCTCAATCTAATAGCCTCGCTGATGGCCTTGCCATACAACATCTATGGTTGGCAGAATTTTGTCATATTTCACTTCATTGGATCATAGTCCATTTTTGTCATCAAGGGTATCATCAACAATTTCTCCTAGATACAGATCAAGTGTTAACATCTGTGAAGAAACATTTGTAATCTACACGAGGAGACTTTGACAGCATAATTGAAAGCCATAGAACTGTACAAGAAATAAGCAGATGAACATCATTGTGAGGCTCCAATCTATCAGCCTGGGGATTCGGTGTGGTTTTCTACTAAGCATTTGCATGGAAAATTCCAACCTGTGTGATTGGTCCATTTTTTATCACAAATGTATTAATGATGCTGATGTGAGACTGATTTTAACACCAACTACGAAGATGAGCCCAGTTTTTCAAGTGGCTCTAATAAAATTGGTGAACAACAGTACTCACCTGGTGCAACTTCTTCATTGATTCTAGTAAGCTCCAATCAAGAATATAAAGTTAAGAGTATTTTATATTCACTGCTCCAATAATTGCCAGACTGGAGAGATTTGGCTCAAAAAAGATTTAGGGAATTTCATGATTCCCAAACAAACAAGCCTGGCATAGGATGTACTGGGGAGGAGGAGTTTATTGGAGGGTGCTTTCAGGAACAACAACACAGTATGCATTACAAACAGGTTTCATCACAGGGCTCAATCAAGGTAGATGGATATAGGCATGATGGCCATTTATAGTTCCTTACATTTAGTCATTCATAACATTTATATTTTGAATATTGGTTTCACGTAAATAATATTGAATGCACATTTCAGTAACATGATATACTTCTATGATGAAAGCTAAAATGGTGAGGGTTTTGTGCATCTCTTTTCCAAAAGAAGATGAAGTCCCAAATGACAACAAACATAAACTAAAATATGCTTACCCTAGAGAACCTTGGTTTTCTATTATCGTGTTTTGTCTGCTCGTTTCTTGCTCAGTTTGAAAACTAAATTGTGCAACGATCATCCCTGAAAAATCCTCTTCATGGTATCAGCTAAATTTCTTAAGTGTAACTGATTGTTGTTGAAGTGCCACCATCTGAATATGTATGGATGTTGACATTCCTTCAAAGACAATATTGTTTATGACTGATTCTTCTAAAGCTTTAACTATTAAAGTTATTTTTCATCTGCGGACTGATAATCACCCATTTCTTCTAAAGACTTTGATTCATATACTTGATTTTGTCTTCTGAACTTATTATAAACAACATTCAATATTATTCAAGTTAGTTAAGGGATCAGGTTCTGTATTAATTTATCATCACACCAAAGAAGAGGTAGACTTTAGATCAGTGATACTCAAAGCACAGCCCGGGTGCCACTTGCCTCCCTCTTGACCTTTGCATGCGGCCCCCCAGGTGAACAACAGCACAAGATGCTGTTTAGTTGCTGGGCACTAATATTCTGCATTTTTTTTAATGAACCGTCAATTAATAATTAACCTGCAAATAAATGCTTGCCACATTTTGTTAGACCTCCTTACACAACCCCTGACCCACCCAGACCTCGTAGCACCAACCTGCTGGCATCAGTGTGGCCCTCAGGCACACCACAGACCATACTTTGTGGCACTCGGGCAAATGTTTATGAGTACTCATGCTTTAGACTAACATTTCATATTATATTTTGCATGAGAATGATTTACATTTGCAAGTCCACATAGCTTCAGAGTGTTACCCAACTCTAAAAGGTACATTATACACAGTATTTTAAATAGTGTGTGTAGGGGATTGGGTTATTAGATGAGAGGTTAAGTGCCCACCTCAAGTAATAATCACAATCCTTGACATGGTGAACTCCCAAAGTCACTAAATTAACCTGAGCTCATAAGCTCAATCCCCTGGGTAGCTATGCCACGGAGCTGACAGGCATAATTTAGGGCAATATATAAAGTATTTATTCAGTACTAAAACAGTAATAAAGTCATACCGTAAAAGAATACAAATCCAAAACAATTTTAAAAAGTACAGTAAAATTTAAAACAAAATGACACCAAAATATCAAAAATCAAATAAGGAGAACTGGGGATATGAAATTTTACAGTTTTATGGAGGAATAGTTCCAAAAAGCACAAAGTGCCAATGGTAGTCAATGGTCGCAGTAGAACAGGACTTAGACTTAATTTGACGATAACCAGAATGGACCACAGGTCGGATATACTAACCAGGTTCATCCTGGTCCTAGATTTTACCTTCTGATTTTAGTCCTTTAAGTCCCAATCCACCACAGGAGTACCTTTCTAAAGCCCCTCCCCCCCCCAGGATCGCATGGGAGGCACTTAGAGACTCACAGGGTGGCAGGCAGAGCTTCGTTCAGGTCTAGTTGCCACTGATATGCTGGGCAGTTGCAGGAAAGGTCTTTTGGAGCTTGTTGTATCCCTGTAGCTTGAACAGGGGGTCAGTCTTATGATCCCTGGAGTCCACTTTTGTGGCCTGAGTAGAAGAGAGATAGCAGGTCCGGTATTCAAGCCCTGTACCTAGGTTGCAGAGAACAGGTTCAATCAACTTCTGATCTTCCTCGGGTCCAGCAGTGTTCTGATGTGGGTGACTGGAGATGCCACATTTATGCCTTGCACAAGGAAGTCAGTGGGAATGATCCAAGAGGACACGCTAATCACTGGGTAAAGGTTTCCAGTGCTAACCCTACCCATTTTGGGTATTTTCAAGATGGCCGAAGTCTTCAGCTACACTAAACTTGGGCTCTTAGGACCTTGTGGAGAGTGTACAATAGTAATCCATAGGCAAAGGAAGTAGGGGTGTGGAGGTTCTGTAGCTCCCCAAAATAAACATGCTGAAGGTCAGATGGTGAATGACCAATAAAGATGCCTTTACATTTTGTTTTTATCCTGTCACATTTGCTATGAGTTTGAAGACAGAGGTCAAATGTCAGGCTATGTCTTCTGAAAAATTGGTGCATTTTCTTTTAACATTATGCTTACTTTTCTTTCTCTAATTCAAAATTAGAGCATTTTGTGATGCAAACTATCTGACAATCATGCTGGAACAGAGTTTGCGAAAGGAAATACTGTCGGATCGGGTGAACCACAGGCGTTATGTACCCACTGTGGAGAGGGGTGCCCTGACTGTTCGGAGGGGCCCCATTATGCCCAAAGCCAATGAATATTTGTGAGATTTGAGAGACTCCCAAAATTCTGCAGGAGGGGCATCATTTTACATTATGCCACTGTATAGGATGTCAGGCTTGTTTTTTATAACACAACATTTAAATACATATAAATGAACTGTACACATATTTCAAAACATATTAGCAATTAGGAAAGCACAAATGAAAAACTTTGTTTGCAATTCTGAAGTTTGGTGGAAATAAAGATTTTAATAGGATCAAAGTAAATCAAGACCTCACCTCTTTACTTGGTAAAGTGCAAATGATAAATATTTGCTGAAACTTGACTTCCACTGATTATCTTGCGTGTGCTGCATAGTTTTAGTAGTAACATTGCATCAGTGTGATTTTTTTTACCATTTAAATGGAAAAAGTGCTTTCTGTAAATGACAGTGTGCTACAACACCATGCTTTAGTACTATATGTGTCGCACTGTGCGCCAAAATTCAGCACTCACTGCACAATTCAATACCACACCCTTACCACTCTCCTGCTGAACCAAAGTGGCTAATTTGCTATACTTGCTTTTTGTGTGACACTTGGATTGTTCACAATCTCTAAGAATTCAGTTATGTAACATTGATGGCAGCACCCCCACTCTAAAAATTGTTCCAGCATCACTGTAGTAATCTTTTTTTTTTTTTTTGAAACCGTTTATTGCAATCTCAAGAATATACAAGTATGGGCCTACAACCTTCCGGCCGGCCGCTAGAATGGCAGGAGCATATGACATACGTTAAAAAAAAACACTTGGCGTTGCAGAGAAGCAAAATCAGGAGGTATCAACGTCGTGGGCCACATCGCTCTGACCCCACAATACGGTTTCATTTTATTCAAACAACACGAAAAAACCACACCCGCAAGGCAACCCGCAATCGAAAGTAACAGCACGTGCTCCCCGAATGGGGGACCCCCGCCATCCACAGGAGTCTAAAGAGGGGAAGGGGAACAGATCAAGGACTGGGGGAACTCTGTGCCCGGGGCTAGGGAAAGGAGTCAACTAAGGGGACGGGGCTGGTGAGGCAGCAGGCAGCAGTGGTGGCGCGCAGATACCCCCGCGGTAGGCGTTCCAGGGGCCCCATACTTTCACCCATGCCCCAGGCTTACCCCTCGCCACATACACCACCTTTTCTCGGAACATGCACCAATTCATGTGTTCTTTCCAGGCCGGCACCGCCGGGGGCCTCTGGGATCCCCACAATTGAGCAATGTCACGCTTAGCTATCATATATCCCAGAGTCACCCATCGCGTCTGCGGAACCGAGTAGTCAGTTGGTTCCCACACATTCAGCAGGCATCTCCTCGCTTCAGGCAGCAGCGCGACATGCGTAACCACTCGCAGGACCTCATGCACACCACGCCAGAATCGCTCCACCTTCGGGCATTCCCACAAAATATGCAAAAAAGTCGCCAAAGCACCACACCCACGCTTACACAACCCATCCTCAGCATAGCCCATACGCAGAAGCCTTGGCCCCGTCATGTAAACCCGGTGGAGTACCTTAAGCTGGACGAAGCGAAGGCGAGCCGGTATGGCCACCTCCTTCGGAGAGGCCACCGCGGAAATCCAGTCCTCGTCGTCCAACTCCAGCCCATCGGCAACCCAAGCCTCGCGGAGGCCAGCCAGCAAGCCCGAGCGGTCATTAATCAATTTTTTGTAAATAAGGGAGATCGTGCTGTCCGGAACATGGCCATCCAGCACTCTATCCTCCAGGGGGGAAGACTCCGGGATGGAGGCGACGTCTGAGAAGACAGAGCCCAGTGCGTGACAGACCTGCAAGTACCGAAAGTATTCACTGCCCTGCAACTGAAACTCCGTCTGCAGCGTCTCGAATGTTTTAAAGCCCCCCCTCGTCCAGAGATCCCCCACTTTACTGATGCCTATCGTGTCCCACTTCTCGAAGCCCTTCGAGGTCCACAGGGAGCCCAACCGCTCAGACGCGTACAACGGTGATGCCCGGGTCAAACGGTCCTTCCCCCCCATAGCTGCATTAGCCGCGTGCCATACTCGCACCATGACACGCGTAGGTCCTGTCAAGCGGGGGTCGGGCGCGCCAGAGTAGAGCGCTCGATTATAGTCGCCACCAGGCAGGAGCATCTTGTCCATTGCAAATGCCGGGTTTAAGGCGGGCCCGTAAAGGCCATGATTAATTGCAGCTAGCTGGGAGGCCCAGTAATACCGTTTAATATCCGGGAGGGCAATCCCCCCGTCATACCATGGGAGCGTCAACTTCGCCAGGGCAATACGCGGCCTCCCGTCCCAGAACAGGCAGCGCTGTAGACTCTCCACCTCACGAAAGTAGCGCGCCGGGACTAAATCCATAGTGTTCTGGAGAGCGTACAGGAAGCGTGGCAACGACACCATCTTAAACAATGCCGCCCGGCCGAGCGGCGAAAGCGGCAGGCGCCGCCAGCGCGCGACGTCCTCCTTCAAGCGCTGGAGGGGGGGAAGCAAATTCCACTCGTAGCGGGCCTCCGGGTCCAGAGTAATATAAACACCCAGGTACCGAAACCCCTGAGAGGCAATCTGGATCGGGCAGCCCCGCGGGAGGACGGGAGCCTCCCCGGAAAGCACATACACACATGATTTAGCCCAGTTGATGACAAGGCCTGAGTTGCGGCCGAATGAGCGCAAAACATCAACCAGGACAATCAGTGATTTACGCGGGGAGGCTAGGTACAAAAGGATATCGTCGGCGTATAGGGACACGCGGTCCTCATACTCGGGGGTCCAACGGAGACCACGGATGGAAGGGTGCCACCGCAGCCACTCCGCCAGGGGTTCCAAGGCCAGCGCGAACAGGAGCGGCGACAAGGGGCAGCCCTGTCGCGTGCCCCGTCCCAGCTCGAATGGGACCGATACTCTTCCATTCACCACCACCTGCGCCAATGGGCCCGAATACAACAATTTGACCCAGCTGATGAACCCCGGGCCAAATCCAAACTTCGCCAGCATCGCCCAGATGTATGGCCACTCGAGCGTGTCAAACGCCATGGTGGCGTCTAAGGACGCCAATATGGCCGGCTCCCGCACAAACGGGACACGCGCGAGCACCCCGTGCAAGCGCCGCAGATTGAGGGCCGTGTTGCGATGGGGAATAAAGCCGGACTGGTCTTGGTGGACCAGATCGCCCACCACACCGACCAGCCGGTTGGCTAGCACCTTGGCGAGGATTTTGGGCTCCGCATTCAAGAGCGAGATAGGCTGATAGGATGTAACCCGGTCTCGGGGTCTCCCTTCCTTGTGAATCACCACGATTGTAGCCAGACGCTGGTCCGGCGGGAGGGAGCCCAGCGAGTGGGCCGCCAGGAACATCGCGCGGAGGTGGGGTGCCAGTACATCCGGTCGCAGCTTATACAACTCGATAGGAATGCCGTTCGGGCCCATGGCCTTGCCGGATGCGACCGAGCGTATGGCGAGGGCAATTTCGTCGGAGGTAGGAGCGGCATCTAAAGACACCCTGTCCTCCACCGAAAGGGACGGCAGCGCGATATCCCTAAGCAGGGCATGGGAATCCTCCTCCGAGCAAGGAGAAACCGGGGAATACACCTCGCGGAAATAATCCGCGAAACAAGAGACAATGTCTTCCGGCTCGGTGACACGCACACCATCCATCCTCTCAATCAGCGGGACCACACGACTCGCTCTCTCCTTTTTATCCAACCATGCAAGCAGTTTACCAGCCTTATCACCCACATCATACAGTCGCCCCTGTTGCTCTCTACAGAGGCCCCTGGCCGCCTCCGTGACGAGGGCCCTGTAGGCCGCCTGCTTAAGTTGTAGGACGTGTAGTGCAGCATCCGTCACCCCACCCTCTAGAGCACCCTCCAATTCAGCGATTTCGGCCTCCACCCGGGTCACCTCCTCCTGCTCGCGCCTCCGGGCATGGGAGATAAAGGAGAGGGCTTCCCCTCTAAGAACTGTCTTGAAGGCTTCCCACAGGGAGATAGCCAAAGGGACGGACCCCACATTCTCATCGAAATACCGCTGCAAGGATTTAATCAAATCAGCGCGAATGGTGGGGTCGCGCAGATACCAGGCATTGATTGGAGCCACCCTGCCCTCCCCCCTCGGGAAGACATCAACGTGCAACAGGAGCGGGGAATGATCTGAAATACCCCGCGCCAAATGGCGCACCTCTCCTACCCTCCCAACATAGGCCGCAGGGACAAGGACATAATCAAGCCGTGAGAGGCTACCATGGGCACCCGAGTGGAAAGTGTACTGCAGCTGCGTGGGATGTTTTAATCGCCAGCAGTCCACCAATCCCAGTGTATCTAAGAAGCCGGACAGCCACGCCTGCGCCCGGGGGAGGTCCCTAGGGGGGTGACGATCCACTGTCCCAGAAACCACCGCATTGAAGTCCCCCCCAACCACCAGAAGCCCCCCCGGAAGGTCAAGGAGGAGGCGCCCTAGGTCTGCAAAAGTGGTAGACTGTAACCCCGGTGGGACGTATACTGATACAAAGAGCACTACTTTGCCCTCCATTCTCCCCACTAAGACAGTGTAGCGTCCCCTCTCATCATGGCGCACCTCGTCTATTTCCAACGGGAGCGAGTTCTTCACCATGATGCCCACCCCCCGTGAGCCCGACGTGAAGCCCGAATGGGCCACCAAGCGATAGCCACGCCGATTCATGGCACAAAAGGAATTACCAATAAGGTGTGTCTCCTGCAGAAAGACCACATCTGGCGAAAGTCGTTTCAAATACTGCAGGACCACACCTCGCTTGATCCTATCCCCCAGTCCATTAACAGTCCAGGACAATAAAGTCAGGTCCCTACCCCCCATCACCTACAGAAGCCATCATTCGTCCCCCCGAGAGCACCTTAAAAACACCAATACAATAAAGGGTTTGCCTTGCGGTAAAAACGAACAACACCCCACCCCAACCCACCCATCCCAACAGAACTCCCCCCTCCCTGCACCCCTGCATGAGCCCAAACAGCCCCCCCAAAGTGCAGTGTGCCTGTCGCCCCATGAATGATTAAACTAACTAGTCCCCCAGAGGAGGAGGGAAAGCCCCCAAGAGACCCGGTACCACCTCCACAGGAGGGGAACTTGACGAACAGTCAAAAGTGACGATAATGTTGTCCAGAGCGAGGCCTGCTATTAGTCCCTCAGTCCTGATCCGGCGAGCCCTCCCCTCCAACCGCGCCCCCCCCACCCCCCCGGCCCCGATCCCCGGGCAAGGAGTCCAACCAGTCCCCGGCCGCTTCGGGACGATCAAAAAAGTGCGTGCGGCCATCCACCTCCACCCGCAACTTAGCTGGAAAAAGCATCGCATACTTGAGGTTCAGGTCCCGTAGACGACGTTTGACTCCGATAAAGCTCAGTCTCTGCTTCTGGACCGCTGGGGTGAAATCAGGATAGAAGTTTACGTCCATATTGTCAAGTCTGACCGGTCCTTGTTGCCTAGAAGTCTGCAGGATAGCGTCTCTGTCCCGAAAGTTGAAAATCCGGGCAATGAGAGGCCTCGGAGGGGCTCCGGCCTTAGGTCTTCCACCAGGAACCCTGTGGGCACGTTCCACCGCAAAGAATTTACTCAGCCCCCGGGGCTGGAGATGGGTGAGAATCAGGTCCTCCACAAACAGGTCCGCCGCCGCCTCCTCACGTCCCTCCGGCACCCCTACAATGCGGACATTGTTCCTCCGGGCCCGACCCTCGGAATCCTCCAGTCGACGATCCATCAGGGCGCTCGCCTGGCTAAGCCGGCGCACCTCCTTTTGGAGGGCCGCCACGTCCGCTGTGAGGCCCGAGGTGGTGTGGGCCAAAGAATCGACCCGGTCATTGGTCTTGGATAAATCGGCCCTCACCAGGCCAACATCCACGTGGACCGAGTCAATCTTCTGCGCCAGTGTGTCAAAGCGCTGGTCCACCGAGGCCTTCATCTCGGCGATAGCGCCCATGACATCTCGCAGGGTCAGATCCGCGGGCAGAGCAGGAGCATCAGTCGGGCCCTCAGGGGACCTACGCGGCACCTCGGGAGATCCCTTCTGGAGGGTGTAGCGGTCCATGTTGTTGGACTGTTGGGCTGCGCCACGGCGGGTCGATTTCACCTTTGCCCGGTCGCCATCTTGTTTTGTGGACATGGTTTCAGTCCCCAAGTCGTGCCAATCACCTCGGAAAAGGCCGACAAACCAGTTCACGGGCTCCGGGGGGGGCAACCACAGGTCCGCAGGACGGATCACAGCCGGCGGGCCAGCAGGGCACCCCAACGAGGCCACACCACCGCACAACGCCCCGCAACCCAACCTCGCCTACGCAGCAAGGAGGGTGCAAAAGCGAAAGTGAAAGTGCGGGGTACGCGAGTCGCCCAGCCCTGCCCGCCGCTGTTGATCACTTTGTCTCCGGGTCGCCCCGCAACTCCAATCCGGGGGGCCGGCGTGGAGAAGGCCGCAAACCTCAATCGGTGCTCCAGCCGGTGTCCGAGGTCCAATTTGGAAGCGGAAAACGGGTGACACCTCAGCTCGGGCTCACCAACACAGTCCCCTCATCTAGGACAGGATATTTTCAGGATTTATGTAGGAGGGCACGGAGGTCCTCGGGAGCCTCGCACCTACGCGGCCATCTTGGTTGCGCGCTAGGCTCCTCCCCACTGTAGTAATCTTAGTGACCTCCCACATCTAAAACTAAAATCCAGTTTTTGACAGTCCCTGTGCCTCCAACAAACTCAGAGGTTGAGGTCTGGCTGAACAAAGCTGAGTTTTCAGCAACCAGACAGAGTGTTTTGGGATTCTGTTTCTGTCCTTTGAAGCACACACAAATGTTATCAGTAAACCTAGCAGAACTGTCAAACAGGCTGTGACACTAGAATGTCAAAAAGGGGCCCACTGTGATTGGGGCCTGATTGGCTGCGGGGGACAAAAGAAGGCCCTTGCTCAAGTGTCAGCTAACATTCAGCTGTAACAGGGAGGGCCTCTTTGAAGTATGCCTCAATCATATGAAATAATCCAGCAGACCCGTCAAGAAGATATTGACACTACAGCAGGACCCAACACTGTGATATCAACAAGAGGCCCACTATGAAGGAGGCCGATCCCGCTGGGGGTACAAAAAAAGGTTGCAGCCCTCTGTGTTAGTTACATTTGCTTGTGATAGGTTCAGCTTCTTTGAAGTTAACCAAGTCATTGGGTCCAGCTCACAGGCCACTCAGTCAAGGGCACAAAAACACCTCCCCACACCCAGGTCCTTTTCTCCATGCTGAAGTTCACACCTTTTTCACACCTATTGAAATGCTAATTACTGGCTGGCAGAAGTGGAAGTGCAAAATGCAGATTTAGCTTCCAGGAAATTCAGGCAGGGCAAAGGTAACTTTTTAAAAGTCATCTTTACAAAATATGTATTACTAATCGAACTTCACCAGTGAATTGATCATAATATTTGTTAAAAGTCCAAAAATTATATTTGTCGCTGTTTACTAGGCAGAGTTAACATTCATTAAACTTAATATTGTACCCCAATGCTTTCATATGGAACAGCTGACCCCGCTACCGCGAAAATAGCTTTTAGGAATTTTTCACAAGGATATGTTTAACATTCATCTTTTACACGTTCTGCTTTTAAATACCACACAGCCTGCTTTATGGGCAATAAGGCCTACTTAGGGATGACTTATTAATAATTAAAAGGGAGGTTTAAGCCTGTCAAAAGGGGTTATTTTGATAATTCGAATTTGTAGTTTTAAAAATGCATAGCCAGTGTATAATGGTAGGTTTGGAGACATGCTTTGCATTGCCACTGCAGTGGATGGGTTAATGAGTGCTGCAGTCAACTGGTAGTATTTAATTTACAAGCCCTGGGTCCGCTATGTACCATATAGTAGGGACTTGTGAGTAATTTAAATGTGCCAATCAGGAGTATACCAGTTTTACAACTTTGAAAGGAGCATCACAAGCACTTAACACTGGCTAGCAGGGTTCTATAGCCAGCAAAAAATAGGGTTCAGCTAACAATTCTGGGAAGACCCTGTAGAAAAGCTAAAACTTTCAATTGTGTATTATAATAAATGATGTTTGTTTATTTTTTTTAGGACTTGTATGCAAGAGACAAATTCACACAAAGGCCAATATAGGTTGCTACGCAGTTCCATGCTTCTTTCTCAAGTCTAATATCCTGCCTGTGGTCTCGGGAGTGCCTCCTCCTCCTTGAATACAAAGTTGGTAAGATGGAGCAGCATCGAAGACCAGACATCCCTGAAGTGTAACCATGAGTTTCACAATCTCAAATTGTTATGTTATGCTTGTCGTCACAAGTTTCATGTCTATAATGTTGGCACAACACACACAAAAGACACACAGATGATGAACAGAATGCAGAGCAAATCAAACATTCACCCCAGTCAATAGATCTGGGTTAAATCCATCCATTCAAGACACAAAAGCTTGTCCCGACCTCACCTCAGGTCGCCAGCTTATGGGTATGGACTCAACAAATGTGTCTATCATAAGATTTTCCCTCTGCCTCGATGGCATCCTAGGCAAAAGTGTCTGTTAGTGGGAGTCCAGCCAAGATTACTGCTGGGCCAATCACGATGTGCCTTTCCATTAAGGAAACTGTGGCCGGGACACCTCCAAACTTGAGTTTGCACAATCGAAAAAAATGAGGTCGAAACATACCTTTTTTCCATTTTCAACTTCCGTTTCCGTCTTGTACCCCATTGTCCAGGTCCTTCCTTGACCATGGTGTAAATTAACTGAGTGGTCGCCAGGATATCAAGTAAGATTCTTTTTCACTTGTTTTAAATATGAATCATTTACACCTTGTGTATTTTTACATTGCTCTTACAAGCAATTCTTTTCGTATGTGTAATGCAGTGGTGTTCATATTGCACCTTATCAAGGTAAAATGAACACACCTAAATTGACACTTAAAAAAATATTTGTTTTTTGTGGCAGTTAACAGTGTTGTGCTGTACTTGTACATTCAATAGTGTGTGTAGGTTGCCTGCGAGCTATGCTATATGTAACAACACCGGTCCCAGGATGCTTGTTTCCGGTCCAGGGAAGACATGGCTTGGCAGTTCAGGCTGTACTGTTCCCATGAGTCCCAGGGTCAGACTGATTTGCACATGGCCATGTCTGAACTGGGGTGGTGGAGTGAGCTAAAGAGTGATGATGGATTAAACCCAGATCACTTGACTGGGGGTGAGTGTTTGATTAGCTCAAACGCTCTGTCCATCATCCCCTTTGGTATCGCTTTGTTCGCCCTAAGTTGGCAGGGAATGCCCAGACGTGGGTCCCCTGCTCACTTTGCCACTGGATTCAAGATAGCCTGGCTGATGAGGGTTATGAACCCGAAACCGGTCCCAGGATGCTTGTTTCCGGTCCAGGGAAGACATGGCTTGGCAGTTCGGGCTGGATGGTTCCCATGAGGCACAGGGTCAGACTGATTTGCATATGGCCATGTCTGAACTGGGGCGGTGGAGTGAGCTAAAGGATGATGATGGATTAAATCCAGATCAGTTGACTGGGGTGAGTGTTTGATTAGCTCAAACGCTCCGTCCATCATCCCCATTGGTATCGCTTTGTTCGCCCTAAGTTGGCAGGATATGCCCAGACGTGGGTCTCTTGCTCACTTTGCCACTGGATTCAAGATAGCCTGGCTGATGAGGGTCATGAACATGAAACTGGTCCCAGGATGCTTGTTTCCGGTCCAGGGAAGACATGGCTTGGCAGTTTGGGCTGAACTGTTCCCATGAGGCACAGGGTCAGACTGATTTGCATATGGCCATGTCTGAACTGGGGTGGTGGAGTGAGCTAAAGAATGATGATGGATTAAACCCAGATCAGTTGACTGGGGGTGAGTGCTTGATTAGCTCAAACGCTCCGTCCATCATCCCCTTTGGTATCGCTTTGTTTGCCCTAAGTTGGCAGGGTATGCCCAGACGTGGGTCCCTTGCTCACTTTGCCACTGGATTCAAGATAGACTGGCTGACGAGGGTTATGAACCCGAAACCGGTCCCAGGATGCTTGTTTCCGGTCCAGGGAAGACATGGCTTGGCAGTTCGGGCTGGACTGTTCCCTTGAGGCACAGGGTCAGACTGATTTGCATATGGCCATGTCTGAACTGGGGTGGTGGAGTGAGCTAAAGAATGATGATGGATTAAATCCAGATCAGTTGACTGGGGGTGAGTGTTTGATTAGCTCAAATGCTCCGTCCATCATCCCCTTTGGTATCGCTTTGTTCGCCCTAAGTTGGCAGGGTATGCCCAGACGTGGGTCCCTTGCTCACTTTGCCACTGGATTCAAGATAGCCTGGTTGATGAGGGTTATGAACCCGAAACCGGTCCCAGGATGCTTGTTTCCGGTCCAGGGAAGACATGGCTTGGCAGTTTGGGCTGGACTGTTCCCATGAGGCACAGGGTCAGACTGATTTGCATATGGCCATGTCTGAAGTGGGGCGGTGGAGTGAGCTAAAGAATGATGATGGATTAAACTCAGATCAGTTGACTGGGGGTGAGTGTTTGATTAGCTCAAACGCTCCGTCCATCATCCCCTTTGGTATCGCTTTGTTCGCCCTAAGTTGGCAGGGTATGCCCAGACGTGGGTCCCTTGCTCACTTTGCCACTGGTTTCAAGATAGCCTGGCTGATGAGGGTTATGAACCCGAAACCGGTCCCAGGATGCTTGTTTCCGGTCCAGGGAAGACATGGCTTGGCAGTTCGGGCTAGACTGTTCCCATGAGGCACAGGGTCAGACTGATTTGCATATGGCCATGTCTGAAGTGGGGTGGTGGAGTCAGCTAAAGAATGATGATGGATTAAACCCAGATCAATTGACTGGGGGTGAGTGTTTGATTAGCTCAAACGCTCCGTCCATCATCCCCTTTGGTATCGCTTTGTTCACCCTAAGTTGGCAGGGTATGCCCAGACGTGGGTCCCTTGCTCACTTTGCCACTGGATTCAAGATAGCCTGGCTGATGAGGGTTATGAACACGAAACCGGTCCCAGGATGCTTTTTTCCGGTCCAGGGAAGACATGGCTTGGCAGTTCGGGCTGGACTGTTCCCTTGAGGCACAGGGTCAGACTGATTTGCATATGGCCATGTCTGAACTGGGGTGGTGGAGTGAGCTAAAGAATGATGATGGATTAAATCCAGGTCAGTTGACTGGGGGTGAGTGTTTGATTTGCTCAAACGCTCCGTCTATCATCCCCTTTGGTATCGCTTTGTTCGCCCTAAGTTGGCAGGGTATGCCCAGACGTGGGTCCCTTGCTCACTTTGCTACTGGATTCAAGATAGCCTGGCTGATGAGGGTTATGAACACGAAACCGGTCCCAGGATGCTTGTTTCCGGTCCAGGGAAGACATGGCTAGCCAGTTTGGGCTAGACTGTTCCCATGAGGCACAGGGTCAGACTGATTTGCATATGGCCATGTCTGAACTGGGGTGGTGGAGTGAGCTAAAGAATGATGATGGATTAAACCCAGATCAATTGACTGGGGGTGAGTGTTTGATTAGCTCAAACGCTCCGTCCATCATCCCCTTTAGGATCGATATGTAACAAAAGTGGAATAATACATTACCTACATATATTTTTGAAGCAAGCACAACATACATGTGTAGTGAGATATTAATAAGAAGTACTTACCAGTCTCCACTACACCAGGGACTCACTCCATTAGGAATCCGCAGTCAGACAATGCCATCACAACTGGCAAATCTAAATAGGCTCAGTATAAACTCACCGGCCGAACGGCGAAGGACTAATGTTAGCCAGGAGGGGAGTCTCCCTTGTCGACGGAGGTGTGCTGCTTACGGAACGGTATGCAGTCTGCAATGCGGAAGGCAGTTCAACATGTGCACATCTATATACGATGGGCCGGACTCTGCCAGCTTGACGGAGTACTTGTAACCACCACCCCGAAGGGGCGACGGGAGTCCCGCCAAGATCTAAATTAGGCCCTTAGTAATAAGGCCTTTTTGAAGATTATCCACCAACTATTCCTCTAAAGCATTCTCTTCAGGATAGGTATAAATCTTGCCAAAGAGGACCCCAGGATCAGGCTTAAGGTCAATGTGACAATCATATTCTCATGCAGGACCTATAATACGAGCAGCTGGTTTGCAAAAAAAATTCTGAACTTCATGATATCACACCTGAATATGAGATAAGGAAGCTACTATCTTGGAAACATTAGATTTGGGAGAAAATAAGTCTTGGGTCCAATACTGAGTTGTTTACTTACACTGAGATGACAACAATTCTGATGGCAAAACCAATACCCTGGTGCTCCAATTTATAAAGGGATTATGATGGCTCAGCCATGGTCTCCCTAGAATTACTGGATGATGAGGAGAAACTATAAGTTCAAATGAGCAAATTTCAACATGTTTTTATGGAAACCTGTAAATGTGCCATTCTCTCAGTCACAGGCCCGGAATGGAAACATCCACAGTTGGAACAATATCTAGACGTTCCTTTTGCACTACAATAATTAAAGGCTGTTTTACTTATGATTTGTCCATAAATAATCTAGAGGCTCCAATGGTGTTGTAAAATCAGAGCTAGAAGACGAAGACAAACTAGCATGAAGCTAGAAATTTAAGGGAAAAAAGCTACAGTTTCACCCACGTTCATCCCCCTTCCTAGAGGCAGGTGTTGGAATTGACATGTTTTTGGAGGAAATGGGTCAAACTTGTACTACATGGCGTTTTATCACTACAACACAAGCAGGTTCCCTACTTGTCAGATGTTCTGCTTCAGAAAGAGGGCCTATTGGCTTGTTGAAGCCCAGGCAACAGCAGATTATCTGGAAGGGCTTTTATTATTAGTTTGGCCCCTACCTGTGTCCTTTGTCCCGGACCGCACTGCTGCACTATAAAATTTGCTGCTTCCACCGCCATTTGGGCGGGCCGGTCCCCGCGCTCTGTTTACCTGGGGCGCCATCTTGGGTGGGTCTTAGAAGCACTCCCCAGCCATTTGCTGGAGCCGTCACGTGGATTGGTTAGAGCCCTACTTAATTAGTTGGGTATGACGCGCAGCGTGTACGCGCATCGGGGACGCCACAGTGACGCCGGAGTCACGACAGAGTCCAGCCCGTCTGCGCCCGTCCGCGCTGAGGACGCGCTGGGCGGCTGGACTCCGGACTCTGACGAGGCCGTCGCCTCCCCATGGAGATATACGCATCAGGAGATGCTTCGCATCAAACCTCGTCATCTGAGGTGCTCGCATATTTATTATGCACCGGACGACCTTCTTCGTCCCCTACGATGTGGCTGCCACCATACGCGTATGCCTGGAAATTCGGTTCCCCCTCATCCTTCATTCAATCACCCTGCCATCTTCAGACCCAAGATAGCGGGAGTAGAAGGCATCCTGATCAATGCCCGCTCCCTGGTCAAAAATAAAATAATGTTTAGGGAGATGGTCTCGGATAGAAAGCCTGCCCTAGTGTTTATCACTGAAACCTGGGCTAAAGACTCATCTGGTCCAGATCTGACTGAAGCGGTCCCGGAAGGGTATTGCCTGGCCAGACTGGACAGACTGGGTCGAGTGGGAGGGGGGATAGCTATCCTCTTTAAAGACCACCTGCATTGTCACACAGTACCTATACTCGATTTTCCGGATGGTGTTCAGGCTTTTTACTTTATGGTAAAGGAAGGGCAATGCCCTCTCTTTAATGGAATGCTCCTGTATCGACCTCCTGGCCCGAGGACTGATTTTACACATAATCTCCTCCAGCTTTTGGAACCCTACTTTGGTCGAGAAAACTTCTCCATTCTAGGGGACTTCAACTATCATTTAGAACGGCCTGACCTATCTGATACTTCGTGTCTTACTGATGCCCTGGCGTCCTGTGGACTCACGCAGCGAGTCCGCGGGGCTACCCACCGTGGAGGTCATATTCTAGATGGCATTTTTTCTAATGACCATCGTTTGACCGTCAAGGATCCGGTACATGTGTCATGGTCCGATCACCTTGCGGTCCCATTTCTTTTAGAATACCCTCTGATGGATGGAAGTAAAATAGGGAAACATACAGTGGGAGCCGGCAGAAATTTTAGGAATATTAGTAATGACTCCCTTTCACCATGGGCTGTCAGCCTTTCCACTACGGGCTTGGATAGCGTCCAGACCGCGGTTGGTCATTTTGAACAGGTCATCACCGAGGCCCTGAATGAATTGGCCCCGTTACAGACCCGCCGTCGAGCTAGGAAGAGACCCTCTGCTCCCTGGTATTCGGAATCCCTCAGACTCCTCAGGCAAGAAGTAAGGAGGATGGAGAGGCTCTGGCATGTAAGTTGGGATCCCAAGAACAAGGAAGCTCACAAACTCTTGGTCAGGAAATATAAGGCTGAGATTGTGCAGGCCTAACAAGATTACTTTGTGGCCACGACAACTTCGCTCTCCTCGTCGAAGGAGCTTTTTAGAATCGTTGACTCTTTAGTCAACCTACAAACACCTGACCCTGTTGTACCCTCACAAGATCTATGTGATAAAATCGCTTTCTTTTTTCACACCAAAATACAGGATATCTACCGGGCTCTTGAGATACAAAGAGCCTCGATCAGTGGGTCCTCTGCTCCGGCTGAGATGAATAGGACCACCTCAGACAGCTGCCCATCGAGCACTTTGAATTCCTTTCCCCGCTGTCCTTACAAGATCTGGAGATCTTGCTTAATAAAACCAAATCTGGCTCCCCCCTAGATACCTGTCCTTTGAAGATTATTAAGCAGTGTAGGGAAACCCTCTTACCGCCTCTACTAGAAATTATGAATCTAGTTATGAGGGACGGTGTCTTCCCCCTGGAATGGAAGAGTGCAGTAGTCGAACCCTTGCTAAAGAAGCCTTCCCTTGATCCAGAGGTTCTAAAAAACTTCCATCCTATCTCACTGCTTCCAGCCCCTTCGAAGATGCTTGAGGCACATCTAAACAGGCATCTCGCCGCCTTTGTGGAAGGCTCGGGCTGCTTGGACTTCTCCCAGCATGGATTCAGGAGGGAATACAGTACTGAGTCGGCCCTCACTATTGTGCTTGATAAGATCCGCACTAGAGTGGATGGGGGCCAGACCACCCTCCTGGTCCTGTTAGATCTAACTGCGGCCTTTGATACCCTCTCCCCCTCAGTACTTACATATCGTCTGAGGGAAGTGGGGGTGAGGGACGCAGCTTTAGATCTACTAACCTCCTTCCTTGAAGGAAGGGAACAAAGAGTCAAGCTGGGGGAGTTCCTATCTCCATCCCGACCGGTGCTATGTGGGGTCCCGCAGGGGTCGGCTCTCAGTCCGACCCTATTTAACATCTACATGACCCCACTGGCCAGATTAATTAGATCTTTCGGGATGGAGGTAGTCTTCTATGCAGATGACACCCAAATCCTCGTCTCTCTTTCCCATTCAGATGTACCTACTGCCTCCAATTTTAGATCTTGTATGGAGGCAGTTGGTCAGTGGATGGTTCAGAACTCACTTAAACTGAATGGGGAGAAGACTGAGGTGATGGTGTTTGGAGGGAATGAGAACATCTGGTCAGCCAGTTGGTGGCCTGACTCGCTCGGAGTGTGCCCTTCCCCCACGACATCTGCTAGGAATCTAGGGGTGATGATAGACCCTGCCCTGGACATGGGCGGTCAGGTTAGTAGAACCATCTCTACCTGTTGGGGCTTAATTCACACCCTGCGAAGAATTATGAAATACCTTTCCCTGCAGTCCAGAAAACAGATAGTTGTCGCTCTTATCGGCTCGCGACTGGACTACTGTAATGCGCTGTATGCGGGGCTAAATAGGAGCCTACTACAGCGCTTGCAAGTAGTCCAGAATGCCGCAGCCAGATTTGTTCTGGATGCTCCGAGACGCTTCTCGGCCACGTTGGCCAGGAAAGCGCTGCATTGGCTACCGGTAGAGCACCGAGTACGGTTCAAAGTCTTATGTATGACTTACACAGCCATTGCAAGGAATAGCGACATGGGAGTTGGTTCTATCATTTCCCACTATATACCTGGAAGGGACTTGCGTTCCTCCAGGAAATTGCTCCTGACAGTCCCCCGTGTACGAAGAGCCAAGTGGGGTGGTAGGGCTTTCTCCACTCTGGCGCCTAAATGGTGGAATGATCTTCCTTTGGATCTTAGGTCCCTACCCTCCCTACAGATATTCCGAAGTGCCCTTAAAACTCGCCTCTTCTTGCAAGCCTATGTGTAAGGTTATTCATTTTTTATCTCTGTTTTGTTAGGCGCCTTGATACCAGCGGGTTATTGTCTTGCGCAATATAAATTCTCTATCATCATCATCATCAGCCAAGTTCATTTACAGTTGACTTAAATGGTACTCCCCAATATTCATTGTTTTCCTTAAATGCTATTTTAGTCACAGCATTACAATTTCAGTCCTTTCCTTTGGGGTCTGGTTTAGGTTTCACAGACCCCACTAAAGCCAGTCCCATTTGATCAAGTGTTTTCTTTGCCCAGGGCTAAGTCAGTAACAGTTTATTTTTCCTTCTGGTTTAAATCCTTTTCTTTCCTTCTCAGAAATGTTCCAAATCTTGCTGGAATGTAAATCCTTCATCTAGCAGAAAGGGGAAATTTAGGTAAGGTGTTGCCTTTCAGTCAATCTCTCCTCCGTTTCCCCTGTCCTTATACTTACCTGGAAGAAAGACGGTCTTCAGGTAAGGCAATGCCTCCCAGTCAGTCTCCATCTCTACTGAAGAAGCCCTTGATTTTTAGGTAGTAGCCCGCCCTCTTCTTCTCTCCAGTTCCTCCCACTGGTCCTGTATTGTTGGGGTTTACCAAAAGGTCCCTTAACTCCTCCCTCCTCGCTTGTTGGTTCTACACTCCTGGGGACCAGCGGTGGCTCCTACGCCAAGGCAGAGGAGCGTCCCCCCACTGCTCTCTGAGCAGTGCAAAAAAGGAAAAATAACATGATAACAGAATGTTATTATCATTTTATTTTTCCGTACTGAGCCAGTTTTGGGGTGGGCCGGGGTCGGGCTGTCATCATAGCCAGCAGGGGGAGGAGTGGTTGGTACACTAAGTGCGCATGACAGTTTTTGGGTCAGCCAAATTGTCATACACACTTAGCATGTTTTCTGCCCGGCTATATTCCAAGGCCGGGTGTAGAACATGCACAGCCTCCCGCTCCCTCTCTAAGCGCTGAACTAGGGCGCTCAGACCAATCACAATGCTGTGGTCATGCTGGTGACAGCAGCGTCGTAATTGGCTAGAAGATTCTGGCAATCTGAGTGCTTCCGGGAGTTGAAAAGGGTGGGCGGAGGAGAGGCGGCGGCCGTACAAAGGAGGTTTTTTTCATTCCATTTCTCCTCCACCCGCCCCCCTATCCCCGTTCCGTAGCGGCTGCCACTGCTGGGGACCTGCCTCATGTAAAACACCCCCTTTATCTCTATGAGGTAAGGTTACAGTGTTCTTGGCATTTTGTTGCCTTCATGGACGATGCACTACCCCTGCTACATACGTTTTGGTCTCTTTCGCACTGCGACCTCCAATGCACTACTTCAGAGACCCCTTGCTAAATTGTAGAGGTCAACGTTTCTAGTTTTGTCAGGATTTTATTTTTGAGTGGCTCAGTGTATTTTTCCACTTACAGGACGCCACATAAAACCTAACTGCATTGTGTCTTCGGTATCGTCAGAAGCAGTCTGATTAATCTTAGAAGTCGAAGCTCTGATGAAAAAGAATACCAAGTTTGTCCACATTTCCTTTCAGCTTACCGTTCTGAAATACAATGCTCTATAAGAAGAGATGCATTCATTGTTCCAAAGCCACAGGTCTTAGTACCATTGCCAACTTTTCCTTTACCTCCTTAATGAGACAATGGGTGCTGAGTCATTTCAGGCTAGCTAACGTCTAAGGCCATCTGCGTAAAATGGGTTAAATAGATAGATATACCTAAAATCCCTGATGGAAACATGCTTCTTCAGTGACAGACAAAGTATTATCAAGGTCAAACATCTTCTTGAATTGTTCTAGAAAGTCAACACATTTGTCCAAAATGGCCTCATTTGACATGACAAAAGAAGTGGCCCAAGTTAAGACATTTTCTGAAATATAAGAAATCAGAAATTCAATCTTGGATATGGCAGTGCTAAATTTATGTGGGCAAAAAGGTGAATTGGATAGTACAGGCATTAAGGAACTTCTTAAAATGCCTTGGACAACCTTCGTATTTAGCTCATCCCATTGCTGCCAAAGAGGGCTCCAGGGTGACCTGACCTCCGGATGTAAATCGGCATTTTCATCAGTAAGGTCTGGCCTCGCTGAGTGAGTGTTTGAACTGCAGCAAGCAAGACTTGCATTTGATCCATGTTGGGACCCAGGGACTCAACAAACTTTTGGAGTAGCAATCAGTTAATGGCAGGTCGCAGTTCTCTTTCCTTCTTTCTTGTGTCCTCCAGGTTAACTGGGAGTAAAAGTGGAAGGGTGCTAGGCAGGGTACCAAAAAGAACTTTGCACTAAGAAAAGATTTGCAAAGTTAAGGACAGATTGAGAGAAGAAAATACAAGAATTACATTTTTGCAAAAAAAGAACTCTCAAAAATAAGCAAATAATGTGCAAAGAACAAAACTGAAAATGAGCAACAAGGGAAACCAACAAAGCCCTTCCAAGTCCCACAAGATAGAGGAAATGAGGGAAGGTGGTGCAGTGGGTGAAGAGCATGACGAGGATGGATTCTCAAATGTTGAGATGCATAGAGATTCTAACAAGTTTCATGTGGAGTTTGAATACCGATCCCACACCACATACCCTAGAAGTAATCATGCTCTATATTCATTTAGATTTTAGAAGTTTAGATCGTTAAATGGTACTTCGTGCGAGCTCTTTTAGTGGAATTTACCCTCGGACCACTCGCGGACTCACTACCAAATATGGCATCTAGGTTTAGCTCCGCCGGGCAACCACCCTTGCATGCTGGAGAATGAAGGAGCTCATTGTACATAGAAATCCATTGTGGGCAAAACTGCAGTGGACGCAGTTTTTATGAGCCGCTCTGCAACGGTGATTAATAACCTTCTGAGTAACCGTAACTTTCATTAAAGTTGTGCAGCGACCACTGTGAGCGGCGTTCCATGTGACGGCAACTTATGACTATGCAGCAGATGATGAAAGAGGCATCCCCTGGCCTTGAAGTTGTGCATTGTCTCGGTGCCCCCAAATCTTGGTGTGCGGTAGAACTACCATTCCTCTTACCAGCGTTACAACTCCAGTTCAGGTCTGTGTGCAGGTTGGCTGCCTTTGCAGGAGATTGGTATTACTGTGCATACGTAATTCCCTGAGTTTTTGCTCTTAGAGGGCATTTGTTTTAGTTTAGTTTAGTTTAAAGGAGTTTGTAGAGCGCTTGGTAACACCTCCCGGTGTGTCCCCGCGCTATGGAGAGAGAATGCAGCAGTAGAGGAAAAAAGAAGAAGGAACCAGTTCACACAGCAAAGAGGCAAGTTTTCAGTCTCTTCCTGAATACGATTTCATTACTCTCCAGCCTGATATCTAGAGGCAGGAGGTTCCATTGCTTAGCAGCTAAGGTGCGGAATGATCTGCCACCCATTTTAGCTTTTTTGGGGCAGGTAGTTTTGAGTAGACCCATTCCTTTGGATCTAAGAGATCTGTTAGGTTCGTACACAGACACCAAATCAGACATATATGCCGGAGCTCTGTGATGAATTATTTTATGGCACCAGAGCATAGCTTTAAAAACAATCCTCTTACTGATCGGTAGCCAGTGGAGGGCTGCTAGAGTGGGACGTGAAGGAGCTCGACGGGGAAGCCTAAGCACCAGGCGAGCTGCCGAGTTTTGTAGAACCTGTAGCTTTTTTATGTTTTTCACTGATGTCCCCATGAGTAGTACATTGCCGTAATCAATACGGGACGTTATTAATGCCTGCGTCATGGTACGCCTGGAGTTAATGGGTAACAGGTCGAGGGTGCGGTTGAGGGTTTTCATCACCCCAAAACACTTGCCAACAGTCTTCTTTACGTGGCTGTCAAAGGACAGTTTATTGTCCACCCATACACCTAAGTTCTTCGCCTCTCGTGTAGGCGAGGGCAGAGGACCCAGACAGCTGGGCCACCACTCTGTCGTCCATTTAACCTCATTGCCTCCCATAATGAGGACCTCTGTTTTTGTCCCATTAAGTTTCAGACAGTGTTCATTCATCCACATAGCCAGTTTGGACATACAGGCGTTGAAGTTATCAGCTTCCTTAGAAGGAGCATGGGTCAGCGATATGAGGAGTTGCGTGTCGTCGGCGTAGGAGACAAGCTCCACGCCGAACGACTGCACCACTTCTGCCAGAGGGGCCATGTAGAGATTGAACAGGGTGGGACTCAGGGCGGAGCCCTGAGGAACCCCCTGTTCCAGCATCACCCTGTCAGAGAGGAAAGTTCCTCTTTGGACTTGGAAGGTCCTGTTAATCAAGAAAGACCTCAGCCACCCCAGTGCCTTGTTGGTAACTCCCGCTTTATTTAGACACTGTAGCAGGATGGAGTGTGCTACAGTGTCAAAAGCGGCACTGAGATCAAGCATGATGAGTGCCATTGTCTTTCCCTTATCTGCTCCCTCACGTAAGGTTTCAGTGGCCCTCAGGAGAGCTGTCTCCGTAGAGAAGCCAGTTCTAAAACCCGACTGAGATTTATGGAGAACATTATGGGTCTCAAGATGTTCCATGAGTTGACTGTTAGCGATTTTCTCTGCTAACTTGGCCACATAAGGTAGCAGGGATATAGGTCGCAGGTTGTCCATTATGTCCATGCTGATGTTTGATTTTTTCTTAATGGGTAATACTATTGCCTGTTTCCATTCCTCCGGAAGGCAGGAGGTAGTAAAGGAGGTGTGTAATAAGTGCCTAAAATGAGGTTCTAATACAGGGAAGGCTTCAGCTAAAATTTTCGGGGGTGCCGGGTCTCTAGGAGATCCCGATTTGATTTTGTTGCACATTTTGGACAAGGTTTCATAAGAAGGAACTACAAAAGAGTTTAAACATGCAGGTGTATTTACAAGTTTGTCATTTTCTATGAAGTCCGTGGCCGAATCTGTCTGGTTAGAGAAACTAGTATAGATTTTATGGATTTTGCCTGCAAAATACTGTGCAATATTATTGCACGCTTCCACAGAATCATTGTGAGCGGGGGAGGTCACGTCCACTATGGATATCTCTTTGTATATCAGAAACAGTTCCTTGGAGGAATTGCCTGCTTCCATAATACGGGTATGATAATGCTCTGCTTTGGCCAGACGAACTGATTTATAATATACTCTCTGTGCTGTTTTATATTGTATTTTAATATCTGCACAGAGATTCTGGCGCCAAGCTCTCTCAAGTTTCTTACAGACCGTTTTCATGGCCTGCAATTCTTGGCTAAACCAAGGAGCAGTTTTCTTAAGCCTCCTGGCATTGGACAGGGTGCGACTTGGGGCTGTGATGTCCAGGGCCTTGGTGACGATATTGTTTAAATTGTCATTAGCTGCCTCACAGTCGACCCCTTTGGGAGGGCCTTCGTCATGAACAATTTGCTTAAATGAATCAAGAGAGAAGGTCTTCCATTTTCTTCGTTTGTATCGCAGGGATTGATGACGAACAGTCTCCGTTCTGTCAAGCTGGATTGTTATGGGAATAATATAATGGTCCGACCAAGGTATGGGTATAGGATCAGAAGTATGCACTCCCTGCCAGTTTCCAAAAATGGGGTCTAGTAAGTGTCCTCGTTGATGAGAAGGTTCTTTATTTTTTAGATCAAGCTGAACAGATTGCAATTCCAATCGGATATCATCAGCGTTTTTATCTAAATGATCTTCGAAATGAACATTGAGATCCCCTAGCACTAACAGTCTGGATTTCCTCAGTGCTAGATGAGTAATCGCTTCCATTAGGGTCGATGTGAACTCATATAGTGTACCTGGTGGTCGGTATATCAGAATACCAGAGATCGAATGATTGGGGCTAGTGTTTATTGTGAAGGTGCCAGCTTCGCTGTGATCAACCTGAGTGTGTACTAGGGAACAGACTAGAGGAGCTTTTGTGGCTATGGCGATGCCGCCTCCTCTGCCGTCCTTCCTGTCCAGTCTAGATAGGAAATAGCCGTTGGGCATGGCCTGGATAATATCCGGGTCCGAATGATCATCTAGCCAGGTTTCAGTTAGGAATAGGATATTAAGATTTTGGTCCTCTAGTAAGTGGTAGATTTCTAGAGCATGCTTCCGTAGGGATCTACAATTCAATAGTGCAGCTTTGATAATAGGGCCTGAGTTAGTGTCTGGGATTAGAGGGAGAGGTTCAAAGCGGCACCTCGTGCATTTTATAATTGACTGGGCAGGCATGGCGTGTTTGCAGTCGACAGGTGTGTCGGGTTGTAGAGCAAGTAGTGCGTGTCGGCCATACCTTATGGTGTTTAGAGCTGAACTGCCAGGGTTTGTGGCCCCGCGCCCCGTCCGGCCGCGGACGGGCGCAGACGGGCTGGACTTTGGCTCGACTTCGGCGCGCTTCCGGAAGCTCTCCCTAGGGCCTTACAGAAGCTCTCCCTAGCGAGGGTACTGCTGGGGCTGCGAGCAGCTGAGGAGACAGGAGGAAGCACGAACTTATGCATACTGATTTTAGGATTTTATAAATACATTTTGGAACGATTTTATTCGTTTTAAAAAATCGCCGTTTCTGTATTCTGGGGGCTGTTATAGCAAGGGGAATTGAATAAACAGGCACTCTGACACCCTACACACCTTTACTTTCCTTTAATCGAGCCTCAACCCGATTTTGTTTCATACTTCACTCGGCGGTGGGCGCCATCTTGAGTGAGGAAGGCGAGGTCAGCGCTCAAGTCGGGCCGGCCTCCCACCCTCCTCCTCCCTGTATCATGTGTCGACCACCCAGACGGCGCAGCGGGCTGGCGCAGCGGGCGCGCCGGAAGCGCGCCGAAGTCGAGCTTGTTGTTCCTCTCCTGAGATTGTGCTATAAAATCTAAACCTTTGTGTGCGCTGTGACAGCCTCCTGGTTCCTGAGGCCATCCCGTCCTTGGATATTCCGGTGCCAGGCTGGAATTGTAGTCCAGTGCTTTCTTTTGGTGCAATACCACCTTTCGCCACTAGATGGCACGTTTGGCCCACTCACCAGGCAGAAGACTGCTTTAGAAAATTCGGGATGTTCTGACCAGAAAACAGGGCATAAGTCGGGAGCGCTGACGGCACCAGGGTTTGCAGTCTGAGAGGGAAAAGCTCATCAGCCAGCAGGTAGGGACCCGCACTGGTAGTTTGACTTCCAATTGCTTTGTGATGGGTGACATACGCTTTCACTTTTTCTGTGAGCATGGCAGCTCTTGCATGGTGATCGAACAATGAATTACATCACAGACCGATGGGGGTAAAAGGTTGTTTTTATTTCAGCAACAAACAATTACATTACAATAATGCAATCAATGTTTACACAGCTTGAATGTAACCCCACCCTGCCACCCCTACTTGATCCCCCATGAAATATCCCCATATCTATCCCCTATGAATTTTCCCCCATATCGATCCCCCATGACTTTTCCCCCATATTGATTCCCCATTAATTTTTCCCCATATTGATCCCCTATGAATTTTTCCCCACCTTGAACCTCGACCCCAACCCCTTCATTTTTCCCCCTTCCTACCTCCTGCCTCATTCCTCTGTTTTCCCTTTGTCCTAAGCTATTCTGCCTGCCCCAACCCTTCCTGCCTGCCTCAATCCCATCCAACTCTGCCTGCAAGTGAAAGGAGTTTTAAGAAAAACAAGGGTACCCGAATACGTGAACCTGGGGTGAAATATGCAGTAAAAAAACAATGCTTCGGGTGTGGCCAAAAGGTCCAATAATAAAGTGATCCTAAGGAGAGCACTTATGATTAGAAAGTTGAAGATTAATTGCTTTAAAGGAGCAAAAAAATGAATAATGTACATATGGACATATGTCAGTTCATGCGAAACATTTATTTTCACAACAATAGAATTCAGGTGCTCACACAATAAGTGAAAGAGGCGTGACGTGCAGAGTGATGGTGAAGTTTAAAATAACGGCATCGCATTGACAACAATAGTGTAAAACTCCTCAAGCAACTTTATAGAATAGGAAGAGTTTTTTGTTGTAAAGGGTCAACGGCGTTTCGATCTCAACTGTTCGAGATCATCATCAGGACATATAACGGGGGAGCAAGCTGAATCTAAAATGAGGAAAAACGGGCAAATAAATAAGCTATAGTTTGATCCCTACATGTAGTATACTTAATACAATCAGAGGCTCCGTTTTTATAAAAAACATAATGACATATATAAATAAATATATATTAATCCTGAATTATTCTGTATATCATGTAACTAGCCATGCCTAGGGGTCAAGGTAGGTGTTGAAATACATGAATTAAGGCAATTACAGATGCTTTTGAACTTCACAAAAAATCCAATAAGGTGTCAAAGGACATAAGAAACTACAACAAAGATAACACTTACCCTTACCTCTAAGACGATATTTTCACCTCAAACACCCTAGAACAACAAAGAAACACCACTAGCACATGGGGTAGATTTAGAAACAGACAACCAGTTACTTTTT
The DNA here is from genome assembly GCF_964204655.1 of Triturus cristatus. Classification (NCBI taxonomy): domain Eukaryota; kingdom Metazoa; phylum Chordata; class Amphibia; order Caudata; family Salamandridae; genus Triturus; species Triturus cristatus. The sequence goes on from NC_140583.1 coordinate 244,282,420, forward strand.
CTGACTCCTCTTTAGACTCAGACTCTTCAGACCCCGGCGCAGGCCCTAGTACCTATTCTATTTAAAGTTGCTTGAGGAGTTTTACACTATTGTTGTCAATGCGATGCCGTTATTTTAAACTTCACCATCACTCTGCACGTCACGCCTCTTTCACTTATTGTGTGAGCACCTGAATTCTATTGTTGTGGAAATAAATGTTTCACATGAACTGACTTATGTCCATATGTACATTATACATTTTTTTGCTCCTTTAAAGCAATTAATCTTCAACTCTCTAATCATAAGTGCTCTACTTAGGATCACTTTATTATTGGACCATTTGGCCACACCGAACCATTGTTTTTTTACCGCATGCAAGAGAAAGGAAGCTTCTGTGAAAAAACCCAGGAAACCAACCCAAAGCGTGGGAAACCTAAGTGTAACTAAAGAGAGGTTGGGAGGGGCACGAAAACTGCCCCGCTGCTGCCTACCTGACATCTGGACCCCCAACTGACAGATAATTAGAAAGCGGCATTTGAAACCGCCGCGTTCTAAAGCAGGCGCCTTGCCTGCAAGCGCTCGATCTGGGCGATTCCAACTGCCCGAAGCTGCCCGGGGGTGGACATTCTTCGAATGCCACCCCCAAGCCCCCCATCGGGCAATGAATTACATCAAAGACCGAAGGGGGTAAAAGGACGCTTTTATTTCAGCAACAAACAATTACATTACAATAATGCAATCAATGTTTACACAACTTGAATGTAACCCCACCCCGCCACCCCTACTTGATCCCTCATGAAATATCCCCATATCGATCCCCCATGAATTTTCCCCCATATCGATCCCCCATGACTTTTTTCCCCATATTGATCCCCCATTAATTTTCCTCCATAATGATCCCCCATTAATTTTTCCTCACCTTGAACCTCGACCCCAACCCCTTAGTTTGTCCCCTTTCCTACCTCCTGCCTCATTCCTCTGTCCTCTGTTTTCCCTCTGTCCTAAGCTATTCTGCCTGCCCCAACCCTTCCTGCCTGCCTCAATCCCGTCCAAATCTGCCTGCAAGAGAAAGGAAGCCTCCGTGAAAAAACCCAGGAAACCAACCCAAAGCGTGGGAAACCTAAGCGTAAATAAAGGGAGGGTAGGAGGGTCACAAAAACTGCCCCGCTGCCGCCTACCTGACATCTGGACCCCCAACTGACAGATAATTAGAACACGGCGTTTGAAACCGCCGCGTTCTAAAGCAGGGGCCTTGCCTGCACGTGCTTGTTCTGGGCGATTCCAACTGCCCGAAGCTGCCCGGGGGTGGACATTCTTCGAATGCCACCCCCAAACCCACCATCGGGCAACGAATTACATCACAGACCGATGGGGGTAAAAGGTCGCTTTTATTTCAACAACAAACAATTACATTACAATAATGCAATCAATGTTTACACAACTTGAATGTAACCCCACCCCGCCACCCCTACTTGATCCCTCATGAAATATCCCCATATCGATCCCCCATGAATTTTACCCCATTACTTTTCCCCCCTATTGATGCCCCATTCATTTTCCCCCATATTGATTCCCCATTAATTTTTCCCCACCTTGAACCTCGACCACAACCCCTTCGTTTGTTCCCCTTCCTACCTCCAGCCTCATTCCTCTGACCTCTGTTTTCCCTCTGTCCTAAGCTATTCTGCCTGCCCCAACCCTTCCTGCCTGCCTCAATCCCAACCAAATCTGACACCAGGAAAAAATCCTGCAAAGGTGTTTTTCCTGCACCCCCCCTAAAGATTTGAATTTTGAAAAGATCCCCCTTTCAGTAAAGAGGAAGTCAAAATCCCAAAGCAATTCAGTATCAACAGCTGATTTAAATGAAAAACGCCAGAACATAAAACCTTGTTGTCCTCAAAGTTGCTTCAACAGGAGAAAGAACAGAATGGTACATCATAAGAAATGATTTCCAATATAAAATTGATCCCCAAGACATAAGTAAGAGACTGTCGCTAATACAGCCCTCAAACCCAAGGTACAACCCCAATATATCAAGTAACTTTCTTTAAATATAATTCTTTTGGTATAAATGAAAGAGGAACCCCATCAGGTCTGAGAAATTAGAAAACAAGCAAACCAAGGCCTGAAAGTTGTACCAAGTCATTGTAATGAATGTGACTTTTCACCAATAAGCCACACCCAAACCCTGCACTCCCACTTTGGAGGCAAATATACCACTGCACCTTTAAATAATACACTTTGAGCAGCACTCCCTAAAGACGAGGAAAAGATGCAGCACTCCCTTTAGGCGAGGCAAGAAAACAAATCCAGGTGCATTTAAAATAACACACACAAGTTTATTAATGCAACATTTTAGAAAGGCTGGCTAAATATATCAGTAATTGCAGACTTCCAAATATCAAGTGAACAATTAAATGAACAATTGAAATAACATGCAGTATATACAAGTAGCAAAGAGTAGAAAATATATACAAAATGGTTAGGAACACCTCACCGATTGAATTTGCATCATCCTTGGCAACTCAAGCTGGGGAAGCCCTTCAACAGCCCAGGAAGGAGTTCAATCAGAACTCAAGTTCTGTCACCTCCACAGCAATACGTCTAATCTGTGGTGAACTTTCACCTGACCCTCGAAGGTTCCCAGCTTAAATATCATTACTCAACGTGAAGCGAAGCTTCTAGAAAACCTCACCCCCTTCTCATTGGAAAAAAACGATCTGGCTGTACCGGTCTGCGTCAAGGTCAAGATGGAGGCTGGCCAAGCTCCCGTATTTTGACTCCGAGACAGAGTTGTACATTCTCACATCTTCCAGCCTCTATCTTGACGAAACTCCCACAAGGGCTTCCAGAGTACATTAAACAAAAGCAATCGCTCACAAAACAGAAAGACCTTGAATGTGAATAACCCAAACAACTCGCAAGTACTGCTGTGCACGCAGAAAAACTGCAAGGGGGCAAAGCCAGGGAAAAAGGATGACATGAGGCCATGTCAAAGCCAATAGTAAGCACTCCATAATTAACAACTTGCAAGCACTGCTGTGCATGCAGCAGCAAGGCAAAGTCAGAAAACAAGATGACATGAGGCCATGTCAAAGCCAATAGTACTGTTCTACTCCGTGACAGCTCCCACTAAAAGACAGCAAGATTACAAGACAGAAGAGAAGCAGGCATATGCAGGACCGTCCTACATTAAGGCTAGGGTAAAATAACACACTAAAGTCCGTTAAAATTATGGCAGTCGAAGGTCAGCATAAGGTGCCTGTGAGAAGTTGGCCTGGTATATGATGTTCACTAGTTAAAGTGACCACCTTGTACCATGCCAAGCAACCCTTATGGTGTGGTTGTAAGTCAACCTTTTCGGACCAGCTGCCCTAGTGGTAGCGTAGGCTAAGCAGTCTTTGAGGCTAAACTCGTGAAGCGTGTTAAGCAAGCTGTTTTACCAAATGCAACCCCCTTTTATACCAATGAAAGGACACCACACAGATATATATTCAAAATATATATGTATTTATTTCTCAAAGTAACCCCTAGTCTCTTTATGAGCACAGGAGCACAAATCGTCAAACAAGATTACAGTAGAATACACAGAAGTTGCACTTTATATGGATAGGCCCTGGTGGCCGCTCAAACCATATACTAAAATAGTGGTATAAGTACCACGAACAGAAAAGGGAAAAGGTCTAGGGCCTCTAGAATCGCTGGGCCTACAAGGAGCTAACTTCAGTTAGTGACCAGGAGGTCCACGGGTTGCGTGTGCAGAGCAAATAGTCACACGCGTGCTCCCATAGGTTTTCAATGGGTGCGTAAAAAGTACAAAGTTACTGCAAAAAGGATCTTCCGGATGGACTATGAACTCAAGATTGGAAACACAGACACTAGAGATGATACTCTACACTTGGGCACCGGAGTGCCAGCTTTACCTCACCCACAGGAAGCGGGTGCGTAGGTGTCGAAGTGCGTCGGGTTTCTTCTATCTGTTCAATGGGGCCTGTGGACAAAGATGCTGCAGGCGGTCGGTCCGGAAGAGATGGTGGATCCCAGAGTGGATCGGAGTTGTAGAAGACCTGTAAGCAGAGGGGACAGTGTTCACAGTCACTAGCCAGTGACCAGCGTGGCACCAGGTGGGTACCAGGCGATGTCGGGTGCAAACAGGAAGAAAGGTGTAGCTTGTCTCTGCAGCCACGTGGTCCCTGAAGGTCGACGACGTCCAGGAGTCGATTCACGAGCTGTCCCATGCAGGTTCTCGCTGTCGGCGGTGTCGGCGACTTGATCGAAGCAAACAAGCCTTGGCAAAAGCAATTGTTGTGGGAAAAGAAATAAGCTGAGGGTTCTGACCAGCAAGGTCAGAGGGATTGCTCCTTTGGTGGGGAGCAAGGGCCAGTCTAGAGCAACCAGACCAGTGGTGTATTTCTTGAAGTTCGTCGCCAAGATGGCCACTAGCCAGCGGGCCAGCAACCGCTTAGGCGTGTTGAGTGGCAAAATGCAGAAGGGCCCCACGCAGATCGTGGAGATGCTGGAGGGCTCACCTTTGGTGCAGATGCTGCTCGGGTGTTGGGCTTCTAAGATCCCAAAGCACAACTTGGAGGGAGCCTTGGTTGTTGTGCTTGCAGCTTGTCGTGGTCTTTTCAAGATGGCTGGCTCCACGTGTCTCGGTGCCTCCACGGGTCTCCTCTTTTCAGGGACTGTGGATCGGGCGGTGAGAGGTCTGGAGGTCCAGGTCTTGTCAGTCTCTGGGCTCGGGCTCCGGCGGGAGGCGGCGGCAAAGCAGACGTTGATTCGCTGGATGGTGCTTGCGTTAGCAAGGTGGTCACTCCCTGACCACAGGGGAGATTGGCTTCAGTCCTCTGTGCGGCAGAGCGTCGAAGTTCCCGTCTTCTTCTTAGTTTCAAGTTGATTCCAGGATGTCTGAAGTCTTAGGACACAGCTCCTACCTTTAAGCGGATTCTAGGGGCCGGACTACCTGCTAGGTCCCTCCCTAAGGGTGGGACCAGGAAGGGGGGTGGTTACACCCCCAATCCTTTGTCCAGCTCGCCCCAGGCCCGGGACTGGTGTGCCCCAGGACCGGATTGAACTGGCATATGCACCGAGGCTCCTTGTGAGCCTCAGGCATGTCTGGTTTCTTTCAAGCCCTACCTGACCAATACACAAAATCCTGTCTGGGGTGGTGCACGCACCTCCCCTGGCAGGAAACCCTTTGTCCACACCTCCCAAGCTGGAAGGACTCCCAGCAGCAGTAGGGCAGACTTGTGTCTGTGGTGGCAGCATCCATTTTGTGGAGCTGAGGCTATGTCTGATTTTACCCGGGTTTCAGGTACTGTACATGTCGTGTCCCTCTAGAAGGGTGGAATGCTAACCCCGTCGCCAGAATTGGCGAGGGGTTAGTATTCCAATTCGTATGACACCTTACTCGACATGTTTTGATAAAGCCAAACCAAAGTTAGCATTTAACCGCGAGCTTCATAATGCACTTAAGAGTATATGGTATGACGATATCTGGAAACAGTAGAAGGAAGTTGTTCCGACCACTGCAGACAGGCTCAGCTCATGCCAGAGCACCATCTCACATGGAACCAAGCACTCTGCCTTCAGGATTGTTAAGGCCTGCCATAGGAGTGACTTATAGGTTAACATGTGTCCCATTTAAGGTTAGGTATAGGTATACTACACCTTAGTAAGAGGTGGTTACACCAACTTACCCCAGCTGAGTGATCAGCCAGTTGTGTCAAATTTGTTAGGCCAGTCCAGGGGTGGCATAATACATGCTTCAGCCCCTGGTAGGCCTTAGATACACCAATGCCCTGGGTACCTAGTGTACACTGGTACAGGGGCTCACAGGGTGATCCACTTCCAATTGGTTATGCACCTAGGGTGCATAGTGTAAATTTAGTAGAGAGAACAGCAGGCTGGGGGTCTGATTGGCAGGCCCACAGCCTCAATATGTCAAAAACCAGTGAAGCAAAAAGCAAAAATTTGGGGTGACCATAGGATAGCAGACCCTACTCTCCTACAGTGCCTCTTTCACTACAGTCATTTCCCCCCAAATGAATAAGTAGTACGTTTGCGCATGGCTTTGCAAGAAAATAAATCATGTAACAAAGGCATCGATTGACCCCCAAAGCATGCCATTTTTTCCCCATCCATCAATCCCAATGTACTCAAAGCGGAAAACTTAGGCTAGGTCCATAATGATTTCATTCAGCCTTCATGGCTACCCACTTTAGAAAGGAGTGTCCGACGATCAGGACGCTGCCTTGGATGCCGGTTGGGTCATCGCAGCACCTAAAAAGAGAAAGATATTAGGAAGGCTAAAAAAGATCGATAACTCATCTAAATCTCAAATATACTTTAAACAGCAATTAGACGACCAGCGGCCTAAACATTTTAGCTGTTGCAGTGAAAAAAGCAGCACTGACAGCATCTGAAGCTGAGCCTTTACTGAATGAATAGGTACTGAATTCAATAGGGTAGAGACCTAAGATACTTAAAGCTTCCCGTAAGACTGATAAGATTTGTGAAGCTGTTAAAGTAGAACCGTCCTGGTGCTAAAACACAAATTCATGTAAAAAGGGGGGAAGGGGGGCATTTGCTGATCTAAATTCGAACCGAGCTGACAAATTGTCAAAGTGGGCCGCTTAGCTTCCGCAATACCATTGTAGCCCCTTTACCTTTTTGATCTGTTTTTTAGGATTCCGATAAAATACGTAAAAAACTGGTTTGTGGTTGAAACATTGGAGACTTTTTGCCCTTGTAAATTTACTTAACTTAATAACTCTGAAAACCTAAAAGCTCCAAGAAATATCCATACCATGCAAAGCTTGAAGAACAAAAATTCAAAATAGGAATAGCAAATTTGAGGTCAAATTTGTATGAAGTCGCCCAGTAATACAAGAGATATAGGCTTACTCAGTAAAGTAGTGCAATACCTTATTTTAAACCAACCCTGTAAAATTCTCCTACCCAGTTCTCTTAAATATGGTTTGTAACCCCAAAAAAACACTTACCATAAAAGTAACACCCGCAAGCCTTCCAGCGATTGAAGTTGCTGAGATCTTCCGAACAATATTATTAATTAGAAACCGTTAAATATCATTATTACAATAGATATAACCTAGTACCTCATTGTTTCGACAAGAAGCACCATGATATATGAATACAGCTCAAGCTCTTCTGTAAGCTAAACGTGTACTGGAAGCAAGAGAGTTTTCAACTACGTGCAGCATCTTTAGTCTGCTAGCTCCCATACCCCTTGAGGAATATTAGTTATCTCAGGCTCTCCTCCGGGTGGGGGCGAGATAACACATCTGCTATATTATTATCCAAACCTGGCACATGCTTTAATTGAAAAGTTATATTGAAACATCGGCAACCAAGCATGAATCTATGTACTAATTTTTACATACGTCTATCTTTGGCCTTTTGACCATTGACCAGGTCAACCACAGTTTTGATAACAACATGAAAAAGAAACCGTTTTGTTTGCAACCTTGTGAGTCAAACGGTCAAACCTACAATCAGAGTACATTTTTTTTTTTTTTTGCAATCCACTTTTCTAGCCAGGATTCACCACACCATTTGCCATCCCAGAAGAGCCCAAAACCATTGGCCCCTGAGGCATCAGAGAAACTCTGAATAGACCATAAAATCTTTCGTCTAAAGACCAAATAGTCAATCCCTTGAAGATCTTAAGAAACATAATCCATACCTCAAAATCAGCTCTCATGGAGACAGACACACAAACTCTGTGATGAGGTAAAGTAAACGCTGACCGTGTAAAAACCTAACCGTCTAACAAAAGACCTGCAAGTTTTTACCACTTAGCGAGCAAAAATCAAAAGACCTAATAACCGCTGTATCTCAAGCAAGGTGAGTTTCTGAGATAACCTAGCATGTTCCAGGAAATCCAACATCTCTCTCACTTATGCCAATTATAATCTGGCCTCCAGTCTTTTGGTGTCAATTTCAATGCCCAGAAAGATGTAATATGTCGCATGGCCTTCTGTTTCTTCTTCTGCAAGAAGGACGCCTAATTTTCTTGGCTAGAGACTAAAAAAAATGAAGAGCTCTGCTACAGTGTTGAGTTTTCGCTACACCAACAAACAGAAAGTCATCCAGATAATGTGACCCTTGAACATGACCTGATCTGAAAGTGAAATCCCATTGAAGAAATGAGCTAAAATCCTCAAAAAGCTGACAAGAAACTGCAAACCCCATAGGAAAAAACTTTATAGACAAAAAAAGTTGTCCTTCTAAGTGGATGCCTAGCAAGGCAAGATCCTGTGGGTGTTGTGAAAGTAATCTAAAAGCAGATTTAATGTCGCACTTTGCTAACCCCGCATTTGAAACTGCTTACCTCACCAGTTCAAGAGCCCCATCTACTGAAGCAAATTGTACCATAGTATCTTCTTTAGCTATTAATAATTCTGTCAAGAATTCCTGTCATGCGAGGGGAGGAAAACGGTACCCAGCGAAAACGGACTACATCTCCCAGGATGCTTAGCGGTTGAGAGGTTATGTAAACAGGAGAGCTGTTACATAACTCAAGGAAAACACGCCCTTATGTAAACAGGAGAGCTGTTACATAACTCAAGGAAAACACGCCCTTATGTAAACAGGAGAGCTGTTACATAACTCAAGGAAAACACGCCCTATAAAGGGAGGAACCGGGAGGTACAACGCTGTCGGATATTGTGTTTACACCGACGTACCTGCTTAGTGAAGAGCAGTGTTCCGGAGTGGTGCTCCAGTAAGGCAAGAACGGAGGTAGGTCGAGTCGTTACTCCCTGGGCCGTGTCTTGCCCCATCGTCACCTGTGAAGGACCCGGAAGCTCTACCGGATAACCATTGAGCTTCGCTTTTTGACTCGGCTGAGTCAAAGCGCAGTGGCGCTTTTGCTGGTTGGAGTCGTAACTCCCAGCCCGACCAGAGATAGAGGGACTGCCAGCTGTAACGCACACCAGGAGGTGTTTGCTGCGTTACAGACTCGGAAGTCCACAGGATCGATCGAGCGGCTGCTCTCGGTTCAGTCTTCTTTGCTTGTGATTGGGGTATCGGTGACGCATCACCAGGAGGTGACTCCGCGTCCCGGTGCAGTCTGAGGAAGAGGTTGAGCGGCTGCTCCCTTCAGGTAGAGACCCCAGCTGGGTGTTTCCCTGACTCCTCGATTCTCCCCAACACTCTTCGTGCCCCTCACAGCCTACCGATTGGCATTGATGGCCATTTCATTTCTGCCCTCTGTTGGCATACGCCGGGATCGGCGTATATGCAGAGGACGGTTAGGACCATCCGTGCTGTGGGCTGGTAACGTACTTAGCCTGGAGGATTCCAGTGACTATAACCTTTGTTTATTCCTTGTATTATTTTTGCCTTCATTAAATAACTAAACCTTCACAAGTGGTTGCGTTCTCATTATCGTGTCTGTTAAACGATCCTGAGACGTTCAGGGCGTTACAAAATATCCGACCTTAATAACACTAACTGTCTCCCGGTCGATAACAGACATGGCAACACTTGATGATGTGCTGGCTGCTTTAGCGACCGTGCAAATTGAATTGGCTGCCTCCAGGCAAAAAACAGCCGATGTAAAAGCCAGACTGGATGCTATCCAATTGGACCCGCTCACGCCCAGCACCTCCCTCACGAACCAGACCCCTGCGGTAGTAGTGGAAATGCCGGTAGCCGTCCCCTTGGCAACACCAGAGAGGTACAGTGGGGATCCTAACACAGTGCAGGTATTCCTCACACAAGTGGCGCTACATTTATCGTGCAAACCAAGGGCGTTCCCCACGAGTCAGGCTCGTGTGGCTTTCCTTATATCCTATTTGGCTGGAAACGCGGCACAATGGGCCGTACCTCTGGTGAGCAGGGACGACCCCATCTTATGTGATTGGGGTGCTTTTCGCGAGGAATTCCTGAAGGTCTTCGACAGAAGGGCTGACTCGTACACGGCGGACCGTGAAATGCTTGAGTTGAGACAGGGATCCAACGACCTGGTGCAGTATCTCAACGCGTTCCGAAGGCTGGTTGCGGAAACCAAGTGGCCTGTTGCTAAACAGACGGCGCTCTTCCATCACGGGCTGTGCGATGAGCTCAAGGACGCCGTGGCTCATATTGACCCACAACCCAAGACATGTGAGGGCCTTATCAACCTGGTATTACGGCTGGAACATAGGCTAAGTGAAAGAAAGGGGGATCATGGGAGAAAAGGAAAATCCCTTCCATCCTATGTGACAGTGGGAAGTCCTGAAACTTCCACCGCATCCAAGGGAGAACCCATGGACATCGGCGCAATACGAGCGAGCCTCACAGCCACTGAGAAAGAGTCACGCTGTAAACAAGGATTGTGCCTATATTGTGGCAAAAAAGGCCACTACGTACGTGAATGCCCTGCCAAACCGAAGACGTCACGTTATCGGGCCAACCGGTCGGTAACAGCCGTGGTGGACGTACCGGCGGAAAACTAGAGGACTCCCAGACCAAAGAAGGGGCATCTCGGAGTCACTCATCCATCCCTTCACTTTCCAACTCGGTCACTAAGGGACAACGACACCTGTTTCTCACGGTGCACGTGGGAGTGCATGACCAGTGGATACCCGTTGTGGCCATGGTGGATTCAGGGGCCACTGGCATGTTTATGGACCACAACGAGGCATGCAGGCTAGGGCTAGTGCTTCTTCCCAAAGCTGTACCCGAAGACGTCTATGCTGTAGACGGAAGGCGATTGGTGACGGGGCCCATCGGGCAGCACACGGGGGTCCTTCCGATGAGATGTGGGAGGAACCATTTGGAACAAATCGATTTTAACATCATCCGAGCGCCCCAATATGTCGTCATATTGGGATTGCCGTGGCTACAGAAACACAACCCCTCTGTGGATTGGCCAACACATCGCATCGAACTGACGTCACCGTATTGCATCCTGCATTGTGGAATAAGAACGGAATCCCTTGACGCAGATGAGAGCGGGAGTCAGACGGTGGCTACAGCGGCAGAAAAAGATGTGGCTCTCCCCCAGGCTTATCACAGTTTTGAGGATGTATTTGATGAGGTGAAGGCGGAAGTGCTACCACCACATAGACAGTTTGACTGCCAGATCGACCTGGTGCCAGGGGCCAGCATTCCCAGCGGCAGGCTGTATGCCCTGACGGAGCCTGAAAACGTGCATCTCCGGGGGTACCTGGGTAAACTCCTCAAGCTAGGATTCATCCGCCCGTCCAAGTCTCCGGCCGCCTCGCCACTCTTCTTCATCCCGAAGGCTAATGGGGAGCTGAGAGCCTGTGTGGACTTTAGGGCATTGAATGCGATAACCGTAAAGAATCGGTACCCCTTGCCTCTCATCAGTGTACTTCTGGAACAGGTCAAGAAAGCTCGTATCTACACCAAGTTGGATTTGAAAGGGGCATACCATCTGGTGCGCATGAGGGACGGAGACGAGTGGAAGACCGCCTTTAAGACCAGGTTCGGCCTTTTTGAGTACCTCGTCATGCCGTTCGGTCTGTGCAACGCCCCGGCAGCCTTTCAGTACTTTTTGAATGAGGTATTCAGAGAGGAGTTGGATATCTACGTGGTCGTATATATCGACGACATCCTCATCTATTCGTCCAGTGTGGAGGAGCACGTACACCACGTCAAAGCTGTGCTCCAAAAGCTGAGGGAAAACATGCTGTTTTGTAAACTCAGCAAGTGTGACTTCCACGTCACATCCGTGGAATTCCTCGGAGTGATGCTGAGTCCAGAGGGACAAGAGATGGCAGAACGAAAGATCAAGGCGGTGAAAGAATGGCCGGTGCCCCAAAGCGTGAAGGACGTCCAAAGTTTCATTGGCTTCGCCAACTTTTACAGGCGGTTTATAGATGGATTTTCAGGATTGGTGGCCCCAATCACACAGCTACTGAGGAAGTCCAAGGAGTTTGTCTGGTCCCCTGAAGCGAACAAAGCCTTTGAGGCCCTGAAAAGCGCCTTTGGTAAGGCGCCGGTGTTGGCTCACCCCGATCCGGATCTCCCCTACGTGGTGGAAGCGGACGCATTGGATGTGGCGCTGGGGGCTATCTTGTCCCAACGCAACCACGACACAGGGGTGCTTCATCCCGTTGCGTACATGTCCCGCAAACTCAACGACGACGAACGCAACTACCATATTGCGGAGAAGGAGCTTCTCGCAATCAAGGACGCCTTCACCGAATGGAGGCATTGGTTGATGGGGGCAAGACATGTGGTATCGGTGTACACGGACCATCGGAACCTACAGTTCATGACGGCCACAAGACACCTTTCTCCCAGACAGCTGCGGTGAATGATCTTCTTTGCGGGGTTCAACTTCCGCATCACATATCGGCCGGGGACGGAAAACCGGAAGGCGGACGCCCTGTCCCGTCAATCTGCAGTTAAGGAACCATTGCCTGCGACCGAGCATTCCATCATTTCCCCGAGGATGGTATTGGGGGTTATCCAACCGGATACTTTCCTGAGGGGAATAAAGAGAGGGATCAGGTCATTCGCATGGCGGAGGTGGCTCCTCAGTCACAGAGAATGGCAGCTGAAGGACGGGATACCCCTGAAGGGCAGGTGCCTATTGATACCCACGCCTAGGCTAAGGAAACAAGCATTCATCTGGTGCCATGACTCTCCATGCGCAGGTCATTTGGGCTTTGAAAAAACGGTGGCTAGCATGGGACGGCATTTCTGGTGGCCAACCATGAGAGTGGATGTCAGGAGGTGGGGACAGGAGTGTCCTACGTGTGCTACCATGAAGGCCGACCATGGCCGAACCCAAGGGCTCTTACATCCACTTCCGACCCCGGATAGACCATGGGATAGCATATCACTGGACTTCGTGGTGGGCCTACCGGTAGACCAGGGGATGACGGCAATACTGGTGGTGGTGGATTACTTGACGAAAATGGGGCACTTCATCCCCTGCAAGAGAGTCCCTACGGCCGGGGAATTGGCGTCACTACTCCTAAAGAATGTGGTACGACTGCATGGATTACCTGGGGTGATCGTGTCGGACCGGGGGTCGCAGTTTACTGCGCAATTCTGGAAGACTTGGTGCACTGCGCTGCATGTTAAGACCGCCCTGTCCACCAGCTACCACCCTCAAACGGACGGCCAAACCGAGCGCCTGAACCAAACGCTCAAACAGTATCTGCGATGTTTTGTGGACCAGGGCAGGGAAGAATGGGTCGACTTGCTATGGGTTGCAGAGATAGCCTATAACAACGCCACTCACAGCTCCACACAGTCATCTCCGTTCTATAGCAACTATGGCCAACATCCCAGGTTCTTGCCATTTCTACATCCGTTCAGAGAGGACAGGATTCCCGCCACAGCGGACAGGGTGGCACACATAAAAGACACGTTGATGCGCTCAAGGGCTGTCCTAATAGAGGCCAAGAGAAGATACAAGGCTGCGGCAGACAGGAAGAGAAGGCCCGGGCCACTGTACCGCACTGGAGACTACGTCTGGATATCCACAAGAAACATGAGGTTTCGAAAGAACAGTGTGTTCCATCCCAAGTACATGGGCCCCTATCGAATTACCAAGTGTATGGGTCCCGTAAACGTGAAGGTGTGCTTGCCCCAGTCATTGCGGATACACCCTGTCTTTCATGTATCATTGCTCAAACCAGCACCCTCCAAGCCGCCTGGGACACCTAGGCCGGTATGCGTGGAGTCGGAGTTGGAGTATGAAGTGTCGGGCATACGGGCGTCCAAATGGCGCAGGGGGAAGCTGTGGTACCTGGTTGCGTGGAAAGGCTATGGCCCGGAGGAGCAGTCATGGGAACCGGCTGAAGGGGTTCATGCTCCGCGCTTGGTCTCCTTGTTCCATCGGCATTTTCCTGCCAGCGCTGGACCCGTGGGGAGCCGCTGAGAGGGAGGATGTACTGTCAAGAATTCCTGTCATGCGAGGGGAGGAAAACGGTACCCAGCGAAAACGGACTACATCTCCCAGGATGCTTAGCGGTTGAGAGGTTATGTAAACAGGAGAGCTGTTACATAACTCAAGGAAAACACACCCTTATGTAAACAGGAGAGCTGTTACATAACTCAAGGAAAACACGCCCTTATGTAAACAGGAGAGCTGTTACATAACTCAAGGAAAACACGCCCTATAAAGGGAGGAACCGGGAGGTACAACGCTGTCGGATATTGTCTTGCAGGGGATGAAGTGCCCCATTTTCGTCAAGACCGATGGGGGTAAAAGGTCGCTTTTATTTCAACAACAAACAATTACATTACAATAATGCAATCAATGTTTACACAACTTGAATGTAACCCCACCCCGCCACCCCTACTTGATCCCTCATGAAATATCCCCATATCGATCCCCCATGAATTTTACCCCATTACTTTTCCCCCCTATTGATGCCCCATTCATTTTCCCCCATATTGATTCCCCATTAATTTTTCCCCACCTTGAACCTCGACCACAACCCCTTCGTTTGTTCCCCTTCCTACCTCCAGCCTCATTCCTCTGACCTCTGTTTTCCCTCTGTCCTAAGCTATTCTGCCTGCCCCAACCCTTCCTGCCTGCCTCAATCCCAACCAAATCTGACACCAGGAAAAAATCCTGCAAAGGTGTTTTTCCTGCACCCCCCCTAAAGATTTGAATTTTGAAAAGATCCCCTTTTCAGTAAAGAGGAAGTCAAAATCCCTAAGCAATTCAGTATCAACAGCTGATTTAAATGAAAAACGCCAGAACATAAAACCTTGTTGTCCTCAAAGTTGCTTCAACAGGAGAAAGAACAGAATGGTACATCATAAGAAATGATTTCCAATATAAAATTGATCCCCAAGACATAAGTAAGAGACTGTCGCTAATACAGCCCTCAAACCCAAGGTACAACCCCAATATATCAAGTAACTTTCTTTAAATATAATTCTTTTGGTATAAATGAAAGAGGAACCCCATCAGGTCTGAGAAATTAGAAAACAAGCAAACCAAGGCCTGAAAGTTGTACCAAGTCATTGTAATGAATGTGACTTTTCACCAATAAGCCACACCCAAACCCTGCACTCCCACTTTGGAGGCAAATATACCACTGCACCTTTAAATAATACACTTTGAGCAGCACTCCCTAAAGACGAGGAAAAGATGCAGCACTCCCTTTAGGCGAGGCAAGAAAACAAATCCAGGTGCATTTAAAATAACACACACAAGTTTATTAATGCAACATTTTAGAAAGGCTGGCTAAATATATCAGTAATTGCAGACTTCCAAATATCAAGTGAACAATTAAATGAACAATTGAAATAACATGCAGTATATACAAGTAGCAAAGAGTAGAAAATATATACAAAATGGTTAGGAACACCTCACCGATTGAATTTGCATCATCCTTGGCAACTCAAGCTGGGGAAGCCCTTCAACAGCCCAGGAAGGAGTTCAATCAGAACTCAAGTTCTGTCACCTCCACAGCAATACGTCTAATCTGTGGTGAACTTTCACCTGACCCTCGAAGGTTCCCAGCTTAAATATCATTACTCAACGTGAAGCGAAGCTTCTAGAAAACTTCACCCCCTTCTCATTGGAAAAAAACGATCTGGCTGTACCGGTCTGCGTCAAGGTCAAGATGGAGGCTGGCCAAGCTCCCGTATTTTGACTCCGAGACAGAGTTGTACATTCTCACATCTTCCAGCCTCTATCTTGACGAAACTCCCACAAGGGCTTCCAGAGTACATTAAACAAAAGCAATCGCTCACAAAACAGAAAGACCTTGAATGTGAATAACCCAAACAACTCGCAAGTACTGCTGTGCACGCAGAAAAACTGCAAGGGGGCAAAGCCAGGGAAAAAGGATGACATGAGGCCATGTCAAAGCCAATAGTAAGCACTCCATAATTAACAACTTGCAAGCACTGCTCTGCATGCAGCAGCAAGGCAAAGTCAGAAAACAAGATGACATGAGGCCATGTCAAAGCCAATAGTACTGTTCTACTCCGTGACAGCTCCCACTAAAAGACAGCAAGATTACAAGACAGAAGAGAAGCAGGCATATGGAGGACCGTCCTACATTAAGGCTAGGGTAAAATAACACACTAAAGTCCGTTAAAATTATGGCAGTCGAAGGTCAGCATAAGGTGCCTCTGAGAAGTTGGCCTGGTATATGATGTTCACTAGTTAAAGTGACCACCTTGTACCATGCCAAGCAACCCTTATGGTGTGGTTGTAAGTCAACCTTTTCGGACCAGCTGCCCTAGTGGTAGCGTAGGCTAAGCAGTCTTTGAGGCTAAACTCGTGAAGCGTGTTAAGCAAGCTGTTTTACCAAATGCAACCCCCTTTTATACCAATGAAAGGACACCACACAGATATATATTCAAAATATATATGTATTTATTTCTCAAAGTAACCCCTAGTCTCTTTATGAGCACAGGAGCACAAATCGTCAAACAAGATTACAGTAGAATACACAGAAGTTGCACTTTATATGGATAGGCCCTGGTGGCCGCTCAAACCATATACTAAAATAGTGGTATAAGTACCACGAACAGAAAAGGGAAAAGGTCTAGGGCCTCTAGAATCGCTGGGCCTACAAGGAGCTAACTTCAGTTAGTGACCAGGAGGTCCACGGGTTGCGTGTGCAGAGCAAATAGTCACACGCGTGCTCCCATAGGTTTTCAATGGGTGCGTAAAAAGTACAAAGTTACTGCAAAAAGGATCTTCCGGATGGACTATGAACTCAAGATTGGAAACACAGACACTAGAGATGATACTCTACACTTGGGCACCGGAGTGCCAGCTTTACCTCACCCACAGGAAGCGGGTGCGTAGGTGTCGAAGTGCGTCGGGTTTCTTCTATCTGTTCAATGGGGCCTGTGGACAAAGATGCTGCAGGCGGTCGGTCCGGAAGAGATGGTGGATCCCAGAGTGGATCGGAGTTGTAGAAGACCTGTAAGCAGAGGGGACAGTGTTCACAGTCACTAGCCAGTGACCAGCGTGGCACCAGGTGGGTACCAGGCGATGTCGGGTGCAAACAGGAAGAAAGGTGTAGCTTGTCTCTGCAGCCACGTGGTCCCTGAAGGTCGACGACGTCCAGGAGTCGATTCACGAGCTGTCCCATGCAGGTTCTCGCTGTCGGCGGTGTCGGCGACTTGGTCGAAGCAAACAAGCCTTGGCAAAAGCAATTGTTGTGGGAAACGAAATAAGCTGAGGGTTCTGACCAGCAAGGTCAGTGGGATTGCTCCTTTGGTGGGGAGCAAGGGCCAGTCTAGAGCAACCAGACCAGTGGTGTATTTCTTGAAGTTCGTCGCCAAGATGGCCACTAGCCAGCGGGCCAGCAACCGCTTAGGCGTGTTGAGTGGCAAAATGCAGAAGGGCCCCACGCAGATCGTGGAGATGCTGGAGGGCTCACCTTTGGTGCAGATGCTGCTCGGGTGTTGGGCTTCTAAGATCCCAAAGCACAACTTGGAGGGAGCCTTGGTTGTTGCGCTTGCAGCTTGTCGTGGTCTTTTCAAGATGGCTGGCTCCACGTGTCTCGGTGCCTCCACGGGTCTCCTCTTTTCAGGGACTGTGGATCGGGCGGTGAGAGGTCTGGAGGTCCAGGTCTTGTCAGTCTCTGGGCTCGGGCTCCGGCGGGAGGCGGCGGCAAAGCAGACGTTGATTCGCTGGATGGTGCTTGCGTTAGCAAGGTGGTCACTCCCTGACCACAGGGGAGATTGGCTTCAGTCCTCTGTGCGGCAGAGCGTCGAAGTTCCCGTCTTCTTCTTAGTTTCAAGTTGATTCCAGGATGTCTGAAGTCTTAGGACACAGCTCCTACCTTTAAGCGGATTCTAGGGGCCAGACTACCTGCTAGGTCCCTCCCTAAGGGTGGGACCAGGAAGGGGGGTGGTTACACCCCCAATCCTTTGTCCAGCTCGCCCCAGGCCCGGGACTGGTGTGCCCCAGGACCGGATTGAACTGGCATATGCACCGAGGCTCCTTGTGAGCCTCAGGCATGTCTGGTTTCTTTCAAGCCCTACCTGACCAATACACAAAATCCTGTCTGGGGTGGTGCACGCACCTCCCCTGGCAGGAAACCCTTTGTCCACACCTCCCAAGCTGGAAGGACTCCCAGCAGCAGTAGGGCAGACTTGTGTCTGTGGTGGCAGCATCCATTTTGTGGAGCTGAGGCTATGTCTGATTTTACCCGGGTTTCAGGTACTGTACATGTCGTGTCCCTCTAGAAGGGTGGAATGCTAACCCCGTCGCCAGAATTGGCGAGAGGTTAGTATTCCAATTCGTATGACACCTTACTCGACATGTTTTGATAAAGCCAAACCAAAGTTAGCATTTAACCGCGAGCTTCATAATGCACTTAAGAGTATATGGTATGACGATATCTGGAAACAGTAGAAGGAAGTTGTTCCGACCACTGCAGACAGGCTCAGCTCATGCCAGAGCACCATCTCACATGGAACCAAGCACTCTGCCTTCAGGATTGTTAAGGCCTGCCATAGGAGTGACTTATAGGTTAACATGTGTCCCATTTAAGGTTAGGTATAGGTATACTACACCTTAGTAAGAGGTGGTTACACCAACTTACCCCAGCTGAGTGATCAGCCAGTTGTGTCAAATTTGTTAGGCCAGTCCAGGGGTGGCATAATACATGCTTCAGCCCCTGGTAGGCCTTAGATACACCAATGCCCTGGGTACCTAGTGTACACTGGTACAGGGGCTCACAGGGTGATCCACTTCCAATTGGTTATGCACCTAGGGTGCATAGTGTAAATTTAGTAGAGAGAACAGCAGGCTGGGGGTCTGATTGGCAGGCCCACAGCCTCAATATGTCAAAAACCAGTGAAGCAAAAAGCAAAAATTTGGGGTGACCATAGGATAGCAGACCCTACTCTCCTACAGTGCCTCTTTCACTACAGTCATTTCCCCCCAAATGAATAAGTAGTACGTTTGCGCATGGCTTTGCAAGAAAATAAATCATGTAACAAAGGCATCGATTGACCCCCAAAGCATGCCATTTTTTCCCCATCCATCAATCCCAATGTACTCAAAGCGGAAAACTTAGGCTAGGTCCATAATGATTTCATTCAGCCTTCATGGCTACCCACTTTAGAAAGGAGTGTCCGACGATCAGGACGCTGCCTTGGATGCCGGTTGGGTCATCGCAGCACCTAAAAAGAGAAAGATATTAGGAAGGCTAAAAAAGATCGATAACTCATCTAAATCTCAAATATACTTTAAACAGCAATTAGACGACCAGCGGCCTAAACATTTTAGCTGTTGCAGTGAAAAAAGCAGCACTGACAGCATCTGAAGCTGAGCCTTTACTGAATGAATAGGTACTGAATTCAATAGGGTAGAGACCTAAGATACTTAAAGCTTCCCGTAAGACTGATAAGATTTGTGAAGCTGTTAAAGTAGAACCGTCCTGGTGCTAAAACACAAATTCATGTAAAAAGGGGGGAAGGGGGGCATTTGCTGATCTAAATTCGAACCGAGCTGACAAATTGTCAAAGTGGGCCGCTTAGCTTCCGCAATACCATTGTAGCCCCTTTACCTTTTTGATCTGTTTTTTAGGATTCCGATAAAATACGTAAAAAACTGGTTTGTGGTTGAAACATTGGAGACTTTTTGCCCTTGTAAATTTACTTAACTTAATAACTCTGAAAACCTAAAAGCTCCAAGAAATATCCATACCATGCAAAGCTTGAAGAACAAAAATTCAAAATAGGAATAGCAAATTTGAGGTCAAATTTGTATGAAGTCGCCCAGTAATACAAGAGATATAGGCTTACTCAGTAAAGTAGTGCAATACCTTATTTTAAACCAACCCTGTAAAATTCTCCTACCCAGTTCTCTTAAATATGGTTTGTAACCCCAAAAAAACACTTACCATAAAAGTAACACCCGCAAGCCTTCCAGCGATTGAAGTTGCTGAGATCTTCCGAACAATATTATTAATTAGAAACCGTTAAATATCATTATTACAATAGATATAACCTAGTACCTCATTGTTTCGACAAGAAGCACCATGATATATGAATACAGCTCAAGCTCTTCTGTAAGCTAAACGTGTACTGGAAGCAAGAGAGTTTTCAACTACGTGCAGCATCTTTAGTCTGCTAGCTCCCATACCCCTTGAGGAATATTAGTTATCTCAGGCTCTCCTCCGGGTGGGGGCGAGATAACACATCTGCTATATTATTATCCAAACCTGGCACATGCTTTAATTGAAAAGTTATATTGAAACATCGGCAACCAAGCATGAATCTATGTACTAATTTTTACATACGTCTATCTTTGGCCTTTTGACCATTGACCAGGTCAACCACAGTTTTGATAACAACATGAAAAAGAAACCGTTTTGTTTGCAACCTTGTGAGTCAAACGGTCAAACCTACAATCAGAGTACATTTTTTTTTTTTTTTGCAATCCACTTTTCTAGCCAGGATTCACCACACCATTTGCCATCCCAGAAGAGCCCAAAACCATTGGCCCCTGAGGCATCAGAGAAACTCTGAATAGACCATAAAATCTTTCGTCTAAAGACCAAATAGTCAATCCCTTGAAGATCTTAAGAAACATAATCCATACCTCAAAATCAGCTCTCATGGAGACAGACACACAAACTCTGTGATGAGGTAAAGTAAACGCTGACCGTGTAAAAACCTAACCGTCTAACAAAAGACCTGCAAGTTTTTACCACTTAGCGAGCAAAAATCAAAAGACCTAATAACCGCTGTATCTCAAGCAAGGTGAGTTTCTGAGATAACCTAGCATGTTCCAGGAAATCCAACATCTCTCTCACTTATGCCAATTATAATCTGGCCTCCAGTCTTTTGGTGTCAATTTCAATGCCCAGAAAGATGTAATATGTCGCATGGCCTTCTGTTTCTTCTTCTGCAAGAAGGACGCCTAATTTTCTTGGCTAGAGACTAAAAAAAATGAAGAGCTCTGCTACAGTGTTGAGTTTTCGCTACACCAACAAACAGAAAGTCATCCAGATAATGTGACCCTTGAACATGACCTGATCTGAAAGTGAAATCCCATTGAAGAAATGAGCTAAAATCCTCAAAAAGCTGACAAGAAACTGCAAACCCCATAGGAAAAAACTTTATAGACAAAAAAAGTTGTCCTTCTAAGTGGATGCCTAGCAAGGCAAGATCCTGTGGGTGTTGTGAAAGTAATCTAAAAGCAGATTTAATGTCGCACTTTGCTAACCCCGCATTTGAAACTGCTTACCTCACCAGTTCAAGAGCCCCATCTACTGAAGCAAATTGTACCATAGTATCTTCTTTAGCTATTAATAATTCTGTCAAGAATTCCTGTCATGCGAGGGGAGGAAAACGGTACCCAGCGAAAACGGACTACATCTCCCAGGATGCTTAGCGGTTGAGAGGTTATGTAAACAGGAGAGCTGTTACATAACTCAAGGAAAACACGCCCTTATGTAAACAGGAGAGCTGTTACATAACTCAAGGAAAACACGCCCTTATGTAAACAGGAGAGCTGTTACATAACTCAAGGAAAACACGCCCTATAAAGGGAGGAACCGGGAGGTACAACGCTGTCGGATATTGTGTTTACACCGACGTACCTGCTTAGTGAAGAGCAGTGTTCCGGAGTGGTGCTCCAGTAAGGCAAGAACGGAGGTAGGTCGAGTCGTTACTCCCTGGGCCGTGTCTTGCCCCATCGTCACCTGTGAAGGACCCGGAAGCTCTACCGGATAACCATTGAGCTTCGCTTTTTGACTCGGCTGAGTCAAAGCGCAGTGGCGCTTTTGCTGGTTGGAGTCGTAACTCCCAGCCCGACCAGAGATAGAGGGACTGCCAGCTGTAACGCACACCAGGAGGTGTTTGCTGCGTTACAGACTCGGAAGTCCACAGGATCGATCGAGCGGCTGCTCTCGGTTCAGTCTTCTTTGCTTGTGATTGGGGTATCGGTGACGCATCACCAGGAGGTGACTCCGCGTCCCGGTGCAGTCTGAGGAAGAGGTTGAGCGGCTGCTCCCTTCAGGTAGAGACCCCAGCTGGGTGTTTCCCTGACTCCTCGATTCTCCCCAACACTCTTCGTGCCCCTCACAGCCTACCGATTGGCATTGATGGCCATTTCATTTCTGCCCTCTGTTGGCATACGCCGGGATCGGCGTATATGCAGAGGACGGTTAGGACCATCCGTGCTGTGGGCTGGTAACGTACTTAGCCTGGAGGATTCCAGTGACTATAACCTTTGTTTATTCCTTGTATTATTTTTGCCTTCATTAAATAACTAAACCTTCACAAGTGGTTGCGTTCTCATTATCGTGTCTGTTAAACGATCCTGAGACGTTCAGGGCGTTACAAAATATCCGACCTTAATAACACTAACTGTCTCCCGGTCGATAACAGACATGGCAACACTTGATGATGTGCTGGCTGCTTTAGCGACCGTGCAAATTGAATTGGCTGCCTCCAGGCAAAAAACAGCCGATGTAAAAGCCAGACTGGATGCTATCCAATTGGACCCGCTCACGCCCAGCACCTCCCTCACGAACCAGACCCCTGCGGTAGTAGTGGAAATGCCGGTAGCCGTCCCCTTGGCAACACCAGAGAGGTACAGTGGGGATCCTAACACAGTGCAGGTATTCCTCACACAAGTGGCGCTACATTTATCGTGCAAACCAAGGGCGTTCCCCACGAGTCAGGCTCGTGTGGCTTTCCTTATATCCTATTTGGCTGGAAACGCGGCACAATGGGCCGTACCTCTGGTGAGCAGGGACGACCCCATCTTATGTGATTGGGGTGCTTTTCGCGAGGAATTCCTGAAGGTCTTCGACAGAAGGGCTGACTCGTACACGGCGGACCGTGAAATGCTTGAGTTGAGACAGGGATCCAACGACCTGGTGCAGTATCTCAACGCGTTCCGAAGGCTGGTTGCGGAAACCAAGTGGCCTGTTGCTAAACAGACGGCGCTCTTCCATCACGGGCTGTGCGATGAGCTCAAGGACGCCGTGGCTCATATTGACCCACAACCCAAGACATGTGAGGGCCTTATCAACCTGGTATTACGGCTGGAACATAGGCTAAGTGAAAGAAAGGGGGATCATGGGAGAAAAGGAAAATCCCTTCCATCCTATGTGACAGTGGGAAGTCCTGAAACTTCCACCGCATCCAAGGGAGAACCCATGGACATCGGCGCAATACGAGCGAGCCTCACAGCCACTGAGAAAGAGTCACGCCGTAAACAAGGATTGTGCCTATATTGTGGCAAAAAAGGCCACTACGTACGTGAATGCCCTGCCAAACCGAAGACGTCACGTTATCGGGCCAACCGGTCGGTAACAGCCGTGGTGGACGTACCGGCGGAAAACTAGAGGACTCCCAGACCAAAGAAGGGGCATCTCGGAGTCACTCATCCATCCCTTCACTTTCCAACTCGGTCACTAAGGGACAACGACACCTGTTTCTCACGGTGCACGTGGGAGTGCATGACCAGTGGATACCCGTTGTGGCCATGGTGGATTCAGGGGCCACTGGCATGTTTATGGACCACAACGAGGCATGCAGGCTAGGGCTAGTGCTTCTTCCCAAAGCTGTACCCGAAGACGTCTATGCTGTAGACGGAAGGCGATTGGTGACGGGGCCCATCGGGCAGCACACGGGGGTCCTTCCGATGAGATGTGGGAGGAACCATTTGGAACAAATCGATTTTAACATCATCCGAGCGCCCCAATATGGCGTCATATTGGGATTGCCGTGGCTACAGAAACACAACCCCTCTGTGGATTGGCCAACACATCGCATCGAACTGACGTCACCGTATTGCATCCTGCATTGTGGAATAAGAACGGAATCCCTTGACGCAGATGAGAGCGGGAGTCAGACGGTGGCTACAGCGGCAGAAAAAGATGTGGCTCTCCCCCAGGCTTATCACAGTTTTGAGGATGTATTTGATGAGGTGAAGGCGGAAGTGCTACCACCACATAGACAGTTTGACTGCCAGATCGACCTGGTGCCAGGGGCCAGCGTTCCCAGCGGCAGGCTGTATGCCCTGACGGAGCCTGAAAACGTGCATCTCCGGGGGTACCTGGATAAACTCCTCAAGCTAGGATTCATCCGCCCGTCCAAGTCTCCGGCCGCCTCGCCACTCTTCTTCATCCCGAAGGCTAATGGGGAGCTGAGAGCCTGTGTGGACTTTAGGGCATTGAATGCGATAACCGTAAAGAATCGGTACCCCTTGCCTCTCATCAGTGTACTTCTGGAACAGGTCAAGAAAGCTCGTATCTACACCAAGTTGGATTTGAAAGGGGCATACCATCTGGTGCGCATGAGGGACGGAGACGAGTGGAAGACCGCCTTTAAGACCAGGTTCGGCCTTTTTGAGTACCTCGTCATGCCGTTCGGTCTGTGCAACGCCCCGGCAGCCTTTCAGTACTTTTTGAATGAGGTATTCAGAGAGGAGTTGGATATCTACGTGGTCGTATATATCGACGACATCCTCATCTATTCGTCCAGTGTGGAGGAGCACGTACACCACGTCAAAGCTGTGCTCCAAAAGCTGAGGGAAAACATGCTGTTTTGTAAACTCAGCAAGTGTGACTTCCACGTCACATCCGTGGAATTCCTCGGAGTGATGCTGAGTCCAGAGGGACAAGAGATGGCAGAACGAAAGATCAAGGCGGTGAAAGAATGGCCGGTGCCCCAAAGCGTGAAGGACGTCCAAAGTTTCATTGGCTTCGCCAACTTTTACAGGCGGTTTATAGATGGATTTTCAGGATTGGTGGCCCCAATCACACAGCTACTGAGGAAGTCCAAGGAGTTTGTCTGGTCCCCTGAAGCGAACAAAGCCTTTGAGGCCCTGAAAAGCGCCTTTGGTAAGGCGCCGGTGTTGGCTCACCCCGATCCGGATCTCCCCTACGTGGTGGAAGCGGACGCATTGGATGTGGCGCTGGGGGCTATCTTGTCCCAACGCAACCACGACACAGGGGTGCTTCATCCCGTTGCGTACATGTCCCGCAAACTCAACGACGACGAACGCAACTACCATATTGCGGAGAAGGAGCTTCTCGCAATCAAGGACGCCTTCACCGAATGGAGGCATTGGTTGATGGGGGCAAGACATGTGGTATCGGTGTACACGGACCATCGGAACCTACAGTTCATGACGGCCACAAGACACCTTTCTCCCAGACAGCTGCGGTGAATGATCTTCTTTGCGGGGTTCAACTTCCGCATCACATATCGGCCGGGGACGGAAAACCGGAAGGCGGACGCCCTGTCCCGTCAATCTGCAGTTAAGGAACCATTGCCTGCGACCGAGCATTCCATCATTTCCCCGAGGATGGTATTGGGGGTTATCCAACCGGATACTTTCCTGAGGGGAATAAAGAGAGGGATCAGGTCATTCGCATGGCGGAGGTGGCTCCTCAGTCACAGAGAATGGCAGCTGAAGGACGGGATACCCCTGAAGGGCAGGTGCCTATTGATACCCACGCCTAGGCTAAGGAAACAAGCATTCATCTGGTGCCATGACTCTCCATGCGCAGGTCATTTGGGCTTTGAAAAAACGGTGGCTAGCATGGGACGGCATTTCTGGTGGCCAACCATGAGAGTGGATGTCAGGAGGTGGGGACAGGAGTGTCCTACGTGTGCTACCATGAAGGCCGACCATGGCCGAACCCAAGGGCTCTTACATCCACTTCCGACCCCGGATAGACCATGGGATAGCATATCACTGGACTTCGTGGTGGGCCTACCGGTAGACCAGGGGATGACGGCAATACTGGTGGTGGTGGATTACTTGACGAAAATGGGGCACTTCATCCCCTGCAAGAGAGTCCCTACGGCCGGGGAATTGGCGTCACTACTCCTAAAGAATGTGGTACGACTGCATGGATTACCTGGGGTGATCGTGTCGGACCGGGGGTCGCAGTTTACTGCGCAATTCTGGAAGACTTGGTGCACTGCGCTGCATGTTAAGACCGCCCTGTCCACCAGCTACCACCCTCAAACGGACGGCCAAACCGAGCGCCTGAACCAAACGCTCAAACAGTATCTGCGATGTTTTGTGGACCAGGGCAGGGAAGAATGGGTCGACTTGCTATGGGTTGCAGAGATAGCCTATAACAACGCCACTCACAGCTCCACACAGTCATCTCCGTTCTATAGCAACTATGGCCAACATCCCAGGTTCTTGCCATTTCTACATCCGTTCAGAGAGGACAGGATTCCTGCCACAGCGGACAGGGTGGCACACATAAAAGACACGTTGATGCGCTCAAGGGCTGTCCTAATAGAGGCCAAGAGAAGATACAAGGCTGCGGCAGACAGGAAGAGAAGGCCCGGGCCACTGTACCGCACTGGAGACTACGTCTGGATATCCACAAGAAACATGAGGTTTCGAAAGAACAGTGTGTTCCATCCCAAGTACATGGGCCCCTATCGAATTACCAAGTGTATGGGTCCCGTAAACGTGAAGGTGTGCTTGCCCCAGTCATTGCGGATACACCCTGTCTTTCATGTATCATTGCTCAAACCAGCACCCTCCAAGCCGCCTGGGACACCTAGGCCGGTATGCGTGGAGTCGGAGTTGGAGTATGAAGTGTCGGGCATACGGGCGTCCAAATGGCGCAGGGGGAAGCTGTGGTACCTGGTTGCGTGGAAAGGCTATGGCCCGGAGGAGCAGTCATGGGAACCGGCTGAAGGGGTTCATGCTCCGCGCTTGGTCTCCTTGTTCCATCGGCATTTTCCTGCCAGCGCTGGACCCGTGGGGAGCCGCTGAGAGGGAGGATGTACTGTCAAGAATTCCTGTCATGCGAGGGGAGGAAAACGGTACCCAGCGAAAACGGACTACATCTCCCAGGATGCTTAGCGGTTGAGAGGTTATGTAAACAGGAGAGCTGTTACATAACTCAAGGAAAACACACCCTTATGTAAACAGGAGAGCTGTTACATAACTCAAGGAAAACACGCCCTTATGTAAACAGGAGAGCTGTTACATAACTCAAGGAAAACACGCCCTATAAAGGGAGGAACCGGGAGGTACAACGCTGTCGGATATTGTGTTTACACCGACGTACCTGCTTAGTGAAGAGCAGTGTTCCGGAGTGGTGCTCCAGTAAGGCAAGAACGGAGGTAGGTCGAGTCGTTACTCCCTGGGCCGTGTCTTGCCCCATCGTCACCTGTGAAGGACCCGGAAGCTCTACCGGATAACCATTGAGCTTCGCTTTTTGACTCGGCTGAGTCAAAGCGCAGTGGCGCTTTTGCTGGTTGGAGTCGTAACTCCCAGCCCGACCAGAGATAGAGGGACTGCCAGCTGTAACGCACACCAGGAGGTGTTTGCTGCGTTACAGACTCGGAAGTCCACAGGATCGATCGAGCGGCTGCTCTCGGTTCAGTCTTCTTTGCTTGTGATTGGGGTATCGGTGACGCATCACCAGGAGGTGACTCCGCGTCCCGGTGCAGTCTGAGGAAGAGGTTGAGCGGCTGCTCCCTTCAGGTAGAGACCCCAGCTGGGTGTTTCCCTGACTCCTCGATTCTCCCCAACACTCTTCGTGCCCCTCACAGCCTACCGATTGGCATTGTCGGCCATTTCATTTCTGCCCTCTGTTGGCATACGCCGGGATCGGCGTATATGCAGAGGACGGTTAGGACCATCCGTGCTGTGGGCTGGTAACGTACTTAGCCTGGAGGATTCCAGTGACTATAACCTTTGTTTATTCCTTGTATTATTTTTGCCTTCATTAAATAACTAAACCTTCACAAGTGGTTGCGTTCTCATTATCGTGTCTGTTAAACGATCCTGAGACGTTCAGGGCGTTACAAATTCACTGATAAACCTATTGGCCATGATAAATGCCGGATCATGCGAAATTCGCTCGTGGACACCCCTTTTTTTTTGTTTTTGTAACAACTCCCAAGGGTGAAATGATAAGGTCGGGAAGAGAGCAAGTAGAAAAAGGACCAGCCATTCAGCCTTCTGTAGTTTCAGAATGCAATTTCTTAGCAATAATGTGTGGGAATTGATTAGCAGATTTCAAAAATGTTTTGCAAACCTGTAGCACCTAGGACCCTGGTAACACAGACGGAAGCCTTCTTTAAATCCCCACTCCAATTTTTAAAGCATTGCCCCTAAGAGGGTAGAACTGAAGCCAATAACATAGTTTGGGAATATCAATAACATGCTCTTGTAGTTAGGCTGGAATGGAGCACCCCGCCCTATGCCCTGACCAACAGTATTCCCATGGGCTTGCTCACTAAAACATTGTAAAATGGTGTACTTACCGCTGCATTTGGAACATTCATGCCTGTATTTACAGGAACTCTATTTGGCAGTACCCCCTGTTAAAAACCCAGCACGCTCCAGGAATGAATGATTAAGGTTCAGACCAAGTACCCACCGCTCCCGATGCGGTTCTATAAAATAAAAAAAAGGCCGGTTAGTAACAGCAAGCCCACTGGCAGTATGCATGGTAGGAGGAGGCCTCTGTGGATACATCCACTGGACCCATAATTCATTGTCAAATTTGTATTTATTATTTAAAGCTAGATACTGATTGATCTGGAAATTTCTCGCAATAAACACTGGCGAAAATCAGAAAGGCTGAAGTCTAAGAATCTATATCGGTAGGAACTCTAGTTCTCTTCGTTAGCTCCCAAGCTTCCCTGGAACCCTCTGAGCTTGGATTACTCTGTGAAGCAGCATAAAAACATTAGAAACTCCCATTTCCCAAACTTTTCTCCTGGTATTCTTATATGAAATGGGAACCGAGGGGCATACATAGACCCATGTAAGGGACCAAAAGGCGACTCACCTGTCGGAAAGGGCTAGTCCAGCGCCAAATATTTCATCCTGCTGACACCTTCTCTGCAACCAGTGTGTCTTTCGAAGTCCATCCAGCTCTTTTCTGAATCCTTACACTGCAAAGTATCAGCTTAGACACCTTATTAGTGATCCCCCCCTGCTTGGATGGAAAACAAGTAACAGCAATCAAAAACCCCTTGAAAATTCCCACTGCAGCTTGACTGCACCCTATCCCCTAACCCACCATCAAAATGTCTCCAGTTCACAGCTTTTTTGAACCGCACAATTTTGTGGTCATCCAAAGGTGTTGGGAAATCGCCTCAGGGTTTTCCTTTTGTTGCTGAGGAAAACCAACAGGACGCTTTGTACCTGTTCAATGGTGTATCAATGCACCTGATGCCCTTCTGCAGCCTTGTCCCATCAAATGGCCTGCAAGCCATTAGAACTTGCTGACATAGGGTCCTCCAAACTGCTGATGAAATACTGCTTCCCTTACCCACATACTAACCCACACCCCTTTTTTTTGACCTGTTGGCACCATACCAGCTCTGATTGAAACCTCACCGTCATTATTTACGACCTTCCCTGAAATATAACGTCCTCTAGCTGATTAGAAGGAAAAACCTGAATAACCATTGTTGCTTAAAGACCAGAATATAATTTAACTCCAACCCTGGAGGAATCACAAGTGGACAAAATAGCGCTACAAAACAACAATTCACCCTCTCCCAAGAAACCACAGCAGAAAAAGACCTCTCACCCGATGCAAAAAGCACACCCCAGGACAAATGGCACCTCCACCCAAAAACATGAGAATGCCCCCCGGTATATCCGCCCGGAGTATGCCCTTTGGTATTTTGACTGGAAAAGCAGCTTCCTGACTCACAACAAAATTATTCATATGTAAATCACCACTATATGGCGCCATTACCCCAATTTCTACCAAAAGCACCATCCTGTCAAAGCCGGACCCAGCACCCCTGGGACCAATAAACCCTGCCTTACAAAGCAGCCTCAAGGCCTCCCTAACGTCCGCAGAGGACTCTGCCATAATTTAAATAAACAAGCAAACAAAACGCTATAAAAACCACCACAGCCAGCACCAAAAACGAAGCGCTCTACAATAATACGTATTTGCATTACAGTCAACAGCACCACTGTACAATAGCTGCATATCCCATCCCCAGACCCCATTTGTAAATTATAAAATATATGAATTACATGTTGGAGAGCCAATTATATTATCACTGTTTCAGTTATTCATTCACAAGCTTTGCAGGAACCCAAATAAGGATAAAAGATATCCGCTTTGCATCACTCACACCAAAACTTAACCCCTTCCACGCGCAGCAAATTCCGCCGCGATGCGAGGGGGGCGGGGCTAGGCGTGGTGCCCAGGTACCCAGGATGGCTCCCGGCCGTCATAAATAATGGTGGGCGTGTGCTCATGACGGCCGGGAGCCGTCCGAACTCCGCCCACTAATTAATTTGCCCGCACAGGCGGGGAATTAGCCGCGCGTGGGCGGAGCGGCAACGGTCAGACGGCTCCCGGCCGTCATGAGCACACGACTACCGTGACTCATGACGGCCGGGAGCCGTCCTGAGCATGGATGTGGTTAAAAGCTCATAATGAACAAACTCCAGCAACCTAAGCAATGGTGCATCTACTGTAATTTGTAAAGCATTTTGTCACTATGTTTAAAATACTCTCACTAACTTCTGTGTAAACGCGCTTTATCCACTAGCTGGCACAGTCACACTTCTTAGTAATTCAACCTTGTTTGTGCAAGTGAAAAAACTCATGCTCAATCAAACCATTAAAGACACCGAAAGCATCATTTAAATAACAATAAAGGCAATCGCTGAGCCCATAAGCAGCACAAAAACTGCCCCGCTGCCGCCTACCTGACATCTGGACCCCCAACTGACAGTTAATTAGAACGCGACGTTTGAAACCGCCGCGTTCTAAAGCAGGCGCCTTGCCTGCACAAGCTCGTTCTGAGCGATTCCAACTGCCCGAAGCTGTCCAGGGGTGGACATTCTTCGAATGCCACCCCCAAGCCTCCCATTGTCCTGGTGAAAGGCAGGGGCTGTTACACATGAGCCATATAGGTAGGTGGTGCTGTGTCCTCTAAGGGGCGCTCTAGCCACCACTGATGATAAGCTGCTGCTGGGCACATGCGATGTGTGGGTCAGGAGGCTGCAGCTCAGGGTGCGATGCAGCTCAGTAACTCCTAGGTGGTGCTGCAGCCATCCCTTGCCTCAGGCCGCGGCAGCCCTCCCTATGCTGCGGGCCTTGCAGCTTCTCCGCTTTATTCCAGCGCTTCGGGCCCCCCAGGGTGCAGCTTCCCGATGACACTGCTTGAGCGCTGGAGATGCCGGTGCAATCTCGCCAGCGACAGCCAGGAGAAGTTCCTGTTCCGGGAGTGCTGGTGAGTGTGTGCAGCCTTTTTTTTCTTTTTCAGGGCTTACGATGCAGGTGATGGGGGTCACTTAGTGTCA
The DNA here is from genome assembly GCF_964204655.1 of Triturus cristatus. Classification (NCBI taxonomy): domain Eukaryota; kingdom Metazoa; phylum Chordata; class Amphibia; order Caudata; family Salamandridae; genus Triturus; species Triturus cristatus. The sequence continues at coordinate 244,313,615 of NC_140583.1, forward strand.
GCGTGGCAGCATATATATTACCAGACGTAGCCCATGGTCAGGGGGGGTGCCGCATGAGACATGGAGATGGTAGGTGGTTCCGTGATCGGTCGGTATGAAAGGGACGTATTGAGCCACTTGGTGCCAAAACCTTTGAAATATTCTGTTTCCTGGGCCGGTGTGGTCTCTTTAACCACATGGGCACTGAAGGTGTAGGAGTATGCAGTACTGCTGCGGTAGGGTAACTTACAACAGCCTTCCCAATGGTGCAGGCCCTGGCTTCCTTGCAGTCTACACATGTATGGGAGCAGCCCTCATGCTCACACTGCAGGCGGGGCGCTCTCTGACAATCAGTGCACACCCGGGGGACTGCGGGGGATGTCAGGTTTTATTTGCCTGGGGTTTTTCTGCACTTCGCCTCACCTTCATATGCCGGGTGCACTACTATATAGGCTTCTTCACGCTGATTGCCAGCTCTCACAGCCTGGCAGCAGGTGTCTGGCAGCAGTAGTAGAGGATCATGGGACATTAGGAGTCTCCGTTCTCTCCTCTTTCACAGCAAGGCCAATGGTGCACCCCTTCTAGGAGCAATGTGCCTACGTCCATAGGCAGGCTGGTGCGACAATACCCATCTTGATGTCCCTCACAGTCACGGAGAACGGCAAAGTGTGCACGGCATGGGGTCAGACCCACGTGTCACCAATGTTATGCCGTGGGCTCTAGGCCCACATACTTTGTAAATGAGAGACACTGGGTGTGTGGCGCCTAGCACTGGCCACGAGCATGTGCACTCGGGCACTTTTATTGGCAGGGCCACCTGACCGGTGACGCCTGTGTTAGATGGGTGTGGGGTGGGTGTTTGAGCCAGTCCTCGAGGGAGTGGCTGGCAAAAACACTAGACCGTATCCAGCAGGACACAACACTCACTGAGGGCACAAAAGTTATTTTGTACCTCATACTATGTGTTATGTCACTCCCACCAAAACAGCCAAATAACCTCATTGTGGCTGTTGAAAAAGCACATGGACTCTGTCCAAGTCCTTTTCTATTCCTTTTTACAGATATTTTTATTTACGTGTCCACAGCGGCAATTGCTTAAAGTCCACGGGTCCGATTCACAGAACTAACTTAAGACAAAATCCTAAACTTACTACCATTTTGGTATTCACAGAAGGCACTTACTCATTTTGGTATTTACAGAAGGCACTTACTCATTTCGGTATTCACAGAAGTTAGGAGTCCTAACTTTAGGACTCCTAAATGCCTTCTGTGAATACCGAAAGTCTTAAAGTTAGGATTTTTCTCAGTTTAGGAGTAGTAAAGTTAGGAGTCCTAATTCCCAACGTTAAGACCTACCACCACCATGTTGTATAAGGCAATGCAATGCAAGTACACCAGAGCAGCCGTCAGTCATCTGTCTGTTCATGTGTTATCCTAGGTCCTCCATAGCTCAGTCTGATCCCCTGCAGTACAGCATCAAATGTCAGTAGTCAAAATAATTTCAATATAATGTCAAAAAATATAGTATATGGTTGGGAGAGGTTGTGTAGGGGTTATGTGCAGCAACATCTAATATCCACATCAAGTCATGGCCAAAGACAGCAGAGGCAGCAGTGCTTCCCGAGCGTATCATCTTACACTGCCTTCTGTGCTGCCCTGCCACCATCCTGCCCTTTTGACTCAAGCAGTTGAGTGCCATTGCCTCTGCAACACTACAATTGCTTGAGTGGGCTGAAGGTGCCACGTGCTTAATGTATTGAAAGCTTGGGGAGTTGATGCAGGCTTGAGGCCATCTACACCAAGACTTATCTGAATCACATGAACAGGTCAGTTGGTGTGATCCATTGAGCATCCAATATAATCCACATTGCTGGACTTCTGAATCTGATCCCAATGTGCCTGCTCATGTACCTGATGGTGTCTGATGTGGAGTCCTCAAAGTGACAGCGCCGGAAGGCAAGATCTCTGCCCCTTGCAATAACAATAGCACCCATCCATTGTCTTCAGACACGTAACACATACATGGTGCCCATCTGCTGACAACATCTGTTGCCAGGCAGAATGGCTGGTCAGGGGCAGCAGTCAGAATAGGCATAAATATCCCCCCCCCCCCTTTTTGTTCAGTCGCAGCTGTCTGGTTTGCTAAAGACATCTTGGGGAAATTCAGAAAATTGACCTAGGAATACATTCTGCCCATTAATTACCATAGGCGTTGTGGTTTGTAGCTCACATTTTCTGGCTTTCTATTTGCTGGCTTTGTTCACTTTAGTCTCTCCTGGTTCAGTTCATCCCTCTCGTTGCCTAAACGGTGTTTACTGTATTCTTTCACAAACTCTCTTTCTGTAAACACAAAGAAAATCTGTTCTTATCTTGTCACATTTTCTGTGCATTCAAAGACCGAGGTCAAATGTCAGGCACTATCTTCCGCGGGTGCTTGTTTACTTGTCTTTCTCTGGCTTCAAAGTGAGAGGATTTATGTGGCAATCTTGCTGGATACTAGGAGTAGGAACAAGGTTTTTTCTAACACATGGCAACATTTAAATAAACTGTCTAAGTGTTTAGAATATATCAGAAATAGGAACACAAATGAAGCACATTTTTTGTTATTTCTGTATTGTTTTGGAAACAAATACTTTAACATGATCATAACAAATTATTCCAGTAGGTGAAGCAACTGCCACACATTTTCTTTTGTGACCTGTATAGTTTTATTAGTAAACTGGTTGTGCAAATGTAATGGTCATTTCAATTGAAAATGTGTTGTCTGTAATGGCAGTGTGCTACATACCATGCATATTCTGCTCTGCACCACCCCACTCTACTTTGCACCACTGCACTCTATTCTGCGCCACTTCACTTTACACCACTCCACACCACTGCACTGTGCACCACTCTACCCTACGCCACTGCACTCAATGCCCATTCACGATATGCCTCTTCAGTCTACCCTGTACCACTCTAATCTATGCCAATGCACTCTTCACCCCTCTACTCTACACCCCTGCACCCTACACCACTCCAGCCTAGGTCACACCAATCTACTCTGCACAACTCCACTCTATACCACTGCACTCTATGCCAATATACTCTACACCAATGCACTTTACTCTGTAACACTCAACTCTATGCCTCTGCATTCTACGCCAATGCACTGTACGCCACTTTAATCTACTCTGCACCACTGCACTCTACACCATTTTACTCTATGCCATTACATTCTATGGCACTCTACGCAACTGCACTCTACCTTGCACCACTTCACTCTACGCCACTTCACTCTACTCTGAAACAATCTATGCCACTGCATTATGCACCACTTAACTCCATTCTGCACCACTAAACTCAATGCCACTGCACTCTACGCCACTCTACTCAACCGCTGCCCTCTACGTCAATGCACTCTACACAACTGCAATCTTTCACTGCACTCTATGGCACTGAACTCTTAATCTGCATAATTGTAATCTATGCCACTGTTCTCTATGCCACTCTACTCCACTGCACTCTGATACTCTATTCTGCAGCACTGCACTCTCCACCACTGAAATCTACGCCACTCTACTCTGCACTACTCCACTCTACGCTACTCCACCCTAAGCCACTGCACTCTATGCCACTACACCCTGTGGCACTATACTGTACTCTGTACCACTCCACGACACTGCACTCTATGCCAATCAACTCTACTCTGCACTCTACGCCACTGCACTCTATGTCACTCAACTCTGTACCACTCTACTCTGTGACAATCCACTCTGCATCATTGCAGTGTACTATGCACTACTTTAATCTACACCACTGCTATCTACGATGCTGCATTGTATGCCGCTGAATTCAATGCTACTGCACTTTACATCACTATACTCTGCAACACTCTCCCCACTGTACTTTACACCAGTCCACTGTACTCTATGCCACTTCAATGTATGCTGCTCTACGCAACTCCACACTATGGCACTCTAATACACAACACTCTCTGCCACTCCACTGTACAACACTCTACTCCGCTCTTCACATTCCACTCTATGACACTCCACTTGACTCTTCTCAATGCCACTACCATTTAGCCATGCTGAACAGTAATCACGGTGTTGTACAACATGACTAAAACACATTGGCAAAGTCAATAGCTCTTGCATAGGCGAGACCAATTGGCTTTGCCAATGTTTGTTAAACAAGCCATGTGTTCTTCTTCCTCTGGCCACATATCACTTCACCAATATGGTAGAAGATGGCCATCATCCTCTTCTGTCCTCCTCCCAACAACTAGACCCAGTTATCAACGTAAGCTGAAGCCACATCCAAAATCTTGAGAATCGGCCATCTTGGCTATGCATTTGGAGCCTACTGCAGCAACCAGAGCACACTCAAGGTTGTGAAATAGTGTGTTTGATCACAGGCTTGGATATTCACTGCTAATATTCAGTAAGTGAGCATGGTCATGTCTGCCCTGTCAAAGTGGGGCTTCAGACATAGGGGTGTCTGGGGGTACCATGGTCCAACAGGTAGGTGATCTCACTCATCTTCTTCAGTACTGGGCAAGGCCCAGTCCATTTGTCCTGGAGCATCCTCGGAGCCCCATCCCACACATTTTGACCTTGCTGATATTCTGCCAAGGTTGCTTTTTGGTCATACCAGTGCTTGTTCAGCTCCCGGCGAGCCGGCCTCCAAGTTCTTGTTAGTCCTCTTCATGTACTCAGCCAGTGTGGAAAAGCAGGCCCAGAATGTAGTCAACAATGTCCTGTTTAGTTTCCTTGAGTGGTTTCTCCCATCTTCTTAGACGAGACTTAAGGAACCTCTGACAGGCTGCTCATACAAAAGCTCAAATGGGTGAAGTCCACTCCCTTTCCTTTCTGAAGGCAAATAAAAGGCATGGTAGTAAGGCATCCCACTTCCTACAGCAGACAACCCCATAATCATATATTTAAAGTCTTGTTGAATCTCTCCACAAGACCATTGGTTTTGGGGTGCTAAGGAGTTGTGAACTTATAAGTCACCCCACAGTCATTACACGTAGCCTTAAAGTACGCAGACATGGGGTTTGTCCTTTTATCTGACATTAACTATTTGGGGAACCCTACTCTGCTAAGGATACTATGCAGGGTCCTGGCCACCACATGTGTAGTTACCATGCTCAGCGGTCAGGTTTCAGGGTACCTAGTGGTATGGTCCACTACCACCAAGATGAACCTATTCCCTGAAACAGGTTTGGTGTCCAGGTTACCAGTAATGTCGATCCCTATCCTCTTAAAAGTATTCTTAACCACAGATAGTGGAATTAAGGGAGCCTTGGATTGCCCTCCCATCTTGCTACTGGATAGACAGGTGGTGCAGGACCTCTTTTACCTTTTCAAACTGTTATGCTGCCCTAGGATCCTCTCCTCGGGATAACGATGATGCTAGTTATGGGTCCACCTCCCATCCGTCCCCAGTCCGGCGTAAGTATAACACCCTCGGACTTGGGAGACAGGTGGGCGAGGGAAGGAAGGGTAGGGACCGCGGGGATGGAGACCTGAAAAGAGAGAAGAAGACAGGTTACTCCATGGCGGTTCTTTCGGGCTCAGCCCCCCCAACCCGGGCCTGAGTTTACTGCTCACCTGGGCTCCTGTCCTCCCTGCGAGGTAAGTCCGCGCAACACCAGAATTGCTAAGTCCCGAAAAAAGGGGGGGGGGGGAGCGCCTCAAGGTGTTTAGCGGAAAGCGGGGCTTGGTCAGGTGGCTACCTCGTTGCTTCACGGGTAGCTGGGACGTAGAGCCAAGTGTCTCGAAGAGGTGAATAGTTGGCTGGGGTAGGCGCTACCACTCGACGCCTCTCGGAGTCTTCAAGGGCGGAGGAGCGCTGGGAGTGCTCTGTACTTCTTCCGTTCCTTTACGGAGAAGTCCTTGGTCAAGCGATGACTGTTCCTGGCGCTACTACGTCACGCCCTCAATCCTTGGGCGGAGGAGCGCTAGGAGCCGGATCGGGTTTCTCCCGTGCCGGATACGAAGGAACCTGAAGGGAAGGCGGTGAGGAAACCCGGCGCTTCAACGTCACGCCCGGAATCCTGGGGCGGAGGAGCGTGGGGGGGGGGGTTTCTCACCAGAAAGAAGAAGGAATTCGCTGGAAGTCTTGCTCGCTGCCCGGAAACTGAGCAGAGAGCCAAGCGGAGTAAAGTCTTCGGTGTCGCTGGCGGCGCCAGCGGAGGAGGAGTGCCACGAGGCGCAACACACCCCGGTAGGACTAGGAAAGTTACCTGGATCTCCAAGCAAGCAGGAAGCGGAGTCACACAGGTAACGGAGACAAGCGGGTAGCCAAGATAGCGTCCGAGTCCAAACGCTCAGCCTCGATGAAAGGAATCATTGGCCCCGCCTCCTGGGAGGAGCCGCGTTATGTGTGCTTCCGGAGATCACGTGATGCCGGCCGGCACCTGGGATTCTGGTTGTTGGTGTTCTAGCGCCGCTATGGTGCGGGGCGGCGTTTCGCATCATGACAGCACACCCCCCCTCACACCGGCGCCCCCACGACCGCCGGGGCCCCCCGGCCGGGCAGGCGAGCGGCGGTGGAAGGCCGCCACCAGGCGAGCTGCATGCACTGCCGAAGCTGGTTCCCAGGAGTCCTCCTCCGGGCCATACCCCTTCCAGGCCAAGAGGTACCACAGCCTGCCCCGCACCATCTTGGAGTCCAGGACACGCCGCACCACGTACTCCCGGTCCTGGTGGACCCACACCGGAGCTGGCGCTTTCCGAACGGGGCACAGCGAAGGTTTGAGCAAGGACACGTGAAACACCGGGTGGATGCGCAGATGAGGAGGCAACCGGAGCTGCACCGCCACCGGGTTCACGTGTCGCACCACCGTGTAGGGACTGATGAATTTAGGATTGAAGACGCTGGGTTTCCGGAATCGGATGTTCCTGGTGGACAACCACACTCTGTCCCCTTTATGGTAGACCGGAGCGGGTCGGCGATGCTTGTCGGCTTGGGCCTTATACTTCCCTTTTGTAACCAGAAGGTGAGACCGGGCTTGTCGGAGAGCAGAGCGGATGGCACCTAGTCGACTTTGGAGATCGGAAAGGGGCGTGCTCTCACGAGGGAGTAGGAATGGAATGAAGCGAGGGTGGAACCCTGAGGCTAGGAAGAAGGGGGTGTGACGTGTAGCGGAGTGTTGTGCGTTGTTGTAGGCCACTTCCGCCACCCAGAGCAAATCCACCCATGAGTTCGCCGCCCTGTCCACATAACAGCGCAAGTATTGTTTTAGCGTCTGGTTAAATCGCTCGGTTTGGCCATCCGTCTGCGGGTGGAAGCTTGTGGAGAGGGAAGAGCGGATGCCGAGCTGTTCACACCACACCTTCCAGAATCTGGCCGTGAACTGCGAGCCTCGGTCAGACACTATTCCTAACGGGAGTCCATGCAGTCTCACCACGTGTCTCAATAGAAGAGACGCCAACCCCCCGGCCGACGGGACTTGCTTACAAGCGATAAAGTGGCCCATTTTGGTGAGGTAATCCACCACCACAATGATGGCGGTGCATCCCTGGTCTTTGGGTAGCCCCACCACGAAGTCTATCGAGATTCTTTCCCAAGGGTTCATCGGCGTGGGGAGAGGCATCAGGAGCCCTTGCTTCCTCAGATGGTCAGTTTTCATTTGCGCACAAATCGTGCACTGCTGGACCCACTGCAGCACGTCAGGTCTGACTGAGGGCCACCAGAACTGTCTTAGCACTCTTTCCAGGGTCTTGGTCCCTCCCATGTGCCCCGCACAAGGCTGTTCGTGGCACCAGGAGAAAACGATCTTGCGAAGCCGGGGCGTGGGTACTAGGAGTCTGGATCCGCACAGGGGAAGACCTTGGTGGAGGCGCCATTCCTTATGGCTCTTCAACCATGTGGTCCAGGCGAAGGTGCAGAGTCCTTGTTTCACTTTCTGTAGGAAGGAGTCGGTCTCTACACGACCTATGACCAGGTCAGGTGAGACAAGGGATTGTTCGGGGGTGCTCCTGGGAAGGTCCTGGGTATTCCGGTGGGATAGGGCATCGGCCTTTCGATTGAGCGCTCCAGGTCGATAGGTGACCAAGAAGTGGTATTCTGCAAAGAAGAGCATCCACCTCTGTTGCCTGGGGGGATAGGTGTCGGGCCGATCGTAGGAATTGAAGGATCCGATGGTCCGTATACACCGTCACCTGATGTCGGGCCCCCATCAACCAGTGTCGCCATTCCAGAAACGCCTCCCGAATGGCGAGGAGCTCCTTCTCCGAGATGGTGTAGTTGAGCTCGGCCGGACTCAGTTTCTTGGACATGTAGGCGACCGGGTGGAGCACTCCCGTGTCCGGTTGTCATTGGGAAAGGATTGCTCCGACTGCTTCGTCCGAAGCGTCCGCCTCGACCAGGAAGGGTAGGTCAGGGTTCGCATGTCGCAAGATGGGAGCGCGGGTGAAGGCACTCTTCAGCTGGTCGAACGCTCTCTGGGCTTCTACGGACCATATAAAGGGAACCCCTTTACGCGTTAGCTTGGTGAGTGGTGTTACCAAGTGCGAGAACTGATGAATGAATCTCCTGTAGAAGTTTGAGAAACCCAGGAAGCTTTGAATGTCTTTCACGGATGTGGGCTGGGGCCACTCGGCTACCGCCTGTACCTTGCGCTCCGTCATGACCTGCCCCTCTGGCGTGAGGAGGACCCCAAGGAATTCCACCGTGGTGACATGGAACTCACACTTGGTGAGATTACAAAACAGTCGGTTTCTTTCCAGAGCCGCCAACACCTTTTGGACGTGACCGACGTGTTCTTCCTGATTGGATGAAAAAATCAGGATGTCGTCGATGTACACTACGACATATCGGTCCAGGAACTCCCTCAATACTTCGTTGAGGAAGTATTGGAACGCGGCCGGGGCGTTACACAGCCCAAAAGGCATCACTAAGTATTCGTACAGGCCGAACCGCGTTTTAAAGGCGGTCTTCCATTCGTCGCCCGCGCGAATCCTAACCAGGTGGTAAGCCGCCCGGAGGTCCAATCTGGTGTAGATCTTCGCCCCCTGTACTTGCTCCAATAGCACAGGAATGAGAGGCAAGGGGTATTGGTTCTTGACGGTCTGGGCGTTGAGCGAGCGGTAATCGATACAGCATCGACGTTCGCCGTTCGCCTTGGGAATGAAAAACAGGGGTGAAGCTGCTGGTGAGCTCGAGGGGCCAATGATTCTGTTATGCTGCCCTAGGATCCTCTCCTCGGGATAACGATGATGCTAGTTATGGGTCCACCTCCCATCCGTCCCCAGTCCGGCGTAAGTATAACACCCTCGGACTTGGGAGACAGGTGGGCGAGGGAAGGAAGTTTAGGGACCGCGGGGATGGAGACCTGAAAAGAGAGAAGAAGACAGGTTACTCCATGGCGGTTCTTTCGGGCTCAGCCCCCCCAACCCGGGCCTGAGTTTACTGCTCACCTGGGCTCCTGTCCTCCCTGCGAGGTAAGTCCGCGCAACACCAGAATTGCTAAGTCCCGTAAAAAGGGGGGAGGGAGCGCCTCAAGGTGTTTAGCGGAAAGCGGGGCTTGGTCAGGTGGCTACCTCGTTGCTTCATGGGTAGCTGGGACGTAGAGCCAAGTGTTTCGAAGAGGTGAATAGTTGGCTGGGGTAGGCGCTACCACTCGACGCCTCTCGGAGTCTTCAAGGGCGGAGGAGCGCTGGGAGTGCTCTGTACTTCTTCCGTTCCTTTACGGAGAAGTCCTTGGTCAAGCGATGACTGTTCCTGGCGCTACTACGTCACGCCCTCAATCCTTGGGCGGAGGAGCGCTAGGAGCCGGATCGGGTTTCTCCCGTGCCGGATACGAAGGAACCTGAAGGGAAGGCGGTGAGGAAACCCGGCGCTTCAACGTCACGCCCGGAATCCTGGGGCGGAGGAGCGCGGGGGGGGGGTTTCTCACCATAAAGAAGAAGGAATTCGCTGGAAGTCTTGCTCGCTGCCCGGAAACTGAGCAGAGAGCCAAGCGGAGTAAAGTCTTCGGCGTCGCTGGTGGCGCCAGCGGAAGAGGAGTGCCACGAGGCGCAGCACACCCCGGTAGGACTAGGAAAGTTACCTGGATCTCCAAGCAAGCAGGAAGCAGAGTCACACAGGAAACGGAGACAAGCGGGTAGCCAAGATAGCGTCCGAGTCCAAACGCTCAGCCTCGATGAAAGGAATCATTGGCCCCGCCTCCTGGGAGGAGCCGCGTTATGTGTGCTTCCGGAGATCACGTGATGCCGGCCGGCGCCTGTGATTCTGGTTGTTGGTGTTCTAGCGCCGCTATGGTGCGGGGCGGCGTTTCGCATCATGACACAAACATCTAAGGCCAGTGAAAGTGGTTCGCAAGCCTCTCCTAGGTTTTGGACTACTCCAAATGCCCGGCCAAGGGGATATCATGGGCTAAGTTTAAGAGGAAGGCCCTGTACTGTTGGGGGATCACCAATCTCCTTGTTGTGCTAGGCTTTGGTCCCTAGTCTCACTGCATAGGACACCTTCCTCCCAGTATATCCTATGGGTTTCACCGGCATCACCCTGCTCCTGGACTTCAGCCTGATGTTGAAGGCATTTAAGGGTTCGGCATGTTCTCTGTGCTTGACAGAATTCCTTCATGTAGGGGCATCCTGCCCCATGCAACGTAGAGAGCTCTAGCAGGTCTCTCAGCGTCGGTGCTTCTTCCCTGTTTAGCTTTATATTCTCCCCCCAGGTGGTCAGATTCCTTTTGGGACAATAGAAGCTTGGAAGATGGTTTCTCATTTGTCTTGCCCTCCCTCTTGGTTCTGGAAACCTGGGCCATTGTGTCAGGCTCCAGGCTGTCTGGTTTCTTGTAGCCACACACACACACTCACTCAGGCAGACCCAACATTTCCGCATGTGTCTTCCTTTTCATCTCAGCCCAAGCAGAGGTTTCTAGGTCATTTAACCAACAGATATTCCACTGGAATGGCTTAGCTTACAGCTACCTTCTTTAGGCCAATAACCCCTCCCCACTCAAAGGTGACCATTGCTATGCAATACAAATTCACCTCATTATCAGCGCTGACTACCTTATCAACAGTATCTGGGATAATTTACTCTGGGGAAACTGGCTGGTCTTCCACTTTGGTCATGCAGGCTCCTGTATCCCTCAGAATCCCTACTTTGATCTTGTTGATGGTTGCCCACTGCTTATACTTCACCATGCTGGCAGGTAAGGCAACCAGGTCTTCAACAGGTACCCCACCCATGGAGACTAAGGCAGCTTCAGTTCATTCCCTGGTCACACCGGACACACTTTCATCCCATTTCCTGCACTAGCAATCTCTTGGGATTGTCCACCTGTGGGGGGGCTTCTTGGAACAGATTGAGTCATCATTCTTAGGTCCTGGCTTGTGACAGTCCAGACACACCCCAGCCTTCATGAGGTCAAAAGGTTTCTTCCCCTTCTATCCTCCCCACTTAGATGTAAAAAAGGCACTGAACTCCCCCTCTTGAGTAGACTTTTGGGGCCCTTGTGAGAGTTTCTTCTCTTTGTACTTGCTGCTCCCTTCTTTCCCCTTAGGGACACTGAAAGCCCTTTCTTGAGATAACCGCCCCATGGGACTTTTTAGACACTTTAGTGCACACCCATGTCAGCCGCCTTACCAAGCTGCCTGGGGTCACGCAATTTAGAATCTACTAGATGCTGGTATAACTCTGAATGGCAATTACTCAAGATGTGGTCCTCCATGACCAGATTGTGTAGCCCAGCATAAATAATTGTATTGTCTGTTACTCAGCCCACTAGTGCAGTGGCTCTTAACATGTGGTCCGTAGGCCCCTGGGGTCCATCACACTTAATCAGAAGGTTAGGAACTGCATAAATATTATAAGCACAGATTAAAAGCACATAGATAGAAAGAAACAATATGGAAAACTGACATTTTAAAAAACACTATAAATGTAAAGGAATTTGAAATTAGAAGCTAAAAATTAAGTTGATATCCTTATGTTGATTCATTGGAGCAGCACAAGGTACAGCAAACGGAATCTAGAATGGACGACTAGTGTTCTCAATTCAAAGCAGCAGTGGAACATGTCAGCAAAAACAGAGCATGCCTTAGGAGCATGAAAGACAATTTTACCTGTTAGTGTCTAGCATGTCACTTCATCTTTTAGAATTAAAGCTACATTTTGAAGACACCAACCTTCCCATTAAAATTAAAATTTTCATATTTTTTTGTTAGTGAGTTAAATAAAATATTTTTTAATTTGTTTGATGTAAATTTGTTTCTGTATTTTTGGCATTGTTTTAAGGTACAACTTGCAAGAATTGCTTAGGTGGGAGTCCCCAGCTCCCAGCAATAATTCAATGTGGGTTCACTGAAGTCTAAAGGTTATGAACCGCTGCTCTAGAGCTTTTAATGAGACATCCTAAAGTCAACCCAGTATGTTGTGTTTCTTTGTGCATGTCCCAGAACTTCTTCCTGTACTCTTCAGATGTGAAACCAAACATCTGGACAAGGGTATCCTTCACGTGATTATAAGAGATATCTCCCCCCCATTCAAGAGTCAGAAATGTGTCCCTCCCCTGTATTGGTACTAACTCCCACAGTAAGGCTTCCAGGTGCTGCAGAACCACCCTGCACATTCTCAGTGCTTTTTTATAGGAGGCAAAGAATTTGTCAATTTTGTTTCCCACCACAAAGCTAGGCACAATACATTTGGGCAAGCAAGGAGTGTGTCTTTTCTTCTAATGCCAGTTTCTTTTCCTCCAGGACTGTGACTGCTGGTTTGGCTGGCAGCTCCTTTTTGATTGCCTGTCATTGAGCTCCAACTGTCAGAAGGTCAGTTCAGAAGGGCTGGTGTGGGTAGAGAACACTGTACTTACAGTGTGGTTGGTCCACTAAAAAGATCATGATTGAACAGGTTTTCCCCTTCTCCTTCATCCTCTGGAGTTGGTTCTTCCTCAGAGGGGGATCTGTGCTTGGCAGGTTCCTTCCAGGCCCTGTGAGCCTCTTCAAAATACCCCTTTTTGGCTTTATGTCTCAGCTTCAATTTTCTTTCTATCCATAGGTCCTTTATCTCCACCACTGATAGAGTTGTCAAGCTAGCTGAATCAAACTCTATGTTTCCTTAGACTTTTAAAAGGTGCAAAAATTGGGATAAAAAAAGAATTTAGAAAAAACAAAAATTACCCAATCAAAGACTTGACTAGGCATGGGCGGTGAATTCCGTTTTCCCATCCGTTCGCGTGCGCCACGAGATTTTGGTAGCTGGCCACGCGATCCCGCGAGAGTGTGCGGTCGCAAACACGTCATTTGGACGCGCCTGCGTTTGCGAACAGGGAACATGCATCGTGAGCGGGCGGGACAAGCAAAAGAAGATGGCCACGCCAATTGGCGACCGCATTGGCAAGTTCGTGAGATAGTTCCCCCCGAGCACGTAAGCAGCGTTCGCGAACAGGAAAAACGCATCGCGAATGGGGGGAACAAGCAATTCCGCATCTTTGCGGAACTCTGCGTGCTCGCAGACATTTTTTACCATTTTGCGAAGCCTTGCGTAGCGCGACTACGCAAATTCCACCCATCCCTAGACTTGACACCAATTAAAAATAGATAGTTTGATCTAGGGATTTTTAATTTCCAATTGAATAGATGAGTGGCACTCCTAAAGACAAGTTCTGTAACCCCCACTGAACACCAATGTGAGAAAGTGGATTATTAGTTGGGGTGGATGGCAGTCCACCACAAGTAATAATGGTACTGTTCTTGTTAGGCTCAGTAAAGGTGTCTGTAAATTAGACATGAGCTGAAGCAAGGTTTCTCTGTGTTGTCATCAATGTAAGAGGTAAAACATCTAGCATGCGAAGTCCAAACTCTGTGCCCAGGAAGGCCTTGATGTCTATCGGATGCTGCTTGGCATCAATCCTGTCGAAGCCCTCTACATTCAGTCGGATTCCCTTCAGCGGGGCATATGAGCAAGTTGAGGCCAACCTCATGGCTGCGGCACTGATAGGGACCCTGTTCTCCGTCAGTTCTCCAGGCAGAGATTGACAAAAAGTTTAGAAGACTCAGCTTTTGCATGTTGGGTAGAACACTCTGATACCAGCCGAGGGTTCCAGGACCTCAGGAACAGCACTTGGGGGTCAGACCTCATTCCAACAAAAGCCACCAGCAAGGGTCATTTGAAACTGTTTAGTTGGGCTCTTTTAGGAAAGTGGTCTTCTTGCAGCTGTGGTATTCCTGTAGCTTAATGGGAGGTCAGCCAACTGACCTTTGGAATCTACTTCCTTGTCCTGGGTACAAGTGGGAGCATGTCCATCCTCTCAGGTCTCCTTACAGGTCACAACAAAAGGTGCAGTCCATGTTCTGTCTTCTACAGGTCCTGTAGTGTTCTGAAGATGGTGCACAGGTATGCCAGATTTGTGCCTGGCAGTAGGCTGTGGCTAGGGGTGACTCCTGCCCCCCGTCCAATAGGGAAAATGTTCCCAAGGCTACACCTTCCCATATATCCAGAAGTTCCTGTGTGCCTCACTGCAAACAATCACCCAGTGCTCCTCTCGACCTAAAAAAAGATGGCAGACCTTTTTTTCCTCTGTACATAACTTCGGTGCTCACCCTAGATGTTTGGCCAGAGAAATTGGCAAGGTCTCCCCCGTGGCCACTCAAAGTCAGTTCTGGGATAGTTCATCTACTACTGGGATTAGTGCCTGGCTAGCTAGTAGGACAATAGAGGGGGCAAACGTAGTTGTGAGCTGCATCTGCCTGTGACAGGGCAGGCACCTTTGAGCATAATTAAGTTCCTGGGCACTGCTCAGATGCTTATTCTATCAGAGGAGCAGGACACCTCCCCACACACAAGCCCTTTGTCTCAGCTAATTCAAACCTAATCAAGGAGCTATTTAGCTCCTGGGTGACAGAGAACAGTTGGAAGCTCAGGAAAATGGGCTTCTAGAGGTTTTAGGCAGGCTGGAGGTAATGTTATATTCCATTTAGGTATAACAATATGGTCATCATTTTTTACATAAATGTGCTAATCCCAGAAATGTTTTCCCATATCACCAATAGGAACATTTCCCAACACCGCCGAAAAGCAGTTCAAAAACATTTTAAAAAACTTTCCATATTTTTTTGAGATTTATTCTGCTTCCTTTATTGCCTAGTTGTCTGGACAAGGCTTCGACTTATGGAAAGAAACCATAGACTTAAAATCTGTCTGGGGTACTAGAGACTGGCAGGTCAAGGGAACAGAGGCACTATTTAGAGCATGTCTTATTCCTCAGCAAATAATGTTGTTGAATGAAACAGTGCAGTAAACAACCTGTTTTGATTTCGATGTCGGAGTGGGAAAAAAGAAGTGTTTCTAAGCGGTACAAACTGCAAGAATACTTTAAGTGGATCACTTATATTCGGTAGCAAACTTATCCTGTCACTTAAAGGGTGACCCAGCTGCCGTGATCACTTCAGTGTCCAGGCTACTTTCAAATGGGAGTTACTTGATGCTGAACGATCAAGGTGGCTGTGGGATGCTTCCGGGCATCGCATATCTGGTAACTGTGAGTTCCAGGGTTACTTGCTGTATGCAAGTATTGTTTCCACCAACACAAAAATACAGTCAGGGAGGCGCCGATATGGCCTTCACTAAATGTTTCATTAATACAGTTTGATGCTTTGAGCAGAATGAAAGCCATGCTTATACAGAAATCCATGCCCTTAACCTCCGCTCCAAAGACCTTTGATCTTCAAGAAGCAAGGTCTTCGGCAGAGATACAGGTACTCATACTTACCAATTGCCCCTTCCATTTCACAGAAATGGTAAATCATATCTTTAAAATGTCTGATACGACAGGCATCGTCTACCTATTTAAGACCATAGGTTCTGGACTATTAAGCACCTTTCAGACAGTCTTCGGAGTTATAAAAAACTTTCTACACTCCGTATTTGGAAGCATATTTGGAGGGCTGTCGTTGATCCTGTTTCTAATAGCAGGTATCCTGATTGTCATTTTTCTGCTATGCAATGGACGTCCGAGTCACCAAGGAGATGGAAACAGTACTCCTGGAGCGAAAATACCGTGATTGCATGGTACAACTTCTAGGCACACCTCGCCTGGGAGAACTGAGTGCATCTTGGTTCTTGTCATTTAGACCAGTCTGGATGAACTGCATCTTACCTGTCGTCCGATGCCTGTTTTGAGGCGAAGAATGCGTGTTGGATCTCTGTCTGACACTCCCATCATATGCGCAACCGGATGTTGTTGCTCTCCTGGACCCGATAACGGCCCATGTCCTGCAGTGTCCCCAGCGCATTCCTATGTTGATGGCGGCAATCCTAGAACCACTACAGGTAGTATCAGCCTGTTGGTATGGATACCAGCACCCAGTGGAGGTGCATCCATTGGGGGCGTTGGGGCGTTGCCCCACTAAGCTGGAACAGCCCCAACGCCCCCAATGGACGCAAACTCCTGCAAGGGCATTAACGTTCCACTCCAGCCTGAAAGTCCTTTCCAGTTTCACTGAGTGCGCGTCGCAGTCTGTGGGTGTGTGTGGGGGCGGGGCTGCCGCTGACGTGGAAATACCGGTGCGCAGCAGTCCAGCAGACAGCAGTGCGCAATGCGCATGTCAAGTTTTGGGCTCTATTCTGGAATCCTGGCCCGAACATGCGCACGTGTGTGTGTGTGGCACTTAGAAACTTTGACTACTACAGTGGTGACTGGGACCCGAGGGTACGTCTCATAACGCAGCCCCCCGGGTCTCATTATGGGCAGGGACAAACCCTGCTCTTAAGCCAATCCTGGCGCAGCTGGCACAGTGGCGCTGGTAATGCAGCGCCAGGGTTGGCTGAGTCTATTCACCGCGGTCCGCGCAGCGGGCGCAGTGCAGCAGTCGAGTGAGTCATGGTGCGCCGTACATATGGTATGGCCAATCACACTGCGGCAATGTGAAGCTATGCAGTAGTGATTGGCCATTTCAGTCTCTCTCTACGCTGTCGGCGCACCACGTCACCGCACCAGTGCCTGCTGCCTGCCACACGACACACACGAGACGACACACACGAGGTGCGAGGAGTCACGGTCAGAGAGAGTCACGAGTCGGAGCGAGCACAACGAGCAGACGAGACACAGTGCAGCAGCCAGCAGCGAGTTTTGACTCTAGTATGTATCACTCACTATAATGTGGAGGCTTAAGCTTTTGTATTTTGTAATGTGTACACTGTACAGTACACCGTCACCGAGCCCTTCGACTGAGGCCCAGTCCCTTACACATAAGAACCCCTCTCTCTCCTCACTTGCACTTACCCAGCACTCTAGCCAGCCGGCGGTCCATGCTCTGGCCTAAAAATGCTTTCTTCATACACCGGACTGCCCCAGCCCCGTCACAGCACGAAGATCCCTCCTTGCACCCAGGTTTGACTGTACAGTTCCAAGACAATTCCCCTCCTCACCCCGGCCTCCACCTCCACTCTTCAACTTATTCTCAATTAGGATCCAGGAATGTGCTCTTAAAAGTGCAGTCCACACCCTAGCAACAGGCAAAATAACAGCACCCTCGGTGAGCCCAGGCCAGGCAGGGCCAGTCCCTTCTCTGAGGTGCCTCCGGTAGGAGGTATCGACCAACTCATAGGCACGAGGGCTCCCAATTAGGGTATTTTTACTTCATTCTGTTATCTTACACACTAGTCCCAATTTAAATTGAAAAAATACACACAAAAGTAGTTATCTACAAGTGTTTCTATCCTCCAAAATACCTCTCCAGAAAAATCTGACACTATCTTTTTCGGGCTGAAAATGCAATTTTTTAAAATGATTAGTTACTTTCCATCCTCAATATCAGAGCTTCCTTTCCATTTCTATACCCTTTCGCCATTTTGACAGAATGAAATAAATCTGACTAACATAAAACCCTGCCCCTGGGCTCCGGGACAAGAGAACGGGGGTGTACGACTGCGACTCACCCTTTGGGGCAGACCTAGGACAGATGGAGGGGTGGATGAGGCCCCCTTCCCGCCTCCAGTGGTGGTCGGACAGGGGCCTGTGTGTGTGGCACAAGGCTTATTAGGAAGAAGTGCGCTGCTAGCGTGGAGGAGTACAGACGGCACAGCGAGAGAGCATAACATCACACAACACACACTAAGTAGTATAACAGAAAGCTAATAAAATACGAGGAATGCTCCCAATCCTGCTGTCAAGTACGAAGCGAGGGGATGCGCCCAAGAGAAGGTGAGAGCAAACAGAGACAGATGGAGGGAAAGGGCACAGAAAAAGACGTGGGAGGAAGAGTGTAATGAACCGCAAGAGGGAGAGAAGAGAACGGGGGAGGCAAAGGGGAGACAGGAAGTGAAAACAATAGTGACAACAGAGAAAAAGGGGACAAAGGAGTAGAGATAAAAAAGGATGTAGAAAGGAATGGTGAAGCGGGGGGCAAAAGAAGAGACAGGGGAGAGAAACGAGCGTATGAAGTGCAAAGGTGAGAGTCTACAAGACAGAGAGGGGTGAGATGGGGTAGGACAAGGTCAATAAGATGAAGAGGAAGAGGAAGGAAGAAAGCAATTACGAGGGAGTAGAAGGAGGAGCACGCGAGAGGAAGAGAGAAGAGATGCGAAGATAGGGAAATGTTGTTATAGATGTAAATGCAGAGATGAGAGGAAGTGTGAACGAGCGAGGAAGGAAAGAGGCAAGGAATAAAATAAATAGAGAAGGAGGGGAGACAAGAAAATGGAAATACGATGGAACGGAGGGAAACTGGAAAGGAAGGGAGTAAGAAAATAAGGCAAGAAAGGAGAAGGGCAGAGAGAAGCAAACAAAGATCAGAGGAAGGGCTCAAAGAAAGTAAAGTAAAAAGTGGACATGGGGAGCTTGATGGTGAGAAAGCTGGAAATTTGCTTGAAAATGCACAATTTTTCCACTCTTTTTTCAAAATTTTCTCGGGGGGAAAACCCCCTCGAACCCCCCTTAGGTTGTTCGGGCTCGCTCGCTACGCTCGCTCGCTATGCTGAAGTATGACAAACATTTTACGCCACACCACTTTCAAATGTCACCGTCCGCCATTGCCAGCACCTCCTCTGACACCCAGGCCTTGAATGGCTCACAAGCTGCCCCAGCACCGGCTGTGGATAGTACTGAAGATCATGTGTGCTCCATTGACATTATATACGAGGTGTTACAGGGACCGTCAACTGCGGAGGCAAGCAGCGAAAAGGTTGCGTCTACCAGCCAGGACACATAAACATTTCACCCATTAGGCCCGTCGTGGGCTGGGAAAATAAATTTAGCTTTTGGAAAACAAACGGAAAATTAAGACCCCATATCAAAATTGACATCCTTATGAGCAAGTATGGCTTTCAAATGCTTGTAGGAGTTTGGACTATACCTACGGACATATTAGAGCTGTAGCTTACAGTGTCAATTTCTAATATATTTTCTCCTTTTTAAAAAAACACTTTTTAACACTTTTTAAAACAATGTTTTTTAACACAACAAGAAACTAATGTTTTAACTATTTGCGTACAAGTATCTAGTGCCCCTAGTAGTACGTTTAGAATGTAACTATGTCGTCCATTCGGAAGAGGAGTGGGTGTTATATTGCATATAGGTACCATAATATAGGCCCCTTCACCTATATTGTTCCCTACATTACACTTGTCACGGTTTACAGGGACTGACCTTTTACCTAGATACGACACTGCATTCAGAATGTGGGTTTTCCCTAGTTCAAAATCTCATACATTATGCATGAGGATTCTTGGAAGCACAGCAGGACTACCATCTCCTGTATAAAATCTATGTATAAAGTTCATGCCCAATGTCATCCTTAGGCCGACACAGTAATACAGCGAGGTAGGACCCCTGGAGAGACCTATGGGTATATATACATCACATCTTATTAAGATAAGACAGAGGAGACCGAGAATTCCCGGCGGACACACTGACCAGAGACGCTAAGGTTCCTGCATGCAGACATTCCAGTTCGCAGTGGTCTAAAACATCCCTTGCGGGGTGTCCAACTCGAGACCAAGACGGGGTCCCACAGTCTCTCACTTCAGGTAATGGGGTTGACTAAATCCTAGAGGGATTCTTGGCTTAACACCTACACACATGCTAGATACACTTAGGTACATCTAGTTAGGGAAGCATTGTAAGAGTACGCATCTTTTTATCATGTGTTTGATATACTCAAATGTATTCATGATTATTGTAAAACGGTAGAACTATACCATCCATTTACCTTTATAGTACTGCTAATCATTTATATCTTATACTGCCTAACGGTTGTTGCAGCTCATCTATATTTCACCAGAATAACAACAGTTCAATAAATGCTTATTGAAAACGCCCAGCCTGTTTATTCTGTGTATTTCTCTGAGACAGACTAAGTAAGCCCGAAAGACTGAGCGAAAGGTAGTATATTGTTTCGGCGGTCCAGAGGGATCAGGGTTGTCATGTTCAATGGTTGCCAGGAACTATTCTCTCATTGACGAGAGAAGATTCTAGTGGCACTGTGAGCTAGTTGGTACAAAGACCAACATACCCGGTGGGGTGATTAGAGTTTGTCTGACACCAATCCTACAGTGTATGTTGTCTAAATGCGAAGATCCTTTATACTTTTTATAGGAACTAAAATGTTTGCTACACATCCAACTTTGCCAATTAATTGTATTTGTAATATTTTAAAAAGTCCAAGAATTAACTTTTGATCTTGTTCCTGTGCATAGATAACTTTATTAACTTTAATAAAGTATGCCAATGCTCTACTATAGAACAGCTAACCCTGCCACAGCGAAAATAGCCATTTAAGCATTTTCACTGTAAGGGCATGCTTAACATTAAACTTTTACCTCCTACTCTCCTACTTTTGCATCCTGCGTTATCAGCATTTAAGTCCTACTTCGGGGAGTCTTATTAATATTTAAAAGGAGAGTTTAGCCCTATCAAAAGGGGTTATTGTGAAAGGTCGAATTTACAGTTTAAACCTGCATAGCCAGGTTAGTAGTGGCAGGCCTGCAGTTATATTTTATACTGTCTGTGTTGTCTGCAACCACTCCAAGCGATGTTTATCAGGTACAAATCAATAATTACACTCGGAAAGGAGCAACACACATGGCTGATACAGTATAACCTGGATGAAAACTATAATAAAAAACAGTCATAGGTATATTACAATGCTGACTCAACCATAGAAAAAGAGCAGTAAGACAAAAGCATAATAATAATTTTGCAAGTCAAGATAAAGTAGTAGAAACGGTCCTACATCCCTAGATAACTCTGCTTTGGCTGGTACCAGGAAGCCCACTCAAAACACTGCCTGGAATGGCACAAAAGGAACAGTGGTGGTCGGTGACAGCAAATCTGCCCAACTCCAACTCCGCACCCTTCTTTTTTATACACTAAAAGCTGGCTTAAACAACATCATGTTCCTTTCCTGTACCAGCTGTTCTCGTGGTGTTTTCAGTAATTCTGCTACCCCTGGATCCTCTCAGTTCCTAACAGCTGCACCTCGCACCTCTCTCTTACTGGTACCAATCAATCATCTATCCAGGAACTTCAGGCTAATCTCAGGCTCGTTTGGATCAGCATAACCTCAACAGTATGTCTCCCCTGATCCACATGCCTTGACCTGGTACAGTAAACACAACACATTGGCAGCACATCTAGTTTTGTCAATGAGGAATGGCAGCACAAGATCGTCTGCTTTCTCAGCGTGGTACATGGGTTTTCTGCATGCCTTTTCACTCCTCAAACACTGCCTAAGCTAGGTTACCCTTTCTTTTCACAATGTCTTCCACAAAACTATTCCCTATATACTACACACTGTCACTTTTAGTGTTGGCACAACATGTGCTGCAGTCCACTAGTTATATTTAGCCACATTTAACTTACATGCCCTAGGTGTACCATGTTTAAGTGTTGTAGCGGTCAGAACACATGCACTGGTGCCTGGTTCCCAGAGTTCCAGTGCCCAAAGTTAAAAAACCAGCGGCATCAATCCAAAAAATGGAGGTGATTATGCCAAAAAAGTGGCCTTTTCTTACAATCATCAAATAGCATTCCTCAATCATTAATCGACATCTGCCATCTCGCCAACTGAGCTGTTATTTGTCTCATGATGTCATGATGCAGGGGTTATTTATGGTTGGTGTTCAAAAATGCTCATAAATTCTTCCCATACCATTGGATCCATCCCTCAATCTGCAATAATCATACCTGTAATTATTCATCCGGCCTTCCCAATTGTGCCAAATACAGACTTGTTTCAGACCTACCTTTTATTGCCAAGGCATTGGAAACATTTGTTTCTCTCTAACTTTTATCTGACCTCGAAGAATATGACCTAGTTAGCAACTTCTAATCAAGCCTTAGACCTCCACAGGGTACCAAAACTTTGCTACTCAACATCAGAGATGAGCTACTAAGCTCTTAGTAATATATACACCTAGAATGGCACTCTCTGAGCCTTAATACTTCTAAACATTTCTTCTTCTTTCAAAATCATTGACCACTTTATAGTCTCAGTAGGCTAGACCCTTGCTCAGGCATTTACGGAACTATGTAAAATGAGAAACAAATGGATGTCAGCTAATATGTGTGGTGGTTCATCGCTCATTAAGTAAGTTATGATTAATATGATATTTTGATAAGAAACTACGATGAAATAAATTAGTGCATGTTTTAGTACCTGAAGAAGGAGGAAACCATAATTTGTTTGAGTTTGGCAACACTGATTGCATTGGTGTTTAAGGGCGACAACCTGGGTATGAGCATCTTATCACTTAACTAATAAGACTAATATGATATCTTAATAAGAAACTATGATTCAGTACAATATATGTGGGAATAATGATAACCAATACATGTTGTTAATTGCTGTGGGCAGAGGTTTTGGAGGAATGGGAACACCCAGAGGAGATTTAGAATGGGAACAGAGAAAGCTAGATGACTGAGAAGAAGATGAAGGGCGGGACGATGAATCGGGCGAGGAGAGTGATGAGATGCCACGTGAAAGGGCCTAGGTAGCTGAGGGGCTAATCTACCCTTTCTTGCACCACATACCATGTATATGCTGCTGACACGACACAGACTATCTTATAGGCTACACCACCCTTCCCTCGCATGGACTTGAAACATTTACCCACCCAAAGCCAAACAGACACTACGACGTTACTAACACCCCCTAGCGACTCCCTCAGCACTACATGTCATGCTACATAAGATCCAAACCTCCTGCATTTTATATTTGCTCTTAGTCTTAGTTACTATTTCATACTTTTGGTTGGTTGTTTTCTTCTTTACTTTTTTTTGTTATTCAGGATTCTGCACATATGGGTATCAACTCCTCTTGCTTTTTTCCTGGTCCCGCCCCCCCTTTAGCATTGACCCACAGTCAATTAAGACCTGTGACAGGTGTGAACATCTGAAAGGGCTCACTGTTGTGGCCGGAATCCTCAGGATCGTACGTTGCTCTAAAGGGGTCCCTCTCTCGACACCACCACGGTCTGATTTAGCATTACAGACTCCATGGAGTGGTCCAGCGGGGGAAGGGAAGGATGGGGACGGCAGGGAGGGAGACCTGTGAAGACAGAAGGAGACAGCGATCAGTAACTCCCTGCCTAGCTTCCTTTCCTCCCTACCCGACTCCACCCCCTCTCTAAGAATGAGAAAGGTACCTGTAAAGAAAGAAAACTCTCAGCGTTGCTTAGGGAACCCACGACCCTTAAAGACGTACTCTCCACGATCTATAGCAAAGAGAACGTAGTTTTAGTCAGCACCCCATGTATGAGTTGCTCACCTCACCACCCCCCCCCCTTTTTCTCCTAAGACCCTTACCCTGGAGATTAAAGACTAGGATGAAGACAGGGGAGCGGAAGAGCCGACCTCCTGCTCACTCTCTGAACCCCTGCTGTATAACGTGAGAAAAGAAAACACACAATATAATTCCGCAGGTTTGGATTATTCCACAATCAAATGACAGGCCCTGGTTAGTTGGACACACATCTGCATTACTTCATGCAACATCAATTAGGTTCCATCACAGTGCCTTCTGCCTTGTCAGAAACGGCAGATTCGAAACCCCCACGACTTCCGGGAGTTCGTGCGTGCCCTCAGGGAATATGCAAGACAAAACCACCACAAAGGAATGGGGGGGGGGGAAACCCCCAAGACACTGTAGCAACGTAAGGTTTGTAGTCCAGCAGCACCCTGTGTGGTTGATCACAGAGCCCTGCTACACAAAGTCACGAATAGTGCCTTTCTTCCCCGCACGAACTTCGTACTACGAGTTCACCAACGAGGGAAGAAAGCACCCAAGGATAAAGTTAATCTGAGGATTCCCGATACCAGCCTTGCGCTGTTCTTCGGGTGTTCACGGTGGGAGGAACCAGAGACGAATCTACGGACCCGTCACAAAGAGACTCTTGTTCCGAGTCCCCGTCAGGAATGGCCACCAGGAATCAAGCTGAGCAACAACAGCAGCGAACTTAGCATGGTGCACCAGGCACCCTTACCAGCCTTCGCGACGTCCAGCGCAGCTCTCTGCAAAGAGTAAGCGGCGCTCTCTCGGTGCCCCGGAACCTCTTTGAGCTCGCCGTACGCGAGCGACCTGACGTCATCCCCGTCAGGGTTTGCGCCAAGGCTCATGGGATTAGTAGTTCTTCCCCATCCCGCGCACTCGAGCGCGATTTGGCAGGGTTCCTTGTTTTCCCGGCAAGTGGGCTTTGACACTCACAGACAGAACTCAAACTAAGCCAAACTGGAATAATGGGAACACTGCACCAGGATAGAAGAACCAGAATATACCTCGCATCTCAGTTCTTAGAAGCTTAGGTATATACAAGGAATGAGAGTGAGGTGATTAATGAGATCATTGTTTACAAGTTTTCACCAAGTGCCATTGCTCCTTAACTTGATTATTACCATGTGAAACTGAGGTGGATAGAAGGAGGAGGGATGGGCGGGGTGGTCTCAGGCTGTGGTGACAAGGTAGTCTGATCCCCAGAATCCAAGTATTCTTTCTGGATAGCAAGGCCTCCTTCCTCACTTTCCTCCTGGCACATAACATTGTCTACTTCTCCCTCTTTTCTATTTACACAACCAGTGATGTTTTGAACACACTCTTGAGCTTCTCCGGGGCAGCACCTCTTCGATTGGGAAGAAAGAAGACTCTTACCCCTCTGTAGTGGTAGTCCGCTATCCTTGTTCGTCTGCCCTGGTCCTACATTCATTCCCTTGTCTACAGGATGGGACAGAGAGTGTGATTTACTACCCATGTATTTGTGTGCCGAAATTCTATCAAGATTGCTGTCCATCGGGAGGTTAAAATCTTCACCCACAAAAAGATCCACATTTTTAGGGAGCTCTGCAAGCTGTTTAATGAGCTCTGTCCAGAATTCTACTGAATTATCATTTAGAGCATAAATGTTTACAATGGCAAATTTTTTCTGGACCTGCATCATAAGCCAATGACCCTGTTGATCATGTGTATGAGAGAGGACCATTAGACCAGCTTTCCTGGAGATCAGAGTGATAACTCCAATTTTATTGTTTATAGCTGGGAAAATTTCCACCTCTGCCACCCAGCAGGAGTCGAATTTGGCGTACTTGTTAAATTCAATATGTGTCTCTTGTAACAGTATGATATCTCCTTCCAATTTGTTACAGTAATCTGCAATTTTACAACGTTTCACCGGGTGATTCAGACCTTTAGGGCCTGATTCACATAAGTAATCTGAGACACATTTTCACAAAGGGCATTTAGGAGTAGTAAAGTTAGGATTTTGTCTCAGTTAAACTTACGTTTTTACTTTAGTTAAACTTAAGACCAAAACGTAAGTTTAACTGAGACAAAATTCTAATTTTACTACTCCTAAATACCCTTTGTGAATACCGAAAGTCGCAAAGTGAGGATTTTGTCTCAGGTTACTTTTGTGAATCGGGCTCTTAGTGTTTAGTGAGCGTATTTTGAGTGGTAACATCATAAAAACAAGTAAGTGGACCAGTTAATAATGTAGTGGTGTCATGTTTATTTGAAAGAGATTACAGCCATTTTAAATTACATGGACATGAATGTGCACTCTGGTAACATGTAGGCTCGAGTGCGCTACACCAATGTATACAGGGTGAAGGGGGCTGAAGATGAAGATAAGAGAAGATCCTGTAATGAAACTGTGATGCGCAAATCATAATTTGATTAATATTAATATTTGGAGGCTATGCAATCCCACAGGCAGCGACTATACATTTTATTCCCCACCACACCAGACTTTCTCTAGAATAGATTTCAGCAACCAACTACTTCCATTAGTCTACAACCCTATATTAGGGCCGATTTTGGTATCTGACAATAATTGTAGTAACTTTGATATTACCCCAACTGATTTTCCTCCTCCCCCTAAACAATGAAGACTTAATGAAGATCTTCTAGAGGATGATCACATCATAAAAACAGACCATCTATCTTACGAATTACTCTATAACATGTATGTGTCAGACATCATATTGTAGATGTAAAAAATGTCCCACATTCTTCTTATCAAATGTTTGCGTGTGATTTCAAAGTTACTCCAGTATTGTAACTTTCATAGATTCACATGCTTTAAATCATTCCCTGTCGTCATGATGGGAGTCCCCGGTACCTTTAACATAGTAGTACCATCATAGATATTGACTAGAAAAAGGCCTAGGTCTCTTAGTTTAGTAACCTATCATAGTCATTTTTAAAAGCGAGACCAAAGTTTTGCCTCAACCAATCAGCATGAACCACCCTTAGATTTTTTACTGCATGTTGTGCTAGGTAGTCTCTTCTGAGCTCTGCTCAGCCTTTCTCATTTACTGTCAGGACTCACTATATGCTTGCAGGAACGTCAGGGGCATGAAGCACTGTCCACTACTTCCCTAAACCACCCATCGCACCCAACAGCAGTCAAAGTGCCAAAGGTAGTCCGGGGAAGAAGGGAAACACAACAAGGAACAGAGGGAAGATCCTTTGCTGAGATTCTTTATGGTTCAGGATCCGTCAGGATGAAGTACTTTGGCTAAAAAACAAATAGGAGACAAAATAAATATAACAGTGTACCGAGATACCCTGTATAAGCTATGTCTTCTTTTTAATTTTCCTGGTAAATAACCTCTTACCTTGCATCTAAATTAGAGAGGCTTGTTTCAAACTTTCCCTTCTTCTGAGATTCTTGTATACTGCTTCTGTAATACTCTGGAATTTAACAACAACAAGGAAACACTAAACAGTCTCTAATAGTATGTGTGGGAAGAAAGGCAGAAAGAATGTCTGTAGTCCTAAAACCCACCTTAGCGAGTGACTGACTGGTGTTGTAAAGCCTTGTAAATTAAATAGGGCCTTAACTTCAGGTTTTTTATTTTCTCTTGTCTTTCAGATAATTTAGCAATAATAAAGAAAGAAACAAAAAAAGGACGGATCCCGTAGTGCCAGAACAACTCAGGTAAGTATAAATATATATTGGTAGGCAAGAATAAACAAGGGCAGCGCAGGAGCGCTGTTACCGTAATGGCTTTTGTCTCTCTTTTGCTGTTCCACTGCAGGCCACAGAAGTCCACCCGGAAGTAACCACCACCGCCTCACGAGGAAGATAGCCAGGAGCCAGCCGAACACACCGAGCGAAGAGGGCGTCTACGCGACGAGGGAAATGCCAGCAGGCAGACCCCTGAGCAAAAGATACTCGCCGCCGCCAAACGCTGCTCCAGGGAAGCACAAAGACCAGACTCCCGGGGAAAAGCTGGAAACCCGACGCCGACCGGAGCTCCAAGCTCAGCGAGAGAAGTGACGTTCCAGGAACCACAGGTATGACGAGCAATGCTGAAACGCTGAACCAGGGAGAGCGCGAAGCGCCTGCAGCTGCGGGAGGTCGGGTTTTAACAGACGCCCGACCTCCTCCGCACATGCGCACAAAGCCGGCCGCCATTTTAGTAGTTCCTTGCTAATTAACTCGATCGGGCCGGTAGTCCCGACATCTACAACTTCTGACAGATTTATGGACTTCATTCTTCAGGAAATTAATTTTATTTGATATATACTCTTAGACAGATATATATTCCAGTCTTTATATCTGTTAATTTGCTACCAAATCTGACTGAACTATGTCAGACAAGGCAAAAAAAGGCTAGCTTCAGAGAGCGTGCTACTTGCTTGAAGGAGAGATTATATGTTGAAGACCCCCACAAAGACTGCATTTATTGCTTGTACCCATCCCATGAGGCTTTAGACTGAAAAAATGTTTACACTTTTTCAAATAAGACTCTCAGAGACCATGAAGGATGTCTTCTCATTTGGCTTCAAAAGATGAAAACCAGGTCTGATCCTGTGTCAGAACCTGAAAGCGAGCAGTCTACATCTTCAAAAATTTCCCTCAAACGGGAGAGGGATCCATCACACTCAGATAAGGAGCCTCATACTAAATGTGCCAAGAAGTCCTCTCATGACTCTTCTAAGGTGCCAATTCCGATCCGGGTCGGAAAGCACTCCGATCGAGCCGGATCCGGAGTGTTTTCCGACCGAGCCGGAGTCCTGCAGTCCGGGCGAGCGAGTACGATGCGGCAGTATGCTGCTGGCCTCTGTTCGGTCGGACTCCCATAGAAGTCAATGGGAGCCGGTCGTACGACGCGTACATGGGCTCCCATTGACTGAATGGGTACGTCTTGCGCAAGGGCGCCCCCTACAGTGGGTACGCGTCGGTGTCATCCGCACCGTACATGCCTGTGTTGGGGAGACCCTTGGGTCTCCTGTGTCCGAGTCGTAGGGCTGCGGGTGACAGGGGGGCTGACGTGGACCCCCAAAGACAACCACCCAGATGTTTTGCGAGCCGGACACTCCGGCTCGCACAGGCTGTCCGACGCGTGCATCGTACTGGCTCGGTCGTAAGTTGCATCCATTGCACGCCATGGTTAGCTTCCGACCGAGACGTACAGAGCGGTTCGGACCCGGAAACGACTCGGTCGGTGAATTTCACGTAGCTCGCATCGTACTTGCTCGCTTGTACAGCTGTACGAGTCGGGAGGAAAACACGTGTACAGCTCGTAGTTTTTCTGGCCGGGTCGCGTTCGGTGCCCTTCCGACCCGGATTGGAATCGGCCCCTAAGAGTGCAAAAAAGGATCTCACAAAAAAGTTCAGATGTCCAAGACTTTATCTGAGCTCAAAACTGTAACTCCAGGGCTCAAACTCACATTTAAAAGACTTTCTTTAGACAGGTTGTTGAAGAGCTTTGTGCCGGCAAAGAAAGATTGGTCAGCACTGTCGATGACAAAGGGATGTTGACGTCTACTACTTTCTCTACTGCTCTCTCATCGTCGATGACATCTCTATCCCCGTCGACTCAGGCTCCGTTTTCGTCGACCATACCTCTGTCCTCTTCATCAAAGTTGGTTGACCCATCATTGTCAAAGCACTTTTCGTCATCTTTGAAAATGAAGCTGACGTTGAAAGGAGCAATGCCGTAGATGGAGAAGCCACCGTCGACGGAGTCATCATCGTTGTCAATGGAAACGCCAGGGTCGACGAAGACGCCACAGTCGACAAAGACGTAGTCACCACCGTCTATTAAGTCACCACCGTCGATTAAGTCACAACTATCGACGAAGACACCGTCGTCAGCGAAAATAATGGTATTGCTGGAGGTGAAGATGCCGTCGTCGAGTCCACCTCTATCGATGCCGATGCAACCATCAATGAAAGCCCTCTCGCCGACGAAGATTCTTTCACCGCCAAAATCACTGTTGACGGCCAAGTCACCATCTCTGGCGAGCTTTTCGCTGCCGATGACTACTGCTGCACCAATATGAAGAGAGATTACCCCCGAACATACTTCCCCCAGTAATATTACACCTCTTTTACCCACTTATCACCTGGACAAGGAAGATTACGAAGAGGAAGGCCTTTTTGGAGATGTGTATAGTTCGCCTGACTTGCACGTTAAGTGTCAGTCGGATGATGACAAAGAGGATGAGCAAGAATACTATGGTCATGCCTATTATGCTCAACCTGAACTGTGCCATCAGCAGTATCAGCAAGAGATGGTGACAATGCCACCTGCCTTCTCAGATCTTCAATTCATGTTAGAAGATTAACACCAGCGCTTCCCACTTTCAGTGCCTGTTGCTAAATCTCCACCTCCACCAGTGGGATTGTGGAAATATGGATTTTTATGGTCGGTTATGTCCCCTATCTTGGACCCCAACGGTTTCATGTATAAGTCACAAGTACATGTATGTTCCCTCCAGTTCCAGTTATGAAGACGCAAATACATGTGCGTCCACCGTCAACATGTCCTCTTTCAGATCCGCCATGAATGGGCCGGATATTCTATTCCTAAGTATGAAAGGCCACCGGCTTTATATGGTTCATTTATCCCATTTTACAGTCCAGGCGAGTAGGCCCTGATTCTGCCACCAAGCCTTTTCCTGCCTTCTGCCTCTGAAAGCTCCAGTCTGAGCCTGCATCTGTGACCATGAACTTTGTCTTACTCCCTGCGCGGCTAACGGTGCCTGATCCAGCCTGTCGCCTGCCAAAAACTGTATTTCACCTTCAAGATTATCTCCTCCTGTCTAGTAGTTTAGGTAAACATTCTTCCAGCTCCCGTGCAAAGGGCCAGGCTTCGCTGTCCTCATGCAAGTAATTCATAAACCCTGTTACCATGGAATATTCCTACCCCCTCGCATCTAGTGTAGACACTTAGACGCTTGTACACGCACTAACAGTCAGTATAGTCAGTATAGAATAAGATTCTATCCTAAGAGACCTCTCTTTTTGGATAACACAGTTCTTTAAACATAGGATATTAGATATGATTTGGGATTAGGTTGACATAACCCCAGACTTTTGTCTCCACATGTAGAGCTAAATGTCAAGCCCCTTTCTCCTTCTAGTTGCACGTCAAATCACACGTCATGCTGCTGCGCGCGCATCTCTGCCAAATATTTTTGCTGACATTGCGAAATTCTTTCATGGAACCACCCATTTGTGACATCATACCTAATGACGTTCTTTAGTTACGCCTAGTTACACCCATTTTAGTTACGCATGTATGTCTTTATCTCTGTTATCAACTGTTACGCCTCCTGCATCTGTTTCACTGTAATGCCTCTTCTATAAAAATGATTACCTGTCAATAATGTAGGGTCCTTCACTTCCTGAACCTCCGTGGTGATGGAATATGAAGCCCACAATTCGAATTGTTATTGGAATAAAGCCCGTTCCGAATCTCTAATACCACGGATTCTGCCTCTTATTTTACTGAGCTATTCTTATTAATTTTCCGCATCAAATTAAGTACCGGTAATTAAATTATTTACCACATAAAT
Source organism: Triturus cristatus (assembly GCF_964204655.1). NCBI lineage: Eukaryota > Metazoa > Chordata > Amphibia > Caudata > Salamandridae > Triturus > Triturus cristatus. Next base: position 244,344,838 of record NC_140583.1, read on the forward strand.
GGCGCCCGAACAGGGACACTTTCTCATCTCACGCGCCGGAGGTGCGTTGCAGGCCCGGTCTCCTGCCACAGCTGGACGGACAACAACGCGTACCCACAGGATTTCCTGTATCTCCCTCCTGCCGAGCGGGGGTAACTGAGGCTGCGATCAACACCCAGACGAGGCGGTGAGAAGTGCGAAGTATCCCGACCAGAGCCTAGCTGAGAGAGCAAGATCCGAGGTATACAGAGGCCCACCAGGTTCCGAAGTTCCGAAGTTTCGAGTCGAGTCCAGTCCGGTCCAAGTCCAGTTCAGTTCAGTTCCGAGGCCTTCCGTTCCGAGCTACCCGGTGAGTACCATTGCCGGGGAGGCGTTATGACGTGCACATAGGTTGTGCCGGTCAAGACGGGTTTGGGTACACAAATCCGGTCTGCACTGTTTCAGCAGTGTATCTGTACTGTTTAGCAGTATATCTAGTATGTCTAGTATATAATTCAGAATTACCTAGTTAGTGCCGAGTATTATGCTTAGTGACTAGTTCCCTAAATGGCCATCATTGTTGTTTATTATTATGTTAAATGTTAGATGTTTTAAATACGTTCTGCATATTGTGGTGTGAATGACTGTTCATTATTGTGTTTTGTTGTATTAAACGTGTTCAAAATTAGGTATCAGATCAGTTCTCAATATGCCGCTCTTTTCAAAATTAAGACAGATCAAAACTAGAAAAGGGGTACTCGAAGAAGCTGTTCCCATTCCTCCTAGGGACACTCCAGGGTACTTCATGTATCATAAACATGGCCTAGACGCCATATTATTTCTTGATTTATGGGTAGACTACACCAAGGAATTACCAAAAAGTCAGAGGTGGCCCGCAGCTGGGACCTGGGATGCAGATTGGATCATGAAAGTAGAGGAAGAATTATGGAAAAAGAAAGCTAGACAATCACAGAAAGATGCCATTGAATTATGGCGTAAAGAATCATATAGACGTACAGAAAAAGCACTCAGACAGGAAGAGAAAAGTAAGGAGAATTCAAATAAAGTCCGAGAAAATCTATTAATTGAAGAGGGTACCCGAGCAGAATCAGAGCAAGTAGACACGATAGCTTATGTAAGTAAAGGAAGACCCCATAATAATACCAGAGGTTTTAACGACCCAATACGTCCAATACGTCCAGAATATAATAGACATCTTCCAAACCCTATGCTAAATACAAAATCCCCTGAACACTTATTCCAAGCCGCTGATAAATTACTCCGAGATCGAAGGGGGTACCACGTGCTCGATTCCATGGACGAACAAGAATTAGCCAGGTCAGCAGTACAGTGGGCTGACAGTCCCGGCGAATACAATGATGATGTACTTACACACACGTTTCTGAATCTAGACCCATATGAACAGCGTTTAGCTAGTATATACATGATTCAACACCTCCTTATATTATATAAAGGCCAACACTCCGATCCAGGACCCTTACCTGACATATTGACAGAACTACTCACGAACATATGGAGAGGGTCAGGTACTGATTTGATTAAGGAAATACTAGAATCCCGAAACCAATATTTAAATTTCGTATGCCCAGAACACGTCTCAGTTCCCATAATGGGAAGAAAAATGTATCACATAGATAGACAGAACCCGTTACGCGAAGTGCACCCGATCAGAGGTGCCGACGATAATTTCACACGTGTGTTTGTATACACGCCTATAACTAAACTGGAATTATTAGAAATGAAGAAAGTAGTACCCAGTCATGACAAAGATCCAGCAGGTTTCCACCGTGAGATAAAAGACATGTTACTCATGGGAGAGTATACCTACCCCGATATTATGAAAATATTAAAAGTCCTATTACCCGCAGGTGTTTATGAAAAACTCAAAGAAAAAGAATGGGAGGTAGGAGACCAAAAGATAGATTGGACAGCATTAGAAAACGAAGAAAAGGCCCGAGCTGCAGGAGCAGGGCTTGGGGATAAGACTACAGCACTAGCAGGATTACTAATACAGGTATTGCCACGTTTATTAACTACGAAAAAGGAAGACTGGGGTGCAATCTCAGCCTGTAAACAAAAACCAGATGAAGACACTAGTGATTTCTATTCCCGATTTGAAAAATGTTTTAGTATAAATAGTGGCATAAAAGCCAGTAGTGAGTCATATCCACATCTGTTTGTGACAAAATTAGTTGAAAATTCCTTGCCCCAAGTTAAGAATAGAGTATTGAAATTCGAGAGTACCTGGCAAGGTAATACCCCATCACAGATGCTACAGATGTTACAATATCATCACAATAGAATTAGAGAAGAACAAGAACACGAACAAAGACGCATGAAAGACACGAAAATGAAAATGCTAGTTTCCCAGACAGTTCCAGCTGACGGTCATAAAAAGGGTATGACACAGTCCAGTGATTCAGCAGGGTCTGTAAAAGGGACATGCAACTATTGTAAACAGTCAGGTCATTATATACACGATTGTCCAGTCTTAAAACATAATATCGCCATAGGTATTACAAAAGAAAGACCACGGCCACTTAGACAGGATCAGAACCAACAAGGAGCCCCGCAGCATGCACAGTCCATGCCAGCTCCACAACAGTCTATGCCAGCTCCACCACCGCAGCCTATTGCTGCCACACCAACAACGACACGACAGATGTACCAGACCGCACAGTATGACTACCCTGATTATCAACGATACTCATGAAACAGCCTAGAGAGGGAAGTTGGTTTACCCCTTATCGAGGTCCCTGTAGATCAAGAAGGACCTTATGTACACAGTGAACTATTAGGCCAAGATAGAAAATTTTTACTTGATACAGGGGCAAGCCGAACAACCATAAAACGTAGTGAAGTTCCAGGGGCACCCCTCTCAGGCTCACAGAATATTTCCCTTGGTTTTTCAGGAAAACCCATCATTAACGAAGTATCACAGCCTCTTCCACTTACGATTGGTCCCTTGACACGAACTACAGATTTATTGCTTACTAAATCATGTCCAGAAAACCTGTTAGGTATAAAAACACTGAAAGCTCTAGGAGCTATAATATGTTGTTCTCCGGAAGGAGTAAGATTGTTTTTACGTGATTTCAAAGGGCACTATGTGTCCCGAGACATGGATCACCGACTGCAGACTTTACCCACACATTTATGGGCACAAGGCCCTACAGATGTTGGTTGCATGAACATTACACCATATCGAGTCACACTAAAGACAGGAGTGGTACTACCACGAATGCGACAATACAAGTTACCCCCAGATGCTGTAGTGGCTTTACTGCAAATCGTTGACGAGCTTATTACCCAAGGAGTGGTTGTGGAAACCGACTCCAATGTATGTAATTCCCCGATAATTCCGATTCTTAAACAAACTGATCCAAAAGCCCCGCCAGTATATCGATTGGTTATTGATCTGCGCGAATTAAATAAATTTATTGTACCACAATACCCCGTAGTCCCAGACATTTCTTCATTACTGACAGCCATTGATTCCGAAGCAACATTCTTTACTGTAATTGATCTCAAGAATGCCTTTTTCAGCGTCCCAATAGATCCGGAAAGCCAATACTTGTTCGGATTTAGTTTAAATGGACGAAGCTTTAAATTCACACGCGCACCTCAAGGATTCACAGAAAGCCCCAGCATCTATAGCCAAGCACTGAAACGAGAACTTGACAGTATCCACATGCCAGTCAACACTGCCCTGCTTCAATATGTCGATGATCTGCTGATCACCGCTAGAAACGAACTTGAATGTGAAAAAGCCTCACTGAAGGTTTTACAATTTTTGGCCGAAAAGGGGCACAAGGTGTCCCCTTCTAAGCTGCAATTCTGTGTCCAGCGAGTTGTTTACCTTGGGCACTCGCTGTCCAAGGAGGGAAGGCAGCTTACGTCAGATCGCATCCAGTTAATTGCTAACATGCCAATACCCAAGACACAAAAGGAGGTACGGGCTTTTATAGGCCTCACTTCATATTGTAGGCAGTGGATTCCCCAGTATGCATTTCTAGCAAAACCACTCATTCAGTTGACAACACAGGAGGCGGCCACATCGACTGTCCTCCCTTGGACTCAGGAACATACACAAGCTTTTGAAAGCCTAAAGAAAGCTTTATGTCAAGCACCTATTTTAGCAACACCATGTTACAATAAACATTTCACGCTCTTTGTTACAGAACGCGAAGGTACTGCTTTGTCAGTACTCACACAGGAACAAGCAGGATCACACAAACCATGTGCTTATTTTTCTAGTACATTAGATCCCGTAGCTCAGGCTCTGCCTGCGTGCCTGAAATCAGTGGCAGCGACAGCTTTAGCAATCAGACAAAGCGATGCTATAGTGTTAGGACATCCATTGACAGTACAAGTACCACACGCAGTAGAGGTTCTTGTGAACCGAACGCAAACACAACACTTGACTATAGCAAGACTTACCGGTTACGAATTGACATTGTTTCAGCCACACATAGAAATCAGACGTTGTAGTACATTGAATCCTGCCACACTTTTGCCAGTAAACGGAACAGACCCACTAGCACATGATTGTATTGAAGTTATTACTATCACGACGAAACCCAGACAAGACTTGACAGACATCCCTTTATCAGATCCGGACTTGACATTGTATGTAGATGGGTCATGTATGAGAACAAGTACAGGAGAGCTAGTGGCCGCTTACGCAGTCACAACAGACACTGAAGTCATTGAAACAAATTGTATTAACACTTTGTCAGCTCAAGCAGCAGAGCTCACCGCTCTGACACAAGCCTGTATTCAAGCCACAAACAAAAAGGTCAACATATACACAGATTCACGTTATGCCTTCGGAGTCGTCCATGACTTCGGCGTATTGTGGCGAGAGAGAGGTTATTTAACTTCTCACGGTGCCCACATCCAGCACGGACCCCTTATTCAAGCCCTATTAGATGCGATTCATCTACCTACTGAAATATCGATTATGAAATGCAAAGCCCACACAAAAGTTACCGATATCATTTCTCAGGGTAATGACCTAGCTGACAGAACAGCTAAACAGACTGCTCAGAATCAGACTCACACAACTGACATGACAAAGACAATAGTTCCGACACCAACACATTGCATGACAGTTAAGGATCCCGCCCTTGATGTAATTGACATACAGACACACGCTACACCAGAAGAAATAAAGAAATGGACTGAATTAGGAGGGATCCAAACAGATCAAGGATGGATGACGAAAGAAAAATCTATATGGTTTCTTCCCGACTCAATGGTCCAAGTCATCATTAACACTATACATAGTCCAGCGCACCTAGGAGAAAAAGCTATGCTAGACAGCATTCAACACATTTGGTTTAACAAACACTTGCGAGCCGCAGCTAAACAAAAAGTTCGTACCTGTATGATATGTTGTCAGTTTAATCCAGGTAAAAGCATCCCCGTAGAACAGGGTGGATTTCAACCTCCTAATCATGCTTTTGAAGTCCTCCAGATGGATTATATCCAGATGGAACGATGTCGAGGATTCAAATATGTTCTCGTAGTTGTCTGTGCTCTTTCCCGTTGGACAGAAGCATACCCGGTTTCAGATTACACTGCCCCGACTACTGCCAAACAGTTAGTTCGAGAATTCTTCCCACGGTACGGTTTACCACGTGTTGTCTATTCAGATAACGGCCAGCCGTTCTCATCCGAACTAATGAAACACGTTTCCCTTTTGTTAGGGTATCAATGGAAATTTCACTGTGTCCGACATCCCGAGGCAGCAGGTCTCGTAGAACGTCATAATCAAACTCTGAAAATTAGATTGTCCAAAATATGTAGAGAAAAAGGAGTTGATTGGATAGTAGCCTTACCAGTTGCGCTCTTTTACATGAGAATGGTAGCACATTCTCGAACAGCGCTATCCCCGTATGAGGTGATCTTCGGTAGACCACCAAATATGTGGGGGACGCCTATACCTCGTAAAATAACTGACGTTGACTGTAATATGCTGACAGATTACCTGGCTTCCTTGATGTCTGCACTACAATCTTGTCGTTCACAGGTAGCTGCAGCCTTTCCCGACAACACCGAGGTGAAACCCCATGACGTAGTTCCCGGGGACCTGGTGTTAGTGCGGAATTTTGACCGGAAGACTCAGCTGGATCCTAGGTGGAAATCGCCTCAACTTGTACTACTCACCACGAGGACAGCCGTGAAGATCGAAGGTCGCAAAGGATGGTTACATTCAAGTCATATCAAGAAATTTCATGGACTACCGTCTGATGTAAACGTTACACCTCGCGTGTCTTCACCGATTGACTCAAAGCTTCCTTTGGTTGAACAAAGCGATAAAGAACTATACAAACTAAAATTACGGTCTAATAAGTCAGACAATTTGATTGTTTAAGTCCTCTCCAAGGTGAATCGGTCGAATTTGTCTCTGACATGTATCCCCTAGACCTGAATAGAGAAAGAAACCGAAAGATGCAGTTGAAAAAGCATGCGTACTGTAAATCACTACGTAGTCATTGCACAGTGACGTTGTTAATTTTGTTTTTCTTAAATCTTTTAATAATCGCTGCAAGTATATTGTTGCACATATATTATCCTATTTCTAAACATGTTTACAATGTTACTGCTGAACATTCTTTTAGTGAATTACCCCCGCATGAGTTGTCCTATAGATTTGCGCTGCGCAATAACACTTTTATTAGTATGTTACATCATTCCCATCAGACTAGCAATGCTACAAATTGTTGGATATGTGGCCGACTCCCTCCCTATCAGAACTATAAGGGAGTTTTGCCCCTCTTTCCCTATCCGTTCACACACAATGGCTCCTGTGGAGCATGGTTTAGTTTGATCAATTCCCTAGATTCGAATTCCGCAGTTTATCAAGACAACTGGGTATGGGGAAACCTGAACTTAGTTTTGCTTAAAGTCTGCTACCCTAACAAGGAGGGACTTCCCAAAAGAACAGGAACTGATCTAGAAAATGAAGTATACGGATTAAGTAATTTTACACTTAACCTCATGATCCTGAACGTTGAATCTGAAGCTACACCAATCTTGTCCGCCATGTCCGTATTCCCAGTAAAAGGGGAACTATGTATAAGAAAGAATGGCTCCATACACATGGGCCATAGTAAATGCACCACTGTGATAAAATTCAGTGATCAAGGCAAGTCTACATTTAGAGCTTCTCGTCATTCCTACTTTATATGTGGCCAGACCGCATATATACGCCTACCTCTAGATTGGGATGGTACCTGTTACATAGCATTCCTCCTACCACCTGTTTTCCTAGCTCCTCCTGATTATCATAGAAATACTCATTTAGTACACAATAGACAGCAGAGAGATCTCCCAATCGTCGAATACACTGAAACAGCATGGGAGAAATACACAGATTTCAATAAAGGTTTCTTCCCCTATATAGGTACAGTCACTAATAGTAAATTGATACGTAGATTAACCAGAACCCTTGAAGCAGTAGTGAACGAAACTATTTCCGCCTTAGGCAATTTAACAGAAGAACAGTCTGCTATGCGGATTGTTGTGCTTCAGAATCGTCTTGTCCTTGACGTCATCCTGGCCGATAGGGGCGGAGCTTGTAGGGTCATCGGATCAAGTTGTTGCATTTTCATACCAGAAAATTCACCGTCAGTATATAAAGCCATAACCCGCCTTCATAAGATTGTAAGCCAGATACACCAGAGTCCAGGCACCTGGACTTGGTCCGGTTGGTTCTGGGGCGTGTTGTCAGCCTGGGAATGGAGAATGCTCTCCTTCCTAGGTATTGGCTTTCTCATACTATTCAGTTGCTGCTTATGTCTACAATGTGGGCCAGCGATTTGTGGTCTGTGTGCCACCTCGTGTATCCCACATCCAAGTTTTCGTTCGAGATCCCGGAAGAAGAAAGAAGAACAAATGATGTTATATGAACAGATCGATGGATTGATGAAGATTGATATCTCCTAAGGGCCAGTAGGGGACAAGGAGGGAATGTGGAAATATGGATTTTTATGGTCGGTTATGTCCCCTATCTTGGACCCCAACGGTTTCATGTATAAGTCACAAGTACATGTATGTTCCCTCCAGTTCCAGTTATGAAGACGCAAATACATGTGCGTCCACCGTCAACATGTCCTCTTTCAGATCCGCCATGAATGGGCCGGATATTCTATTCCTAAGTATGAAAGGCCACCGGCTTTATATGGTTAATTTATCCCATTTTACAGTCCAGGCGAGTGGGCCCTGATTCTGCCACCAAGCCTTTTCCTGCCTTCTGCCTCTGAAAGCTCCAGTCTGAGCCTGCATCTGTGACCATGAACTTTGTCTTACTCCCTGCGCGGCTAACGGTGCCTGATCCAGCCTGTCGCCTGCCAAAAACTGTATTTCACCTTCAAGATTATCTCCTCCTGTCTAGTAGTTTAGGTAAACATTCTTCCAGCTCCCGTGCAAAGGGCCAGGCTTCGCTGTCCTCATGCAAGTAATTCATAAACCCTGTTACCATGGAATATTCCTACCCCCTCGCATCTAGTGTAGACACTTAGACGCTTGTACACGCACTAACAGTCAGTATAGTCAGTATAGAATAAGATTCTATCCTAAGAGACCTCTCTTTTTGGATAACACAGTTCTTTAAACATAGGATATTAGATATGATTTGGGATTAGGTTGACATAACCCCAGACTTTTGTCTCCACATGTAGAGCTAAATGTCAAGCCCCTTTCTCCTTCTAGTTGCACGTCAAATCACACGTCATGCTGCTGCGCGCGCATCTCTGCCAAATATTTTTGCTGACATTGCGAAATTCTTTCATGGAACCACCCATTTGTGACATCATACCTAATGACGTTCTTTAGTTACGCCTAGTTACACCCATTTTAGTTACGCATGTATGTCTTTATCTCTGTTATCAACTGTTACGCCTCCTGCATCTGTTTCACTGTAATGCCTCTTCTATAAAAATGATTACCTGTCAATAATGTAGGGTCCTTCACTTCCTGAACCTCCGTGGTGATGGAATATGAAGCCCACAATTCGAATTGTTATTGGAATAAAGCCCGTTCCGAATCTCTAATACCACGGATTCTGCCTCTTATTTTACTGAGCTATTCTTATTAATTTTCCGCATCAAATTAAGTACCGGTAATTAAATTATTTACCACAGGATCACCATTGCAACTGACTACTCCTACAATACTTTCAGTTCCTAAATACTCCACAGTCTATTGCACTCCTAGAAGTGATCTGTTCGGACAAAGAGAGAGAGGAAGGAAAACTTCGTGACACAGCCACAGAATGGAACAATTATATGTAGGCTTTCCTGTTTTCAGTTTCTATTTTTGGTAAATCCTGGTGGTTGTTTTTCAGTGTTTTCCAGTGATTTCAATACTGTAAAAAACATTGTTTTTCAGTGGTTACTTATTTTTGCGCCATTAAAAAAACAGCAAAAACAGTGTTTTACTGGTGTTTATGGAACTCTTTGCTTTTATCATTGCTTGCTATCTTTACTGATACCTGGTATATAGACAGTGTACGTACAGTGTATATGAGGTCCAAATACATTTTTACAAGTCAAACTTATTGTAGTACACCATACAATATTTCTTCAGTGAGTCTTTGGTCATGTGCACTCTCTCTTTCCTTCCCATGTAAACTTTTATTTGTGAAAATGCCCTCTCGACTTTGGCACTTGAGACTGGCAACGACAAAACAGCCAGTACATAATTTGCCAACTCTGGCCACTGACGTAGCTTACCATGCCAATACTGGTGCACCTGAAGGTTGAGATTCTCTGGGACAGTTTCTACAACATATGCGTTGAACTTGGTGCATATGCCCTCAGAGTTATTATAGCGATCAAAAATGAAGCTGTACTTTTCAAAGTCTGGAGAAAATTCCCCTTTACGTAAGGGATCTAGCACTTGTGCTGAGCACCACAGTGAGGCTTCATTGACTTCAAATGCCATGGTGGGTGAAGAGACAATTCTATTCATCATTGCTAGCCATTTCTCATGCATTGTAAAATAAAATTTCCTGAATTGCTCCTCAACGCTTCTTTGCTTACCAAGTGGCAAGCATTCTAACAGGGAACATGTTGCAGGACCAAAGTCATTAAAAGTGTCGCCCAGCCGACTCTTGAGGAGATGTTTCACATCTACACCAATTATGCTGAGCACTTGGTAGACAAGGGTGTTTTCAGACTCTAGTTGTTTGATTATGTCCACTACAGCAGTCATGTTTTCCTGTTAAAATCTAAGAATGCAGTAGAGTGTACTTTTTTTCACATCACTATCAATATGCGCCCAAAGATCCTCACATTTCTTGCCTTTGGCATCATCACTAAGCAACAATTCTGTAAACGGTCACCACTTAGAAAATATTGCATTCACGGACTCTAGGATTGAGAACCACCGACTAAATGACATAGTTGGGATGACTCTTTCTTTGCTGCCACACAAAACACAAAATTAGAAATATTTGCATTTTAGTTCCCGCGCATAATGAAACTGTGTACCCCAATGGACTACAACATCAATAATAATCTTGATTAACTATGAAGATTATAAAGGTGCTTTCAGCATACCATCTAGCAAGTGGCAAGGATATTTTACAGGGGAACACTTCAGCTCAGGTATTGCTTTTGTCATGTCATCACACAACTTATTCATAAACGTAGCTGAATTGCTGCAAATATAAACAATATCACTCCAATCTTTGTTAAACTTGGTAAGAACTTTCTGCAGCAGCATTCCAAGTGACACTGCATTGCAAGTTTTCACTACATCTAGATCTACCATGATGGTAAGTCTGTACTATCCATTTTTTGCATCACAAAATGTGATTAGCACTAGCACTGCCACTGCTGGGTCGCCATGCATCTCTGGAGTTTCATTAATGGTTGCAGAGATCTTTACATCACCTTGAAGTAACTCTGAAATATGGTCAGTATCTGCAAGGGCACCTCTGGTAGGTCTTTGTCATACATTTGTGTTGCTTATGGTAATGTTTTACATGCTGATGCACGCTTGTGGAACAGATTCCCAATCGGTCCATTGGCTTGGTGTGAACTGGTTCCAGATTGCAATAGGGCACGTACAAAATCATGTTCCACATCCTTTTCTTCCTCACGTTTTCTTTTGTAGCATGTCATTGTCTCAGCAAGAGACATCTGGCATAGGCTGTCACTATTAGGTGGCTCTTTCAATTTCAAGTGGGTCTTGGTGACAAGATGTTCAGCAATTTGGTTGCAGTCTTCACAGTTCCATATGGGAACAATCACTCTGCAAAACCTGCTAATTAACATCTTTAGCCCACGCACTTCTTCAACCATGAATCTTTGTTTTCCAGCGCATAATCTTCTGCCGTCTTTATTCTGAGGGGAATGTTGTTCTGCGCAAACTAGATCAATACAAAAAATCCACTTAGAAACAGGTTGTATACTATTGAGAAAATAATGAGAAAGACAACATTTTCAAGGTCTTCATAATTTTACCAAACTTGTTGATGGCGGCCACTTCCTAACCTACTTTGCATTTCTTTTAAAGTTTTAAGTACGCTCCATTCCCACTGCACGAATGCAGAAGTCTGCTTGGACCTAACTGCTCTGCATATTACCATGAACGTTACTGCTCTGCACATAAACAAGCACCCCTCTGCTCTGCATATTAACATGAACCTCACTATTCTGTAAACTAACAAGCACCTCGCTGCTCAGTACATAAACACGCACCTCACTACTCTGCATGTTAACATGCACCCCGCTGCTCTGCATATTACATGGGCCTCCCTGGTTATGCTCTAATAATTAGTATATGTGTGCCGGTGCCAAGAACAGGAACGTGTGATTTTGATATATAGTAATAAAGATGTGCCATGTCATCCCCGTATAAGAACTAGTAGTAACATTAATACTAGGCACTTCACACCACAGTTTTTGCAAATTCGCATCCTACAAACGCAAAATAAATATGTGCTTTCTACAAATGTGAGGTTATCTGGCAAGCGTGGGAGCAGAACATGGCTGGCCCAGGAAGCGGTGTCAGGAGCCCCTAAGCAGGGGGCGCTGGAGGGATGGGGCTACGAGTTATTACCTCCTTTTAATCAAAGGTGCCGTGAGATAGGACCAGAATAAGGGCAAGGCACATGTATTTCCGAAATAAAAGTTAGATGGCACACCTGGAGCCTAACAAGTTTTCTACGCTTAAAAGAAACACATTCATTGATGCATATTTTTATGCTCTCAGAGATGTGCGAACCTATTGTACCTTTCTAAAACACAGATCTGTGATTGAGAAACACTATAAATGTAGGTATTTATGGTAGGAAACCTGTTGTAAGTAGATTAGATAGGCATCAGGACTACTGACCCCAAGTAGCCATAACAAAGCAAGCACATATATACAACAAAACCGCAGCGAGAACCTACTATTCAGGGGGCATCAAGGTAGAACACATTTCGTTTAAAATTTGTTTTAGCTCAAAAAGTCCACTACAAAAACAATTTTACTGGAAAGTATATTCTGTGCACAATTTAGCTCACAGGATTAAGGAGCCGTTAATACCACCATATGGCTGCCCTTCCACCCCCAGGGGTGGGTCTAATGGTTGATCGTCACCCCACTGCTTTCTCGCAGAGCAAGAACTACCATTTTATGTTTCTGCTTCTCACACTTCGAGAAAGCAGAAGGGTTTGGTTGGAGGTGGGTAGCTGGGCGGGTCTGCTCAAGGGCCCGGGAGGAGTGGCTTGTTCAATGCTGCAGGCTCTCACTGTTTGGTCAGCTGTCTAGGGATGACCAAACCAGTCATGCGCACTCTCCCTTTTCTCCATCTAGGAGAAAATGACCTCCCCATAGACACCTGGCTGGTCGGCGTCCCCACCAATCACAACGCTGCTATTGCGTTGTGATTGGCTTATAGAAGGGAGGCTGCCTGCTTCCTGTTCCGCGGGACCTGGCCAGGGAAGGTAAGTTAATTTTTTATTTTTTTAATTAGGCCCCCCCGTGCAAACCCCTGTGCGACCCCCACCACTCGCCCCCCCACCCCAAGTTATGCCAGCCACGACTGCCCCCATTGAATCTGTTACTGTTCTCCCACATTTATTGTTTTAAGGCGCTTCCTTTTCTCTCTAAGTTCCAGAAACAAAAGCATATATTTTTCCTAAAACTCTGCTCATCGCTTACTTAGTAAACAAAAGTTGTTGAAATCTTTTCTGGCAGACAGCACGCATGAGGTGACCGGGGTTGCAATGTTTGTTAAAAAAGCAAGCATTTTTTTTATTCTATTACTAGTCCTCAGGGTTTGTCGGACAGAATGATTTTGAACAATACTGCTTATCACAAAGTTTTATGATCCGCAATTCATTATATCACCATGAAACAATTCTATAACAGAAAGGCCTCGTATCTCATGCCCACAAGCTGACAATGAACACATGTTGCTGGGGGCCAGGTGTTGCTCTTCCTCTTGAGCCATTCACACCTCGGCTCCCATGTGTCTGACCGGTCCAGCAGCAGGTTTTCCTCACCCCCCTCCCCGTCAGGCGCAGCATGCAGGCCATAGTGGGTGGGGGAGGAAGAAGTATGCATGGGCCTCGCTGGGGCTAGGTATTGTCACCTCGGTCCCAGCGTCTTAGGCTTCGGAGGAAGGAGTGTGCCTTTGCTTGGACCTCGCTGTGACGCAACAGAATCCCAGCGTCTGGTCAGCATCCTGTGATTCTGGGCAACTCACTTAATCTTTGAAGGCGTACAAAAAAACTCAACTGTATCTTGGATGTTATCTGCACACATGTAAATCACTTTTGTGGCTTTGGGCCGAGATCACACTATATACATTTACACAAAATATCCAGCCAGGTTTAGTACACATTTTCATGTTAGTCAGGGTATTATAATGATGATGAATCTGGTAAAAACACAGCGATCCATGAAGGCAGATCTGGGAATGCGGGTTATTTTTCCTGGAGTGCCCGGCCCTAACTGTGATCCCAATCCAACCCTGACCCCATCTCGGCATTTGGAGCCAGCTAAGATGTTGCTGCCGGGTGAGCCACCTTTGCACATCGAAAAAAACAATAAAACTGCATTGGTCTTACAGCCAAATGAGAGTTCCACTTCAGGTTACACAAGAAAAAGAGCCCTAAGTGTTTATGCTGAGACACCAGCTCCAATTATCCTAGCCTCACCACCATGAATAATTGGGAGACCATGAAGCAAAGTTTTAAGTTTTTGTTTTGTAAATATTTACCAATAACGTATCCTAAACACATTACTTTTCCAACAAAACAGTTTACTATGTAATCAGAATGGAGTGCAATTCCTTAGCATTAGGCCATAGGCTACACTACAGTGAGCAGGCAAGATGCACCATCCCAATGTTAAGAGAAAATGACAGAATATTCTGCAGGGTCTGAGCCCAGAAGAAGCCGAAAAAGGAAAGGGACAAAACACAGCTCTGCTTAAGTGCATTAAAAATCGGGATACCTTGGAACAGTCGACCTTCAATTTCAATTTTGACCTGAGCCCTGTTGTCATTGCATCCAAGTTTTAACATGCAAAGTAACCCAGGAGGAATACAACAAAGTTGTAGTTCTGTCCATAAAGTGACTCAGTCAATGTGTTGGAAAGTCGTCAGAAAAACCAATGAAGCAGCAACATAAAGCATACCCAAAAAGTACATAAATGCTCTTCTGCCTTTCAGGGCATATGACGGCAGATAATTAGCTCGCTATACGAGGCCCTCTGCAGAGTTTGGAGCAGAGACACGCAGAGTGAGGGTGGTAGTAAAAGGCTCCCTTACAGAACTTATCTGCTGAGTCCTGGAGCACTGGCCGGTCGTCGTCTCGTCGTTGTGATGTCGTGATCATGACGCGATACGCTTGATGCGTACACGTCGTATCACGTGGGTTAAAAAGAATAAAAGTAGGTTACGCCCACACGTACGCCACTGAGGCTACGGCGGCGGACCAGTTAAGACACACACCTTGTTTCCGCCTCGTTATTACCGCGGTAGGCCCCAGTCACGACCTCTGTCCTCGGCTCGCAGCTCCGTGCACCTTCTGACGGGGGCCGGAGGACATAACATAAACTGGCGACGAGGGCGGGACGCGCCCTCGCCGACGTGTGTTACGCTGGTGTGGTGGCCGCGAGCTCTGTCCTCGGCTCGCGGCGCTCGTGCCCCAGCGTAGCGCGGAGAGCGGATCCTCGTGCACTGGGAGCGCGCCTGGTACGCAACTCGATCGCGCTGCCCAGCGGAAGCGCTGCAGGCCTACCGCGTGTGGAGCGTGAATGTCCTGCTCTGCCACCACGTGGTTCCAGGCCTAGAAGGAGGCTAAACATCTGGCCCCAACGCAAGTAAGCCCTGCACATGCTGCCAATTGCACTGGTGAAGGGGAGACAGCCCCTGGGACACCTGGTGAGTACCTGTGGATGAGTGTCTGTGGCCCCGACTGGCAGAGAAGCTAGAATAAGCCCACACCTGAACACAGTGATCCAGCGTCTCACAGCTTTCAATCAGGAGGGTGGCCCATCAGTCAGAAGTGCACAAGGTGCAAGAAGATTACCCACAAGGACTAGAGGCACGACACACAGGACACACGCATATGCCAGGGAGGACCACCCACTGTGTTGTGTAACAGCCATCGCCACAATTCCGTCAATAAAACCCTTCATAGTAGAAGGATCGCCGTCGTCAATTGCGGCCAAATGGAAGGACTGGGAAGATCGGCTGCAAATATTTTTTGAGGCCACCAAAGTCCACAGGGACCAAAAAAGGGCAATGATCATACACCTCGGGGGAAAAAACATTCACAACATTGTCAAGGCGCTACCGGAGGCCACTCCCAAGACGCACCTCACACTGATAGCCGCCCTTAATGAACACTTCGAACCAATGGCTAGCCGCGATTATGAGAGGTTCATCTTCCGGCATGCGCGCCAACTTCCGATGAGTCGCTCGACACGTATCATGCACGCCTGAAAAATCTTGCAGCCACGTGTGGATTCCGGGATGAGACGGAAAAAATCAGAGGGCAGATCATCCAGAGGTGTGCATCGGCCAAACTGCGAGAGCGCATACTAGAAGAATCCGGGAAGCCGCTGGTGAAAATCCTGACAATGGGTCGGACCAAAGAACTTTCAAAAGTGCGAGCAGCGCACATGGAAGCCGTTGTTCAAGTACCGGTGAAGACTGAACCTGTAAATGCAGTGTCAGCCAGACCCCCACAGAGGTGGGGCAAGAAAGGAACGGGAACCTCACCCCCAGGACAGCCAAAGTCGTGTGGGTACTGTGGAGGATCGCCGCATGCAGCAGCAGAGTGTCCTGCGAAAGGCAAACGGTGCTCGGGATGCGGAAGATTCAATCATTTCGAAAAAGTGTGCCAGTCGAAAGAGTACCGCAGGCCCCGCCAAGTGGCGAACGCCATCAAAGAAGAGGATCCCGTACCCAGCGACATGGATGAGGACGAGGAGGAAGAGAGAGTGGTGCACAAAATCCACATGAGTGGTACTGCTACCCGCAAAGCAAGACGCCTACCACAGTGCAACATCCGAGTAGGGTCGCAGGAGGTCACCGCAGTCATGGACACCGGGGCCACCATTAACATCATGGCCGCAGCCCTACATAGCACAATGCACCTGAAGCCGGCGCTACACCCCTCAGCGATAACGGTGTTTGCGTATGGCCAAGAAGCCCCGTTAAAAATACGTGGACGGTTCCGGACAGACATTTCCTACGGCACGCAGTCCGTCACCACCAACATTTACATCACAGAAGACGGCCTGGGGATGCTACTGGGATGCCGAGCGGCTCAAGACCTGGGTGTCATGACATTTTCTTTCGGAGTGCACCAAGAATCCCCCCAACACATCCTAGACGAGTACTAGGAGATCTTCCGGGGGATCGTGAAGTTCCGAGGGAAAGAAATCCATCTACACATTGACCCAACGGTCCAGCCGGTTGCCCTACGACACCGGCGAATAGCGTTTCATCTGAGGCCGCTGGTGGAAGAAGAACTCAAGAAACTAGAAGCAGCAGGGATAATTGAAAAGGTATCCGGTCCCACTCCGTGGGTGTCCCCCATCGTAGTTGCCCGGAAGCCCAAACAGCCGGGTGAGGTGAGAATTTGCGTTGACATGCGACTCCTCAACGTTGCGATCAAGCGGGAACGCCACATCACTCCCACGATAGATGATTGGTTTTCAAAATTAGACCTCAGGTCCGGATATCACCAACTAATACTGGACGAAGCTTCCCGAAATATCACAACGTTTTCCACACATGTGGGACTCAGGCGGTACACCAGGCTAAGTTTTGGAGTGTCCAGTGCCGCAGAAGTATTCCAAAACGTAATACAGGAGTTGATTGCAGGCATCCCGGGGGTAATCAATGTCAGCGATGACATCATGATCCACGCCAAAACTATTCAAGAACACCATGAACGACTGCTCCAAGTACTCCGCCGGGTACGAGAGGCCAGCCTTACTCTCCACCGAGAGAAATGCGAGTTCCTATGCACCAAACTGCAATTCATTGGCTATAGCTTTTCCGCGGAAGGAGTGAACCCAGGCCCCAAGAAAGTGAAGGACATCAAAGAAGCGGTCGCTCCCACCAACATCACGGAAGTTCGCAGTTTCCTTGGGATGGTCAATTATTGTGGAAGATTCATACAAGATTTGGCCAACCTGACGGCACCGCTGAGGGAACTGACCAAGGAGTCCACCACCTGGAAGTGGGGCAGTGAACAAGCCCAGGCCTTTGAAAGGATCAAGGAGTCCCTCTCTGAAGCTACGACCCTGGCGTTCTTTGACCCCTCCAAGCTAACCCTGGTCACCGTTGATGCTGGTCCAGTCGGGCTGGGGGCCGTCCTCCTACAAAGAAGGAACCCTCAAGAAGAGTGGGCTCCCGTAGCATTCGCCAGCAGATCACTCACTGCGACAGAGCAAAGGTACTCGCAAATAGAAAAAGAAGCCATCGCAATTCATTGGGGGTGCCACCATTTTCATCTATACGTGTACGGAAAGCCGTTTGTAGTGGCAACAGACCACAAGCCGCTAGTAGCATTGTTCTCAGGGATTTTGACTAAGCCACCGCCACAAATTGAAAAGTGGATGCTGCAGCTCCAAAACTACAATTGCAAAATAGAGTATCAACCTGGATCCAAGAATCCGGCTGACTACCTGTCCCGCCATCCTCGGAAAGCTACGGCCCACGAAATGGAGGAGGCCGCTGATACGGAAGAGTATGTCAGGTGTGTCACTGCCCGCTCCTGTCCTCTACCCATTTCCATGGCCAGTCTACAGTAAGCCACCAGCCAGGATGAGTGTTTGCAGCGTGCTAAGAGAGCCATTCGGGACAGCAGCTGGCACAAAGCGAAGGAGGAGTGGAAAAGCTTAACAATCACAGCACAACGAATAATGGACAGTTTGTACCATGTTCGGGACGAGCTCACCGAGGATGACACAGGGTGTTTGCTACGAGGACACCAGTTGGTAATTCCTACGTCTCTAACCCAGAGGGTAGTGGACCTTGCCCATGTCGGACATCAGGGCATGGTGAAAACAAAAGCGAGGCTGCGCACAAAAGTCTGGTTTCCACTAATGGATGACTTGGTAGAGGACACCGTTCGGGCGTGTCCATCGTGTCAGGTCACTGGGGAGGCACCCCGACCTGCCCTGTCATCATGGAACCTCGGCCGAGGGTCCCATGGTCCCGACTGAGTGTCGATTTTGGCAGTCTTCCAGATGGGTGCCATACCTTGGTCGCCATTGACGATCACTCGAAGTATACTGAGGTGGAAATATTGTCGGCACTCAGTGCGACTGAAGTTATACCAAAGCTCAAAAAGATCATGGCTGCCCATGGACTCGTGAAAGAGATAAGAACTGACAATGGATCCCCATTTCAAAGTCAAGAGTTTGCCGCATATCTGCAAGCGCTGGGGATACATCATCGCCGGATCACTCCCCGCTGGCCGCAAGCGAATGGGGAAGCTGAAAGATTTATGCGAACACTCAACAAAGTAATACGCATTGCAAATGACAAGGCTCAATCTGTAGAGTTCGCCAAACACCTCACACAACTACTGGGGTGGCTCCCGCGCATTTATTAATGGGGAGAATAATCACCGACACGATCCCTCACCACCCGGAGTGGCGACCAGACAATCCCGAAGACAGTGCCATCGACGCCTGGCGGCGAAAAGCACACGCTCATGTGAGTACCTGGCGAGGAGCCGCTTTGCCCAACATCCGCCGAGGGGACACCGTACTGCTCAAGATCGAACCCAAGGAAGCAAATTCCGGTTGACTTCTGAGAAAGAACCGTGGACGGTGGAGTCCGTCAAGGGAACTTGTGTCATGGCCACCTGTGAGAGAGAGAATAACCCAAAATATATCCTATTTCAAAAGTTATCACCCGCAGCGAGGAGAAGCGGGCTCTGACCAGAGGGGCGACACCGGCAACACAAGGCGTGTGGAAGATCGGGTGGAAGATGTCGACACTGGAGATGGAGAAGTGGAGCCGGCCATGGAGGACCCTGGAGAAACTGACTTTTCCCGGCAATCCCCGCAGAGAGAGGGGCATGACACCACCGCGAGTCCAGGGCGACCGTCTCGCGAGGCGGTGACCTCTGGCGAGGAGCAACGTGGACATTCCGGAGACTCACAAGGCCGGGGTGTGTCGCAATACCGCCTGCGGAATAATCCTGAGCCCTCCTGTCGTCTCAAGGACTACCTCACGTAAAACTGTTCCATCTGTTTAATTTGATTTTTGAAATGTTTGCGACAAAAGTGAGCACAGGGCGGGGAGCCCAATGTCAGAAATGTTATAGGCCAATTTTTGGTTTCTTTTCATGTTTGTTGGGGAGGAATGTGATGTCGTGATCATGACGCGATACGCTTGATGCGTACGCGTCGTGTCACGTGGGTTAAAAAGAATAAAAGTAGGTTACGCCCACACGTACGCCACTGAGGCTACGGCGGCGGACCAGTTAAGACACACACCTTGTCTCCACCTCGTTATTCCCGCGGTAGGCCTCAGTCACGACCTCTGTCCTCGGCTCGCGGCCCCGTGCACCTTCTGACGGGGGCCGGAGGACATAACACGTCGTCGTCTGCAGTGTGATGAGGTGTGAGGGGCCAGACATAGGCAGCACAGCAATTTCAATAGGTTCTGTCTCCACCCACCAACCTTGCCAACCAATGTGTCTACCCTAATTTAATGGGGGTGACTCGAGCCGTATTGTTCCCCGCTGGTTGCTTCAGATTGCTATTACCAGTACAGTTTTGTTTTGTTTTGTACTGATTTGGCTCCCTCAAGTGGTCACGTTGTGTAACAATAAATTTGAAAAATCAGTGACATTCGGTTTAAACCTGGTCAGCTGATTGTTGGGTTTAATCGATTTCCAGATAGCCTAATTATATGATATCTTTGCCTCCTTCACCAACACTGCCTCCCGTACATTCTCCGCCGAAGGACATAGGAGGATTTCATAATCTGTTGGAACATGCAGCGAAAAGATTTGCGTTACAAATGCCTTCAAAACAATCTGACTGCTTCTTGTATGTTTTTAATGAATCGTTTCGTAAATCCGTCAGTGCTATACTCATAATTGACTATATCAGGGATGAAGGTATTCCGGTGCGTATACCCAGAAATATGCGCCTCCGACAGATACAGCTGTTCGTCATACACAGGGCGTACCTTACCCCCGCGGCCCTCAATAGATACTTCCATCGCACTGGCGCTGAGCCGGGGGCTGACCTAATACACATGCTGTGGAGCTGTCACACATTACACTCTTACTGGCACGCGATTAATGAGTCCCTGCGCACTATAACAAGCTGTGACATACCCTTTGACTGGATGGTTCACCTGCTGCACCATTTTCGCAGGACGCCAACCCCCAAGGTGACGTCTCGGTTCCTGGATTTGGGACTTGCGGTCGCGAAGCGCCTCCTAACTAGGAGGTGGAAGGCGCAGGACCCACCCCATCCGCAGGCATGGAGGCACTCGCTTGTCGCGTGGGCCGGAGCGGAGGGGACCGCCATTAGACGGGAGGAGGCATTAGGGTTGAGGAAGACGCTCATAGCCGCACAGTGGGTGGAGTTGCTCCAGGTGCTCAGGCAGGTTGGGGGGACGGACTTGGGGGGAGAGCCGGCGGGCGGGGGGACACCTTCAGGACAGGAAACGGGGGTTCTGCCGGAGTGACCTCGTAATGTTCCACACACGACTTGCATCTAGAATGGACGCCACGAGAACGCACATCTAGGCACATGACTGAGAGCAACAACTAAGTCACTGCACACTGACATGAGAGGAGGGGAGCAGAAGGGTAGCGGAGACAGGGATATGCATAGTGGAGCTGGTCTAAGTTGAGGTGGTTGAGTTTTCACGTGTTTTGTTTCACTATTATCTGTTGGAAGCAGATATGGATTCGGCTGCGGGACCTAAAGGGATATTTTGATGTCCTCATGTTTCGGTATAGTGGGCTGTACCTAGCTATGCTCGAGGACCGCACTATATAAGGGGTTTCCGAACAACTTGATGAAGTCAGCATTCTACAAACTATTTCACAGCTATGTCTTTTCATACTTGATATGTACTGTTATTAGTAATGAGTGTTATGACAAATGGACCCATATGGAAGTAAGCCGAATTCCTGTAAATGTTTTGAAAAACTAATAAAAACAGATTTAAAAAAAAAAAAAAAAATCAGGGATGGAGGTATTAAGATATGAAACCCCAAATTCTGTACCAACAGTACTTCCACGCCTTGACTAAAAATATACTACTACAGATGATGCGCTAGCGTGTCTCACAGGGCACCCAAGACCGTATTTCGTGGTCATGCAAATTGCTCAAAGCCACTAAAAAAATCCTGCGGCACCTCTTTCTGCTGCTCCTGATAAGGATGGCAGATGCCTAGAGTCAAACGATAAACGGTTTTTGGCAGTGTCAGCACTAACAGTGAGGGCAGCAAAGTCTCTGGTGATGATAGGGTGCCCCCTACACTGACCAACTGCCGGAGGACGCCATAGAGGAGGCAAAGAAGATCTTGCATGAGGGAGAGAGAGCATCCAAAGAGATTATAGATTCAGCCATGGACGTCGCCATCACAGGATTCAGGCAGTTGGCAGGAGCAGCAGTTCTTAGAAGACAAGGATGGCTCAAAGCCACTTCGTTCCATCTGGAAGTTCAAAATAAGATCTTGGACCTCTTGTATGATGGAGAAGCTCTTTTTTAAAATCATGTGGAGGAGGCCCTCAAAACCATCAAGGCGGACACTGATACCGCCAATTTTTTGGAGATGCTTCAGTTCCGTAAAACTCTTTTTGTGGATTCAGAGGACGAGGACAGCCTTCCTTTAGAGGGGCTATTAGCAGCATTGATACCCTTCCTATTCCTCGAATACTCAGTAGCACTGTCCCCAATTCCAGCAAAGACAACCACCTCAGGCAGCCTATGTCAGTTCCAATAGGGGAAAAACACCAAGGGCTGGCAAAGATGCTAACCGTCGACAATGATATTTTACAGGCTCTGGCTCCAACTCCTCCTCCACATTCTCCCATTCCTTTCCTCCCTACCTTGGAGGCAACATTTACAACTACCTCCACCAATGACAAACCATTATCACAGATTTGTGGGTTTTACGCCTGGTACAATTTGGTTATACACTGAAGTTCTCTAAAAACCAGCAATAACCCCACCACAACCCTCCCTCCAGAGGCATCTCAAGTAAGGGTGGGCGTAGTGCTCCACTCCGCCCGCGGAGTGTGCGTAGTGCTGCCTGCTTCGTGGTCCACAAAGTAGGCGTAGCAGGCAGCGCTACGCACACGCCACGGCAGAGCGCAAATGCGCATTTGTGAGGAAGAAGTTGCTGCTGAAGCACGAAGAGGGAGCCCCGGGACGCCGCACCTCAGGTAAGACATTTTCTTACTTTTAAATACTTTAAGTTATTTTAAAATGAGGGCGGGCGGGAGGCGGGAGGCGGGTGGCGCGTAGTGGGGCTACGCGGAGTGTGCGAGTGTGCGTAGATTTGGCCACACCACGTGATGCTCCACGTAGCCCCACTACGCCCAGGGTTAATCTCAAGGCTTTTCAACAAGGTGTCAAAGTCATGCTTTGCAAATAAGTGAATGAAAAGGTCCCAGTGTCCCACAGGGGCAAAGGTTTCTACTCCTGTTTTTTTTTTTTATCAGAAAGAATTTTAGACCTCAGAAATCTCAACATCTACTTGAAAAAACAATTGTTTTGGATGGTCACATTGCAGGAGCTCCTAAACCAGGATGACTTCATGACCACCCCAGACCTCCAAGACGCCTATTTCCACATACACATTTACCCAAGGCACAGGAAATACCTGAGGTTTATGGTTGCTGGAGGCCACTACCAATACCACTACCAATACAAGGTGTTCCCTTTTGGTCACAAGTCCACACCCAGAATTTTTACAAAGTGCCTTGCACCAGTTGCAGCATTTCTCAGACAACACCAACATCAAGTCTTTCCATATCTGGATGACTGGCTGATCAAGGCACCTTCCAAGACAGCAGCGCACTCGTCCACGAATGCCTGCACATCTCTATTCTGGCGATTAGGTTTTACTCTCAGCCTACAAAAATCCAAAGAGAACCTATCGCAAACAATTGTCTTTTAGGAGCCAAGTTAGACACAGTATGCTTAAAGGCGTACCCTGCGGAAGAATGACAACAGTGGCTTCTCATGCTAACAAATTCCACCAGAAGAAAAAAGTCTCTTTCGGTCCGACTTTATAAATCACTCTTGGGAATGATGCCATCATGCAAACTGCTGATCCCATTCTGTTGCCTCAAAATGCGACCCATTCAGGAGGAGCTGGACAAGCAGTGGGTACAATCCATCGGCTCCTTCGACGACATCATCAAAGTCACTTCACGCATGCTAAAAGCCTTAGAGTGGTGGGCAGACAAAAATCACCTGTCAATAGGTCTATCCCTACAACAAAGAACGGCACCTTTGGTGATTACTGTGGATGCGTCCCTGGAAGGATGGGGAGCTTACCTCCAAGATCTCCAAGTAAGTGGCAAGTGGCATTAGACTCAAGGGCAAACCCACATAAATTTACTGGAACTGAAAACAGTGTATCTGGCCCTCCAAGCTTATCTTTCCAGAATACAACATTCAACAGTGCTCATCCATATGGACAATACCACAATGATGTGCTATGTAAACAAGCAGGGCAGCACAAGATCTCGCCCGAGTTCCAGGGAAGCACAGTAGATATGAAATGGGCTATAACTCACAAAATGTGCCTCGGAGCGGAACACGTTCCGGGGAAACAAAATACTGTTGTGGACACACTCAGCAGGCTCACAACATTATGCCATGAGTGGGAACTATACCAGCAGACCCTACACAAGATCTTTCTTTGCTGGGGTAGACCAGACTTGGATCTATTCGCAACTCCCCAGAACCGCAAATGCCACAGAATGTCATTTGAAGACATTGCACATCTCACGGAAAATAAGGCTGAAACTAAGGCTTACAGTGCGACTGATGCACAAGACATATATGGCCTTATCCGGGAGGTCAGAGCATTTGATATGTCCCAAGGGTCTGTCACACAACAATTACGCCAACTAGAGTATTTAATGTGACGCGAAATCAACTAGAGACTGCATGCCACGACCTTAATGCAGTATCATAAGGCCAGTAGGATTCCGAGAGGTTTAAGTATGCCATTAAAACCCATGATGTTTAAAAATAATAAGAAGTTAATGGACAAATGGTATTCAATCCTTAATAAATGCTCGCTTGACTTACTACTTCTAATAGTAGAGGAATTATCAGTAGTCCTGATAGGCCTGGAACAAGAGAGATCAGAGAGTTACAGGAAGCGGTTAAACAGCGTATGCAACAGAAAACTGGGCAACCACGTTAGAGGAGATTAACATCAAGTTAGATAGTTATGCAAAAGAGATTCATGAGCGTAAGGTCCACAAATTCAGAAGGGACACAATTGATTATAAATTAGATGAGGTGTACTCCTGGGCAGAGGTATACGCTCAGAAGCGCACCTTTCATAAATCAGGCACTACCTCATCGGAAGAAAGCGTGGCACGCATGACAAAAGCATTGGTACCATCCATAATAGACACAACTACTACTGAAACTCCGGTATCCACTACTTCCAAGGTTTCTTTTTTAGAAATCAGCCCTGCAGCCAACAACCCGCCATCAGAACAGGCAGACATTCAGCTAGACCCCTCAAAACACGGAGAGGCAAAAGAGGTGATAAAACCAACAAGCTCAGGGCGCAGGGGCAAGAAACATTAGTTGTTAACATTTCATCAATACAATTGACAGAAGCCCAGATGACATTACTCAATAAGGGCAGTACTTTTGTACCCACTTTTCATTCCAATTCATTTCAGACAGAGATAGGCATGTTTAAAGTTATGAGGAAGCTCACATTACGATATTTCCTTTTTAATAAAGAAACAACTCAGGCTGAGTTAGAGCCCACTGATCTCAAGGAGTTTAGACCCAAAAGCACATTTGTTGCTCCAATCACACATAAGACGCTTGACACCTTTGAAACTCTAGTCAAAAAGGATTTGAGGAAATTACCTGTTCCATCGAAAAAGAGATGTAATTTATCCACGTCTGACAAGAAAGCATTAAAAGCTTTGAGAGAGAATAGTTCCATTATTTTTTCACCAGCAGGGAGGGGCTTTGGTGGTCATGGACCGCAGCTTCTATGAAACTAAGGTTGAATCAATGCTTGCGGATAAGATTACTTATTTACCGTTGAATGAAGATCCCACTAATGAATTTCAAATTATTCTTGAACACCTACTAACTAATGCAAAAGATAATGGCTGGTTGCAGCTCCTATTTTGTCTATTGGGACACAGTTACTGGGGAAGGAAATGAACTAAAAATAGGATATATGTGGTCTGACCCCATTGGACAGATGGAGGGGGTCTGTGAGTGACCCCTCATGGGCAAGAAATTGCCCCAAAATGTTTTATTTTGGGTCAGCGAGGATTTGCAGATCCACCGTGGTGCTCAGCGCGGTCCCTGTGTGAATTCGTGATGGATCGGTGGATCCAGACACCAATTAAAAAAATACACCTACTCACACACACAACCACTCAAACACTCACTCACACATCCATGCACTTACACAGCCATGTACACACCCACACAGCCATTTACACACCCACTCACAGACTCACACAGCTACTCACACATCCATACAGTAAAACCACTGACAGTCACTCCCACACCTATAGAGTCTCACACACCACAGTCTCACACAGCCCCTTACACACTCAGCCATACACCCACCCATCACACACTTGCATGCCCAATTACACACCCACACATCCATACACCCACTCACACACCTACTCAGAGAGCCAGAAAATCTCTCACACATCCATACAGACACATCCAAACAACCACTAACACACCCTCTCACACACCCATACAGTCACTGATGCATCCACTCAGAGGCTCATAGAACCACTCACATACCCACTACAAACCCACTTACACACCCACACAGCCACTCACACACCCACTGTATTAAATGTGTTGTTGTTTTGTACTGAATGTGTGTTTTTGGTTGGAGATGGATCCGCGGAGAAGTTGCACATCTGCCTGCAACATAGACGACAGACACCTTATGTGGCCGAGAATCCACAGTTGATCCACAGATCAGAGTGGGAAATTAGAACAAACATTGGAAATGCAATAGGGCTCGCATTTGTTTGCGTTAGAGCAATTGGAATTGTAAATGGCAGTGTCTTTTACCCTATGTGTAGTGGAGTTATGTGGGTTGGATTGGATTAGTTAGTTGTGTAATTGTGTGTCATCAAATTGTGTGGTGGGGAGTGGATGTGTGTAGTGGAATGATGTGGCATGGTGTGCTCTGAAATTATGTGGATAGTAATTATGTGGTATTGAGAGCACTGTAATTAAGTGGAGTGGGATTGTGTGTTATGGGGTATAATTATACGGAAGGGTATTTTGTGTAGTGGAGTGGTATGTAGTGGAGCTTAATTATGTGGTGTGCAATTGACTTTTGGGGCATGATGTGGAATTGTGTGGTGTGGATTGGATGTTTGTGGTGTGTTGTGAAATTGTGTTGCTGAATAGTATTATAGGGTTTGGCGTTGAATTATGTGGTGTGGGTTGGAAATGTGTGCAGTTGAATTGTGTGGCGTGGAACTGTGCATATAGCTTTGTCTTTTTGGTGACAAAAAAGAGCAAATAGGTAAGAGCTAAGCTACAGATATGTGTGTTTGGGTGTAAAAAAAGAGAATTAGAGCTATTGCTGTTGTAAATGTAAATTGTGTTATGGAGTGGGGTGGATGTATGTGATGTGTATTGGAATTCTGTGGGTTTAATTGGAATTGTTATTTGTGGCATTCTGTGGGGTGGAATTGTGTGGTGTAGAGTGGAGTGAATTTGAGTAGTGAAACGATGTGGCATGGTGTGCAGTGGTATGTGGATAGTAATGATGTGTTTTTAGTGTATTGGAATTATGTGTAGTACGATTGTGTGTCATGGAGTGTATTACGTGGAATGATATTTTGTGTTGTGGAGTGTAATGTAGTGGAGTTTAATTATTTGGTGTTCTGTTGAATTGTGTGGTCTGATGTTGAATTATGTGTAGTGATTTGGATATATGTGGTGTGTAGTGGAATTGTGTTGTGGAGTGGAATTATGTGGTTTGCTGTTGAATTATGTGGTGTAGGATGATTTGTGTGGAGTTGAAAAGTGTGGCATGGAACAGTGTGGCGTTGCGCGAAGTTATGTTGAGTGGAATTATGTGGCATGGTGTTGAGTGTATTATGTGTATTGTTGGTATGTGGTATAGAGTGAATGTATGTGGGGTGTATTTATGTGGTATTGAGTATCATGTAATTGGATAGAGGTGAGATATGTGGCGTTGAGTGACAGTATGTGGAGTGTAATTATGTTGCGTGGTGTGAAATTATATGGCGCTGGATACGGCAGACTCGGTGGCGAGGATTATGGGTTCGTCTATAGCCGCAAGGAGGCAGGCTTGGCTCCGTTCCTCTGGATTCTCAGCAGATGTTCAGGCCACGTTGGTTGATCTGCCATTCGACAGACAAACTGTTTGGGGAGAAGGCAGACTCTGCCCTTCAACGATTTAAGGACAGCAGATTGACGGCAAAGTCCTTGGGTCTGCAGGCTCCTGCTAGGGGTACAGCTTTTCGAAAGTTTAAAGGATTCGGAAGATCATCCTTTCGCTCCTTCGGCAGCCACAACAGCAGCAGAATCCCCTCTATAGGTCCTATAGAGGGAAGCAAAGGGGTCGGAGAGGTTCTGGACGCAACCATTCTTCCTCCTCCTCCTCCTCTGCTCCAAATGAGGCTTAAGGGAAGCAGCCCTAGATCCCCCATCCCGGATCATGTAAGACCTGTGGGGGGTCGGGTGTCCTACTTTTTACGGGGTTGGAAATCTGTTACAACCGACCTTTTGGGTTTTGAACCTCGTAGAGACTGGGTACGCCCTTCCCTTTCGGGAGTTTCCTCCCCCCTTACCCTCCTTGCCAAGGTTATTGCTCGGAAGACCATCTGCTTCTCCTGCAGAAAAGTTCTAGCCTTGCTTCAGAAGGGTGCAATAGAGGTGGTTTCGGAGCAGGAAAGGGGTCAGGGATGCTACTCCCGGTGTTTTCTGATTCCCAAAAAGGACGGCAGATTGCGTCCGATTCTGGACCTCAGAATCTTGAATTTTTACCTGAGACAGGAGAAATTCAAGATGCTGACCCTTGCGCAGGTTCTTCAAGCGTTGCAGCAAGGAGACTGGATGGTGTCGCTCGACTTGCAGGACGCGTACTTCCATGTTCCAATCCTGAAGTCGCACAGGAAGTATCTCCGTTTTACGGTTGGGTCGCAACACTACCAGTTTGCGGTTCTCCCGTTTGGTCTTACTACCGCACCTCGAGTCTTCACAAAGGTGATGGCAGTGGTGGCTGCTCATCTCCGGTCGGGGATCCCGGTTTTCCCGTACCTGGACGACTGGCTTTTGAAGGCAGAGTCCCCAGAGATAGTGCAGCGTCATCTGCAGGTGACATCTCAGCTGTTAGTCGACTTGGGTTTTTCGATCAATGTGCCCAAATGTCACCTGGTGCCCTCTCAACGCAACCGTTTATAGGGGCAGTACTGGATACTACTGTGTGTCGAGCATTCCCTCCTCAAAAGATTCTCAACATTCAGGAGATGGTCCCTTTATTTTACAGTGGAGCGGTTGTTCCAGTTTTGAAGGTCCCTCGTCTGCTCGGTCTGTTTGCCTCCTGCATTCTGTTGGTCAACCATGCACGCTGGCACATGAGGGCGCTCCAGTGGTGCCTCCACAAGCAGTGGTATCAGCATAACTGGGATCTCATGGAGTCAATCAAGATCTCCAGAGAAGCTGCGGCGGATCTGTCTTGGTGGAGCGTAAAGGGCAATCTGTCACAAGGAAAGCCCTTCCATCTACCTCCATCGGTGGCCAGTGATAACGGATGCATCAACCTTAGGGTGGGGTGCGCATCTGGGGGACCTGGAGATCAAGGGTCTTTGGTCACCAGAGGAAAGGTTGCTTCACATCAACCTTTTGGAATTGCGGGCGATTCGTTTGGCACTCAAGGCCTTCCTCCCTTCCCTTCGCGGTCAGTCAATTCAAGTCCTGACAGACAACACAACCGCGATGTGGTATGTCAACAAGCAGGGAGGAGTAGGGTCTCTTTGTCTATGCAGAGAGGCCTTAACGTCGATGGTCCTGGGTTCAGGACCATCGGATTTATCTGATGGCAAATCATCTGGCCGGGGTGTTGAACGTACGTGCGGATAGTCTGTCGGCAGTTCTCCGCCGACCACGAGTGGAGGCTCCATCCGGAGGTAGTGCTTCACGTCTTTCGGACGTGGGGGTCTCCTCGGGTGGACCTGTTTGCAACTTTCGAGAACGCGCACTGCCCGTCATTCTGCAGTCTCCAGTATCCAATGCAGGGGGCGTTGGGGGACGCGTTTCAGTTGAGTTTGGGTTTGCAGCTCCTTTACGCGTTTCCTCCCATACCCTTGATTCCTCGGGTTCTGAGGAAGATTCGCCAAGACCGGGCCCAAGTCATATGGATCGTCCCGGATTGGCCAAGAAGGGTGTGGTATACAGATCTTCTCCACCTCTCCTCGTGCCCTCCGCTCCATCCCCCTCTGAGGGCAGACCTCCTCTCGCAGTCGGAGGGGCAGGTTCTACACCCCCACTTCCAGAGCTTACACCTTCATGCCTGGAGATTGAACGGGGCAACCTGAGTTCATTCTCTCTCCCGCCTGACGTGGTGGATGTTATTTTATCGGCCAGGCGACACTCCACCAAGTCCATTTACTCCTACAGGTGGTCCAAGTTTGTTAAATGGTGTGGAGAGAGATCCATTGACCCTTTAAAAGCACATCTTTCTGAGGTGCTCCAGTTTGCCCTTTCCTTGGCTCAGCAGGGCTGTGGCCACGGTCAAGGGCTATCTATCGGCCTTATTGGCCTTTCTATGTCTA
Source organism: Triturus cristatus (assembly GCF_964204655.1). Taxonomy (NCBI): domain Eukaryota; kingdom Metazoa; phylum Chordata; class Amphibia; order Caudata; family Salamandridae; genus Triturus; species Triturus cristatus. The sequence continues at coordinate 244,375,339 of NC_140583.1, forward strand.
CCTGATCAACCGTCATTATTTAAATCTCCGGTTGTTCTGAGGTTTATCAAGGGCCTTACAAACATGTTTCCTCCCACTCCATTTGTAATGCCTCAGTGGGACCTTAATCTTGTTTTAACCTTTTTGATGGAGTCCCCATTTGAGCCTCTACATAGCTGTCCTTTGAGGCTGTTGTCCTTTAAGGTGGTTTTTCTTGTAGCTATAACCTCGGCAAGGAGGGTGAGTGAGCTTCAAGCTCTTAGTTCTAAACCCCCGTTTTTAACCTTGCATGCTGAAAAGATGGTTCTCAGGACCAGGGCTGCTTTCCTGCCCAAAGTTGTCACTCCGTTTCATTTGGGGCAGTCCATTACTCTCCCTGTTTTCTATCCTCCTCCTCATCCTTCCAAAGAGGAGGAAAGGCTTCATCGCCTGGACCCAAAGAGAGCTGTAAGCTTTTACTTGGACAGAACGAAGGACTTTCGTCTGGACGATCAGCTCTTCGTGGGTTATGTTGGACATTCCAAAGGAAGAGCGGTGCATAAGCGCACGTTGTCGAGATGGATCATCCTTGCCATCAAGATCTGCTACGCCCTGGCTGGTAAGACCCCTCCTGAGGGCATTAGAGCTCATTCAACTAGAGCTAAGTCATCTACTTCTGCTTTGGCCCGGGGTGTTCCTGTGGCAGATATTTGTAAGGCCGCGACTTGGGCCTCCCTCCATACCTTCGCAAAGCATTATTGCTTGGACTCAGATGAGGCGGGAGGGCCACTTCACGCGCTCTGTCTTGCAAGACTTTCTGGTATAGGAAGGTGGACACCCTCCTCCGGGAGTGGGGACTGCTGTGGGAATCTATTCACAAGGTGAGGAATCCACTGACCGATGTATACATCAGAAGAACAAGTTGCTTACCTTCGGTAATGCTTTTTCTGGTGGATACAGTATCTGCCTGTGGATTCCTCACTGACCCACCCGCCTCCCCGTTGTCCACCTTTGTATACCATGAAAGAGGTCTTGTGGGAATGTTTTTATATTTTCTTGTACATTTGTAGGCAATGCTGGTTTGTTTAGCATTCCTTTTATTTGTTTGCTGTGTATATGTATTGGTATTCCGTATACGGTGTATACTTTGAGTTGTCGTTGGTTCACCTGTTCGCCTCGAAGGCACGGAAAAAATCGGTGGAACTGACGTCATCACGCCGACGTGGGCTTCTTATGGCTCCGGTGATGTTGTACGGAGTCGCGAGCGGAGCCGATGCATTGTGACGTCGCTCACGTCGACGTGGAGTGCTGGGAAAGAAAAGTTCAGTGGAATGCTGGCGCAGGGGATATTCACAAGGTGAGGAATCCACAGGCAGATACTGTATCCACCAGAAAAAGCGTTACCGAAGGTAAGTAACTTGTTCTTTAGTCCATGACAGCTGGTGCAGTGGGTTTGGTAAACAGTTGTTTGAGATTAATGACCTGCTACAGCAAACCTTTGGTTTGGAGGTCTAATACAAGAGGTTTGGCAATATGGTGAGACAATTGGAGTTGGATGCTCTTCGGCGGCTGGAAGAACATCTATAGTGGCTAAGTAGAATGGTATTAGTCAATGCTTAATTTTAAAGTTTGCTTCCAAAATTTTAAGAAAGGTATGTCTTACTTGTTTCAGCAAAAGAAGCCCTAAATAGAGACGTTACCAAATTGTGTTATTCTGGGCAAATTTCTCAATGCGCCAGTTTACGTATTTGCCTTAGAAGACAACTCTAACAAATGTGCCTACTCTACTCTGACTGTCATTGTAAAACTGGACAGAAAACAGAGGATACCAGCAGTGGGGGTGTGGGGCATGGGGGTAGAGGAGACCAGTGGCAGTAGAAACAAGATGTAAATTAAAACCAGACGTGCGGCTGCGAGACTCGCTCTGTGGCGGGGGAGGGGCTGTTAACTGAGGGGGCAGGAGGTGAGCCTGCAAGTGGTGTGCGCGGCAAAAGTGATCGCCAGCGATGGCCGGGCACCATGACGATAGAGGAGAGCCAGATGGCGCCTCTGCTAGTCATTGTGCATGTAACCGCACGCTCTATGCCACCCCAAAAAGCTGTTGTCTGACTTTTGAAAGCCCACTCACTAAATGTCTAGCCAGTGCAGCGCATGCGCTGGCTTAGACAAGACCTAAAAACTAATTAGGTTAATCGGATACTCTCCTTTCAGACCACGGTCTTGGTACACAAGATGGAAACCAGTTGAATTAGTTGAAAGCTGCAAGTAACTTGCCGTTTTGTTTGACAGCAGGATCTTTCAGAAGCCATTTCAAACTACCAAGAGTCAAAGCTTCTACCAAAATGTATGCCTTGAAGTGTCTCCAGGGAAAATTGGCATGCCCATCTTATGCTCACCTCCTGAAATTGTCAGCCACATTATTTTCAGCTTTAACTCGTGGCTCTTGTCTTTCAAGGGAAATATGCCACAATGTTAAATCTGATGCAAGTTAAAGCTGTAATCTGTTTTTAATATCTTTATAAATGTTGGCCAGACACATTCGATTATAGTTTGGACTCCGTGGGCAGGTGTTGGCTCGAGGCAGCATTTTGTAAATACCTACATTTTGTTTATATTGGAATACGCCTCTCTTGCAAATATATTCTGGTAGGAAATCTTCAACTCTGTCCACACTGGCTCATGGAGGACAAACCTGTCAGATCTCTTTCAAGCATTCGGTTTACAGACTCAAAGGCCTAATCATATGACAGCATTATTCCTTAAGTGTCTTTTTGAATCAATCAACTTTTCAATTCACTTGCATAAGGGTGCAATTGTAGCCAAAAAGCATACCTGGTCAATTATAAACTCCTTGCGAAACTCTGGGCATTCAGATGTAAATACGCATTTCTCTTTATGTATGCGAGATTCCAGCCTTGAAGTTGAGGCTTGGAGTTTATCCAACTAAAGATGGGCCTCCGAAATGGCTACATGGTGGCCAAATAGGAATTGCCAGCTCTGGTTATCCACAGGAAACTGTTACATATAATTTTCCAAGTCGATTAAGTGCCCGTCAAATCTTAATAAAACCTCAAATATGTCTTGTTTTTTCAAGCAGTGGTAAGAACGTGTGTCAAGCCCTTATTTTATGTTTATCTGAATTCTATTCCACTTACTTGCTGGTTTAAGTGACCCTAACCTGTTTTGCTATTGAAAATTCAGCTGTTTACCTATTTAATCATTTACGTGAATTTACTATCCTTAAGTAATATTAAGCTATAGTATTTTTGTTGTCATTTGAAGGTTGAACAAAGTGAATCATTCAACTGTATGGACTTTAGCATGTTTGCACATGTTTTGCACCTGCCCTACTGCTGAGTAATGCTTGGTCATAAGATAGCAGATGTAGCGTATTTGGCCTTGGGAAATGACTTGGTTGGCAGGAAATGTTAATGTCTTTAGTAGGCAATGATGAGATTATCCGCTAGCACACATGCATAATGCACTTTTGAGATTTATTTTGCTACTGTATTAAAAGTTTGAAATCACTGGGGAAAGATTATTTGGTTATCTATCATTGTCCATAGATCTGCTTTATATATGATGGAGTAAACTTAAACTAGGCTTTTTAAGTTGAATAACCTTTCTGTCACTCACGTAATCCATAAGAAGCTTTCTAACAATATGCACTTTAGCTCATTTGCACACGTATATTGAATGATTTGCACATGTATTGCTGACAAATGTACGGTTAGAAGTTAGTGGATCTAGACTTAACTTTTTCTAAAACTATTTAATTGTAAGATATGCAGTAAAATTGTTCAACTACTTCTGTATCTGTATTTACCCAATCGTTAAGGTAGTGCTCAATTTACTTGTTCACTAACGGGCACATGGCACTTTTGAGAGAGCTCCTTTTAGCATACTAAATCTGTCTGGGTTGAATCACTGGAGAAGAATTACTGCGTGTTTATCATTGCTTGATAAATGTTCATATCAGCAATGTATTGTATTTTAACTTGTGCTCTATTATGTATGTATCTGGTATTTGTAAAGCACAAACTAATTACTCCTAGGGATCTCAGGGGGCTGCCGGGGAGATAAGTGAGCTAGTGCTTAGCTCGTGCCGGGGATCAAACAGTGAGCTTAGCGTTCCAGAGTCTGCTGCTTTGGCCGCTGCATCACACCTCTCCCTTATGATATTAGTTTTATTATGCTCGAAGTGATTGTAATGATTTCATCAATCGACCAAATTGACTCCTACTACAGCTTGTATTTGAAATAGAAGTCATAGTTAGACTGTTCATAACCCAGAAGAAATGCTGCACTAACCCTAGGCAAGATCAACTAGATAGCAAAGCAGTAGGTCCGTGGCACAACTAAGTAGTGCAATCGCCTCTGTAGTAAAAGTAAGACTAACCCCAGGTACAACTTTAAGTGAAACAAAGGGTTTTTAAGGCAAATACCAATGATGGTGTCTATGGAGGAAGTCCCAAACTGTCAAGGTGTAACACAAGGGATATATTTAGCAGGTGCTACTGTAGAGGGTTTGTCATTTACCCAGAAGCAACTAAAGTGCAAAATGTAAAGAATCAAGTAAATCCTAAAGGGCACCATGTAAGCTTGGAACATTGGTCCCACTAATGTCAGTTTGTTTCGGGTGCTGACGAACATTCAGTTAGAAGTCCTCAACTTTAATATGATCCATGGGCTCCGAATACCTCAAAGTACTATAGACTTCACCAGTGGGTACTTGTGTATCAAACTATGAGCTAAAGCAACTGTACACATTTTTCAGAAATCTGAGACCCCCAGTTGCAGCACCAGTACAGACCTTGTCCGAGGAGCCAAATCAGTGTTTGTGTGGGGCTCAAAAGGGCAGATAGGAGCTCCTTAGGGCTACCAGGCAGGTGGTGTACTGCTAATTAGTGTTGCAGTTCTTGATGGCATCTCTACAGCTCCCATACCATGGGTCATTTCTTGTTGCTTCCGAGGCTATCTAGCCAGCTTTATTGAATATGTACTTAATACGATCCATGTGGCTCCTGGTCAATTTCCTCTACACTCCAGGAAGAATATGGCTTTTCTCTTGACCAAAGTCCTGCTTCACCATCTCTGGGCATTTCGGAGATTTTCTTTCTCAAATACAGATATTTGGTTTCTCCAGAGTGTTAATGCAAGTCATCCGCTGTCATATTAGGGTCTCCGCTGTAGGTCAGGCGGCAGTGGAAGGAAGCCAGAGCTTACAAAAGTTCGTAAACTTTACATTCCAAGCTCTCCCTGCATTAAGGAACAGTGTGTTCATTTTTAATAGTGTGAGAAGTTGGCCTGGTATGTGCTGTCTACTAGTTAGTGATGTATGAAAACAGTGGTCCTTAAACAATTAAGATGACAAGATAAATATAGATTAGAATCAATGCTATATTCAGAACGATTTAATATAGTAAACTTCGTGATCCCCCTTGTATTTATTTATCTTTTGAGAACTCTGCTTTCTGACCCACCGTCCCTTCATGCCTTATTCTCCCCTCCTTAGTCTATAGTCCCTTTTCATCATTTCACCATAGATGGTGCCCTTTGACGTATGCTTCACGTCAAGAGCATTTAAACCGTGAGCACAGCGCGAACGCACTGTCACTCGGCCAAGCTCTATTGAGGACACTGCAGTAAATCAGTAAGCACTGGCACCCTCACCCTCATTGTTGACCTTTAACCTTTTGGTTGTAATGATTACGGCGTCCTACCATAATGCTCGTTACTATTTCTTTAATGTATTATCACGCTACCGGAGATCTGTCCTACATTGGTTGACTCCCTTTTTATCCGGCAGAGATACCCTTGTCTCACGAACGGCTATGATTTGTTGTAGGTGAGCGCTTGGATTCTTTTCACTCTAGTACTTACTAAGACTCCCACCCTGCTACTATTATTGGTTTTTCCACAGTAGGACCTACCTTAGCATGGTTTCATTTTATTTAACTTCTCCCTCAGTGGTTCTACAATTCTATACCCGGTCTACATATAGACCCTTGATATGGAACGCGTGCCTCCACTGACTCTAGTTCCTACTCAGCGTGCCAAGGTGAGCCACGCTTTTGTATCACATGCCCTTTCACATATGTCGTCCTTTTTGTATATTGGTCTCCTCTCCATTGTGATCTCGTTGCGCTAGTCTCGAGCGATGTGCCTACTTCGTAGCGGTTGGTTGTTTCCGGTAAACGGCATGCTACTTTTGTAATCGCACCGTATTCGCCACACGTTTTACTCTATCTGTAATCGGGGCACCTTACACCTCTGCTTGGTAGAATAAGGGCCTTTCTTCCGCGCATTGGCCCCTTGTATTCACACCGCTCACATCCCACCCTAGAATTCCGCTGATATCCTTTTCCTGCCAATCAATCTCATCACTTGCTGGCTAGACGCATGTTCACATACACAGCGTACTTTAATGTCCATCACGTCCACATCACGTGAGGTTTCAAATTGAGATCTAATACAGCTCCATCACTATTAGGTTGCCCTAATTCTGTCCTTTTACCCCCTTTTTTTTCTCCTCCCACGCCCGTTTTCCCACAGGCAATTTCTCTTAAATCAGGCATGCACTAAATCATTGTCCTGATGATGATCCTACTATCACCGTGAAAGTATCGAAACGTGGTCTACCCAAACAAAACAGCTTGCACATTAATCCATTGTGTAAAAAAGTTTGCTGAATGTTTTTCTAAGCTTGACACAATTGATACTTTACAAGCTATAACTGTCTTGCCTGAAATGTCCTTGTGTGTTTTGTAATTATGTTCCCTACGAGATACAGGACTGTGTCCCACGGGAATTTTTATTTCCATATTTGTTTATTGATTTATTACTATGTTAAATTGTTTGTCCGGCTGGACATTCTGAATATAGTATTGATTCTAATGTATATTTATCTTTTCATAAGTCACCCAAGGTCCTTAATCACCTTGAGGGTTCCCTTGTTCTTCTCTTAATATATGTCTACTAGTTAGTGGGCACCTTCTGCCAGTCCAAACAACCCTTATTGATTAGGTTAAAGACCACCTTTATTGAAAGCTATCCTAGTGCTAGCTATGGAGAGCAGCCTTCAGGCTAAGTCTCGAAGGAATGTAAAGCAGCTTGTTTTACCAGATTAGAACCTCCTGAATGACCAAATGAGAGAACCACACAGGAGATATAAGAAATATGTATTTATTACTAAACATTCTACTCTACTAACCTCCTTATGAGATTGGAGAACTAAGTACACAATATTAAATCACTAGAACGACCGTAAATTTTACAATACACAGTGGGCTCCAGGGGTAGGCCAAACCATATACTAAAAGTGGTATAACCACCACGACTAGACACGGTGCCTAGAGCACATATAATCACTGGGACCCCAAGGTAGTGGCACAGGGGACCCACGGAGGACGGGTGCAGTGTGTGAACAAAGGCGTGAGTTCCATACAACTCTATGGGAAAGTCGCGGTTGGAATTTTAAATATTAAGGACACTTCGGAGAGGACTTTAAGCAAACCCAGTTAAACATGTACGGTTCTAACGCCAGCACCCTTGAGAGTACCGAGCTACCAGTGTTACCTATCCCAGAGGAGCCGGGTGCATAGGGGTCAAATGATGTCTGAAACCTTCGTGGTTTTCAATGGCGTGATGTGGAAAAGTGCTGCTGCCGTGAGGCTGAAAAGTGTCCGGTGTGATCCAAGCCTGGATCGTAGATGAGAACCTGAAAGCAGAGGGGACAGAGTTTGGGTCACTTCAGTGACCAGGGGCACGATGGACTAATGCCCACCGATGTCGTGTTTCAGGTGAGAAGAGGTGAAGCTCGACTCTGCAGCCACGGGGACCAGGAGACGTCGACGACCAAAGTCCGGAGGTGAGCTGTCCCACGAAGGATGTTTTGTGCTGGTTGGGTGGGGGGGGGGGGGGGGAGGGGGGGGGGTCAGTTTTTGGATTGAACACCAACAAGCCTTGGCAACTGCAACCCATGCAGGCAGAGGAAAGATGCTTGGCTGAGGACCAGCAACGTCCTGGGGACTCCAAGCAATGGAGTGTGGGGTCACGTCTGGAGCAACCAGGAAAGCCCATGGAGAGTCCGTTACCTTCACAGGAACCCACAGGCCAACAGACCAGGGATCGCGAAGGGACCTCGCGCTGAATCACAAAACACCAGCCCACGGAACACTGAGTGTAGGCCGGAAATCTTTGGTGGAAATACTGCTCGGAGTCTGGACTAAAAGTAGCCCAAAGCACAGCCTCCAGGATCGCCAAAAAGCATATGCTGCTGCAAATGTACGCGGTGCATAGGGGTTCGGGTTGCATGGTCCCCACGAGGGATACTGGCCTTAGAATTGCTGAGAGCACAGGTCGACCTCGGGAACCCACCTCCTGTGTTGCAGAAATCTTCAGAGTCCTCAGGAGGTGCAAACCGGTCAGATGCGTTTTAGGTGCCTGCCTTGCAGGGAAGTAACTCCTTTACTCCGGGGGAGATTCTTCAGTTATCCAGCGTCGTGCAGATTGTCAAAGTACCTGGTTTCTGTACCAGAGTTTAGTCCAGGTAAAATCTAAAGTCCTGTAGTCGGGGTTCCTACTTTATAACCAAGGAAGGGGTGGGACAAACTCTGGGGACCCACCTATCGGAGGGTCAGGACAGAGGGGTGGCTACACCCATGTCCTTTGTCCAGTTTCGCACTAGAGCAGGAGCAAATGGCTCCTGCAACCGGTTTAATCTGGACTATGCACAGGGACACCAAATGTGCCCCCAGTGCAGACATCAAAGCGCACTCAGTGCACCCACCCTGCCCCAATACACAATCTTGTCTGGGAAGTGGCCACACCTCCCTGTGACTGGAAACCTATTGTCAAGAGTTCCCCTGCTCGAGCTTGGCTCAGCAGCAGGGCAGACTCGTGTCTGTGGCTGGCATCCTCCATTTTGTGATGCCCCGGTTGAGAAAGCTGGTACCGGGTAGCCCGGTATGTCACATTTGCCCCTCTTTGACACCAAACACATGTTTCCATGCAGCCGTTTTAAAGTTGGCTTTTACTGCGAGGTTATAATGCATTTAAATATATATGGTTGGCTGCATCACAAACCACCCCAGAAAATAGGTTCTGAAGGCTGCAGAGGGGCTCTGCTCATGCAGGTGCACCCTCTCACATAAAACCCAGCACCCTGCTTTCCGGATTGATGAGGCCTGCCATAGGGGTGACTGATAGGTTTATATGTGCAGTGATATAGAATAGATAGTGAACCAATATCTATAAGTGGTGCATGCAGCACTTTACACAGGCTGCTGTAGCAGACCTGTGGTGTCATTTTGGATGGTCTCTCAGGGGTGGCACAATACATGCTGCAGCCCCTGGGAGGCCTCTGGGGTACCTATGCCCTGGGTACATAGTATACCACATACTAGACTTATAAGGGTACCCCAGAATCCAATCTGGAGTGTACCTAAAGTACATGCAATCAATTTAGAGCAGAAAGCGGCTAGACTGGGGTCCCGGATAGCAGGATCCCAGTCAATCTAAGTCGAAAACAGTGAAACATCAGCAAAAAGTGGGGGTAACTATAAGAAGCAGATCCTACTCCCCAACACATGTTCTTGATTAATATTCTGTAAACATTAGAATCTCTGCCCACATAGGGTCCTATAACACTTCCATAGTGAGAAACATCTTGCACCTTAATCAGTGATCTAAATAACCTCCAAGTGTGTGTATATATACAAAATCCTAGTGGGGTTAAAGTACTTGTAGCTTTTTTTGTGTATTTTTCATTTGCTCCGTTGTAGAAAATGAGGGGAAAGGAAAAACTGTACTGCTGTCACTTTTGGGCCATCAAGAGGCACCCCATGGCAGCATGCATCACAGTGAAGTTTGCTCCCTCACTTTGTTTTGACAATCTTTGACAATTGGGTCTTCCTCAAACCTTTGCTGCCATTCTGATACCTGTTTTGCAAAATAGGGTGGCTGTTTAGATTTAATAAAGATACCCTTGATGTAGAACTGGTGTATAAGCTAACTATTTATCAATTGTTTCCTTTTCATTAACATTCATAACCATTTGAGCAGCCACTCTTGTTTGGAAGTGTAAGGGCTATGAGAAATGGAAGGTTGAGAAACTCCCAACATGACTTTGTCTTCGTAACTATTAGCTCAATGCTAATAAACCTGCATAAACCAAGATTTCAGATTACCAGCTCATGGGTTTATTTTTAAAAAATTATTACAGAAAGCAAGAAGGAATTAATTTGGAATTGGCATTCAAAATAACCATAGTATAATTCTGTTAGTTCTCTTGCAGTTCAACTGGCTCAGATGAAAATCCAAGGGAAGGCGAAGTACAAATCACTGGCTTAGTATAAATCCGTGAAAGTACCAGCATGGAATCTACCTCCAAAGAAATCAGCTAAGACTGACTCCACCCCCAAATAATGTAGCTTTTATGAAGTTTCAGTGTACAGAAGCCACATACATTTCATAGTATGGCATAACCAGGTTGGGCTAACAATACTGCAATCACAAATCAATAAATATTCTGGTGGGCAAAATACGTCTAGAGACACCTACTTCCTAATGTGTAGGAATCTGGCTCTCTATATAGTGCACCAAAACGAGGTACACTGTGGAGAGTCCAGGCAACCCTTATTGGTCTGCACAGGTAACAAATCCAAATGCTCTCTGTGCTAGTGGGGGCAAGCAGTTTAGGCTACTCGGAGGGTAGTGTATTGTTGCACTCTTGGGCAATAAATGAAAGACCCACTCAAGAATATATCTGATACCAATTTAGAAAATAACACTTTTTTAATATACATTTCATGACCAAGAACCTCGGTATCCAGGTACTGATATTGATAGAAATTTTTCAGAGGTAAGTAAAAATGTTTACTTAAATGTTTCTCTACGCGATAGTTTTCATATTGGGGGGGGGGGAGCATCAATTGCAATAGGTTTCTGGGGCTCACCTTCAGGACTCGAGGTAGTAGGGGGCCAAGGAACAAACAACAATCATTAGTCTTCACCTGTCCTGGAACATCAGGATGCAGAGGTGCTTGTTGGGTTGGTAGGTTTGCGTGCTACACCAAAGGAGAGAAGGGGGGGGTGCCACTTAGAAAGAGGCTGGAGAGGGGAACTTGGGGAATAGTCCGGGAGCTCCCAACAGGTGGAGGGCTCATGAGGGGGTCCTGGGCGCAAGAAACCACTGTCAGTTCTCTGGAACCTGGTTAGAAAGTGGTTAGGTTGGCTAGGCTTGTGCACCATGGGTGCTCATTGTTGTAGGGCTTGCCGGTTGAGGGGACAAAGACAGCTGAGCCCCTGTCGAAGCAGATATCTGCAGTGCTGATTTCCTCAAAGGCTGCTCGGTCAGGTAGCCGTTACGCTCCATATTGGACTCAAACAGGCTTTGGTTGCTGCAAGGGGTCTGGTACCCTGGGTATTGGTGCTGTGTGGCTCCAGTTGGTCCTGGTGTCTCCTAACTTGGTGGGGAAATGGATCTGACCTCCTGGAGTACGATTACCTCTTCTTTCCTAGTCCTTTTAAGGTTCAAGGTCACAAACCATACATAGTTTATATAAGGCAGCCATGTGTGCGGCTGCACCAGTGTTTGTTAATTAACACAGCAAGACAAGAGCTTCGTCATCTTTAAATTTCAATTTCCACAGCAGCGTGAGCATGTCTTCTGAGAACCAGTCAATTCAAAAGGGAGAATCTATTGCTAATCTTTGTACAACCGTTCAAGTCTGTCTTTCTGGCCTCCAGCCAAGTAACAGATGATCCAGTGGAAGTTTCAGCTCTCTTGGCCAAGGGAGCTATAGAGTTCCGATTTCAGAAGTAGGCTGTCCGCTACTTTGTAATATCGAAAAGAGCAAACTTCTAGGTCCTATTTTGGACCTCTGGACTGTCGATCTCTTCCTCAAAAAGGAAGAATTCAAGATGCTCATGTTGGTTCAGGTCTTGTCTGCCCTAGACCAGGGAGACTGGCTAGTAGCGTTGGACTTGCAGGGCGTGTATTTTCACATCCCCATCCTGCTGGCCATCAGGCGCTACCTGCGGTTCAAGGTGGGCAGCAAGAACTTCAGTTCACTGTGCTCCCCTTTGGCCCAACAAGTGCCCCTCGGATGTTAACCAAGATGATGGCGGTGGTTGCAGCTCATCTGCGCAGGTTAAGGGGTATCGGTCTTCCCCCTACTTCGACAACTGACTGCATGCACCTTTCCCCCAGGCTTTATTTTCCCACCCCCAGACTTTGGCAGAACACCTGCATTCGCTGGGGTTCTATATAACCGTGCCAAAGTCACACCTAACTCTTTCTTTGGTGCTTCCTTTTGTCCGAGCGGTTCTGGACAGTGCAGTTTCGGGCTTTTCCTACTGAACAGTCCAGGATATTCAGGTTATGATACTGATGATTGAGCCTCTGCCCTGGATTTCGGTGAGTGGCTCTGAGGCTGGCCGGGACTCATGGCCTATCTCCTGTTGGTAAATCAAACCAGATAGCTTATGTGGGCTCTACAGAGGGGCCTGAAGGTTCAGTGGGTGCTCCATAAGGGGGACTCTCTTGAGACCTGGTACAGATCTTGGCGGGAACTGCAAAAGACCTGCCTTGATAGTTGATTTAACACGATTGAGTCAGAGGCAGACCTCTCTCTCTTCTTCAACCAGATCACACAGTAATGACCGATGTGTCGCTCCTGAGATGAGGTGCCCATCTGGGCGAGCTGGAGATGAAGGGACTCTGGTCTCTGTGGCAGTTGGGGCTCCATCAACTTGTTGGAGCTTTGGGTGATCCAGCTAGCATTGAAAGCATTTCTTCTGTCAAGTGGAGGTTTGTGCAGGTGTGGACGGACAATACCACCATGTGGGACTGCAACAAGTGGGGCGGGGTGGGGCCTGGACCCTTTAGGAGGCTCTAAGCCTCTGGAAATGGCTGGAACAGCAGGGCATGCCCTGGTGGCTCAAGACCTGGCATATTTTCTGAACACTAGGGTGGACGATCGCCGATGTCTAGCGGATCACAAATGGTGTCTCCAGTGGGAGGTAGCACATGGTCTCTTTCAGCAGTGCGGAGAGCGTTGGTTAGATCAGTTTGCCTCTGAAAAGAATGCACTATGTCAGCAGTTTTGCGTGCAGGAGTTTCCAAGCGTGCTATTGCTTGTCACAAGTGGAGCTCAGGTCTCCTGTACATCTTTCTGCCCATACCACTTCTGCCCAGTGTTCTCAAGAAGATCAAGAACTGTGCTAAAGTCATTCTTGTGGCTCCTGCCTGGGCACAAAGGGTTTGGTATCCAGAGCTTCTTCGGATGACCATCGATCCTCTGATCAGGCTACCCCTTCAGTAGGATATTCTGTTGCAGCAGCGGGGGAAGGTCCTCCACCCGAACCTGTTAACGCTCTACCTCCTTGTGTGGAGATTGTGCTGTGACAGTTGATGGCTTTTGACCTTCCTCCCGAAGTATGTAATATTTTGGCAGCCTTCCACTGAGACTGTATACGCCTGCCATTGGCCAAAGTTTGTCAATCTTTGTACAGAAAGGTCAATTGACCCTCTTTCTGCTTCTCTAACTAATCTTTTTATCCTTACCCTTGCCCAGCAGGGCTCTGCTTTGGGTACTCTAGGATTAACTTTCTGCTCCGTCCTCTTTCTTGCAGCTGCTGCATCAACCCTCCTTGTTCAAATTGCCTATTGTAAATAGGTTTCTAAAAGGGCTTGTACTTTTCCACCTACGCCCTTTATGCCACAGTGGGATCTCGTTGATTGTCACATCTCATGTGTGTTCCCTTCTGAGACTTTACACAATTGTCCTCTCCGTCTGCTTACCATCAAGACAGCCTTTCTAGTGGTGAAAACATCTGTCTGAAGGTAAGTGAGTTTCAGGCTTTCTTTAAGCCTCCCTACCTTATGATAGTCTTGGACAAGGTGGTGATTCGCATCTGTAGCTAATTTCTTTCAAAAGTGGTGACCCAATCTCATCTGTGTCAATCGGCCACATTGCCCACCTTATTTGCTCCTCCGCATCTCTAAGGAAGGCGAGCGTCAACATCGTCTGAACGCAAAAAGTGTTGTCCTACTATGACCGCTCAAGACTTCCGGGTGGGCGACCAACTCTGTGGGTTACGTGGGAGCTAAAAACAGTCTGGCAGTGCAAAAGCAAACCAATGGCGCGATGTCATTGTCTCTCAACATCTGCTACACCCTGGCTAGGAAGCTGCATCCTGAGGGCTTACAAGACCATTTGACCCGAGGGAAGGTTGTGACCACTGCATTGGCTTGTGGAGTCAGTCCTGGACCTCTGCCAGGCTGTAACGTGAAATTCACTACACAAGTTTGCGAAACGCTACTACTTGGACAGTTGGGTCCGTAGGGGCAGGCAATTTGCCAGTTTAGTTCTGCAGGACTCTTTAGTCTAGTGAATCTATGCGCAGCTGTAAAACTGGCTCTATATATACTGCATTTGATGTACACATTCAGTCAGCAAATAGTCTCACACACTCAAACTGAACTCCAGGCCAATTGTTTTGTATAAAAAAATATACTGTTTTATTTCTAGAACCAAGCAAGCCTGGTACAGGTAAGCATATAAATACTTTGCAGTAGTAATTGTCTTGTTTGAACACAGTTCAGATCTGCAGTATAACTGGTACTGGTTTTGATTACAGGTTTAAGAAAGCAGTTTGCAACACATTGCAGGTATAGTACATTCAATTAAATGGTCTTTTTAAGTAAAATGCAGTTAATTACTTTTCAAATGACTTTTCTAACCACAGGACTGGATTCTAGATTCAGCCCTGGGACATTTTATGAAAACGGGTGAGTAAATGCGTTTTGGGTAAAGGTATGATTTTCAAGGAATATTGTATTTCAAAAGTTGACACAAACTTTTTCACATAGAATCACTAATGTTATCCTATTGGAGGAAATTCTCTTAGCAGGTAAGTTATGTTATCGTTACTTTTTCTTACTCCGTGCTGGATCCTGGAATCAGCACTGGGACATTTCCTGAAAACAGTTGAGAATGCGTTTTGCGGGGGAGGAGCCAAGATGGCGACCGGGACGGCAGCGTAGACTCCCGGCTCCGTGAACCTCCGTATCCCGCACGGATATCCTGCATTAGATCCTCAGCCTGCGCTATGCGCCCGTGTTTGTGAATGAGAGCGGCAACCGATCGAGTGACTCCGAAGTTTCTGGCGGCTGTACCGCCGGAGAAACGTGTATTTGCAATTTGCGGCCTGTGCGGCCCTGGAGCCGGGACCTCGAGTGGACACCTTAGCCGGGTGGCAGTTTAACAACAGCGGCCTTTGGTGACTGGGTGGAGTCGGACTGCCGGATCGGTGCGACTATCGGCCTACATTTCGCCGTGGTCGCTTCCTACCACTAAGCGGAGCGGAACAAGTGCATGCCCGGGGTGGCAGTTCCACGACTCTCCGGTGATTGCCTCTGCCTTCGACGGTGAGCTGCCCGAACGCCGCCCGTAACTCGCCCTGATTCCTGCGGGCTGCTCCCGGATTTTCGCGGGCGCTGGTCCGTGGTGGAGACGACGGTTGCCTGTGACTACATAACGGATACATTTTTGGTCTGCCTCCGGAACCCTGTTTGCCAGCGACATGGACCTTGGTGCGCTTGCCCCTGGGTCCCGGTCCCAATACGGGTTGGACCTACCCGGCGGCCATCTTGTCACGATGAAGTCTACCATCCTGTCCACCAGGTCACAGCAGGAGCGGGAGTGTGCGACTCTGGGGAGCGTAGCGGAGCGATCGCAGAGAGCTGTGCTGGGGTACTGTGACCTTCTCGAGGCTCTCGGTGCCCTTCATTCCACCTTGCTTAATGGCGTTTGGGTATTGGGGAGTAGGCTTGATGGTGTGGCATCAGCGTTGGGACAGTTGCGGCCTGCCTGTCCTCAGATACACAGGGACTTCCTGCACTGCACTCAGGACGACAATGTCGGGGCCACCCCTGTGACTAGTGACCAGCTGGAAACTCCGGACAGTTTAATATTGTGTGATCGGCTGGCTGTGGGTCTGATCTGTCCCGGAGGTATTGGACCTGAGTGGGGGGGGTGGCCTTGTCCGGTGCGCGGCCTTCGGCGACCCGGGGAAAACTCAAGCAACGGTTGTCTACTCTGGCTGATTCCGCCTTCCTGGACCTTGTGTGCAGTGCAGATCCTGGGGCAGCACTGGGAAAGACGTTCCTCCATAATGCTGACTGGGTTGGTACTCAGAGACTTCCACCCCGCCGGGGTGCGTCGCTTCCTGGTCGTTTTTGGACGCTCCTTTACCGTGTAGCATTGGACATGGCGCCGGGTCGAGGGGTATGCATGGGCGGATTTGCCAAGAGTGGCCAAGGATAAGAATGATCTTTCAGAGGTGGTCGGCTAATAGGCGGGCGGGCTCGGGGTTGCGTGCTCTCATGGTATAACTGTCGGTATAGTAGGTGCACAATGCTCCCCATCTTTCTTTGACATGGTCGATTTTGTGTTGCTTACTGTTTGCTTTGGGGGAAACATAATGTGCGGGAGGGAGACGCCGGGGGCATGTTTTGAAGGCCCTCCTCCAGTTTATTAATACTCTCTCTACCCCCCCTTCTGGTGGGGTTCTTTTCTTACTCCTTTTTCCCTGTTTCTTCTATATTTCGGGTCTGGTTCCAGGGCGACAGGCACACTGCTGGGGGGGGGGGGGGCGTACTCATCTGCAGAGGTGCAGGGTGGGGGGTTGGGGGAGGGGATTCTTTAGTCTTTAATCTCTTTTTTCCATGGCCTCCTTTTTCTTCTCTGATTCTTCTTGTTTTCTCTTTTCTGGGATCAGCGTGGTACACCTCCTTTGTTGTGAATCGTTGCCTTTTCATGTGTGCCACAATTTCCGGGGTGTTCTCTGGGCTTTAGGGCAGGGGACTGCAGGCGCAGCTGGGCATGATATTCTTCCCCATCCTGAATTTCCTGTGTCTGCGCCATTGATCCAATAGATTGCTGTTTATTGCTTACGTTTATCATTCTGCCTGCCTCTTATCGCTGTTGGGAAATTGTTCGGCACCTGATCCTTCTGTCTTTTTCCATTATAAAATGAAAACCCTTTTTATCCTGGTGTCCTACCTGCGCTGTTCACTGGCCAGACTATATTAGTATGAAGATTCTGCTCCCCGAGGTGCTACCTGTGTTAACATTTGATCTCTGTTGCTCTGACTGCTTAGCGGCCGGCCCCGGGGGGTTGTAGGCCCATACTTGTTATTGATTTAAATGTCAATAAAGGATTTTCAAAAAAAAAAAAAAAAAAAAAAGAGAATGCGTTTTGCTTGATCTGCGGGTTTTTTTTTTTTTTTTTTTAAGCAATATTTGCAGTTGTCAAAAGTCGACACTTGGAACCTTTTTGAGAGAAAGTGTCAATGTTATCCTATTGGGGATAGGAGGACTCCGGTTGGTGGCTGCTGGCAAGCAGGTCACAAGGTTGTGGGAGCAAAGCTCCTAGGGTTAAGCTCTGGGCACGTTGTGGACCAAGTTGGCACCATAGGGACACCCTCAGCAGCGCTAGGGCAGCTGGGTGCAGTTTTGAGGTCGGTGCCCTGTTGAATTCAATGGAGATTCTCCGGGACAGACACTGCAGGCTCGGGGACTAAGTTCTTCCAGGAGTGACCACCACTTCGAGGGGTAAGTTGGGATGTAGCGGGATGGTCAGGCACCCCTGGGCTGGGCACACAAGGCCGTGAGGCGTCTCGTGCAAGGGTGCCTTTAGACATTGGGTTTACTTACCCGCTCGGGCGGGGGGGGGGGGGTTCCTGGATTGGGGCTACAGGCGTCTGGAGGCTTGAAGCAGGTCAAGTGTTGCCGGATCTCTGGTCCGGATCGCCGGGGGAGCTCCTCGTGGTGTTTGTTCACTCAAACACAGGCCGGGCTCAACGGGTGCACTGTGCTGGATTCGAGGTTTGTCTGGCACCAGAAGCTGCAGTTCAAACACGTCCTGTGTTCACGGGAGAAACGGCTTCCTGTGTTCACGGGAGAAACAGCTTGGAGAGTGAATGCAGGCCGATCCTCCGGGGTTTTTGAGGTTGCTAGCTGCTGGACACGCCGGGGTTTTGCAGGAGCAGGTTTGAGGGGAGACTGGCTGTAGGCCTGGGGCAAAGTCAGTGGGCATTGTCCTCTTGTTAGCTATGCACGGCTTCTCGTCCTTTTCTTGTGGTTGCTGGATCGGAGGAAGGAAGGTTCAGGGTGCCACTAAATACTAAATTTAGGGGTGTTACAGGTAGGTCAAGGACCAATGGGTCCCTTCCATGGGGTGGCTATTCTGCCACTCCAGTGGGGGGGGGGGGGGGGGGGGGAAGGAGAGCCTGTCCCTGGTTGGCTGGGTCCCCCATCCTCAAGATGGTGGGGACTCGAGGTTGTGCTTCACCCCGCCTCCCCCACCTTGGGGGTGGAGTTGGCAGAGGTGGACACCTCTTCCTCACTTTGTTTTTCCTGCCCAAGTGGGGGTAGAACCAGTGGGGAGTACAGCAAGTGGTCTGGTGAAGCTCACAAAGGCGGCATGCCTTTGAAGCTTCTCCTTCGTAAACCCTGCCCATCCTGGGGGGAGGAGGCTTAGCACGTCGTCCCAGGATGTGCATTGTTTCAGGCCCCCGAGAGCAGCAAGCTCTCGACCCAGGGGTCCAGAAACATGTCTGGTGGTGGCAGCCTGCGCAGCCACTCAGTCAGGTCACTGGGAGTTCGTTGAGTTTCAGGAGGCATCTCTAAGATGCCCTCTGTGGTGCACTTTACATGAAATCCCACACTGGCATCAGTGTGGGTTTAATGTGCTGAGAAGTTTGATACCAAACTTCCCGGTCTTCAGTGCCACCATTATGATGCTGTGGAGTTCGTAATGACGACCTCCCAGCACCATATACTCTTAATGGCAGCACTGCACTTACAGGGCTCAGGAATGGACCTGGGCACTGTAGGGGTACAGGGCTCATGCACCTGTACCCTCACCACTAGCATATGGCACCCAGCTAAAGGGGTGACTGATGTATGCCAGGGCAGTAGGTTGTGGGCATGGCACACAGGGATGTGGGCCATGTTTTTGTTTTGCACCCAGATATTCAGCCTGCAAAGGGTACAGGGCCTCTAAGGGTGGCACAATTGGTGCTGCAGCCCTTAGGAGCCTTTTCTGGTCACAGTGCCCTGGGTACATGGGCTACCATTTACCAGGGACCCACCGGTGGCCAGAGCTGTCAGTTGGGTTTTGTTTTGGGGAAAGAACACAGGCCCTGGGGTCCTGATTGGCAGGGCCCTAGAGCATATCGAGTCTAAGAACATCGGTAGTCTGGCAAGAAACAAGCATTGGCATAGCTAATAGGTCTCGCCTTTGGGACCTTATAAGTGTTCAGCCATGCAACAGTTGATGTTGTTGCACCAAAGATATTGTGCTGGATAACTAAACACTTAAGGTCCCAAAAGCGAGACCTATTGTCTATGCATAAACCCCCTACTATAGTAGCTAGAGGTGTGGTGGGTGTTGACATGAGCCACTTGGCTGATAAGGCACTAAAATGTTGACTCTTGAGGGCTTCGTCTGTCTTCAGGTTTGCAGAACCGAAAGAGCTGAGGCGTGTACGCCTACGGCTGACAACTGAGCCAAGTGCATGAAGGAGACAGAGGATTGAATGAATAAAATGTAGATAACCAGAAAAGTAGAGGCATCAGAGGCACATCGAAAGATAATATAGTAACAAATCAAAGTGAGAAGAAAAATAGATTGCTAAATGGTGAAATGAGGAAGGGAAAAAAGGAAGTAACGAGGAAAGATACAAGTATGAATGGTAGGATAAAACATAAATGTGAAGGGAAGAGTGGAAGGAAGTGTGAAACAAAAGAAGGAAGTGTGGAAGGAAGAATTAAAATAGGAACCGAAGGGAAGGGGTTTGGAGGAAAAGAAAACTAAGGGTGAAAGTAGGTTTGGAAAGATGAAAGGACGAGTGAAAGTGGATGAATGAATAGGACTGGAAGACTGCTGGAACAAAAGGATGAATGGAAGGGTGGAAAGATGGAAGAGTGCATGGAAGGGAGTTGGGTGGCTGGATGAGTTGAGAATGGAAGAAAAGATGGGTGAATGGATGAACAGTGAAAGGATAACTGGGAGGATCGATAGGACAGGAAGGAGGGATGGGTGAAAGGATGAATGAGTGATTAGATGGAGATTAGGTGAAAGGATAATGGAAGAGAAAGTGATTGATAGAAAAATGTGTGGATGGAAAGGTTAAATGGTGGATAAATGGTTCGTGGATTAATAAACGTATTGGCTTTGTCATTTACCCATGTTGTACAGCAGCACGGCTGCCGTGTAGCATGACTGAAAGGAAAAAACAAAAGTGGTATAATGCAGGCAGTGCTGGCTGTGTAATACTACAAAGCAGCACAGCTATTTTTTTTAATACTTTTCAGCCATGCAACATGGCTAATAGTTATGGGAAAAGTGCTAGGACGGCGGGCACGGTTTATTATATTGGGGCAAAGGTTTGAAACACGTGTGTGATCTTGCATGAGGGAGAGAGAGCATCCAAAGAGATTATAGATTCAGCCATGGACGTCGCCATCACAGGATTCAGGCAGTTGGCAGGAGCAGCAGTTCTTAGAAGACAAGGATGGCTCAAAGCCACTTCGTTCCGTCTGGAAGTTCAAAATAAGATCTTGGACCTCTTGTATGATGGAGAAGCTCTTTTTTTAAATCATGTGGAGGAGGCCCTCAAAACCATCAAGGCGGACACTGATACCGCCAATTTTTTGGAGATGCTTCAGTTCCGTAAAACTCTTTTTGTGGATTCAGAGGACGAGGACAGCCTTCCTTTAGAGGGGCTATTAGCAGCATTGATACCCTTCCTATTCCTCGAATACTCAGTAGCACTGTCCCCAATTCCAGCAAAGACAACCACCTCAGGCAGCCTATGTCAGTTCCAATAGGGGAAAAACACCAAGGGCTGGCAAAGATGCTAACCGTCGACAATGATATTTTACAGGCTCTGGCTCCAACTCCTCCTCCACATTCTCCCATTCCTTTCCTCCCTACCTTGGAGGCAACATTTACAACTACCTCCACCAATGACAAACCATTATCACAGATTTGTGGGTTTTACGCCTGGTACAATTTGGTTATACACTGAAGTTCTCTAAAAACCAGCAATAACCCCACCACAACCCTCCCTCCAGAGGCATCTCAAGTAAGGGTGGGCGTAGTGCTCCACTCCGCCCGCGGAGTGTGCGTAGTGCTGCCTGCTTCATGGTCCACAAAGTAGGCGTAGCAGGCAGCGCTACGCACACGCCACGGCAGAGCGCAAATGCGCATTTGTGAGGAAGAAGTTGCTGCTGAAGCACAAAGAGGGAGCCCCGGGACGCCGCACCTCAGGTAAGACATTTTCTTACTTTTAAATACTTTAAGTTATTTTAAAATGAGGGCGGGCGGGAGGCGGGTGGCGCGTAGTGGGGCTACGCGGAGTGTGCGAGTGTGCGTAGATTTGGCCACACCACGTGATGCTCCACGTAGCCCCACTACGCCCAGGGTTAATCTCAAGGCTTTTCAACAAGGTGTCAAAGTCATGCTTTGCAAATAAGTGAATGAAAAGGTCCCAGTGTCCCACAGGGGCAAAGGTTTCTACTCCTGTTTTTTTTTTATCAGAAAGAATTTTAGACCTCAGAAATCTCAACATCTACTTGAAAAAACTATTGTTTTGGATGGTCACATTGCAGGAGCTCCTAAACCAGGATGACTTCATGACCACCCCAGACCTCCAAGACGCCTATTTCCACATACACATTTACCCAAGGCACAGGAAATACCTGAGGTTTATGGTTGCTGGAGGCCACTACCAATACCACTACCAATACAAGGTGTTCCCTTTTGGTCACAAGTCCACACCCAGAATTTTTACAAAGTGCCTTGCACCAGTTGCAGCATTTCTCAGACAACACCAACATCAAGTCTTTCCATATCTGGATGACTGGCTGATCAAGGCACCTTCCAAGACAGCAGCGCACTCGTCCACGAATGCCTGCACATCTCTATTCTGGCGATTAGGTTTTACTCTCAGCCTACAAAAATCCAAAGAGAACCTATCGCAAACAATTGTCTTTTAGGAGCCAAGTTAGACACAGTATGCTTAAAGGCGTACCCTGCGGAAGAATGACAACAGTGGCTTCTCATGCTAACAAATTCCACCAGAAGAAAAAAGTCTCTTTCGGTCCGACTTTATAAATCACTCTTGGGAATGATGCCATCATGCAAACTGCTGATCCCATTCTGTTGCCTCAAAATGCGACCCATTCAGGAGGAGCTGGACAAGCAGTGGGTACAATCCATCGGCTCCTTCGACGACATCATCAAAGTCACTTCACGCATGCTAAAAGCCTTAGAGTGGTGGGCAGACAAAAATCACCTGTCAATAGGTCTATCCCTACAACAAAGAACGGCACCTTTGGTGATTACTGTGGCTGCGTCCCTGGAAGGATGGGGAGCTTACCTCCAAGATCTCCAAGTAAGTGGCAAGTGGCATTAGACTCAAGGGCAAACCCACATAAATTTACTGGAACTGAAAACAGTGTATCTGGCCCTCCAAGCTTATCTTTCCAGAATACAACATTCAACAGTGCTCATCCATATGGACAATACCACAATGATGTGCTATGTAAACAAGCAGGGCAGCACAAGATCTCGCCCGAGTTCCAGGGAAGCACAGTAGATATGAAATGGGCTATAACTCACAAAATGTGCCTCGGAGCGGAACACGTTCCGGGGAAACAAAATACTGTTGTGGACACACTCAGCAGGCTCACAACATTATGCCATGAGTGGGAACTATACCAGCAGACCCTACACAAGATCTTTCTTTGCTGGGGTAGACCAGACTTGGATCTATTCGCAACTCCCCAGAACCGCAAATGCCACAGAATGTCATTTGAAGACATTGCACATCTCACGGAAAATAAGGCTGAAACTAAGGCTTACAGTGCGACTGATGCACAAGACATATATGGCCTTATCCGGGAGGTCAGAGCATTTGATATGTCCCAAGGGTCTGTCACACAACAATTACGCCAACTAGAGTATTTAATGTGACGCGAAATCAACTAGAGACTGCATGCCACGACCTTAATGCAGTATCATAAGGCCAGTAGGATTCCGAGAGGTTTAAGTATGCCATTAAAACCCATGATGTTTAAAAATAATAAGAAGTTAATGGACAAATGGTATTCAATCCTTAATAAATGCTCGCTTGACTTACTACTTCTAATAGTAGAGGAATTATCAGTAGTCCTGATAGGCCTGGAACAAGAGAGATCAGAGAGTTACAGGAAGCGGTTAAACAGCGTATGCAACAGAAAACTGGGCAACCACGTTAGAGGAGATTAACATCAAGTTAGATAGTTATGCAAAAGAGATTCATGAGCGTAAGGTCCACAAATTCAGAAGGGACACAATTGATTATAAATTAGATGAGGTGTACTCCTGGGCAGAGGTATACGCTCAGAAGCGCACCTTTCATAAATCAGGCACTACCTCATCGGAAGAAAGCGTGGCACGCATGACAAAAGCATTGGTACCATCCATAATAGACACAACTACTACTGAAACTCCGGTATCCACTACTTCCAAGGTTTCTTTTTTAGAAATCAGCCCTGCAGCCAACAACCCGCCATCAGAACAGGCAGACATTCAGCTAGACCCCTCAAAACATGGAGAGGCAAAAGAGGTGATAAAACCAACAAGCTCAGGGCGCAGGGGCAAGAAACATTAGTTGTTAACATTTCATCAATACAATTGACAGAAGCCCAGATGACATTACTCAATAAGGGCAGTACTTTTGTACCCACTTTTCATTCCAATTCATTTCAGACAGAGATAGGCATGTTTAAAGTTATGAGGAAGCTCACATTACGATATTTCCTTTTTAATAAAGAAACAACTCAGGCTGAGTTAGAGCCCACTGATCTCAAGGAGTTTAGACCCAAAAGCACATTTGTTGCTCCAATCACACACAAGACGCTTGACACCTTTGAAACTCTAGTCAAAAAGGATTTGAGGAAATTACCTGTTCCATCGAAAAAGAGATGTAATTTATCCACGTCTGACAAGAAAGCATTAAAAGCTTTGAGAGAGAATAGTTCCATTATTTTTTCACCAGCAGGGAGGGGCTTTGGTGGTCATGGACCGCAGCTTCTATGAAACTAAGGTTGAATCAATGCTTGCGGATAAGATTACTTATTTACCGTTGAATGAAGATCCCACTAATGAATTTCAAATTATTCTTGAACACATACTAACTAATGCAAAAGATAATGGCTGGTTGCAGCTCCTATTTTGTCTATTGGGACACAGTTACTGGGGAAGGAAATGAACTAAAAATAGGATATATGTGGTCTGACCCCATTGGACAGATGGAGGGGGTCTGTGAGTGACCCCTCATGGGCAAGAAATTATCCCAAAATGTTTTATTTTGGGTCAGCGAGGATTTGCAGATCCACCGTGGTGCTCAGCGCGGTCCCCGTGTGAATTCGTGATGGATCGGTGGATCCAGACACCAATTAAAAAAATACACCTACTCACACACACAACCACTCAAACACTCACTCACACATCCATGCACTTACACAGCCATGTACACACCCACACAGCAATTTACACACCCACTCACAGACTCACACAGCTACTCACACATCCATACAGTAAAACCACTGACAGTCACTCCCACACCTATAGAGTCTCACACACCACAGTCTCACACAGCCCCTTACACACTCAGCCATACACCCACCCATCACACACTTGCATGCCCAATTACACACCCACACATCCATACACCCACTCACACACCTACTCAGAGAGCCAGAAAATCTCTCACACATCCATACAGACACATCCAAACAACCACTAACACACCCTCTCACACACCCATACAGTCACTGATGCATCCACTCAGAGGCTCAGAGAACCACTCACATACCCACTACAAACCCACTTACACACCCACACAGCCACTCACACACCCACTGTATTAAATGTGTTGTTGTTTTGTACTGAATGTGTGTTTTTGGTTGGAGATGGATCCGCGGAGAAGTTGCACATCTGCCTGCAACATAGACGACAGACACCTTATGTGGCCGAGAATCCACAGTTGATCCACAGATCAGAGTGGGAAATTAGAACAAACATTGGAAATGCAATAGGGCTCGCATTTGTTTGCGTTAGAGCAATTGGAATTGTAAATGGCAGTGTCTTTTACCCTATGTGTAGTGGAGTTATGTGGGTTGGATTGGATTAGTTAGTTGTGTAATTGTGTGTCATCAAATTGTGTGGTGGGGAGTGGGTGTGTGTAGTGGAATGATGTGGCATGGTGTGCTCTGAAATTATGTGGATAGTAATTATGTGGTATTGAGAGCACTGTAATTAAGTGGAGTGGGATTGTGTGTTATGGGGTGTAATTATGCGGAAGGGTATTTTGTGTAGTGGAGTGGTATGTAGTGGAGCTTAATTATGTGGTGTGCAATTGACTTTTGGGGCATGATGTGGAATTGTGTGGTGTGGATTGGGTGTTTGTGGTGTGTTGTGAAATTGTGTTGCTGAATAGTATTATAGGGTTTGGCGTTGAATTATGTGGTGTGGGTTGGAAATGTGTGCAGTTGAATTGTGTGGCGTGGAACTGTGCATATAGCTTTGTCTTTTTGGTGACAAAAAGAGCAAATAGGTAAGAGCTAAGCTACAGATATGTGTGTTTGGGTGTAAAAAAAGAGAATTAGAGCTATTGCTGTTGTAAATGTAAATTGTGTTATGGAGTGGGGTGGATGTATGTGATGTGTATTGGAATTCTGTGGGTTTAATTGGAATTGTTATTTGTGGCATTCTGTGGGGTGGAATTGTGTGGTGTAGAGTGGAGTGAATTTGAGTAGTGAAACGATGTGGCATGGTGTGCAGTGGTATGTGGATAGTAATGATGTGTTTTTAGTGTATTGGAATTATGTGTAGTAGGATTGTGTGTCATGGAGTGTATTACGTGGAATGGTATTTTGTGTTGTGGAGTGTAATGTAGTGGAGTTTAATTATTTGGTGTTCTGTTGAATTGTGTGGTCTGATGTTGAATTATGTGTAGTGATTTGGATATATGTGGTGTGTAGTGGAATTGTGTTGTGGAGTGGAATTATGTGGTTTGCTGTTGAATTATGTGGTGTAGGATGATTTGTGTGGAGTTGAAAAGTGTGGCATGGAACAGTGTGGCGTTGCGCGAAGTTATGTTGAGTGGAATTATGTGGCATGGTGTTGAGTGTATTATGTGTATTGTTGGTATGTGGTATAGAGTGAATGTATGTGGGGTGTATTTATGTGGTATTGAGTATCATGTAATTGGATAGAGTTGAGATATGTGGCGTTGAGTGACAGTATGTGGAGTGTAATTATGTTGCGTGGTGTGAAATTATATGGCGCTGTATTATGTGGCGTTGTGTTGAGTTATGTGGAATTGAAAGCTTGTTGTACAGCAGTGGATGTTGTTGATTGTACAAAAACATCCACATCCTTGTTTTCAATAAATTCTTACATTTTCTGTGCACAAAGCTTCAATTCACATTTTTGATAAATCGAGCAGTAGAATTGATGACCCTTGAGTTGGTTTCTTCGCTTTTGTTCTTTGCATCCTGTTAGACCTGGCACCTTGGCGGGAGTTTCCCTTCCACTTTTTGCTGATGTGCTCATTGTGTTTTGTTGGTGTTAGCTGCTCAGGGGGCTGTGCCACTGCTAATCAGTGCCACAGTGCAAGGGCTCCCTTTGGAAAAGTGTATACATTGATTGGTGTCCATGTTTGGCTTATTTGGTTTACTATCAGCCCCTAGTAGAGTGCACCAGGAGTGCCAGGGCTTGTAAATACAAATGCTGCTGGTGGGCTTGCAGCACTGGTTGTGCCACCCACAGAAGCAGCCTAGTAAAATGTGTCTAGGGTCTGCCACTGCAGAACCTGCGCGCGGTCTGGTACTGTCGCGCTGATTGCGCAAGTGCACCTACTTGCCAATCCCCAAACCTTCACTTAACTACATATTAGCCACCCCTCTGGTAGGCCCAAGGGCAGGATGCATTGTAGGTATAAGGTAGGACATGCCCTGATGTGTGTGGCATGTCCTAATAGTGAATTACAGCCATTTTCGTTTTTCACTATTGAAGGCTACCTGCTCTCCATAGGCCAGAATGGGCTGCTGGAATTACTACACGCTGTAATCCCAGTGGACTCAGAGAGCATGGTAGAAAGTCAAGTTTAGTATGCCTGAACTCAGAATAATAAAATACTTCTTTTAGTAAAGTTTATTTTAATATCCTGTGTTTGTAAATACTACTTTTAGAAAGTTAGTATTTACTGACCTGGCCATTTCAGTCCGCCTCCGCTGTGTGTGTGTGTGTTCTGCCTAGTAACAGTAAAGGAGCAGGGCTGGGGAATTCCAGGAGACAGGCTGGCTGCCAGGTGGTAGGTAGAGAGATTACACCAGGATGGGTGGGAGGAGTACACCTTTGACTCTGAATAGACCTGTGCTCTGCCACCACAATGCCGGCTCCGCCCCCTGTGGAGCGGCTGATGTCTCTGCCCTGCTGCTGAAAGGAAAGAGCAGAGTCACCACAACAAAGTGCTCCAAAACTGGACTGAGCCAGGCCCAGGCCCCCTGGCGACAAAGAACAAAAGAATTGTGCTATAAAAGAAGGAGCCCTGCTCCTAAGAAATCAGATCCTGTTTGCGCCAAGAAGAAACTCTGCCCGAAGAGAAGGACCTGGGAAAGCTGCATGGAGGACTACTGTCTCTGACCTGTGAGACTGGCCTGCAGTGGGTGCCTTGCTGCAAGAAGGAGAGGAGGAAAAGACTTGAGAAGAAAAGACTTTGGATCAACTTGTGCTTTAAACAATCTCCAAGGGCTTGCTGGTGAACTTGCCCCCTGAACTGCGCCCCAGGAACAGTGGGCGCTACCTTTCCCCAAGAAGAGGAGAAGCTGCTAGAGGCGATCCTGTGACGCTGACCCCTGAGGACCTGTGTGCCCCTCATCTGAGCACCGCGACATCTGCCACCGGGGCTACTGCGAGCACCGCAAAGACCTGTCTACCTGGTCCAAGCACCGAAAGCATCTGCCCGCCCGAGCCGTAGCTCGCACCGCAAAGAAGAGACTGGTTAGGCTCTGAGCGCCGAGCCTCTGCGACCCCCCCCTGGCCGTGGAAGCCCCTGCAAGGACCTACGAAGCCCTGTGTGTCCTCTCTGTGAAGCCGGCAGCGCAACGCGCTGAAGAAATTGCCCCCGAGCTGCCCCTCCTGCTTCTGACCTCTGGTGCGTGTCCGGAAGCCTAGACGTGCCCCACGAAGCATCGCCATCCTCTGACGTCCAGGGACAGCACCGCGACGTGGGACACCCCTCAACGACTTCTGGAGCCGCCAGGACCTTTGCCCAACAAGAATTTGAAGGAACTGTGCGCAGTGCGCGTTTGTACGACCTGTCCGTTGCTTGATTCGGGCCGTACTGACGCTTGAGACCCACTACGCTGCTCACACGTAAGGCGTGAGCTTCGGCAACCCTCGTAGCGGCCGTACGAAGCGATACGGAAGAGTACGAACCGTCCCCCATTGAAAGTACAGTACGTTGCTCACGCGAGAAGCGTGAGGTTTGGGAAGAGACGTCCAAAACTTAGTACGAAGCGTACCGAAGGCGCTACGAAGCGCACAGAACCCCAAAGAAGCTTATTTTGAATAGAAAAGTGCCATTTTAAGAACTGTGGACTGCCTAAAAGCATTTAAAGTAACTGGAACCTTATTTAAGTGAAAGAACTGTATTTTGACATCCTGCTTGAAGAAATCTTTTATATAAAGAACTTTATTTTGATATAAATACAGCCTTGTGTCTTTGTGTGGTGGGGTGGTGATTATTGTGTGAGATATCTTGAACGCAAAACCTAATGCCCTCGGGAATCTAGCCTGACTGCTCGCGCCACATTGCCTAGAGGGTGAGCTGGGGTTATTTTTAAGAGGTGATCCTATGCCCTGACTTAGAGGAAAGGGTCCCTGCTTGTCGCAAGTGCATACCTGCGCCAACCAGAGACCCCGGATTCTAACACATCCGATTACTTATTATTATATGAGTTGTTGCCGCCCAGGGCTTCCTTTCTTTCTTTCTGCACGTCACATTATCAATCCATGCAGCACGCAATCCTAACTAGCCCTGTATGTCAACTGCGTTTATAATTGAAAGCTGCCCCTAAATAAACTAGTTCCTCCCTTTGCATAACATGTGACCCCACATTAGCTGCGGGGGAGAGCCGTGTATGTTAGAGGCTGTATCCATGCCCGGGTAAACATCTAAAAAATGTAAATGTGTTTTACGTTTAAAAAGTTTTTTGAACGTGTGGGATTTCGAATTAGGACTAAGAAAGAAAGGAATACACTTGTGGTGCCCAGTATATGTTTAAGGTATTGTGGTATGCTGAAGTGCAGGCATCAGAGATTTAACCTAAGAAACCTTAACCTACCAGGTAAGTAATCTAAAAGCAATGAAAAATAAAAGCAATGCAGACACACATCTGAAATATTGATCAGTGTACTGAATGAAAGACGCTCTCGCTGAGTGGCAAGTACCTGCACCTGTGAGTAGCGGCGTGAGAGCCAATCTCAGCTGAGCCAAGGGTCCGGTTTGCCCAGAGAGCTTGAACAGGGTGCAGCCATCAACATATGTGGCATGGTAATTGTGCAGCAAATGTCATATAAAAATATGCTACACACTCGAAATTTGAAAAACATGTACTTTGGAATATGCAGGGGCGTTGACTCCGGGATAGCCGCTCCTCGAGTCATCAATCAGAGCCAGCCTGGCCTGGAGCCTGAGGCCAGCCACCACCTCGCTCCGCCCCTGCTCACAACAAACAAAACCACTACGCTGCGGAACCGGGCTTGGGCCTAGCCATGCTGCCCCTTGCCCCTTTTGCTCCCTTTTGCTTTTAATTCATTTCTGGCCCGGTCGCGACGCCCATACAGTGCCGCCCTATGCCCACCACCCATGAATCATTATCAGATCATCTTCATCACTCAGATCAGGCCAGGAAGAGCGGGAGGATCGCATGCAATTTAAACTAATGGACTGACTCACCTGTGGGCGGCACGGCAGACAGAGAAATTAAATTATCCTGCGTGCCTTTCTTTCCCAGTCCCGGTCTGTCTCTGGCCTCTAAGATGCCTGCCTCCTCGACCTCGCCTCAGAGTCACGCGCAATTTTCAGTGTGCGAGCCCCTATGCATATGAGCAGCAGCCCCCACCCTAAGCTAAGTCTGAATTAACTGTAAAACCGCGGCATGCGGAGGCGGAGACATCTGACTGCGGCCTGCGGGAAACGGCCACTACAACGCGGCCGTTTCCACGCATACACTTAACCACGCATGCTTTACAACGCATGCATGGTTACCACGTCTTTTACCACGCATTCCTTTACTACGAGATGCGTAGTAAAGGAATGTGAGTTAAAGGTAAAAATAAAAAAGTGGGGGTTTGGGAGGTCTCGCCCCCCCCCACACAAAAAAAGAAACATTTTACCTGATCAACGCTCTTCTGAGCTTCTTGTCCTTCTGGCGAGGAGCATCATTAACAACGTTATTGCCTACGTGCGTCTACGTACTGCATTAACAACAAATAGAAAAAGGACAAAAGAAAACAGCGAAAGAAAAAGAAATACGTCCATAGAAAGAAAAGAAATACGGTGAGTGTATAATTTTATACTAAATTTAAAACCTTAACCATGAAAATGCCATTATCATGCATAACTATACAACGAGAAATCGTTGTAAAGGTATGCGTGGTAAAGGGATTTTCGATGTAAAGAGTATTCGTGGAAAAGGCATTCAGGTTGTAACGCATGCGTGGAAAAGGCATGCGTTGCAACGGAATGCGTAGAAACATCATACAACCGCGCGCTGCACGCTGCGCGCGTCTACGACTCTACTACGTCATCTGGTCAGGTCTTAAATTATAATGACTGCCCTGCTGCCTAAATGAAATTGAATTGAAATCGGCGGGTCACTCACTGCCACTGCTTTGCTCACATCACAGACACGGACGGAGCACCAGCTTTAGAATCGTGGGCCTGGTTGTTCTTAATGTAATGACTGTCTCTGACTCACGCAGGGGTCGGTTCCACATGGCCAAATCGGCCCCAGCAACAGAAGCTGCCTCCTGTCACAAAACCGGCCCCCACCCCCTCCAGCCTACGGGGGATTGCACTGTACCCGGACTTACCAGTCCGGCCCTGGCAGGCACCCTTGCACCAGAGTGCAAGGGTGTTTGTGTGCAGGGGAGGATTGGTTATGTGTTGGAAGATGTGCCTTCCTGCACATACACAATCCTAAAATGCCATTTTATAACTTTAATGTGTGCTGCTTCATGCAGCACACATGAAAGTTACAAAATGGCATTTTTTAAAAGGTTTGTTTATGTACAGGAAGGAACACCTTCATGTACATAAACAAACCATGGCATTTTGCTTTTTCCATGTGTTCTGGACAAGGCAGCACACATGCAAAAAGCAAAAACAAGGAGAAATAATGCATTTCTCCTTGTTTCGCCAACCTAAGACCAATGTTTTCCTGGCCTTAATTTTGGCGCTGCCTCCTATGTACGCCACCCTTATACATAGAGGGCAGCGTCAAATACAATGGGTATTGCGGTGGAACGCCCACCACAACGCGCACTGCACGCCCCTTTCACGCTAACCATAGCATGAAATGGTGCCTTATGTACAAGGAAGCGTCAAGCCCCGTTAAGTGGCTTAACGCTGCATTGTACATAAGGCAAGGCCCCTATCTCCATGAGAACATCACAAAAAGTGATGTTCCCATGGCGATAGGGGCTTGTACATATGCCCCAAAGTATTTTTAGGTGGATTTCAAATGACATACAATATTGCCATCAGAAGGCAGGCAGACCTTTGTCTTCAAAATTCGGAGCTCATTCCACTAGAGTGGTAACTACTTCTACAGCTTTATTTGCGGGAGTGTCGCTTCCTGAGATTTGCCGTGCAGCAACATGGGAGAATAGACACATATTTACTCAACACTACTGCTTGGATTCAGCAGTTCTGAACGGCACAGCGGTGGGCCAAGCAGTGCTCCGGCATCTTTTTCCTTAAGGTGAGCCACCCCTGTCCACCCTCCTACCACTACAGCTGTATGCACATTTCATTAGTTCAATATAGTTTTCTATTTGATGCTTAAAGTAATATATTACCTAAGTATTGTTCCTGTTCCTGTTCTTACTGTTATTATACTTGCTATCGATTGTAGGTTGTGATGATAAACTGGTATATACTTATTAAAATTTAATTCTATTGAAAACTTGCTACTAAACTGCTAGCTATTCTGATTCAAGCATGTAAATCTATGAAGGTTCCAATCCTGGTGTACGAAATTAGTCACTTACCTGTAACTGTAGTTCTCCACTATTGGAAGCTTTCTATAGATTCACATGCGACCCACCCTCCTCCCCGGGGAAAGCTCACCTTCTTCAATCTAGGTATATTTATGCTAGCACTAGTGCTAAAAATCTGAGGAACTGGGCTTCTCTCAGGAGGGTAATTTATGCTGATTGGTTAAGACAAAACTTTGGTCTCTTTTTTAATAATGACTATGATAGGTTACTAAACTAAGAGGCCTAGGCCTTTTTCTAGTCTATACCTATCATGGTACTACTATGTTAAAGGTACTGGGGACTCCCATCATGACGACGGGTAATGATTCAAACGTGTGAATCCATGAAAGCTTCCAATACAGGAGAACTACAGCTACAGGTAAGTAACTAATTTCTTCTTAACTGTGAATTCACAGTGCTGAATTAATTTAGATTATATTTATCTTTCATAAACAAATATGAAAGTTAAACACGCCATTTCTTATTTTTTAGTGCTGGTAAATAAAAAAAACTTTCACAAATGATAATGCTGCTTTCAGAGCATTCAACTGACAAGTCCACCCCAGCAGGCCCATTCTTGAATGAATACGCCTCGGTGTAAAAAATAAACACTGCAAATTCAGAACCAGATGTGCAACCGTTTTTTGGGGTTGCAAACGGGAAAGGGGAAAGGGGTTTCTTTGCGACCACAAAAAAGGGTGGTGGTATGTACACACCCAATTGTGCGAGCCAGTGATTTGCAAAATGGTGTTTGAGAGTCACTATTAGGAAGGGGCGTGCCAAGGGCATCCCTTCCTAATAGCGAGCCAGAATGCTATGAACCATTGTTTTGCGACCACAATTGCAGTTGCAAAACACTTGCAGCTTGCCGCCTTCTTCAAGTAGGTGTTATGCCACTCGCAAACAGGAAGGGGCCTCCAGGGGACCCTTTCCCCTTGTGAATGGGTGCGCAAATATTTTTTAAGAACTTGCAGTAGTCCCAGGGACCACTGCTTGGCTTTAAGAAATGAAAGAAACGCTTTTCATTTTTTTCTTTTAAACACATCTCATTTTCCTTTAAGGAAAACAGGCTGCATTTGAAAAGAAAAGTTACTTTAATGAAAAATCAAATACAGACATGGAGTCCGCTGTACCCAGAAGCCCACAATCCCTTTGTTTGCAGGCCATGCCCAATGGGTTGCAAATTGAGACCTGCCTCATGAATATTAATGAGGCAGATACCTTGCAACCCATTTGAGAATCGCAAACAGTGTCTCAAACACTGATATACATTCCATTTTGCGAGTTGCAAATGGAATGGTCGTACATCTGTCCCCTTGTCTTCAAAAAGTTACATTGTCCACATTGCACTTTATTTTCTTTATCTATGTCTCTTTACATCTACTCTATAGATAGAGTTAACGAACTACAAAAGAGAAGCACATTTAAGAATAAATATTTTAATATCCTTACAATGTGCAGTGCAATCAAAATGTTACTCATAATACTATAAACTATTGTATAAAGCACAATTTAACTATTAGCACATTATCCCCCCGAAAAAAAACACATTTCGCAAAACATTGACAGAGATATCCATAGTCTTAGTCAATCATACTACACGAATGCTACTCAAATGCTCTTCTAAAGGGTACTAAAATCAATTAATAAATTATGTAATATAAAAAATACAAAACAAGTAATACGTATAATAGGGACCTATATTGCCCCCTGGGGGTTCAGGTGACATTTATAAACTATTTGACCTTCAACCTTGTGATTTATAAATCCCACCAGAACCCCACTCAATGGAAATATAGAGCTAACTGTTATGTTCTCTCTCTCAATTTCTCTCTCTCAATTTCTCTCTCTCTCTCTCTCTCTCTCTCTATATATATATATATATATATATATATATATATATATATATATACCAGCGTTGGTTGCCACTTGGTAGTTATAGTAGGTCTGTGTTTCCATTGGAAATGCCTTTTTGGTTTGCTAATAAATTTAACACTGTTTGACGAATCTTCATGAATCTTTCCAAAAAAGTGCTCTTTTTGCTTAGTGTGTTCATGGAAAGTTGTGGAGTGATTCGTCAGGCAAAGGCTATGAAAAGGGGGGTTCCAAAATACAAAATCCCTGTGTATTTTCCACAGACTTTTTTGGAACACAATACTGCAAAAACTGCTGAACGGAAATGCACCAAATTTGCAAGAAGCTAGATCTTGGTCCAGAAACCGTGCTCTTTGTGATTTGGTGTAAATCAGTTTAGTAGGTTTATAGAAATTAAAGGCCAAAAATATTTGTATATCTGCAAGGTTGGGTTCGAGGGTTGGGTCACCTTGCTCCTGCGGAAGTGAGGGTCCCATAGGACCAAGCGCTCTGATTGGCTGACCGCAACATTAACAAAAATGTTGTCACAGTCATTACAGGACTCAGGGACTTAAGTAATGGTTCTGAGTTTGGCAGTCCATGGACTGCCAAACTCGGGGTGGTACTGCGGTGGCGGTGCGCACCAGCAGTCCAACTGCCGTATTACAACTTTGGGGGTCAAACCACCATAGGACCGCCAATCTGCAATCCATGGTGCGGTGGTCTTGAGGCTGCAATATGCTTGATGGTCCCACTGCAGCACCGCCAAGCATTTTACGATTTTCCTCAATGCGACCTTAAGTGAGACCGCATTGGAAAGGGTGGCGGTGAGGAAACAAAGGGGGCCACACAGGCCCCCTCATT
The DNA here is from genome assembly GCF_964204655.1 of Triturus cristatus. Taxonomy (NCBI): domain Eukaryota; kingdom Metazoa; phylum Chordata; class Amphibia; order Caudata; family Salamandridae; genus Triturus; species Triturus cristatus. Next base: position 244,410,412 of record NC_140583.1, read on the forward strand.
CCTCTGGCCCATGGGATGCATGCAGGAGGGCACAAGGTGTGTCCCCTGTCTGCATGCACCCCCTTTCCTACTCGGCATTTCGTGCAGGAATGTTCTTTGACGTTCCTATTGTGGTGCCTTTTCGAAAGGCATCCCCATGGGGACACCAAAGGACTATCCATCAAACTACGTGGAAACATGTCATCTGGCAGGCGGCCCTGTTTGGCGGTGTGGAAGCGGGTGGTGGCATGGTGGACTGCTTCCCCACCGCCAAACTCGTAATTGAGCCCCAAGTCTCTTTTCCTAAAAATGATTTTTTTTTTAAAGATATATGGGGCAGGGTAGGGATACTCAGACCCCTTAGCCCGCAGTAATACCACGTGATTGTGGAAAAAAAATGGCGGCAAACAGTCATTTTTCAAATAAATGCTTGAAATATATATATTGATGGGGGGGCTGGGTTTGTGTGGGACCCCTAGCCCCAAATAAATGTTAGCCCTGGGTACCACACCCCTTGGGACCGTTGTACTTAAAATAATAAAAGGGGGGGGGTGCGTGGTCACATTAACCAAGCCTGCAAAGGCCCCATGGATCCCATGCCCGGGGCCAACATATATAATGAAAGAGGAGGGAGGCATGAGGCCCCCTCCCCTCCAAAGGCTCTGGGGACCCCATCCACCAAGGTTCGGCAAAATCATTGTGCAGTGGGGAGTCCACTCCTGGACACTGTTTCTCGGCCTGCAAGAGCACAGACAGTGAAAACTTCTTTGCTTCCACCTGGCGGGAGCTGTATAAATGCTCCTGTCAGGTGGGAGCAGATGCTGGAGCGGGTTTTATTTAAAATAAAATTGAATACCCTCTCCATTTTGCTTGTTTAGATTAATAAGATTAATTGATTAATACTAATCGTATTAATTGGTTTGCTGTGGAATTTAATCAACCTTACTAATATAAAGAATACACGTGGGAATTGCATTTGCATGGCCTAACTAATATGTAAACTAAAACGTGTACGCATATTGATTATAGAATATTACATGTTATATGTTGCTTTCGTGATGTATTCGTGATTTGTGCTTTATTAATGTGAGTATAACCCGCATTGAGTGTTGCTTTTGCTAGATAAATACACACACATATGGGTATTAGCAAGGGGATAACATTTTATTAGTCATTTCCATGTATAAATTACGTTGTTGTGTTTCTTTGCTTAAGTTGACCATTTGGTGGCCACAAAATGGCCGACATCCCTATTTGACGAACACAACCCTATTGTGAAGGTCTCTGGGTGAAGTGCGCATGCGTTACCATCAGCAGCAGTGGCCTCTGGACGACCCTAAACTCGACTGTACCCACCAAGGACACTCTGGGCTACCAGCCAGCTGTCCTGAAAGAACAATTAAAAGATACATGTGTTCACAAAAACATGAACTACATCTAAAAGAGACATTTACCGTATGGGAAAGAGGTGGAACGGATCTCGTCAGCCAATCAGAAGCATTCAAAATATTACTTGTAACTTTTTGGAATGTAATTTTACTATAAAAATGCCATAGAATAGAGAGGTTGCTAGCTTCATCGCCTGATTTCTATTTCCTGACGTTATGCTGACGGAAAGGACGGTGACACTGCAGGACAGCTGTTTCCTAAGACTCTGACAGTATGAACTGATGACCAAGATTTTGACTTAGAGGACGACTTTTAGCCAGAATAGGTAAATATGATGGTCTACTGCTTGATTAAATCAAAGATTCGATTTTCAATTATTTAGATAAAGTTTTAAGATTTATTACAAAAATTGTGTTGGGTCGTTATTATGAAAAGTGTATTTATGTAAATAAAGTTATAGATTTTGTTATCACTTTAACCAGCAGCTAAGCTGATCCATGGCCTATCCATGAGAGGAGTACCAAAAAAGGGTGAAGTTTAGGCCTTAGTGAATAGGGAAGGGTATTTGCTCTCGTTACAGCGAATGGAACAATCACCTCTTTAGAGAACAGATTAATAGTGAATGAATGTTGGTGTTATGGGCCCCACCAGCGAATGTAGTGATTGAGTGTGATCTATGATCTGTGACGAAAAGAGGGATTTGGCATTCCGCGCTGCATCAGTTTTTCTTGGTAGCAGAGATATGGTTAGCTACTGTTTTGGTTTAGTGATCATTGCTTGTGAATAGCTTATTGATTTTTTTTTTTTTTTTGAAAAACCTTTATTGCAGTGTCAGAGACATACAAATATGGGCCTACAAACAACAGGCCGGCCGCTAATGCACAGTGTAAACCTAGGCACCGCTTAACATTCACATCGATGAAGCAACAAAAGAGCTACTGGAGTGCTAATCAACTCAGCCGGCCGCAGTCGCAGTCCATAAATAATCAAAGAAGGGTTTCATATTTTTGAAAAACAAAAAACATCACACACACAAGGCAGAGGAAGTCAATAGCAGTAACATGTGCCCCTCGTATCGAAGGAGTCAACTAACCCGAGTAGGCAAAGGGGGGGGGGGGGCAAGGCAGAAGAAACCAAATTCACATATCGCAGGAGCGTATAGGAATGCGCGGGCTAGGGAGACAGAGCAGCATCCATCTCACGCGTCAGCTTATTGATTTTTGATTATTGATTGGTATTGGTTTATGTACTAACACTCTATGTTGAGTCGCGTCGAGTTATATGTTGTTTGCACGGCTTCTGGGATGTAGGAAGTCGGAAGTTTGTAACAGTTCCTTAGTAGAGCAGAGGTAAGCGCTGCTCTCGGGAAAGACCAAATTGTTGTTGACCTGTAGGTACACAGGGAAAACGTGTGACAATTGAAGTTACACGTCACATTGTTTGGGTCCGATTCGGTAGCATCGTCGTGTGTTGCCACTAGAAATATTTTCTGTGTAAAAGAAGTGTGTATGATAGCGAAGGTTACCTGTGAAATTTTGGTCTTTAAGTACCAGGAAACCAAATGGCATACCGATAACGCTTATCACTGAAAAGGTAGCAGGTATTCTCTGAGCTTGTTAGAAGGACAAAGTAGAGGTAAGAGCTGCTTTTTTAACATATGTCATAATTCTGTAGTAGGACAGACTGTTCGCTGTTCTCGGGAAAGACAGGATTCTGTGCGAATGTACTAAATTTTTCTTGTGTGAAAGTGCGTGAACGAAATAGCATTCGGGTTAATTGTGAAACTCTGGATTTATTTCTTAAATACAAGAGAAACGGTTAGCTAATGCTTGTTAGAAGGGTAAGGTAGAGGGATGTGCTACTTTATCAACGGAAGTAACGATTCCGTAGTAGGGCAGAGGTAAGCGCTGCTCTCGGGAAAGACGGAATTCTCGTGAGAAAGGTCTATTGCTATTCCTTGGTTAGCGGAGCGGACAATGGAGATGTTTTTGTGTTGTTACTAATAGAATTGTAAAGTTGCAATAAAAGTTCACTGAGCGGACTTGTAAAGGAGGGGTAGACAGGAGCAGAGCTGCCGCAGCGGTTGCTGACGTCAGAACGACCGCGCTGGGATTGGACAGTTGGTCAGAACTGTAAAACGCTCCGGATTGGTGCGTTAGTGTAAAGCCGCGCTAGGATTGGAGAAGTACAGGGTGACGTAAACACTTCCCATTGGTGCGTTAGTGTGAGTCGCGCTGGGATTAAAGGACAGAAACAGTGACGTAGATGCTCCTGATTGGTGCGTTAGTGTGAGTCGCGCTGTGAGTGGACAGAATAGCGGTACAGTTGTAGAGAGACTAAGCGATACACGGAAACCAAGAAAATGTATTACCAGCCGCCAGACAAGGAGAAAAAGTCGTGGTTTGGTAACATAAAAAAGTGGTTTAAGAAAGACAAATAGGTCAAGACTAGGGAAGGACAGTTACTTCCTCCACCGAAAACCCCCGCATCTTTGATGATTGCGAAATATGGGTATCATACTTGTATTTGGTTAGACAATTGGGTAAAATACACCAAGGACGATGGAGTCTTGGCATTTCCAGAACATGGTTCCTTTAATTTGGCCGTTTTAAGAAATTTACGTGAAAAGATGACGTATTTAGAACCAAGATCTAGACCGACACAGTTTGAGGCATTGACGGAATGGGAAGACGAAATGCATGAACGAGAAAGACAAAGGAGTGGTAGAGGATATAGACATCTATTTGGTAGACCATATGGACATGAAACGCATGAGGATCGAATGAAAAGATGGCGGAATGCAAGTATGACTCAGGGTGTGTTTCCTGTAAGAGTGGTAGGAGAGAATGAAGGAAGAAAATGTGTGGAAAAGAGGAATAATGTGGAATCAAGAGGTTACGGAGCAAATGAATCAGATGATGATGTGCTGGATGATGTGTTTTAAAAAAATCCACTACCGTACCGACCAGACCCAGAAATGTTGACACCAAGTGCCCCAATGAGAGAAACATTACGAATTATCAAAACTGAGACTATGTCACCAGATTTAGGGAAGAGAAACTCCATTAGAGAAGTAGAGAAGTCAGACAATAGAATAAATAGTGAAAATTCAGCAGAATTGGCCAAAACAACTCGAGAAAATAAGAGAATTAACTAAAAATCTAGAAGCTGTAACAGTTCCAGTGACCATAGGTCCAGTAATGCCCATTTTTGAGAAGCAAAAGGATAGTGAACATTGCTTGACAGTACCATACCGGAACCATAATTTGTTTGAGAGTTCAGAACAGAGACAAATTGAGAATCCATGGGGACAGACAATAAATATGTTTGAACCAAGTGTTTCAAATAATCCATTTGTAAATCAGAGTTATGCCGAAAAGAGTAGAACGACAGTAGAAACATTATTGGAACCCCAGAGAAATCCAGAACAAGGTATCATAGAAAACCCAGTAGGACCTTCTGTGGAAGAACTGAGTGAATAGTTAAGAGGGTTACAGAAACAAGATAAAGAATCCCAGTCAATAGATGTGGCTAAGTTACGGATGGTATTGGAAGAATTAATTGTAGGAACTATACCTGTAGAAAAATGTAAAAATTATCAGGATGAGGAGTTTTTATTTTTGTGCAAGAGCGTGACATGGAGAGCGAAAAACCTACATGAAAGACTAGGGGAAGTTGCAAATGAAATGGGAATAGATATTCATAAGGTAAAAGCCTTACAGAAACCCTATCGAGTTGATTTTACTGAAAAGGACATTGAAGATCTGAACACCACAGGACAGATAGGTCAGATTAAGGAGATAATCATTTTGTTGAGAAAATAGGGGGATGTGGATCAATGGAGAATTAAATGGTATAGAAAGCGTAATGAGGTTTCAGAAAAGACAGTTTCGGCGTTTCCTGTTAGAGAGAAAGAAAAGACAGTAACTGAATACCCCATGAGGGAGATTCCAGGAGGAGGATATGTACATGTCCCATGGACAAGACAGGACATTTTGTCATTTACGAATGATTTCCCTCGATTACGCGAAAAGCCCGTCGAGTGGTACCGGCAGGTAGACAGATTTGTAAAATTGTCGAAAGTACTATGGATAGATTTGAATAGTCTATTTGATATAATAGTACCGGCAGATTTGTGGACAGAGTGCAAGTTGATGATCAACTGGCCAACTCAAGAGTACCCTAGGGATCCTAAGACAGGAGCTCTGGACCCTGAGGTAATGAAGAAGTATGAACAGGTGATGGTATTTTTGAAAAACAAAGTGCCCCTTAAAGAGACAGATTGGGTAAAAATTGATCGAACATATCAGGAAGGAAAAGAATCAGTACATGCATACTATGAGAGGCTAATTCAAGCCTTTAAGCAGTCTAGTGGAGATGAGATCCTGAGTGATAAGGATTTGAGTCATTTCGTATACAGATTTGTATATGGTTTACGCCCAGAAATTGGTGACATGATAAAACAGCATACGGTTGATTGGCAGAATAAGAAAATAGATGAAGTATTGAGACATGCTAAATATTTCAGTGACGAAATTGAGGCCAAACAGCGAAAATTAAAAGAAAAGGCAATGTGGGCACAAGTAAAGGTAGCTGAAAGGCAGGAAGCTCAGTTGGTCGAACAAGCAAATAACCCAGGAACTAGACTGAGATTTGGCCCAGGAAAAGGTAATATAGAAGAAGCTAAAAAGAAGTTCCCATGCCATAATTGCGGTAGGTTAGGGCACTGGAAATCCGAGTGGAAATTTCCTCCAAGTACTAATAATGAAAATCCATCATTGAATCCACAGGTGCAGAATGAGGTGAGTGGTCAACTGCAGCAACAGCAGCAGGTGGTTACCTCACAGAATCAGGTGCCAAAACCACCTTTCCCGCAGAGCAGAAACACACAGAAGTATAGTAATGAATCGGGATTCAACAATGAAGAACAGGTAAATAAACCGCAACGCGCTCGCGCTGTTTTGCAGTATTGGCTGCAACGCGATGAGAGTGACTCAGAAGGAAGCTATTGACGGTGCCGAAGGGAGGAAGAAGAGTGCGTACTTGGCGCAACTCTAGAAGTAGACCAGACAGGACCATTTGTAGATGGGAGGGTTAATGGTGAAAATATCACTTTCCCAGTGGACACTGGCGCTACTCGATCAACTGTTAGATCAGCTGATGTTAAGAATCTTCCTCTTTCGGATGAAACAATCCAAGTACTTGGTGTGTCCAACAGACAGATAAAGACAGAACCAGTAAAAGTTAGTATAGGGAAATTTTCAGAAATGCACCGATTTGTGGTGTGTGACACCAGTCCAGTAAATGTGTTAGGTAGGGACCTGTTGTGCAAAATGAATTGCACTATTTTCTGTACTCCAGGTGGAATAGCATTTGAAACACCAGATGAGGATGTACTATATAAAATGACCATAACAAACAGAGAAGGTGAGGTTACTGAGACTTTTGCTGTATTCAACCCTGATGAATTACCAAAAGAACTGAGAAACTCTGTAAAGGCAGAAGTTTGGGATTTCACTGGAGAGGATGTAGGACTAATGAGAAATGTAGATCCAGTTAAAATAACTGTAAAAGAAGGAGTAATTATCCGAATGTTCCACAGTACAGATTGACACCTGAAATAATTGAAGGAGTAACCCCAATAATTGAAAAAATGATCAAGCAAGGAATCCTAAGGGAAATAATGAGTAGTCCATGTAATTCACCCATAATGGGACTGAAAAAGCCTAATGGAAAATTCAGGATAGTACAGGATTTGAGAAAGGTAAATAAAATTGTTGTGTCATGCTGTCCCATTGTGCCAAATCCATCAGTGATTTTGTACCAGATTCCCCATGATGCGGAATGGTATGCAGTAATTGATCTATGCCATGCTTTCTTTTCTATCCCATTACATCATGACAGTCAGCAAATTTTTGCATTTCGGTTTGGAGAGAGGATTTTGGCATGGTGCCGAATCCCACAGGGGTATACAGAAAGCCCCTCAATATTTAATCAATTGTTGAAGAAATCATTGGAAAGTCTGAAAATGCCCGAAAGTTCAGTACTAGTTCAGTATATCGACGACCTTTTGGTGGCGTCGAAGACACGTGAAGCTTGTGAGGTAGACACTATAGCACTACTAAATCATTTGGCAGATGGAGGACTGAAAGTGTCACCAGCAAAATTGCAGTATTGTAAGAAGGAAGTACAGTATTTGGGACATAAAATTGAGAAAGGACTGAGAAAAATAACAATAGACAGAATCAGAATTATAAAAGGAATGAGAGCCCCCATGACCCAAAGAGAGGTGAGAATGTTTCTGGGAATGGTAGGGTACTGCCGTCAGTGGATTAATAGTTTCTCCCTGATCGAAAAGCGCTTGGTACGTTTGACCAGGAGTGATGTAAAAGATCCACTAGAATTGAACAAAGAAGAATTGGCAGCATTCAAACGATTGAAAGATGGTTTGTGTGAAGCACCAGCACTAGGCATGCCTGATTATGAGAAAGAGTTTGAGTTGTATTGCAGTGAGAGAAATGGATGTGCACTTTCTGTGTTGATCCAGAAACATGGAAGGTTGAGGAGACCAATTGCGTACTGTTCATCAATGCTTGACCCAGTGGCTGCAGCTTTACCTGGGTGTTGGAAGGCAGTGGCTGCAACATGTCGAATTTTGGAGCAGAGTGAAGGAATCGTGATGGGATATCCCTTGAGAGTGTTTGTACCTCATGATGTGGCGATTCTTTTAACAAGGAGTCATACTCAGTATATGACACATAGTCGGCTGACTAAGTATGAAAAGGTCATATTAGGTGCAACAAATGTGAGCCTTGCGAGGTGTTTGAATGTGAATCCTGCAACCTTGTTACCAGATGCCGAGAATGTGGAAGTGAGAGATGAAGTAGATCATAATTGTTTGGATGTGCTTGAGTATTGCACAAAACCACGACCAGATATAAAAGATGTAACTTTGTCAGAAAGTGATTTTGTGTTGTTTGTTGATGGGTCATGTTTGAGAACAGATGAAGGAGTACTAAGTGCAGCATATGCAGTATGCACGGTTGCAGCAGTAATGGAAGCATCTTATCTGAAAGGAGTGAGATCAGCTCAAGTAGCTGAACTTGTTGCTTTGACCAGAGCATGTAAAATTGGGAAGAGTGTGAGAGTGACTGTGATAACTGACAGCCAGTATGGCGTCGGGGTTGTCCATGATTGTGGCCAACTTTGGCTACAAAGAGGTTTCCTGACCTCAAGTAGAACCCCTATTAAGAATGCTGAAGTGGTTGGAAATTGATTGAGGCGATACAGCTGCCTAAACAATTGGCTGTGGTGAAATGTGCTGCCCATGGTCAGGGTAGTGATTACATCACTAGCGGGAATAGGTATGCCAACGATATGGCACAGTATTGTGCACGGAATCAGTATTCAGTCAATCGGGTAAAGGAAAGGGAAATGTTTTCTTGCTCAGTAATGTTTACTAGCGTTGTGGGAACTTGGGAAGAAGTGAGGCAATTGCAGGAAGAGTCAGGAGATGAGAAAATGAAACAGTGGATAAAAGCAGGGTGTGCACCAAGATAAAAGGACCGTGTGTGGGTCTATCGAGATGGGAGACCAGTAATGCCTGATAGCATGATGTCTACCATGGCACGGATGTATCATGGCCAGGGACACATAGGGAGAGACGCTATGATCAGGTCTTTTAAGCAGACCTGGTACAATCCAAAATTCAGACTTGTAGCAGAAAGTCTATGCCAGAGATGTCTAATATGTCAGCAATACAATCCTGGAAGAAAGACAGTGGTGAGTCTAGGAACCATAGGCCAAAAAGGAGGGCCTTTTACCAGAATGCTTGTGGACTTCATTGAAATCCCTCCATGTAACAGATTGAGGTATGTTCTGGTCATAGTCTGCCTTTTCTCCAGGTGGGTGGAAGCATTTCCAACTAGAAGAAATGATGGGATGACAGTGGCAAAGCTACTCTTAAGAGAATTCATTCCCAGGTTCGGGTTCCCAGTGACCCTTGAATCAGACAGAGGAGGACATTTTCATAACGAGATTGTAAAATTGATTAGTGAAGCATTGAATGTACAACAGAAACTACATTGTGCCTACCGACCAGAGGCTTCTTGTGTGGTTGAACAGATGAATGGTACAATCAAAAACAGGATTGGGAAAATGTGTTTGGCCACAGGTATGAAATGGCCTGATGTCTTGCTTCTAGTACTAATGACAATCAGGGCGATACCAGACAGAACTACAGGGTTAAGTCCACATGAAATAATTATGGGACGAGCAATGAGGCATGTGTACATTCCAGTCAACAAGCTGATGACAATAACTGATGACATGGTGTTGGAATACTGTAAAGGCCTGGCTGACGCAGTTCATTCTGTGTTTCATCAGGTTGGAGCGGATGCCACCACCCTTGAAAGGAAGCCAGCCCATGATCTGAGCCCAGGAGACTGAGTAAGGATAAAAGTCCACAGAAGAAGAAACTGTTTGGTTCCAAGGTGGGGAAAACCAAGACAAGTTATTTTGACCACGACAACAGCTGTGAAGTGTGCTGGATTGAAAAACGGGATCCATGCCAGTCATACTTTAAGGATACCAAATCCAGTGGACAGCAAAGATAAAGAGTACTATGACGACTCAGAGTCAAGTACTGAATCAAAAAACGAAGAGCCAAAAACACAAGAGAACTCTGAAAGGGGGTAAACAGAACTGAATCAAAATTTTGTCCCCAGAAGTATCTCTCTGAGAAGAAGATTGCAGATTTCTGATACCAGTTCAGATTCTGAAAACGAACAAGGGACACAAGGTCCTCAAAAAGAACACAGAAAAGAAAAAGGAAAAGACAACGAAAAAGCAGTAAAAGAAATTCGAGAGGAGGAAGTTTCAGATGAAAGACCAAGAGAAATTCCACCTGAAATAAGAGATCAAAGTGAAAAAGGGACAGGTACAGAGAGAGAGGGACAGATTGCGGAAGACCCCCGAGGAGGTGTAGGGAACTGCAACATCCAGATAGGTGAAGGGACAAGTAGCCAGCAGGAAGATTGCGTGTCGGAGAACCGAGGAGGGACAGAAGTAGGGAAAACAAAATAAGTGGTGGAAAAAGAGGTTGTTGAAAAGAAAAAGCAAGTTGAAACAGAATCTGAAGAGAGTGAAAACGAAATACATGAAGGTCGAGTTCTAAGGAAAAGGGCTTGGAGAGAAGAAAAGAATGATAAAGAAGGTAAACAGAAAAGAGTTAAAAAGGATGAAGTGTGGCCAAACAGAGTAAAGAGATTGAGATATCGGCTGACACGAGTGAAATCACCGAGAGCAGATCAGGTGAATGAAGTGACAAGCCAAGAAAAATCGAAAGAAGAAACAACTGAGAATAAAGAAAATAAAAGAACAAGGAAACCTAACCAGAAGTATAAGTCACCGGAATGGACGTACGTGGCTCTGCCTGAAAAGGAGGAAGAGGCAGATAGTCAAGGAAATCCAGAGGAGGCTTTACTGAAAGTGGTTGAAGAAGAAGAAGAAGCAGGAATCCTGAGAGTTATCTTATCCGACATCGGAGAAGACGAAACGGAAGATCAGGAAATTCTGTACTTGGATGAACAGAAAGAAGTGAAAAACGATGAAATACCAAACTGAAAAGATCTAAAGAACTACTGATGAAAAGAATAACAAATTGAGTCAAAAGATAAATACTGGTAGAACCAAGTAGGAACTTAGAGGCTAAGGTTAGAAAATTAGTTGTGAAAGTAAAAGAGGCTAAGTCAAAAGACACAGTCCAAATTAATAAAGATGGCTAACATAGATAATAGCAAAAGTAGATGTACATTCATGAAGAGATGGTGTAAAATGTGTTGTTGTTGTACAGGATTATTAATGCTTCTATGGAGCATACTTGCTCTTTTGATTTCTTTTAAGGTTACTATAGATACACTAGAAGGACACACTGAAAACATTACTAACATAAAGAAGATTCCAAAGGTTGTTCCGACTAAAATAGATAATAATTATTTACATAAAGATAGGTCTATTAATGATTTTTCAAATAATGTGTTTTCAAAGTTATTGTATGAATATGTAAAGACTATGGACGTAAGGGACTGCTACGTATGCATGCAGTTACCTCCATCTGTGTCAGAGGGAGTGACTTATCATCACCTTCCAGCAACGCATGGAATAGCATGTAGTGTGATAGCTAGCTTATTTTATCAGACAGGTAAATTAGAATATTATTTTTCAGATGTAGATAACATTTTTGCGCAAGTACCTGCTAATAACAAACTAAACAAATTAAGACCTGCTAAGGTATTAGGTGAATTTTTCTTAGAAACTAAAGAACTAACATTAGAGTATATATTTAAAAATAATTTGACTTGCAGTTTGAAGAAAGAAGAAAAGACATTCCTAGACATAGTCGAGGAAAGGAGATTGAAAATGCAAAGAAAGGCATTTGACGGAAAAGGGGAGAAAACAGTCTGGGATGTGGAAATGGAAAAACATATGAAGGGAGAGTCTAATCCAACTTTGGCTTTAGATTGGCCTCAGAAGGGGAAATTGTTTATAAGAAGGAATCAAACGGCGTATGACAATTATTAGGGAATAGTGAGTGCCATGATACATACTGAATCATGGGTGGATGGGGATTTAAAGGTGGAAGAGATCCAGTTTTCCCTGGACTTTATTTTATTTGTGGTAACAGGGCATATTATCGTTTGCCAGACCATTGGTATGGCACATGTTACGTAGGCCTGGTTTTTCCAAAAATCTTTCACATGGACAGAGGTAAAGATGGTGTACATAGTTTAGGTAATCATTTAGTACGTAGTAAAAGAGAATCTTGGGAAGAAATTGTAGGTGACATTTTTGGAGCATTGATACCAGCAGTGGGAATATCTCTGAATGCGAACAATATTAGAAGATTATCAACAGTAGTGGATCGCTTGTCAACAAGCACCGCTGGAGGATTCTTATTGGTTAATACTGAAATGGTTGCCATGCGTGCTATGGTAATGCAAAATCGACTTGCCCTTGATATATTATTGGCAAACGAGGGTGGAGTCTGTGGAATGCTGAAAGTTCAACATTGTTGCACTTACATTCCAGATGAAAGCAAAGATATTACTGAATTGCATGATAAAATTGCACCACTGGAGGTTGAAAGTGTTTGGGAAAGGATTGGTAAGAAAATAGCTGCTATTAAGGATTTCTTAGTTAACATAGGTAGTACCTTTATAGGTAAAATATTGTTTCCATTAACATGTGTGATTTTCATATTACTAATACTAAGATTAGGTTGTATGTGTTGTAAAAACAAGAAAACTAAGAATAAAATAAAAAGAGAAAAACTAAAAAGAAAAGAAAAGGATCCAGATAGAGACTTAACAGAGATAACTTTAGAGGAGTGGAAGGAAAGCATGTATAAAAAGGCAAAAAGAGATGAAGAAGAAACTGAATTATGAATAAGAGTAAGAACACATTTTGAGTTTCTGTAAAAGGGGTAAATAAATTTAGTGTTGGTGTGGTGATAAAAACACCAAAGGGGGGATTGCTGGAGCGGGTTTTATTTAAAAAAACAATTGTATACCCTCTCCATTTTGCTTGCTTAGATTAATAAGATTAATTGATTAATAGTAATCGTATTAATTGGTTTGCTGTGGAATTTAATCAACCTTATTAATATAAAGAATACACGTGGGAATTGCATTTGCATGGCCTAACTAATACGTAAACTAAAACGTGTACGCATATTGATTATAGATAAATAGAATATTCCATGTTATATGTTGCTTTCGTGATGTATTCGTGATTTGTGCTTTATTAATGTGAGTATAACCCGCATTGAGTGTTGCTTTTGCTAGATAAATACACACACATATGGGTATTAGCAAGGGGATAACATTTTATTAGTCATTTCCATGTATTAATTACGTTTTTGTGTTTCTTTGCTTAAGTTGACCATTTGGTGGCCACAAAATGGCCGACATCCCTATTTGACGAACACAACCCTATTGTGAAGGTATCTGGGTGAAGTGCGCATGCGTTACCATCAGCAGCAGTGGCCTCTGGACGGCCCTAAACTTGACTGTACCCACCAAGGACACTCTGGGCTACCAGCCAGCTGCCCTGAAAGAACAATTAAAAGATACATGTGTTCACAAAAACATGAACTACATCTAAAAGAGACATTTACCGTATGGGAAAGAGGTGGAACAGATCTCGTCAGCCAATCAGAAGCATTCAAAATTTTACTTGTAACTTTTTGGAATGTAATTTTACTATAAAAATGCCATAGAATAGGTGGGTTGCTAGCTTCATCGCCTGATTTCGATTTCCTGACGTTATGCTGACGGAGAGGACGGTGACACTGCAGGACAGCTATTTCCTAAGACTCTGACAGTATGAACTGATGACCAAGATTTTAACTTAGAGGACGACTTTTAGCCAGAATAGGTAAATATGATGGTCTACTGCTTGATTAAATCAAAGATTCGATTTTCAATTATTTAGATAAAGATTTAAGATTTATGACAAGAATTGTGTTGGGTCGTTATTATGAAAAGTGTATTTATGTAAATAAAGTTATAGATTTTGTTATCACTTTAACCAGCAGCTAAGCTGATCCATGGCCTATCCATGAGAGGAGTACCAAAAAAGGGTGAAGTTTAGGTCTTAGTGAATAGGGAAGGGTATTTTCTCTCGTTACAGCGAATGGAACAATCACCTCTTTAGAGAACAGATTAATAGTGAATAAATGTTGGTGTTATGGGCCCCACCAGCGAATGTAGTGATTGAGTGTGATCTATGATCTGTGACGAAAAGAGAGATTTTGCATTCCGCGCTGCATCACAGACATCTGTTCCCTTGTCCTCCCGACGGAAGCAAAGAATAATACATGCTTCCGCCATGATGGAGCAATGCAGGCTCCCACTGTACCCCCCCAGGATGAGTGCATACAGGGAGCCAGTGCACCCAACTTTATTTGTTGTTAGTACAACGGGTCGTCACTAAGCATACACTAAGACCCTGGGGGATTGGGTCCCCAGGGTCTATTAAGGTTCAGGGTGGGGGTCCGTGCATACCTCTTCCATATAAGAATAAGGATGTCCAGGGAGGGACCCTGAAAGATCAAAATATTTTAAAAAACAGAAGAATAAATGAGTGGTAGGAGCCACTCATTTATTATTCACTGCTTCTAGCAAGGGGCACCCAATAATGCCCTAAGGCATTTTAGTATAATATATTTTCATGCTTGTGGTGTCCCTAGAAGAGGCAAAGGTACCACCAAGCATTTTTTTTTAATGTTAAGAGGGGCAGCTAGGAGTGAGGCAGCCACACAGCAACATAAAAAACAGCAAGTCTCCAGGGTCATTCAATCCATGACCCAAGGAGAACTTACCATATTTTTCAAAAACACTACTAGCTTGAGATCTATGTTCTTCAGCTGGAGTGCAAGGCCCTCTTGTGGTTGTTTTTATAATTGCATTTTGTGGGCTGAAAATGTTAAAAGAAAGACTCAGACATGTAGACTTTTTTTTAAAAAACAAACAAAAACAACAATATGTCTCTGAATCCTTTTTTTCTCATTTTTACAGACCTCAAGTTGCAACAATACAAACTATGTTAAAAGAAAGACTCACAGACATTTTTTTCCCATTACATTTTAATAAACATATTTATAATAACACTGTAAATTGATTAAATATATTTGATTAGAAATGTTGGTGTTTTTGGAGAAAGACAATATATCTGCTTTATATATATTAATATGCTTGTGAGGATTTGTCCGATGGGCATCCTTACCTTCCCATATTCAGACAAGTTGCCGTAATAATCCTGTGTTCAGCGAGATCTAATTTGTGTGTAACCATAGATGCGGTCTACAAAGACCATGTCCATCTCCGTTTGGAGGATTTTTTCTTCTTATTGGCCCATGCTTTCCTCCCTGCTCGTTTCATTCCCATCCCGTCTCCTCCCGCTGCAGTTCTTCATTCGTACTTCTCCCATTCAGCTTGAAACCAGCAACTTTGAAGTCTTTTCGTTGCTTTCCAGGCTCCGAACTCCTTTGGAGGTTATGTATACCATTAATGAGGTTCAGAAGTATGCTTTCTGTTTCCTGGATATCCAGACAATCCTGCTAATATAGGTTAGTGCACTGAACCTTTGAACGCTTTTGCCTGTTTTCTACCATCACCCCCTTTTCGGACTGCCAATAGACTTTATTGAAGGCTCTTTGGGAATTTAAAACAGTTTCCTTTGCTACAATGGACTATGATCTTTAACTGTAGAACCTTGACAGGTTATCAATGATTATTTGGGTTCCTCTTATCACAATGAAAGGATGAAGCAGTCATCTAGCTGTATTTGAGTAAGTGCACATTATCGTAATTGTATCATAGTAGTAATTGTTTGAACAAAAACAACGTTATTTACAAGCCTGGACAAACAAACTTAGACACTTTCTCTTTTGTATTTTTGGAGTGAATAGCAGAACACAGAGTGATTGATTAAAATCCTGAGAGTCGCATTTATTCTGGCGTCCTTTTCTGACAGAGGGTGTCCTGAGCAAAGTAGAAGTAACAAGCTTGATCTTCTTTGTTTATTACAGATCATCTTTCCCTGGAGCGTTGGTTACCCTCACTTGGGTGAGTAAAACCTGACAATGCTAACCCCTTGATAAAGCCAATAGGCCCACTTTTTATATTTTTGGTGTTGACACACTTCAACAAAGTCAGTAATTTTGCCTGAGTGCAGCCAGGACCTGAGAGACCAACTGCATTCTGTGCGTGCCAGAAAGCGGTGCATGGGGTTGTTAGCTTGAGAATGGTATGATGCAGGGATTGACCAAAGGCTGTGCATGGTGGGAGGTTGGCCACCCGGGGGGGTTAGACGGGGGGCCTGTCCAGGCCCTGTGGCCAATCCTATGCTGTGCACGGCTGAAGACCATTTGCAGCGTGAGGCTGCTTCCCTGTGAGGGATTGACTACAGGGCCTACAGCCAACCACATGCTGCACATGGCTGAAGGTGGGGGGTTGGCTGCCATTCAGGTTTGTCTGGTCAGGCTGCAAGGTTGAGCCTCGCTCATCCAATAGCTACAGCAACCTCATGTAGTGTATTCCAGGACCCTCCTCAGCAATCTGTTGTTCCATCTGCTCCCTCTTGCCCTACAACCACCCCACCTGTTCTGTAGAGGGCCCACTTTACTGGCTCTTGTATTTACTACAGCAACTCCATCAGCTGTTGAGCCAGGATCCACTGTGACACTGCATATTGTGTCAAGGTCACAGGGTAGTGCGGTTAGGGGTAGGCCTGGTGTCTCAGCTGAGTGAGGCCACACACATCGATAGTTTGCACACAACTATGGGCCAGAACATCATTGGTCCATAAGCAAACTTTGGTTCTATAATAATATTCCTTGGAGTCCACCTCCACTTCTTATAACATAATATTTATGATTACATCCAAAATACAACTCTGACCTTTCCCTGACACCATGTTCATAAATAAGTGGTCTGAAATACACCCAACTTTTCGCTGTTGTTTGAGAAAACACACACACATTGGAATCAATCCATGACTCAGAAAATGTTGTTGGAGAACAAGATACACAAAAAATACATCAATATGCAGGAGTCTTAACATCTAGATATGTACATCACTAGTGATATTACTCACACATTCAGAGATTCATCAACGATTCTCTAGCACTAGAGAAGGTTATGTGACCTAAAAAGATATTAAGAAAATACATGTTAAGGTTTCAACATTATGGCACAGTGAGCCGCGTTATGCGCACTTACCTCTTGTTCTTGGACCTTACTATAAGGACAATTTGTGTATTAATGAACATGGGCAAACACACCCTCTCAGGGGAGATTGTGATTTGCTTCGGAATACAAGTTCCACAATGCCTTTAAAAAATGAACACGTTACAAGTGTGGCCCACTAGGGGGCCATTGAAAGAATAAAAACAGTATTTTTGCCAACGTGAAGTGATTCTGTGTTGCCCTTTGTTACAGAGCCCCGAAGAAGAGGACTGTTCCTTGAAACGCGTCGGCAGTCAATTTATCTGGCACATGGGATAAGAGTGGAAGAGAAGCTGGAGGGCTGGCGAGCTGTTGTGTGCCCTCGGAACTGGCTTTCGGGCCTTTGGTGATTCATATAAATATTCACTGAAAAAACCATAGGTTTTAGGGGCGCTATAGTTAGCTGGACTTTTCACTCGTACAAAACCATTGAAATTCCCCCGTTATAGTTAGTTCAGCAAACTATAACTTGTGCGCCCGCACGAAACCCCTCTCACGGTTAATAAAACACACATCCACCGCCGGATGTGTAATACTTTTTATTTTGCTCTCTGGAAAGGAGATGAACCTCACTTGAGAGTCACAGCGTGCTCCTGGCTGAGCCCAATGCTGTGTTACACCCACCAGTGCCCGCCGAGTGCCACACACCTCTGTGTTGTATTCCACCAGCTAGTGCGTATGCTATGACACTCTCTGCCCATGTGCACTGTAACACCACCCCGTGAATATGTCATGCCACACTTGCCTTCGCACGGGTTATATTGCCCCATCTAACGTGCCTTCCTCGATGCCTATAACGCACAGCTCCATGCCATACATATAACAATCTGGGATCCATATCTTTGTCACAGTGCATATGCAACGTTACACTCCCCAGCACATATTTTTTATTACAATTTTAGAGACTAGTTAGATTACACAACACTGCCCTGTGCATATTACACTCCAAGGCGCATATCGCGTAGCACGCGCTAGTGCCTGTGCTATCTCGCGCTCTCCAATGAATCTGTCATTGCGCACAATGTATTGCATATTATATTTCACGCCCCGGTTCATCTTATATCACACTTTTTGGTGCATAGCTTATACCATATACTATATCTAGTTTTCATTTTCAATCGTGCTCTCAGGACTATGTTCTACATAACACTGCATCCACCTACCCTTTTCACGGGCATTACATTTTGCGATGGGGGGTGGAGGGTCAGGGGGTGTTTCTGCCAAGTGAGCCCGGAGTCACAGTCACAAACGTCCTCTTCTTCCTGAATAAAAGTGAGATTATGCTGCATATTTGTTCATATTTTAAGTAGTTTGCACAGACACACATTTTAAAAACAATAAAGTTCCTAATACCCACCTTCTCTGAACAGTTAGCTTGCTGCCTCATCCACCTCCTCCCTATCCTCTGTTGTCTGAATCCATGGACTAGCCTCCTCCCTCCTGCCATGCATGGTCTGATGTGCTGCCACTACCCTCCATTTAGCAGGATGTACCAGTCCACTCCTCCTGCCCTCCATTGCCCAATTCTATGGCCTACCATTGACCTTCTGCTTAGCCTCTGTGCTTAGCTTGCTGCCCCTATTCTCCTTCCCCCTGCTCTCCGATGTCTTTGTGCATGCCCATGCTCCATCCTTTTTGCCCACCATGTTCCATGGACCTGCCACTCCTATCTACTCTGAGTGTTCTGTTGAGCTGCCACTCCCCTCCCACCTGCCTAGCATTGTCAGACGACTGTAACCTGTCCCTGCCACCTCCACCCTGCCTGTCCACATGCCATGCCCATATCCCCTTCCTCCTGTCCTCCATGGTCCATTTTACTGCCACACCCTTCTGCCCTCCCTGGTCTGTTGTGCTGCAACTGCTCCTCCTGCCTGCCCCGCGCAGTCTGTTGTGAGGCCCCTTCCCCTGAACTCTCTTGTCTGTGCCCAGGTCCTGACCCTCCCTTCTATCCTCCATGGTCCTTTGTGCATGCCCCTGTACCCTCCTTCTTGCCCATCATAGCCATTGTGCTGCCACTAACCCTCCCGCTTGCCATGCATGGTCTTCTGTGCTGCCATGGACCCTCCCACCTTCCCTGTGTGGTCAGCTAGCTGCCCCTGACCCCCTCCCACCTTCCCTCCATGGTCTGTGTGTATGCCATCATAGTCTCACTGTTGCTCTCCATGGTGTGTCTTGTTTCTAGTTCCTATCCTGCCTGACCTCCATGGTTATCTTGCTGCTCCTGCCCTGCCCCCCTTGCCCCCAGCCCTCTGTTTCCATGTGCAGACCCCTATTCCCTCCCTCCTGGCTTGTCTGTTCCATTGTAATGCCCCTGATCCGTCCCTCCTGCCCTTTATGGTCTGTTATGCTGCAGCTCTCTCTCCTGTCTGTCCATTATGGTCAGCTAGCTACCATTGCCTCTTTCCCCTCTGTTCTCTGTTGTCCATGTGCATGGTCCTGTCCCCTCCCTATTGCTTTCTATGGATTGTAGTGCTGCACTCCCGTCCCGCATGCCCTGTGTGGTGTATTGTGCTGCTGCAAACCCTGATGCCTGCCCGGTAGGGTCAGTTTGGTGCACCTCTCCATGTCCCTCCTGTCCTCTGTTATCCGAGTCCATGTCCCTACCCCAATTCCTCCTGCCTACCATGATCCAATGTACCATACTTGCGAACATTTTGAACTTGGTAAATGGGAGATTTTGAAAAAAAACAGGGGTATTGATTTTCCCCTTACAGATCAAATAAAGCCCATTTGAGCTTAAAAACATTGGACGTTTCCTGGATGAAACGGGTCTGTTGGCTTGTATGGTTGTACTACCACTGCCTCTTCCTTCTGCCCACAATGGTCTATTATATTGCCACAGCCTCTCTTGCCAGTCCTGTATTGTTGGTTTGTTGCCCCTGCCACCCTTTCCACTGCCCTCCATAGTCTGTTGTGCTGCCACTGCCCTTCCTGCCTGCCCAGTGTGGTCAAATTGTTGCCTCTGCACTCTCCTTCCTGCCTTCAATTTACAGAGTCCGTGCCCCTGGCCTCTGCCTCTCAACAGTATGCCAATGAACAACTAGATTGCTAACATTCTATATTTATTACAAAAGTGTGGAACGCCTAACGTCATCTTGATGTAATCAAAACTGTAATAGCATTTCCTTTAGAAATTACATATATGAGAGGGTCTTATTTGCATCACAATTATGGTTAGTGCTCTAAAAAACTAAAATGAGGACATATTTTCTGAGATTTCAAATAGCGACAAAGAACTTTTAAATTATTTGTAACCTTTATGTTTTTTTATCCAGTTGACCACTTGATTAAATGTTGCACTTAGGGGAGAGGATGTGGTGTTACTTCCAGAGCTGCAGACTTTGCAACTGGGAAACCAGGTTGGAGTTTCTGCTTCAGCTCAACATTCTGTGATTCTGGTCAAATCACTTAATCTCCCCATGTCTACAACCAAAATGAATTTGATCTTGTGTGATGTAACCAATACTCATGTAAAGCACTCCAATACCTGACAAGTCTGCACTATATGTGCTGCATTTGGGCTCTTTTGTCTCTGGTGCCCATCTTGGGAGATTTATTTGTTATGAAGTTTCCTAATTTCCTCATTTACTGCAGTCTCCTCAGTAGGAAATGCTTTCAGTTTTTTACTTTGATTCCATCAAGAAGGTATTCAGATATGTCACACATTTGCCATAAATTCTGAATGTTAGCACTCTAGTTGCTCATTAGATCACTGTAGTAAAGCTACTGCTCACCACAGAAGTCTGCTGCTGGTATTAAAAGTGCATGTTTCAGTCTGCATATCAGAATTTGTTAATGAAATAGAAGAGTTTTTGAGAAGTCACTCAAAATGTGCCCTCATTTTTATTTCTTCAGCACTAATCATAATTTCTATGGCAAAATGAACCCCCTCATTGTGTTCTTTTTTTAATTAAATGTTTTAAGTGTTACCAGTTTATTCCAATCAAGATGGCTTCAGGTGTGCCATACTTTTGTCATAAGTAAGACAGTAAGCGCTCTAGTTGTTCTTAAGAACACTCTGGGACATTCTGTCATTGGGCTATACTTGGGCTACATCTGGGTGATATTTGGGCTACATTTGGGCTCTTTTGTCTCTGGTGGCCATCTTGGGAGATTTATTTGTTATGAAGTTTCCTAATTTCCTCTTTTACTGCAGTTTCCTCAGTAGGAAATACTTTCAGTTTTTTACTTTGGTTCCATCAAGAAGGCATTCAGATGTGTCACACATTTGCCATAAATTCTGAATGTTAGCACTCTAGTTGCTCATTAGATCACTGTAGTAAAGCTACTGCTCACCAGGGAAGTCTGCTGCTGGTATTCAAAGTGCATGTTTCAGTCTGCATGTCAGAATGTTTTTATGAAATAGAAGAGGATTTGAGAAGTCAAAATGTGCCCTAATTTTTCTTTCTGCAGCACTAATCATAATTTCTATGGCAAAATGAACCCCCTCATTTTGTTCCTTTGTAAATTAAATGTTTTAAGTGTTACCACTTTATTCCAATCAAGATGGCTTCAGGTGTGCCATACTTTTGTCATAAGTAAGACTGTTAGCGCTCTAGTTGTTCGTTAGAACACTCTGGGACATTCTGTCATTGGGCTATACTTGGGCTACATCTGGGTGATATTTGTGCTACATTTGGGCTCTTTTGTCTCTAGTGGCCATTTTGGGAGACTTATTTGTTATGAAGTTTCCTCATTTACTACAGTCTCCTCAGTAGGAAATACTTTTAATATTTTACTTTGATTCCATCAAGAATGCATTCAGATGTGTCACACATTTGCCATAAATTCTGATTGTTAGCACTCTAGTCGCTTATTAGATCACTGTAGTAAAGCTACTGCTCACCAGGGAAGTCTGCTGCTGGTATTGAAAGTGCATTTTTCAGTCTGCATGTCAGAATGTTTTAATGAAATAGAAGAGGATTTGAGAAGTCACTCAAAATGTGCCCTAATTTTTCTTTCTGCAGCACTAATCATACTTTCTATGGCAAAATTAACCCCCTCATTTTGTTCCTTTTTAAATTAAATGTTTTAAGAGTTACCACTTTATTCCAGTCAAGATGGCTTCAGGTGTGCAATACATTTGTCATAAGTAGGACTGTTAGCGCTCTAGTTGTTCTTTAGAACACTCTGGGAAGCTGCAGTAGAACACAAAGGAATCAACTGACAGTCTCTGCCCTTGTTGGATGTACATGTTTTCCTGAGAATGTCAGACTTCATTCTCACATGACTGAGAAAGATAATGTGAATTTACAGAAAATATGCTCTCAGTTTAGCTTATAGATCACCTTCCAAACCTCTGTGGGAAAAGCATGAGAAAATAGTTTTCTCACATACATGATTCATGATATCACAGCAGAAGGCTTTTTCACATGGTAAAATCACCTTAGAACACACCACAATTCCTAAAATGAGTATGGTACCATCAACAAATGATTTATAATGTAACTAAAGTCTTGAAACCTTCTATTAACTGCAATGCTTTTTAATGAGGTGCTATCATATATATTAGTCCCAAGATGGCTGCCAACACTTCTTGGATGAAGTACTGACAGCCAATCAGATCTCACGATGAGATGTGTGGCTAGGTTCTGCCCAGATATATCTATCTTTTTAACTCAAATTTTCTCAGGAACTACTGAACGGATTTACACCATATAAGCAAAAGGCATGAGTCTGAACTGAGGACTACCTCTTTGCCAAATTTGGTGTAATTCCGTTCAGTAGTTCGGGCTGTAGCTGCGTCAACAGGCCCTATGGAAAAATGCATGGGGAAAACGCGTTTTGGGACCCCCCTTTTTTCTCGGCCCCGCTTGACGAATCACCGGAGCTGGCCAAAAGTTTGGAAAATTTCGCGAAGATTCGTCAATTGGCGCCAACGTTATTCCAAATAGAATGTTGCGGATTTCCTATGGAAAATGGGTCCTAACTATAACTACCTACTGGTGACTGCCAGTAGGTAATGTGTATATATATATATTTATTTATATATACACACATATATAAGTGTGTGTGTATGTCAAGAAATATACAAGCTTAGTGATGCAACATAAAATTATGATTTTCTTTTACAAGTGGAACCTTAGGAAGAAAACAAGATATATGTTGTTTTATATTTAATACTAAACGCATTCTGCTTTTTCATTTGACATATTTGATGCTATTAGATTTTTGTCTTTATTGTTATTTTGCTATGTGTAGGGCAGTCTGATTAGAGAAAGAATTTTTTGAGTTTTCACAGCCTGGTGGGCAGAAAATCTGGATTTTATTAATGACGTGGAGGCTAACTTTATGTAAATCTTATTTGTTGCCCGCTCACAGCAGCAACAAATGCAGACTATAAAATGTCAATAACTTTCTAGTAAGGTATAAACACATCAACGTGCAGCCATCTTCCTTCATTTAGTACTGCGAATAAGATAACTCCAAGAGGGAACTTACATTTTCATGGCAAATTCTTCACAAATGGAATCCCCAACCGGAGAGATCTTTTCAATCTGAAAAAAAAAATATTGAGACAACATTCATCTACTCCTCTAGGGATGGTATCAATGCGGAGGGATAATCTTCTCTCTGAGTCATTAATAAAATCCAGATTTTCTACGCACCAGGCTGTGAAAAATTTAACTTTTATGTCAGGACACGAAGGCTAACATTATGCAGTTCTAAAGTGCTAAATAACACATTATTAATCGCATTTGTGACAGTTCTAAAATATCAACTTTTTAACATATTCTCATTGGACCAATCCACAGCTCTAAGGATATCCTGCAGACCACCCCCAAGATAAAAGCTTTTGAAGCTGATGCACCCCTAAGGGAGTGAGCCCCTAAACGAGAGGTATCCACTCTTGCCTTACTTATAAACCCTCTTTGACCCATCCCACTCAGGTGGGAGAAGAAACAGCCCTATGAGGCTAACTGTGTGAAACCAACAACTGAGCCACATTTTGTCTCAAACTTTCAGTTCTCCTCTTGTATTCTTTCAAGCATTTAACCACGCAAAACCTTTCATTCGAACACAAAGTAAGGGCAGAAAACAGAGGTTGACAGAGTCTTCTTCTCTTAATATGAAAACAGACTCCTTCAGGCGGATAGGCCTTGCTAGTGATATCTAGGGCCCTTACGTCCAAATTACACCAGGCAGAGTAAAACCGTCAATTTGTAAGAGATACGCTGTAACGACAGGCCAGAGTTCTCACCCCAATTCGATATAACTTGTAAGACACCCCTAGCATCCCACAAGGAAGTATACTTCGCTGTAGGTAGGTTCAGTACCCGCATCCTCCACATGATTTTATTTGTCAGTAAAGTCTGACCTACAGACATGCCATCTACCAAGCAATGACCTGCTGCTATAGCCGATCTGTAAACATTTACTGTCCTGTAAGACAAACCTGAGGCAAACAATTCTGACAAATAGTTAATCACATGCACTAGATCAAGTGAAACAGGATCGTAACCCCATCGAACACACCAACAAACTCATTTCTCCCAAGCCAGTCGATATGCTATCGATGTCCCAGATGCCCACGGCTCAGATATGAAAGCATCTGCTGAAAGCCATGGGATTTGCCATTGTTTCCAAAAGCTTCCAGTCCTTCAGAACCAACAGACCCTGTTCTGCTAGAGGGTGCAATCTCCTTCTGGGCCTTGGATTACTTCCCTGAATGCCGGTACTAGGATGGGGAAGTTACTGCCATGTCCAGCATGATTGGAAACTAGGCTTGTGTCATGGTTCGGGACTGCAGCTCTAGGGGCGCCAACGCTAGCTCCAAAGGACATGATGTTGGTTCTACTTCCAAATTGGTTCCTTATCAGAAGCGCGCAGTCTGTGGCAAAATGCATAAACCCATCCGCTCAGCACGATATTGGTGGCACTGTAACCACCTATCCCATAACACTCCTTTCTTTGCCTCCTCTTGTACATTATAACAACATTCCTTTGGTAACTGTATCAGGCTGCCCGATATTGTAATAACTGTTTTCCCATTTACTACAGAGGGTAACGCTTGGCTCCACCTCCCTGAAGCGTCACCTAACGTGGAAGCCATCTTGAGCCACACCCAACCTTGGCTGCTCGTAATCCTCGTCATTTGGAGAAGCATCGTTTCCGAAGGAGATCGAGGCCCAGCTGGTCGTGATCAAGAGACAACGGAGCTGAAGTTCCAAAAGAAACCACCGGAGGTCATGGCAGGTCAGAGAATAAGACGCTCGTTTTAGGAATCGGGTAAGCGTCTTCATTTACCGTTTCTTAGGGCCATATGTAGGTGGCATACACTTTACCGATTCTTAAATACCGAATGTTACCGAATCGGTATTTAAGAATCGGTAAAGTGTATGTAGGTAATAATTCGGTAAATGTTACCGAATCGGAGTAAGTCGGTAATTACCGAATCGGTATTTACCGATTCGGTAATGAGGCATACGTTCCCATTGATTGAATCAATGGGAAGGAATGCCTCATTACCGAATCGGTAATTACCGATTCGGTAATGGGGGGAGCACAATCAAGGGTGGCAGGGTGTCAAATTGACACCCTGTTGCACCCCTGATTCCTGCATGTGTGCACATGTGGCACACATACATGCCCTAAGGGCATGTATGTCTGCCACATTGCACACTTCTAAGCGCTTGAAAATGCTTTTACACATCCATTCTTAATTTACCACCAACTATTAGTTGGTGGTAAATACCGACTCCAGACAACACCCACACACTCCCCCTACATCTCATTTCTGTATTCGGTATTTACCAAATCGGTAAAATTACCGATTCGGTAATTTTACCGATTCGGTAAATTACCGAATACAGAAATCATCCCCCTACATAGCAGAAGCCTAAATACCGGTCGGTAACGGTATAATTACCGAAAATCGGCCGTTACCGACCGGTATTAGGCTACCTACATGAGGCCCTTAGTGTTGAAAACCTCGTGGCAAAGACGAAAGCTGAAAGACAGTCCAAAACTACAGCGAGAGCCTCAGAATATCGTTCTTGGAACAAAAACCCGTAAAACATGCATTTATGAGACTTCTTTGATATAATCTGCTGACAGAAACCTGATAGGAAAGAAAACGTATGTACATTCCTATGAGAGCACGAACACTGTTTAGAGATTAAGAATGTGTTGTACATAGTTGCGAGGCTGGTCCCGCTAAATTTGAACAAAAAGAGTGAACGAAAGAAGACTTGATTAACAAGGATACTATTCCTTTTTTCTCATTACGCAGCTAACCTTGGAGCTGTGTAATTCCTGAAAAAACGCACAGAGAGAGCTATGGTAGGTCTTCTAACTCCTCATACAAAGGAATAGTGAAAAGAGTTAAGAAACTAAGATCTAGGAACTAAAGAGGTTTTTTGTATTGTGTCTTCTAGCTTTTTCATACCCATATGTACAAGAGTTAGTGGGGAAGATTGCAGGTAAACATCAATCACAGTTAAATCATGTTAAGGGGGCAAGTAGTCTAATAAAAAGTATATTTTCTTATCGTTTCAGGTCTCCTTCCCCGCTGTTCCTTTCCCACACCCTTTCCCCCACCTGGCCACTCTAAGAGCCTGAACCATAACGGTAAACAGACTTGGAGCTGCCTGGAGGTGGAATTTTCTAGCATCGGACAAGCTCTGAGGAAAAAACGAACGCTTCTGACAGCTTGTGACCTCTACAGGGATGTTACCACCACTGCGATTTCCATGCACCTGCATACATGCAAAAGGAGTCTTGGCAGCATGGCAAATGGAGGGAAAGCATAGGCCGCCAGACCCCTCCAATCCTGGAGGAAAGCATCTACCCCACAAGCCTGAGGGTCCGGCTTCCAGATGAAAAACCTTGTCAGCTGCATGTTCAGTTTGTCCACAAAGAGGACCAACCAACAGGGGCCCCATCTTCCTTAAGTATTCAAGAACACATTCCTGTTGCTGGAATCCTTGAAATTCCAAGAAGAACCAGTTCACCACACCATTGCTTAACCCAGGACTATGTTATTCCACAACATAAATTCCCCTTGTTCAAGCAGTACACCCAAAAATCCTTCGCTAAATCCGCAACACACTTTGAATGAGGACCTCCCATCTTGTTGATGTACCTCACAGCAGACACATTGTCCATATGTAGCATCACGCAACACCTCATCATACCTTGGCCAAAGAAACAAATTGCAAACTGACCTACCAACAATTCCAAGCAGTTGATGTGTAATTTCCTCTCTTGATCTGTCCAACATCCTCCCATTGATGAGTTTCCACATATCACTCCCCATCCTTCTAAACTCACATCTAATTCTTTTGCTACCTCTGGCTCCTTCCCGTAACTGGCTCTGCCATTCCATGCTTCTGCTTTCCTGAGCCACTACAGAAGCTCTTTCCTTGACTCCTTATCTAAGTACAAGATTTGGAAATATGACTGATTGGTTTGTAAGCTTTTCACTTTGAGTTTCTGGAGGGCCCAGTAGTACAAGGGGCATGGGAATATTGCGTGTCACCAAACTCTAATTCCCACAAAATTGGGCCAGTCTGCTTCCCACCTTTATAGGGATGCCTGAAGGCCTTTTGAAACTCTTACCTACAGAGAAGCCTCTCTGCCTTTGATCTCCTCTGGAGGATCTCCCACAGAACCGTTGTCTCTGGAGGTAGAATCCGTGGTGTGTACCAAAGCCCATCTGGGTGAATCTGCCACCACGCCCCAAGAAGGGATTGGATGAAGCCTGACCACAGCCGAGGAACCGACCTCTTGTTCTCCCCGGCCCTACCAAAAACCTTGTCCTGGAAAACCCTCTTGATGTTATTCTGTGATTTTTGAATGGAGCTACAAACTCCCACATACTTTGCCATCTCCTTAATAAAGTCATCACCTAAGAGGTGTCAGTGGCTGGAAGTGCCCCCATCCTTGCTGCCCAGTTCGATCAGCTTGGATTTTAAGGAGGGCGCTCTGTCTTCTCTCATTGGAGAGGGCATAGTTCGCACTCTTCAAGAAACAGACAGTCCACTGGTGCAGCTCCTTGGGGTCGTCTAGTGTGTCATTGAGATAGGCTACTTCAGCCATCTCGAACATCTTGTTCAGAGGGCCAGTTATGTCGAGCAGATGATCTTGGCAAGACTTCAGGCCCTTGTCTAGCCCCTTTCTTGGATCTTTGGCACTTCTGCTAAAAAATGCCACAAACTTGGCATCCAGATCCAGGGTCATTGCGACCTAGTCAGGGAGGGAAAGGCGGGGGCATTCAGATCTCAAGCAAGACCTTACCTCCTTAGGGCTCTCCCTTTTAAGCCAGAAGGCAATGTATTCAGCAACGTGCTGCGATGGTGCCCATTCACTGGATAAGGTGTGCTTAATTGGGAGGAGGTCAAACATATCTTCCCCATACGGGTCAACAATGCCCATCTTGGATCCTGAAGCCTTAGATTCCTCCTCTGACGTTCTCTTCCTCCTGACCTCAATCTCATCATGGTCAGTGTCAAAATCAGAACAGGAGAAGTCAATTTGAGGCTCAAAACTGTTGATACAAATGGGAACTTCCAGGCCTTTTTCTTGCCCATCCGTAGTGCCCAAGGCACTGATCTTGTCACCGCCTAGTTTGTGTGATAAATTCTCCCCGGTAGATTTAGACCTTTTTGATTTTTTAGGCAGACTTTCACCTGAAACTCTTTTTCTTTGGGCCTTAACTACCCATTCTGAGCCTTCAGGCTGCTTCGCGCCATTTAGAATCCTACCCTTCTTAGAGAAGGCCTCCAATTCCCTGCTGATGGTGTTGTCTAGAGACCCCATCATTTTCTCGAGGGCCCTGTAGACCATACTCTCTAATTTATCCTCCATCTTGTCACCCAAGGGTTCCTAAGACACGTTGGCAGCACAGAACAATCAGGGAAGCCAGAGTTAACAAGGGGCTAGCAAGCTCAGATAAAAGATGGTAGAGAAATGACGCAGCTGTGTGTTCCAAATGAGAAATGGACTAAAACTGCCAGAATGTGACATATGAAAATTACCAATCTCATAAAATGGCTGCCCCATTGCTCTAAATGAGGTACTTCACGTACTGTGCGGGGCTGAGACAGAATATCGAGTCGGAATTGTCGACTTACACAAATATCGAGTAGAAAATATTGTGATTCAGAAATGTCAACAGCAAGATTATCTTGGTCAAGAATATTTAATTTTTTTTAACACAAACTTTATCGAGTACTACGAGTATCTCACAAGTAATCATATCATTAGGTATACAGTTTTGATTTTTCTTATGACATGGAGGGGCCGATTCCGATCCGGGTCGGAAGGGCACCGAACGCGATCCGGCCGGAAAAACTACGAGCCGTACACGTGTTTTCCCGCCGACTCGTACAGCTGTACGAGCGAGCAAGTACGATGCAAGCTACGTGAGATTCACCAACCGAGTCGTTTCCAGGTCCAAACCGCTCCGTATGTCTCGGTCAGAAGCTAACCGTGGCGTGCAATGGATGCGATTTACAACCGAGCCAGTACAATGCATGCATCGGACAGCCTGTGCGAGCCGGAGTGTCCGGTTCGCAAAAGCTCCCGGAGTCGGACTTCGGGGGTCCGCGTCGGACCCCCTGACACCCGCAGCCCTACGACTCGGACACAGGGGGAGACCTATGGGTCTCCCCAACACAGGCATGTACGGTGCGAATGGCACCGACGCGTACCGACTGTAGGTGGCGCACTTGTTCAAGACGTACCCATTCAGTCACTGGGAGCGCATGTACGCGTCGTACAACTGGCTCCCATTGACTTCTATGGGAGTCCGACCGAACCGAGTCCGACAGCATACGTGTGCATCGTACTCGCTCGGTTGGACTGTAGGGATCCTGCTCGGTCGGAAAACACTCCGGATCCGATTCGGTCGGAGTGCTTTCCGACCCAGATCGGAATCGGCTCGAGAGTGTACATCCATACAGATTTCATATATATATTGCTGATTATACAGTCCTAGCAGTGTACATTTTTATATGCATGTTTGCAACAAGATCTTAGTCCAGTCATAAGGTAGCAAACTATAGTATTATTCCCTCTCCCAACGTATACCCACCCCCTGAACAACCATTCAACTGAGAAAACTACTGCCTACTGTGGTTGAAATACACCTAGCCAGGTGTATAGTACCATGTGATAATCACACACAATAGCACTGGGAAGGACAAGGGAAAGGAGCAAGGAGATGGTGGGGAGGGAACACGGGGGGAACACTCGTCACAGTTAAGAATATCGAATTTAAGGTAAGAAATATCATTTAAAAAAATATAGAAGTCATTACTATTGTTGGCAAAAATATAGACGTTTAAAATATCGATTTTTTAATTAGTGTTATGTATTTTAGTTTATATTTTGAATGTATGTGACGTATTTATTTTGTATAAGTATTCTTTATGTTTTTTAATAAAGTTGTTACATTTTTAGTAGTTATGAATATTATTTTAATTACATTTTGCATTTTTCTGCTCCGTAGCGGGTTGTGGGTTTATAGGGTAATAGGTGGGAAGTAATTTAATTCTAACAAATTAATGATTAATTTTTAATTTATTTAATTGATATTTTATAGAGTTAATTGTGGGATGTAATTTATTTGTAATTCATTTTTAATTGGTTGTTAATTAATATTCATTAATTAATTGATAATTATGGTGATTGTGTAAAAACAATTAGCTGTGGATTGTGGGGTTATAGGGGTGAAGGGTGGTAAATAATTTATTTTTGATTAATTAATAATTAGGGGCCAATTCCGATACTGGGTCGGACAGCTGTCCGTAGCCTTACCGTGCGACCGACACGTTACCGTAGCCGGTCCGTTCTGTAGAGTAAGTACGATGCTCATAACTGCCAAAAACACGACCGACACGTAGGCTGTGATTCAAGCTCCATTCTCCGTCCGAGCCGTAACTCCTAACGCTGAACCGAGTTGCCCGGAAGCATTATCCATAGCAGTTTCCGGCATGACAAGTACGATGCATACTTCCTACGCGCCGGACGGGTCTCCACATACGGGACATCACAGCAGCCGGAAAACAAGCATATCAGCTACGATTCGCCCCACAATTCAATACATGGCTACGATACTGACCAGCTTGCAGCGGGTACGAGACAGAGCTGGTATCCAGGCCCTTTCTTTTCTACCCAGAGTTCCCCGGAGTGATGTTCAACCAGTTCAAAGAATTTTTCAACTCCATCTTCGGGCCACTGACTCCGTCTGGCACGCCTTCAGGCCCCACTGAGTCGCGACATGCCCCGGCATCCAGCTTGATGCCGCCACAGGTGCATATACCTACCTCCGGGCTCCAGTCCCTCTGGCATTGAAACTGAAACCACTGGTGCCACTGGATGATGAACCCATACCTATTTTTCTCGGATTCTGCGCCTCCTTAATGCTGCTCGACTTGGACACCAGCACTGTCTGACAGTTCCAGCCTTTGGCTTGGCTGTTTGACCCAGCCTGGGTGATGAATAAGAACGGTATGTCACTTTTGAGGGAGAGTCTGACCAGGATGAAAACCGGTACGAGGTGAGGCCAGCGGCCTGGACATCTCCCCATACTCTGGTATGCTTTTCACTCCAGGCCTTGGTTGCAAGGTGCATCTTTTGCCATTGTGATGTGCAGGGCAGCAGAGCTCCATACCAATGTCTTGACTGAGGGTGCTTCACCCACAGGTGAGCTATGCAGAGTCTTTTCTTTAATGAGGCCTTCACAGACCTCCTTCCGGGGGCCTTGACTGAACCCTGCACGGGCCTCCCATGCACTGCATGATTGGTTGTTGTGACCCCCCCCCCTCCCCCACCCCCTAATCTCAGGAGGTCTAGACTTCTCTCAGCATTTCTCCTAGGAGAGTCTAGTCTGGTGGTTCAAGCTTCCACAGGTAGGGTCAACCCAAACAAGTTCCCTTCAAACACCACCAGATAGGGAGTACAAGAGGCTGGATACTTTTGGAAAATTTTTCTCTTCTGCCAGCTCCGCTGAAGAATACAGGCCCCAGCTAGGCCCGCAGAATACAAGGGTTCGCTCTCCTGTAACGAAAGCTAGAAGGAAGTTGGCACGGAAACTGCAAATACAAAGACAAAGTTTATTAACCCTTAAGGGTGGTCCTACAACCTATACAACACTCTTCAGTATTGCATAGAGTAGCACACAGAACTTGCGTACACGGTCCCCTTTTATACACAACAAAGGGGCTCATAAGTGGGTGGATACAACATAGAGCAAAATTCACTACCATTTATGGGCATTTTCGATACAGGATCAATATATGGGCGGAGTAAACAGTTTCCTGAGCCCGCGAAAACATGGTCAAGCAAGGACTAACTGATAACAGATGTGGTCAAGTCTGGGCATGCGCCAGACGGACAAAGGAGCTATTTATAGACTGTTACTAGGCAGATTACAAGAGCAACTAGCGAAAAGGAAGGACTCTTCTCGTGCAAAGCACGTGGAGACATGACAATACAAAATGGAGTCCGGACATTAGTCAACATAAAACGAGGAACATGTTTTAGCTAGAGAGAATTCATGTCTTTAGTGAATGCTTAATCATATAGCTGTTTTAGTTTTCAACAGACGACCCTTTCAGCATTCACTGAAGACATTCGGCTTATTAGGATAATCATCATATATGTCAATTTTCATCATCTCTTCCACCTCTTTGTTTAAATGTTCTGATAGGTGACATTGGCAATAGCTTTCTTATCAGGAATACAGAATGACACACATAGAGAACAGAGTAAAGGACCACACTGAACACAGATGCAACAGGAAAACAGAACTGCTACAATAATACAGAGACCAGTTAAAACTTTCCATCCCCATGTAGTGATCAATGCCCAAAACCATCCAGAAAAGGTCCAAGTGCCATTTTCTGTATGAATCTCAGCTGCGATTTTATGCAATTTATTAATAGCGTTATAAACTGATGGCGTATGGTCAGGAATGAACACACAACAACTACTTCCGATAATTTTACATGCTCCACCTCGGTCAGCTAACATAACATCTAATACCATACGATTCTGTAATGCAACAATTCTGGTAATTTGTAATTCTTCCGTAAGATTCCCAAGAGCAGCAGCAGCAGTCTGATTCGTCACAGCCTCTACGACTCTTGTCAATCTTCGAACCTTCCTACTATTTAGGGCAGCTCCAACAAAGAAAAATAATCCTAAGTTAAAATCGATATACTGCTGTAAACTAGTATCAGTTTGATCAACATCATCAATAGATAGAGTACGTTTATACCTATTCACAGTTACATTGTTCAGCAACTTCAAATCTTTATGATAGGATGCAGGTGCTAAGAATACAGGAGGTAATAAAAACGCTACATAACATACTCCGGACCAGTCGGCTGGTAAACGATAATAACCCTTATTCCCACATACAAAGTATGTATTATGGGAGGCTAAGAAAGTACTATTATTTAGCCCATCTATATTCAGGACAATAATACAATCACTAACACCAACAGGAATATGACCCACACTCTGGACACACAGGTCCGCTTGAGCTTGTGCCACTTGAATCACAAAGCGCTCTTTCCCTGCAGTGTCTCTGGTGTTCGTGAAAATGTAGGGAATCGATTCATTGTCTGGTCGATATTCTTCCCATTCCCATATTGTCCCATTCGCTTGTGGATAGCCATCTTTATCTTGATGACATTCCCTATTAAGTCTGAAAAGTAATCGTCCCACTGTAGGTTTCCGTGTGGCAAAAAGCAAAGTATACCATGCTCTACAAGAGCCATTATGAGAGAAAGGAAGAGGTATGAACGGCGTTCCTCCTTTCTTCTGATGAGCTGGCATCATACCACATATCCAACAGTTCGTAGCATTCGTAGCAACATGGGTATGATGCAGCATCTGGATGAAAGTGTTATTCAAATAAGACTGACGATGCTTCAATTCTTGATACGGAAGGGTATAAAAGTAGTGCTCCTCAGGCACTGGAGTGGTCAAAACAAGCAACTCACGGGCAGGAGTCACATCCTCAACAAACCATGTGGTTATACCAACAATAGCTACAATGATAATAAAGCTTGTCGCACAAAGAATCTTCTTCTTTTCCATCTTGCAGTAAAAAGTCAATATCTTCCTGAAACTAAAAGGTTGTCAGAACTCTTCCCCTTAGGCAGCCGTTGATTTCTTCACCAGCGGGCCAAGACGGGTGTCACTACACTAATGCAGGGCTGATCCCCCCCCCTTGCCTCATTGGCTCTCCGTTTCACTAACCTAAGGGCCGTTCTGACAACGTATCTGGGTACAGAAAAAGAAAAATCACTTCCTCGGTCGAAGATGATATCTCCCTCCTCCAGGGATCGCTTGGTCCGGGAAGAGCTCCTCAGTGTCGTTCGGTTCCACAGCACGGCCTTTCTCCGCAGTCAGGATTTCTCGATGGTCGGTCAGCACAGCAGGGTCCACCAATCCAGGCGGCACTTTACGACAGTGCAAGGAGTGGATCCAGTTCTTCCGATTGGAAACTCGCACAGCTGTCCTCGTTGCGAGCAAGACTTGCTCAGGACCAACCCATCTCGGCTCCAGACTGTTCGTCCTTTCGAACACCTTAATCATGACCTGATCGCCAGGTCGGAGGTTATGACCTTCACCTGTGGACCGATCAGGGAGCGCTTCTCAAACCTGTTGATGAATAGAAACCAAATTATCCGTTAACTGTGCCAGATAATCACTCATCATTACACAAGGTACATCATACACTAACTACGGTTTTGGTGGACCCCAAATATTCATTGGGCGTCCAAACACAATCTCGTAGGGTGTGAGAACGGTCCGAGAATGCGGTATCGATCTAATTGACAATAATGCCAGCGGTAAAGCATCTGGCCAAGTCATAGAAGTCGAAGCTTGGATCTTCGCAATCTTAAGCTTCAAAGTACCGTTATATTTCTCAACCAGTCCCGCAGACTGTGGGTGAAACACTGCATGGAACTTCTGAGTAATGCCTAGGCCTTTCAGGACATACTTGATAACGTCTGCTATAAAATGAGGTCCGTTATCACTCCACAACAATCTGCAAACACCATATCGAGGGAAAAACTCCTTCAATAGCATCTTGGCTGTAGTCATTGCAGTATTGTCTTTCGTAGGGTATGCCTCCACCCACTTACTGAAGGCAAGTCAAGTCAAGTCAAGTCAAGTCATAAAATTTGTATAGCGCACTACATACCCAGAGGGTTTCAAGGCGCTTAGGAAGGGGAGGAGGATTATTTGTCAAATATCCACGTTTTAAGCTGCTTTCTGAACGCTAGGTGGTTCTGGGTGAGGCGAAGGTAAGCGGGGAGTGAGTTCCATGTTTTAGCAGCCAGGTATGAAAAGGATCTGCCTCCCATGGTGGTCTTGTTGATGCGAGGTACAGTGGCGAGGGCTTGGCTGGAAGACCGTAGTTGGCGGGAGGGGGTGTAGAAGGACAGTCGAGAGTTGAGGCAATCTGGTCCGATGTCGTAGAGTGATTTGTGTGCGTGGGTAAGCAGTCGGAAAGTTATCCTCTTATTGACGGGTAGCCAGTGGAGGTCTTTAAGGTGACCAGAGATGTGTTCGTTGCGTGGGATGTCTAATATGAGCCTGGCTGATGCGTTTTGGATTCGTTGGAGTTTCTTCTGGAGTTTTGCGGTAGTACCCGCGTAGAGGGTGTTTCCGTAGTCCAGTCGGCTCGTGACCAGAGCGTGGGTGACTGTTTTCCTGGTTTCGGAGGGGATCCAGCGAAATGTTTTTCTGAGCATGCGAAGAATGTTGAAGCAGGAAGAGGATACGGCGCTGACTTGTCTGTTCATTGAGAGTGAAGAATCCAGGATGACGCCAAGGTTCCGTGCGTGGTCTGTCGGGATGGGTGCTTTTCCGAGGGCTTCCGGCCACCAGGAGTCGTCCCATGCAGAGGGGGAAGTACCTAAGATGAGGACTTCTGTTTTGTCTGAGTTCAGTTTCAGACGGCTTTGTTTCATCCATTCGGCAACTTCTTTCATTCCATCGTGTAGGTTAGTTTTGGCGGTGCTGGGGTCATTGGTGAGAGAGAGGATTAGTTGAGTGTCGTCCGCGTAGGAGATGATGTTGAGGTTGTGTTGGCGTGCGATGGCCGCGAGGGGGCTCATGTATACGTTGAAGAGGGTGGGACTGAGTGAGGATCCTTGAGGTACGCCGCAGATGACTTCAGAGGCCTCGGACTTGAATGGAGGAAGGCGGACTCTCTGGGTTCTTCCGGTGAGGAACGAGGTGATCCATTCAAGTGCTTTTCCTTGGATTCCGATGTTATTGAGGCGTTGTAGAAGGGTGCTGTGGCAGACTGTATCGAATGCTGCAGAGAGGTCGAGGAGGATGAGGGCGACTGTGTCTCCATTGTCCAGTAGAGTTCGAATGTCGTCTGTTGCTGCGATGAGGGCGGTCTCAGTGCTGTGTTTTGCTCGGAAGCCAGATTGTGAGGGGTCGAGGGCTTTGTTGGCTTCGAGGAAAGCGGCGAGCTGGTTGTTGACGGCTTTCTCGATGACTTTGGCCGGGAATGGAAGAAGCGAGATGGGGCGGTAATTTTTGAGTTCGGTGGGGTCCGCTGTTGGTTTTTTCAGGAGGGCGGTGAGTTCAGCGTGTTTCCAGTCTTCTGGGAAGGTAGCAGAGTTGAAGGAGCAGTTGATGGCGTTTCGGAGGTGCGGTGCTATGACGGAGTCTGCTTTGTTGAAGATGTGGTGAGGGCATGGGTCTGTGGGGGATCCTGAGTGGATGGAATTCATCAGGCGGATGGTGTCATCAGTGGAGATTGGGTTCCAAGCGTTGAGGGTGTTCACGGGGGGAAGATGGTCAGCAGATGGTAGGGTGGGTTGGTTTCCGGGTTGGTTGTCAAAGCTGTTGTGGATGTCTGCAATCTTGTTGTGGAAAAAAGAGGCTAGGGAGTCGCAGAGGGTTTGAGAGGGGGTGATGTCGTTGGAGTTGGCCGAGGGATTGGAAAATTCCTTGACGATGTTGAAAAGTTCCTTGCTGTTGTGGGCGTTGTTGTCAAGTCGATCCTTGAATGCTGTTTTCTTGGCTTTTCGGATCAGTTGGTGGTGAGTGCGGGTGGCGCTTTTGAAGGCGTCCTTGGTGCTGGTGGTTGGGTCTATTTTCCAGGCCTTTTCAAGGGAGCGGCAGAGTTTCTTGGACTTCTTGAGAACATCGTTGAACCATGAGGCTTTCTTGCTGCCAAGTTTGCTTTGACGTTTTTTCAGTGGAGCTAAGGTGTCGGCGGTGTTGGATAACCATAGGGTGAGGTTGGCGGCGGCTTCGTTGGCGTTAGAAAAGAGGGCTGGGGAGTTTCGAAGGAGCGATGCGGAGATTTGGTCTGTGGTGATTTTGTTCCAGTTTCTTTGCCGGGTAGGTTGGGAGTGGTTGAAGGGTTTCGGCTTGTTGTAGATGAAGTGAACGCAGCTGTGGTCGGTCCAGAGAAGATCCGTAGTGTGGCTGAAGGAGACATGATTGCTGGATGTGAAGATGGGGTCGAGTGTGTGACCTGCAATGTGGGTGGGGGAAGTGACTAGTTGTATAAGTCCGAGGTTGGCGAGGTTGTCCAAGAGGGTGGTGGTGTTGCGGTCGTTGGTCTTTTCAAGGTGAAAGTTGAGGTCTCCCAGAAGGATGTAATCTTTGGAGGGGAGCGCGTGTGGGGTGATGAAGTCCGTGATGTCTTCACTGAATTTTGCGCGAGGTCCTGGAGGTCTGTAGAGGAGAGTGCCTCTGAGTGTTGTTTTGGGGTCGATGTGGATCTGGAAGTGAAGATGTTCGGAGTTGGCGAGATTGACGTCAGAGCTGGTTGAGATGCGGATAGATTTCTTGTGGACGATAGCGATTCCTCCTCCTGTGTGGCTGGTACGGTCTTTGCGGGTGATCTTATAGTCTTCAGGGATGGCAATGGTGATGTCTGGTGCGGAGGAAGCATTCATCCATGTTTCCGTAAGGAAGGCGATGTCCGGAGAAATGGTGTCTAGTAGATTCCAAAGGTCAATGGCATGCCTGTGGACCGATCGGGTGTTGAGCAGGATGCATTGTAGGTGGTTGGGGTCGGGAATCTGTGGTGTGGTCGTAGCAGAGATGTTGTCGGTACCGATGAATTTGCAGGAGTGGCATGAGAAAGGGCCATGGGTGTGTCCAGGAGCGGCTTGGACGCAGTTGGGGGCGCGACCGGGGTTAAGGGCTAGGAGGGTGGTGGCATCGTAGGTAATGCGGGAGGGCTGGGTAGCGCGAGGGGCAGGGGGTCTGGCGCTGGGCGCGGTCCAGGCGCGGACGGGCGTAGACGGGCTTACCTTTGGCGCACCTTCGGCGTGTACGTAGCGCGTGGACGCTGCGCGTGGGGGCATTGGCCATAAATGGATGGTGGGGGGGAGGGGCGAGGGCGCTTCAGCTGGGAGGCGGGGCGGGCAAAGGAGGACGACAACAACAACAAAATGGAGGTGGAGGGGTCAGGGCGGCAGGAGCGCTAGGGGGGAAACGCAAATACTACAACAGGGTCACGCTACGGAACAAAATGCAAATGAGTTAAAGCGGCGAGATGAAAACAAAATATGCAACAGAGTCACGCTAGCAGTATCGCACTGCAAATGGGCAAATCGGTAAATTCAGCAATCAAAAATGGGCAAAGCGGCAGTTCCAGCACGCAGCGGCAATAAGAGCATACAGCAGGCTGTAATTATTAATCGCAGTCCAGGTTAGAGCGTAAGCGCTGCACAGACGATACCTCAGCAGCAGGGGAGCGACCGCTCAGCTCGGAAGCGGAGAGCGAGTCACGGCGATTCCTGGTGTGGGAGCGCTGTTTGTTGTCTGTGGGAGGGCGCTTCAGCTGGGAGGCGGGGCGGGCAAAGGAGGACGACAACAACAACAAAATGGAGGTGGAGGGGTCAGGGCGGCAGGAGCGCTAGGGGGGAAACGCAAATACTACAACAGGGTCACGCTACGGAACAAAATGCAAATGAGTTAAAGCGGCGAGATGAAAACAAAATATGCAACAGAGTCACGCTAGCAGTATCGCACTGCAAATGGGCAAATCGGTAAATTCAGCAATAAAAAATGGGCAAAGCGGCAGTTCCAGCACGCAGCGGCAATAAGAGCATACAGCAGGCTGTAATTATTAATCGCAGTCCAGGTTAGAGCGTAAGCGCTGCACAGACGATACCTCAGCAGCAGGGGAGCGACCGCTCAGCTCGGAAGCGGAGAGCGAGTCACAGCGATTCCTGGTGTGGGAGCGCTGTTTGTTGTCTGTGGGAGGGCGCTTCAGCTGGGAGGCGGGGCGGGCAAAGGAGGACGACAACAACAACAAAATGGAGGTGGAGGGGTCAGGGCGGCAGGAGCGCTAGGGGGGAAACGCAAATACTACAACAGGGTCACGCTACGGAACAAAATGCAAATGAGTTAAAGCGGCGAGATGAAAACAAAATATGCAACAGAGTCACGCTAGCAGTATCGCACTGCAAATGGGCAAATCCGTAAATTCAGCAATCAAAAATGGGCAAAGCGGCAGTTCCAGCACGCAGCGGCAATAAGAGCATACAGCAGGCTGTAATTATTAATCGCAGTCCAGGTTAGAGCGTAAGCGCTGCACAGACGATACCTCAGCAGCAGGGGAGCGACCGCTCAGCTCGGAAGCGGAGAGCGAGTCTAGAACATACTTCAGATTGTTACAGCGCTCAAGCTGAATGTAATCCATCTGCAAAACCTCGAAGGGTGCAGTAGGTGTTGCAAATCCTCCTGCTGGAGTTCGTGTACCCTTTCCTGGGTTGTACCTTAGGCAAATCATACAGGTCTGCACTACCCTTTTGGCTGTACTAGCGATCTCCGGATGCTCCCAAACTTGTGTGAGTAATTTGACAATTGCGGAAGCTCCGACATGCGCTAGTCCATGTGCCATCTGAACCATAGGTTGTACGAAGGCTGTGGGTAACTTCCATTTATCCATCTGCTTACTTCTCCAACACCCTTCATCATCTAATTCTCCATCGTTGGACCATTGCTCCCGTTCCTTATCGGAAGCGGTCCTCTGTATCTCCAACACTTCTCTCCTGGCATCATGCCATTTTCCTGTCTGCGATTTCACAACATACATTGCAGTAGCACCAGGCTGCATCGCAGTCTCTCGTGCCACCCGGTCTGCTAAAGCATTCCCTTCTCCCACTTTATCAACCACCTTCTTATGGGCACTACATTTAACTATAGCAATCTTCTTTGGATATGTTAATGCAGTCAAAAGGTTGTGAACTAACTCCCCATACATTATCTGGCTTCCATGTGACGTTAGAAACCCTCTCTCCTT
The DNA here is from genome assembly GCF_964204655.1 of Triturus cristatus. Classification (NCBI taxonomy): domain Eukaryota; kingdom Metazoa; phylum Chordata; class Amphibia; order Caudata; family Salamandridae; genus Triturus; species Triturus cristatus. The sequence continues at coordinate 244,450,822 of NC_140583.1, forward strand.
CCAGAGTAGGCCGAAATCGTGCGCTACTCCGAAGGCATAGCGGCTATCTGTATAAACATTCACACACAATCCTGCACTGAGCTCACATGCTCGTGTTAATGCTATCAGTTCCGCTGCTTGAGCTGATTTCTGCGGTATGCGTGCTGTCTCCACTATTGTTTGTAATGTGGTAATTGCATACGCTGCTGAAGTCGTACCATCTGGTAGCTTCAGGCATGATCCGTCCACCCACAGTTCTCCATCTACATCTGTAAAGGGCGTATCCTGGAGATCAATACGACCCTTTGTCTGTTCCTCAGTCGCAAGAATACAATCATGTGCTTTCCGTGCTTCAGACTGAGTTTCCGGGACGGCAACAATGTGGCTGAATTTAACGTTGCACACCTCTTTAACGTAATATGAGGAGCCAGAAGCGTCAATTCATATCCCGTTAAACGAGCACTGGTCAAATGCTGCATCTTTGTCTGATTAAGCAGGGCATCCACAGCATGGGGAACTAATACCAACAATTTGTGAGATAACACGATTCCCTCGCTTTGGCGTATTAACACAGCTGTCGCCGCAACCGAGCGAAAACACCCTGGTAATGCTCGGGCAACAGGATCAAGTACAGCCGAAAAATATGCTCAAGGGCGCTGCTTGTCGCCGTGCATCTGCACTAAAACTGATAATGCACATCCATCTTTCTCATGCACATACAGTGAAAAGGGCTTCGTATAATCAGGGGTACCTAACACTGGTGCTGAACAAAGGGCTTGCCGTAATCGCTGGAAGGCAATTTCACACTCATTTGACCAGGGAAGAGGAATCGGAGTGTCTTTTGTCAAAAGTGCTAACAATGGCTTAGCTATGTGTGAGAACCCCAATATCCATTGCCTACAGAAAGAGGCAAGACCCAAAAATGCACGCACATCCTTCTGTGTGGAAGGTACTGGCGTGTCCAAAATTGCTTGAATACGATCTGGTGTGAGTGCACGCCCCTCCTTAGACAAAAGGTGACCCAAATAAGTCACCTTTGGTCTACAGAATTGCAATTTCTTCCTCGACACTTTGTGATTGTGAAATGCCAAAAAGGAAAGCAAAGATAACGTAGTCTGCTCACACAGCTCAGGAGTGTCAGCCGCCAACAAGATGTCATCGACATATTGTATGAGGGCGACACCCTCAGGCAGAACAAAAGAATCCAATTGCCTTTTCAATGCTTGACTGTAAATACTAGGGCTCTCTGTATAACCCTGAGGGACTCTGCAAAATCTATAAGACCTATTATTCAAAGTGAAGCCGAAAAGATATCGGGTATCAGGATGAATAGGAATCGAAAAGAAAGCATTTTTCAAATCAATGACTGAAAACGTGGTCGCCGTTGGCGGGACCAAAGTGAGTAACGTCGTGATATCAGAAACCACTGGATACTGAGGTATCACTATCTTATTCACTTCCCTTAAGTCAATGATAAAACGATAAACCCTGGTATCGGTATCTTACTTCAAAATGGGTAAAATAGGACTGTTGCAAACATTATAGGGAACTTCCTCCACTACTCCCACCTTAATCAAATCCTGCACAATCTGTATGAGTGCCTCCTCCCCCTCCTGGGAAATACGATACTGAGGGAGGCGAGGTAACACCGCACCCTCCTGGACACTAATGTGGACAGGCGGAATCACCATCTGTCCCACATCAGTATCCGAAGTGGCCCACAAAGAATGAGGGAGGGAAGCTAATGCAGTATCCTCCGCAACCACACACATCCGGTCTGTCAAGGGGTAATTATCGTTTAATATCACACGTACTCCAGTAGGGGAGCAGCAGATCGTAGCCCTAAAGTGCTTAAGCATATCAAGACCCATAATGTTGTCGGGCGTGTTCGGAGCGAGCAAAAACGGACAGGGTGCAGAAAAGTGATCAACATGGAAGGCAAGGGGTCGAGAAAGAGGGCTGCGAGAGAGTGTACCATCAAACCCTACCGATGTAACCATTAAGCCAGATGGGGGAGCCCTCGGAACCAATTGTTTGGACAGTGCACTGCGAGTAGCTCCGGTATCGACTAGGAACCGATCAGTAGAACCCAAAACGTTTGCTGAAACATAAGGACCCTTCTGATCAACCGGTACTTCAACTGATTCCAACCCCCATCCAACGCAATCCTATGCATGCTGCGAATCATAGTACCCAGGGCGGTCATTCCCAGACATTTGATACTGATTTTGTCGATCAAATACATTAGATCTATCTCGTTGCTGCACGCTAGAGTCAAATCGAGCACGATCATTGGAATTCCCTCTGAAATTCGAAAAGCCCCCTCTACCTCTCGGTGGTCCCTGACCACGTCCCTGACGAGATGCATATAATACCAGACAATCTCTAGCCCAATGACCCGATTGTTTACAATACGCACATTGATTTCTATTAACGTCTGACCGAACGGAAGGGGGACCATAGGATCCTCCTCTACCTCTGTCGACACCCCGACGAGGCGGACCATATACTTGTGCTAACATCACCTTAGTTTTCAAATCTTTCGATTTCTTCTCCTCATGCCCCTTCGCTTCTTGTTCCTGACGCTCGTAATACTGAGCCATAGTCAGGAGGGATGCTGGAGACGAGGTAGACCAAGAACTTTCACTCGCTTTTAAACGAGCTGCTATTCCCGGTAATAAATTCGCCACATATTTATCGACAAAAAGATGTCGACCCGTATCATCCGTAAGTGACTGACCACTGAAATCATGAAATGTCTCCTCAAAACGTGTATAGAAGTCTGAGACTGATTCGTCAACCTTCGGTTTACACGAGGCTAACATATTCCAATCAATCTTTTTAGGGGGGATAATTGTTTTCAATTTAGACAAAATAGCAGTGGGAAGATCTAAAATAAGCTGGGGTGGTTTTTTCGCGGGTTTGCTCTCCCTATCCACATCCTCAATCTCAGACCATTTGGCCTTAAAAGCGGCGTGATCATCCACCTTCCGCACAGATCGCCACATATCCGGTGGTAAAATAAGCCCAAAGAACAAATCTATATCTGCTAAAGTCATAGTACAAGAATTCAAAGCCCCCTCGACCTCTTCGTAAAAGGCCGCCGGATTCTTGCGGGGGTCAGGCAATGCATTCTTTAATGCCATAACATCAGCCCTATGCCAGGGAGTATAAACCCAATTATACACAAAATATCCCCTAGCATCAGGGGAAGACATGTCTGAACTAGTTCCTGCTCCTTTAGGAGGAACATACAAAGGTGCCGCCTCTCGCATCGGATTAGCATGCACTAGTTCACTCTTATCTGAATGGGAGGTAGATGATTGGTCGCCGCCGGTACGTGAATCCGATTGCTCCATCTCCCCTGCCTTTAGGCGCGCTCTCTCTTTAAGTTTGGACGCCGTGTCCCGTAATGCAAACAACCGTCGAACCGCATCGGGTACCTTAGAGGGAGAAAAAGTACCGTTACGTAATGCTTTAGCATCTAAAACTACAGCATCAGGCTCGAAAACATCAGAATATTTCCGAAAGGCAGTAATCACTTCATCAGAAAAAGTTGCCGCAAAATACAGCTTCTCTCTATCCTGCCAACTTCCCAAAGATTCCAATACTTCAGCAAGGGATAGTTTGCCTTTAAGCGCACGCAAAGAAATATTCCGAAGCTCACCCATACGCTCAACTGATAACATGGACCGCGTGTCTACCATATCGGGGCGGACGCGCCAACATAAGGGGGCGGAGAACGATCTAATAAATAAAAATCATCTTCAAGATTAGTAAGGACAGGATAAAGTGGCTGGCGGACAGCATATTGACCCGAGACTTGCAACCTACGCTCTTTCTCTTGTCTCTCCGCCAGTTCTCTTTCTTCCCGACGCTTCGCTTCCTGCGCTCTCACATGATCATTTTTCCGTTGCTCTTTATCAAACAGCGCTTTCTCACGTTTCTCTCGTTCACGCACTTCCTTCACCCATAACCGTACACATTCAAACATGTCTTGCCGAGCACGCCGTTTACACATACACTGTTCCACATACTCAATCTTACGCATATCAAACGATCCATACAAAGGCCATCGCAACTCAGGATCCTTTTTGGTGTATTTCCTCCACACTGTGCTGTACATTATAGAGGAAAGACCATGCTTCACATACATATCCCTATTAGGAGTCCCCTCTGGGGGGGCTGGAGCAGATTCCTCGAGATTTAACCGGTTTCCAAAACAGCAGCACCACTTACGGAGTGCGCTAAAAGCAGGCATGCTCAAAAATAATGCAAAATATGCAGTATTATCAAAAATGGCCCTTAAACTTTGCGCCGTTCAGATTTACACAACTCCGGAGAAATATCTCCACATTACCTGCCTATATGTGTTGCAACGCATATATTCTCACAGTAATCAATACAAAATATGACCGGTCATCACAAATCAAACTCAAATAGCCAACCCAGGCTTCAAAACTTGGAGCAAGTACCATACAACGGTTCTTACCAATCAAGAGTGTCCAGATTCCAACTGCCAAGTTCCAAAATTCGCCCAAACGGCTGTCGCGGCAAACCGACAGAAGAGGTCTCAGTCGAGGACCGGCGCCACCCAGAAGGTCAGTTCGGAAGGGAAGGAAGAAACCTCGGGATGCCAGGACTAAAAATGCCGCTGGCAGTGATCACATCCCCGGCCAAATTCCTCACCTTCGTCACGACCAATCCTTCGAGCATACGAGTCGCCGATGAGCCCCACGTGACGGGCGCCAATTGAAGAATACAGGCCCCAGCTAGGCCCGCAGAAATACAAGGGTTCGCTCTCCTGTAACAAAAGTTAGAAGGAAGTTGGCACGGAAGCTGCAAATACAAAGACAAAGTTTATTAACCCTTAAGGGTGGTCCTACAACCTATACAACACTCTTCAGTATTGCATAGAGTAGCACAAAGAACTTGCGTACACGGTCCCCTTATATACACAACAGAGGGGCTCATAAGTGGGTGGATACAACATGAGGCAAAGTTCTTTACCTTTTATGACATTTTCGATACAGAATCAATATGTGGGCGGGGACAACAATTTCCTGAGCCCGCGAAAACATGGTCAAGCAAGGACTAACTGATAACAGATGTGGTCAAGTCTGGGCATGCGCCAGACGGACAAAGGAGCTATTTATAGACTGTTACTAGGCAGATTACAAGGGCAACTAACAAGAAGGAAGGACTCTTCTCGTGCGAAGCACGTGGAGACATGACAATACAAAATGGAGTCCAGACATTAGTCAACATAAGACAAGAAACATTTTCTAAGGAAGGAGAATTCATGTCTTTAGTAAATGCTTAATCATATCGCCGTTTTAGTTTTCAACAACATGTGACACAAGCTGGAATGAACACCAACTAACACAGCAAGAGACTGACACACAACAGCACTACCCCCAGGGACAAGACATTGGGGTGACACAAGCATGTATGACACCTCCACTGTGATGGCAAAGGCAGATGTCGTACAAAATGGGAAACTCAGACATGTGTCCTGTGCCACAAACGTACATCACACATACACAAACACAAATCACTCAGCATTGCCCCTCATCTATGGACAAACGGGAGCTAGGGGACCATCCATGCAAACATTTACATCAGTCCACCCTCAACACCACACACCCTGAACTGCAACAATGTGTATTTGTGAAGCCCACATGGACAGGTGACATTGCACATGTACCCATGACAAACACAGGAATGTTGGGAGGAACTAAGGTGCACAGACACATCACACAAGGACAGTTTACAACCCTGGGGAATGACAGACATACTGCACAGTATGCGGTACATGGCCATGACCTCAAAGCTCACGTAACCTTCAGAATCCCTGCCACAGTCCCAGGGCAATGCAGAAGCCAAGGAGAACCACAAGGCACACATGCTGACACCTGCCAGCATCGCAGCCATGAACCCGACATGTGGGAGCAGTCACACACACATACAAATGTCTCAATCACTGAAAGGTACCACCTAGGGACAACTACATGATTTAGCAAATAAACAGGTGCCTTGGGGAACCCTGACTGTGTCCCATCTGTGTCTGACAACATCATCACCACTCAGAACTGACAAATCCCAATGATGATACACCAATTAACAGTAGTGTGTCATGCACCCACACATCCGGTAGCCCATTGGAAAAGTAGTGGGATGTACCCAGTACCACTCAGCAAGCATCAACAACAGGAACATATCAAGGGAACACTGTCTGTGTGTGAACAGGGATGTGGACACACACACATGCTCATACAACACACACCTTGGGCCCAGGCCATGTCACTGGACAACACACTTACTTGAGGGGACTCAACTCCTGTGGAAGCCCAGCTGTGCCAAACATATTCACCGCACATCTCACTCATGTCTGCCGAACACTTGGTCAGTCAGCCATCAGTTACCACACAATGAAGGCTCTGGTCACAACAGCCTGGGTACGTGAGTCTCCCCTAAGTCATCTGCACATACCCAAAACATATGTCTAGCAAGTTGCACAGAGGACCCAGTTGCTCCTGTACCAATGATGCCCACACCTGTAGGTCCAGTGTTGATGAGCACAAAGTCTGTGGAAGTGACAAATTGGACAATGGGAAGCACATCATATGTGCAGGGGTGCAAGCCAGAGATGTGACCATGCAAATGAAATGTTCACAGAGATGTCCACAAATAGTTGATCCTGACACACCCAGGTAGCTGCAAAGGATGACATGGATACCCACAAGAATAGGATACCTATCTCATGGACCACAGGGAGTAACTCACAGCAACACATCAGTATTCAACATTGGAAACCAAGCATCACAGGTGCAAGGGCATGTTAAACATCATCAACATAATGTACAGCTAAATCTAGTTCACAGGGATAAAGAAAAAAGCTTTATTCAGCATATTAAAAGTTAAACGTCTGTTCAAACAAAAGACCAATGGCCAGTCCATGTCCAAATGCAAAGGAGTGAAGTAGAGTGACAACTGTCACACCTTGCTTGTCTGCACTGCTAAGGACCGGGGTCATCCCCTCTGAGGGGCATACATGGGGGCAGGCCAGGCACTGCAGGGACAGGATCAGTTTGCAGCAGAAGGAGGCAGTGAAGAGGTGGTGGATGAAGGCGAGACACTTGCAACTGCAGTGGAGCTGACTGAAGTGGTGGGTGCTGTCACAACTGTGAGGCACAAGTCAGATGGGGTGGGTGCCGGCACAACTCCAGTGGGCAGGTCAGATGGAGTGGATTGGGTCACCACTGCAGTGCCCAAGTCAGACGGGGTGGTCGTGGACTCTAATGCAGTGCCTACATCCATGGGAGCAGAATGGGGGGCAGGTGAGGTCGGCAGGGCGGGGGGGATGACACGGTCCCCACATCAGTGGCACTAACCGTCTGACCAGGTGTGGAAGAGCAAGTGCTGGGGGGGATGACCTTAGCATTTTGGGGATGGTGTATCTGTGGGTGGGGGAACCCGGGGCAGGGTGTGGCGGGGGAACATCTGGAGTGGTGGCCTGGGGGATGGAGGATGGAGACTTTGCCTTGGAGCTGCGTGGTGGCGGGGGGGTCTTGCTCTTCTGGCGCCGGGGGGACCTGCGGGTGGGGGTCTCTGTCTGACTGCACCTGGGGGAGGGTGTCCGGGTGTGAGGGGCACTCCCCTCTGTGTGTGGGGACTTCCTCTTCCCCTTGTAATCAGGATCTGCTGGGTCAGTGGGGAAGAGGCCAAGGTCACAGAGGAAGAGCTTCTGGGGATATGGGGTTGCAGGTGACGCAAGGTAAGGGGGCTGGAAGGGAGAGGTGTCGGAGGACTGCGGAGTGGTTGTGGATGACTGTGTGTTTGTCTGCAAACCAGCCCCTGTGAGTGTGGTATCAGTCCCCTGCACTTGCTTGTGTGCACGTCTAGACCTTGATTTGGGTGTTTCTGTGCTTGGGACAGGTAGGCTGCTAGGAATCGTGGGTGGTGCAGGGGTAGGTGGGGTGCGGGACTGTTGGAGGAGGGACACTGCTGCCATCAGGGAGGAGGCCATGGACTGATTGGTCCTCTGTAGGGCAGACATGCCCGAGGAAAAGCCCTCCATGAATGACACCAGCTGTGTCAACAGACCTGTGTGTGCATGGAGAACCTTCAGCATCGACGTCTGCCCTACATGGATCTGTCTAAGTAAGTCCACAGACTCCTCACTCAGGGCAGCAGGGGACACAGGGACAGGGGGTGCGGTGCCTGGCACAAAGGAGACATGCTCACGAACACGGGAGCCCACACGGACCTCTGTGATGGGAGCCGATGGGAGGGTGGTGGTGGTGGTGGTGGCGGGGACAGCCTCACTAGCTGGGTGTCAGAATCACGAGATCGTTTATCTGAAGTGCTTGCACAGGAACAGAGATGCTAATTCCCAACTCCCTCTACAAGGCAACCGGAGTTCCAGTAATATTCACCTGGACTCCGAAACCACCCTGCAGGGGGAAGGGGGGAGTGGATAAAATAATAAACAAAGAAGAGACTGGTCCTGAAACTCCGGTTCTCCGCTATCCTTCTCAGCTTCTTCCTAATGCTGTTGTCAGCTCTTGTAAATGAGAACCTTAAACAAGAAGACAACACAATAACTTTCTTGTTCCCTTCTGCTTCTAACACTCTCTCCCTCTCTTTGTATTTTCACCTACCCTGGGTTTCAAGCTCTGTGCCCCTCTTCTGTATGTCTGTCTTGTTGTGTGGTGATTTTTCTTTCCATTCTTTTCTGTGATTCTGGTTCTTCCTTCCAACTCTTTTCTCTACATAACATCCTTCTGTTAATTCTATCTCATAACCCTTTTCCCTTTTTCAGATTAATATTTAAAACTAGAAATGTATTATTCTTTGGCTTACTTCAGGAGTGGATATTTCTAGCTGTCCTCTTCTTCCGTGTATTCTTCTTGAAGTGATTTTTTACTCTATACTATTCTTGCGCTAAGCTAGTGTGTTCCTTGCTTTTCCTTATTTCCAGCTACACGGTTCTAGAGAACTATGGTGAGTATATTTATTATATTGTTTATTTCTTGTCTCTATATTAACATATCTGTTTATTCCTCGGGCGTATTACAGAAGACTAGGACTATCAGGTACGTCTTCTAAGAATTCTCTTCTGTCATATACTTTTACTCTTGATTTTCCCAAGCCCCTCAAAAGTACTTAGCTTCGGTCTTCTTTTTTCTGTCACCGGATAGCGCCAACGACCTCCGAATATCTGCTCGAGATCAACGGAGATGATTGGAAGTCTTCTCGAAGGTTGAAGTGAATTCTTCGTCTTTTGTCTCAGTAATTCTTCGGAATCTCCTCTGTGCTTCTCTCGGAATTGTGAAAGAATTCTGACGTGGAAACTATTCAGTTACTCTGACGTTATCAACTAACTCTACAGCTGCTCTCTCTAATCTACTCAGGAACTCTAATCTCTAACTGCTCTCTCTCTGAATTACCTCAGTGAAGTGCGTCGTCCTCTAGGAGCGCGCGCCTCTCCTAACCTCGGAACACCTGTGGGGAGAAAGACTAGACTGCCGCTATGCTTCCTGCGCGGCCGCCATCTTGGAGTTCCTCTTTCTATTTAATTCAGTCCATGAATTTTCCTTTGCCCATCTGTTCAGTCTTGGGCGGCCGAAAGACCCCAACGTTGCTCCCATTGTCGCCTCTTCGTTCTCTGGAGGCCTGACACTGGGGTTTGGTGGCTGCTGACACCTGCCTCCACAAGGGAGTCATCCTCAGAGCTGCTGTGGCCCTCAGCTGGGGGGGGTGGTACTGGCGACTCCTCTGTGTGGCTCCACTCGCCCTCCGTGCCACTGGGTCCACCCGACTCCTCTCCTTCTGTCCCTGTAAGGCTCTGTGGCTCCTCCTGGTACGTGGAGCTGTCCCCTCCTGTGGCCATGGATGTATCTGGATAGGAATAGGAAGTAAGAGAACAACATCAGTCACCTGCATCGACTGCACACACTACAGTGAGTACATCACTGGGCAAGCCCTGGCATCATTAGCTGAACACAGCTCAAAGTGCCAACACTGTTTAGAATAAGACAATTGTCATTCTCAACATCAACCATGGCACACATATCCCTCCTTGACTTTCACACATATATCTGTTGCATGTTGGATGCTAACACCCCAATGTGCCAACATGCACCACCCACACATTAGTTGTACATGCAAGTGAACATGTAGGAGTATGTCACTATACACACAGCACATCTCTTGCTACTGACTCAGTACAGGTGTCCGGATGAAGGGATGGGCAGAGACTCATTTCACATGCTTGTGATGCATGCCAGCAACACACACTATGATGTTCTCATGTCCTGATGGGCAATGCTACAATGGGGTGCATGGTGCACACTTGAACACAATGCAGGATCACTCATAGCAAGTTAAATGCCATGGCACTGGGATGCCCTGAAAGTCAGTCAACACTGTCTCCTGTCACAGAGCATCCAGACAACAACAATATGCACTGACTCACAATCCTAGCTCAGGGCTAAAGCTAACTCTGCAGATGACCGGCGCACTTGCCCATCCCATGCAAACAAAATATCCTAGACCCAGAAGACCCCACTTCATGCAAATCAGACATATGAGTCTCTGCAAACACAAATCCCTGTACATTAACACATCACAGTTTACCATGCATGTAACCCAGCAGCATGAAGGATACAGTTGCATACACCATTGTGCGCTGTCAGATGATCACACACCTATATGTCACACAGGTCTTGTCTCTCACAGTCACATCTCAGATGTCATGCTGACCCTCTGAATCATGGACACCCCAGTTGTACGTAACAACAAGCCACACCCTAATGACACAGAGGCAGACACCTGAGGGCACACTTCACTAAGCACAACCTGCAATTTCATACACAGGAGTGGGATTACAGAGTGTTGCGAAATGCCCTTGAGGAGGCATGACTGGCCAGGTCTACGTGAAACAGTGTTTGGCCCTGGACAGTAGTCAGGTGGCTAAAAAAGTGTGACATACTTTATATACATACTCCTGAGGCCCAAAAATTGGAGTCCCCTGCTGCAGGGGTTTGTTTGGAATACCCCAGCCACATGTTGCGAGTCAGACCAGCAACTGGAACACATCTCAAGGGCACACACAGATCACATGTCAGATCTCAAGCATTGTGTAAACAATTGACCCACCCATGAAACACACAACAGAGTCACGGAAACAGATGCTGACCGGTAGCTGAAGCATAGCTGACTGCAGGGACACAGTGCCCTAGTGACACAAGCAACAGACTGGAGGGGCCACACCTGTGGAACAGATGAGGAGGGTGCATCACACAATTGAGGGACATGAGTATTGGACTACAAGACCTACGTAATGTGGAAGTGTGACCAGGCCAAAATGGATCATAAAGCTAGTTTTTATGCCAACTCCATAGTGCACGCCCCAAACGGGGCCAGGGAACTGTTTAGAATTGTGAAATCTTTATCGGCCCCAAGCTGTCTTGAAAATAAAGTTGTACCATCAAAGAGGCTATGTGACGAGATTGCCACCTATTTCAAGGACAAGGTGACGAAGATAACCGATCTCTTCAGGGGTACTGACAGAGCGGCCGAGGAATCTGGTAAGGAGATGGCCCCCGAGAGACCAGGTAGGGCTTGTTTTCTGACCATCTTCCCACCTTTCTCGGAAGTGTCGTTTGTTAAAACGGCACATAGCATCTCGTCTGGCTCTCCTCTGGACCCTCTGCACCAGAGGGCTTGGAAGTTATATGGCCATCCACCCTTCCCCTGGTTGCGCCAGATCTGCAATCAGTCGCTGGAAGAGGGCCTGGTCACTGATAGCTGGAAACAGGCTGTTGTCTCCACCCTCATTAAAAAACCAACTCTGGACCCAACTGATCCTGCCAGTTTTCGGCCTATCTCTCTCCTCCCGTTCCCTATCAAAATCTTAGAGAAGGCGGTGAGCAGGTCCCTCTCGAACTACCTAGAGGCCAATTCTTTGCTGGACAAGGACCAGTTTGGCTTCCGTCCATGCCACGGAACCGAGTCAGCATTAGTCACCATGCTGGACTCGATGCGTGTGCGGGCTGACACAGGGAGCACCGCCGTCCTGGTGCTCCTGGATTTGTCAGCCGCGTTCGATACCGTGAGTCATAAAATTCTGCTGGGACGGCTGATGGAGTTCGGGGTGGGAGGTCAGGCAGTACAGTGGCTTCGCTCCTATCTAGCGGGGAGACACCAAATGGTGACTATGGGTCCCTTCGCCTCAGAGAATACCCCCGTGGACTTTGGAGGTCCACAGGGTTCCAGCATCAGCCCCATCCTGTTCAATATACATTTGCAGCCGGTATTTTCTATCATCAAGGCGTTCGGAGTGGAGCTGATTAATTACGCAGACGACACTCAGCTGGCCTTCTCTCTGGAAGGTAAACAGGCAGTTCCTCTGGAGCAGTTCCAAAACTGCATGAGGCAGACCACGGACTGGCTACAGAGAAACTGCCTGCAGTTCAATGGAGACAAAACCGAGCTGCTGTTCTATGCGCCAACGAAACAGATTCAACATCTACCAGTGGATTTTAGGCTCGCTCCGGACGCGGCCCCACTGATACCAGTTGGCACAGTACGGAATCTCGGGGTTCTATTTGATAATAATCTCCAGTTGGACTCACAGGCGAGTAAAACATCCAGCAACTGTTTTGGTTTGCTGCGACTTCTACGCCGTATTCTTCCGCTGCTGCCTGCCGACTCTCGTAATACGGTCGTCAGGAGCACCATACTTAGCAGATTGGATTATTGTAACTCGCTGTATCTCGGAGCCTCCCAATACACTCTGCAGGGGCTACAGAGAGTTCAGTCAGCCGCGGCCAAGTTGGCACTTGGTCGCAAGTTCGACTCGTCCTCCACTCAGGCACTAAGAGAACTACACTGGCTGCCTGTCAGAGAGAGGGTCATTTTCAAGTCCCTCTGCCTGGTTCATAAGGCAATCCACGGAACAGGTCCGGTCCCACTCCAGGAAAGATTCTTAAGGTACTCCCCCGTAAGGCAGCTGCGGTCATCCAAGGCCAACTTGTTGGCACAGCCCAGGTTCAAACGGGCAAGGCTGGGGGGGAGGGCCTTTAGCGTGGTTGGAGCCCGAAGCTGGAACGCGCTCCCACCTGAACTTAGGCAGACGCAGTCGCTGATGGAATTCAGAAAGAGCCTTAAGACCTGGCTCTTTCCAGCAGCATGATGCCCCCGATTCTGCCCCCCTCAGCGTTAAAACATCTCGTTTGGTCAGAGCGCCTGGATACCCGTAGGGTCACAGTTCTTATGCGCTATATAAATACTCATACAATACAATACAAAGACTGCTATTAGCATGTCAGACATAGTACACAGATCAGGCATGGACATACCCCCTTCCTGCTGCTGTCTGGCCTTCAGCTGCCTATCCAGGTCCGGGAAGACCACCGCCAGTATCCCGAGCATGTGGGGAGTCAGGGTCCAGTGTCCGCCCCTCCTGCGTGGAGGTGACAGCTTCAGCTGGACTCTAGCTATCCTCCGGATCCAGCCCAAAGGTCCTGCCGCCTCTTCTGGCAGTTGTGGATCCGTCGCTTGTAGACCCCCACCGAACGAATAGCCCGGGCGATGGTCAGCCAGATCTCCTGCTTCTGGTGGGCCTCAACCTGTGAGGATGACAAAGTGAAAAGTACATTAACACACATGCCCCAGATTTGTGCTGCACACATTTGGAAATACATGTCATCATCACAAAGGGAAATGAATTACACAGGTAGTGCAACCATGGGGAAGGAAAAATCACCTGCATGTCTGACATGTTAACAATGCCTGGATAGTTTAAGCTTGCACTAATGCACTTTAGCAGCAGGAAACCTATTCATTACATGTACCTACACACTTTGGGGGATGAAAGTAGTCAGTGAGAATGCTTGCCCCTGGTGTACACACTGCTAGTACTGCTAGTCAGACAACATGCATAATTAGGAAGGCAGTGGACTGCACACTCACCTGCTCCCCTGGTTTCCCATAGAGCTTGCTGTACTGTGGAAGGAGCCCGTCCAGCAGGGCCTGGTTCTCCTCCTCAGTGAAGGCTGGGGCCCTCTCCAGAGTATGTGCCATAGCAGGAGCCAGAGGATGCAGAGACAGCAGCAGTGGTAGCAGGGATGTGGTCCAGTAGCATGTAGTTCAGGCAAGTGAGCTCCCTGGGGGCCAGCCAGCCTTATATCTGTGCTGCAGAGGCAGACTCTGTGCCATGTGTCCCAAGTGATAGGTCCAACACGGTTGCATTCTATGAATCTGGCCAATCCATTTAAATGTACGACTCGTACACGGCTTCCGCATCGTTCAAATCTTCACCTTCATGGAACACTTTGAAATTGCAACATTGTTGTAGGCATCCAACTGAATTTCCAGTGCACAACTCGTACAAGTTTTGAATCCACATCCGTCTCCATGACAGTCCGGAGCGAATGGGTGCGACCGGCTCATTCAACTGACTGTACAACGCGTATTTTGAATATACACATGCACCCGTCTCCATACGATTCAATGGCCAAGGCGTACGCCTGTCTCGGACCATGCCTGTCCGATGCGTATGCATGATAGTCACCCGCGTCGGACCTCATTGCATTCAATGACAAAGCGTACGCATGGCTCGGTCATGAACCGTGCAATGCGTATGCATTGTCACCCGCGTCAGACCTCATTGCATTCAATGACAAAGCGTACGCACGGCTCGGTCGTGAACCGTGCAATGCGTACGCATTGTCACCCGCGTCGGACCTCATTGGTGTGACTATTATAAGGATGCAACACACATGTACTGGCCAGGGACACCTGTGCACACCTACCACACTACAGCATTGGCCACACAGTGTCCCATGGCATGCAAGACTGCATTCCCTGGGTGTTTGTGGGGGCCACATATGGTTTGTTGGGTGGCACTTTGTGCAGCCACTGCCAGGCTGTGCACGTGTACATGGGGGCAGAATCCTTTGTTTGTTGTGCATATTACCACTGTGATGTGCAATTGTACAGTAATGGGCATGAGTCACGGACACAGTTTCAGGTTGGATATGTTTAGGACATGTTACATACGCCCTGAGTCCTGGGGGTGATGGCATGTACGTCACAGTGAGACCTGTAGCCACAATACTGATATGCACCCACAGGCTGTGTGCATGTTGTGTCTCAGATGTGTCTGATCAAATGTGCCCAATGGGTGACAGTCTCGACATCCATGTGGTATATGCATCAACCTTGATGGGGTGTGTGTCTAAGAGACGTAAATTGTAGGGCTGGCAGGAACAACAGTGGCCACTACCTGTGGGACTTACGCTTGCCTTGTGGTGTGTACGTGCTATGCCATGTCCATTGCTGTGTCGATGTGGCAATACAGGGACCCTGGGTTTCTGCATGGCAAAGATCTGTGATGCCTGGGAGACATCAGGCCTCACTTGTCACTGTGGTGTGTGTTTGGAACGTAGCAGCAGTACATAGGTTGGGTGATACAGCCAGATGATTGGCCATTGCACTACATGGGACTCATGTGGACATGTGGAACTGAGATGTGAGGTGGTGGTCATGTAGGTGACATATGTGTCCATGCCCAACAGCACACACCTCAGTACATTGTGTAATGTCATGATCTCGCATGTGATATTGATCCTGGTCATGGCCACATGGGTGGATGAACTGATAATCTTCCTCTGTTCATCTCTGCACTGCAGGGCACCAGCTGTCCATCGACCGTTCCCAGACCTTGCAGCCATGCAGGAACGTGACTGCATCAGACGGTACCGCTTCACCAGGCCACTGATTGAGGAGTTGGCAGAGCAGTTGGCGCCACATCTGCTACCTGGCCGGACATACCCTACAGCACTGACCCAAGAGGTGAAGGTGATGGCAGCCCTGCACTTCTATGCTACTGGTACCTTCCAGTACACTGTGGCTACTGCTGGTGGGATGTCGCAAACGATGTTTAGTCAGGTGCTACGCGATGTCTTGGAGGGGATGTTGCATTTCCTAGACCTGTATATCAAGTACCCGAGCCCAGCTGAACTCCCTGAAGTAAAGGATGCCTTTTATACACTGGGGAGGATGCCGAACGTCATCGGATCTATTGATGGGACACATGTGGCCCTGATACCACCACAGGCACATGAGCAGGCATACCGTAACAGGAAGCACTACCACGCCATCAATGCTCTGGTGGTATGTCTTGCTGACATGTCTATCACACATGTGTGTGCACGGTTCCCTAGTTCTGCGCACAATGCCTACATTATGAGGAGTAGTCGCATTGCAACGCTGATGTCACAGATGCCAGCTCAGCATGCCTGGCTTGTCGGTGTGTACTGACTGTTTCTCATTGTGTGTGTTTGTCAATGTTGTATTCTGCACTCCTACAAAACTCAGCTACTTGTTCATTTTTGTGTGTGTAGGTGACTCCGGATACCCCAACATGCCGTGGTTGCTGACACCCCTCAGGAACCCTGTGACACCAGCCAAGCTGTGCTACAATGAGGCACATGGTCGGAGCAGGAGGGTGATTGAGCGGACATTCGGCCTTCTGAAGACCGGAGGGGCCCTCCCATATGAGCCTGCAAAGGTGTGCAAAATAATCCTTGTATGCTGCATGCTACACAACATGGCAGTGCGGAAGAAGGTGCCTCTCATCCAGGATGATGATGACGATGACCATCCTCCGGCACCTGTGGAGGATCCCGGCCTGGGCCAAGATGCCAGTGATGATGAGGATGGGGGTGACGTCCGCTCACAGCTCATCAACAACTTCTTCACCTGAATGTGAGTTTCAAGGGTTGTTATGTGAATGTATGGAGGTAGACTGGAATGTGTTGTGGCAGCTCTGTTGCTGTCTGAGTGTGTCTGTGTGCCACTTGACTGGATGCGTGCAGTGATGTGTCCATTCAGGTGGTGTGTACTCCACAATAGGGTAGTACTGCTAACTAGTTTTTGTGTAGGTGTCTTGCAACATGTTTTGTGCATGTGTATTGCAGTTCTCCCCTGTTCTTCTGTGCTTTTGACTGTGTCTTGTGTCTGTCCTTCCCAGGGTACTTTGCCTGTTGTTTGGTCAACACTGACCCCCAACAGCCAGAAGCCAACACCAGTGTGGAAGTTGACAATTCCCATCAACTGATGTACCACACATCCCTGGACTTCCATTCTCCAACACATTGTGAGTGTGTGTCCACTGTTACGTACAATTAACGTGCAACTATTGTGGAATAAACGTGTTGCTGATGTGTAATGAACCTGTGCTATGCTTTCTTACGTGCGTTGTCTGTCTTCCCACATCTGAGTGACATCTGCTTACCTCACCTGTGGACTTGTTACCACTGACTGGGGTTGGTGTTGTGTCTGTGCATGCCAATGTGTTTCAGGTCAACATCATTGTGTGTGATAAGTAACATGGCCATGGTGAGTATGTGTTGTATTGCCATAATGGTGTGTCTCCCTCACATGTGTCACATCACCATGACTCACCTTACGTTGGTCACATTGTTGCAGTATTTGGCATGCACTGTGTTGTGTAGCAGATCGACATCTCCCTGAACATGACAAGTTGGAATCACAACAGAGGCAAGTATGGTGTACTGGTGAGTTTATTTTCAAACATGTGTGAGGGAAGTGCACAGGATAGTGGGTGCTGTACATTGGTTTGGGAATCCAAAGTTGACATTAGAGTTGGGAGTGCTGATAGATGAAATGTCCAGAGTAAAGTCCACAGTCATCTGCTACATTGGCCCAACATGAACCCTCCATGTCATGTGGGCGAGTTGTGTGCGATTGGACAAGGTGAACGGGTTGCGCACAAAGGACATTGTCCAGAACAGGTTTAGAGGCCCTGGGGGATGTGCTGGATCATCTGCCTCTCACATGTCCTTCTTCGGACGACCCCTCTTCCTCCGGGGGGGGGGGACCCTCATGTGCAGGCCTCTGCGGTGCAGGGAACTCTCCGCCAGAGTCCTCCTCCCTCCCTGTGGCGCTGGCAGATGGTGTTGCGACAGATGTTGTGGCCGCACAGGGAGGTGTGGACAGGTTGGTGTTGATCTGGCGGAGGCATTGGAGTATGTCCCGATGCACCTTAGTAATGTCATCCCACTTGGCCTCCATGCGGGCATGGTGGGCGACCTGCTCTAGTTGCATGTCCTTGAGGATCCCCACTACCTGGCCAAATCCTCCGGTGCTATCCTGGTACGCATCTAAGATGCGTGCCAGGTGGGGGTCATCATGCAGTGCAGACCCCTCTGCAAGGCGCGCCCTGTGCCTCCCACCCCTCCCAGCACCCCTATCCATACGGGCAGGACCAGCGGCGGGACGTACAGGTGACCCTGGGACCCCTTGGGTGGTGTTGCTGGTGGTGTTTGCTGTAGATTCCGGGGGTCCTGTGTCCCTGTGCTGTGGGTGTTGATTGGCCTTGGTCTGTCCGTGTTGGCGGGGGTGCCCTGTCGGTGTCCAGATGCTGGAGGCGTCGGTACAGGGGGTGCAGATGTTGATGCTGATGGTGCTGCATGATGGCTCACACCAGAGGGGCCAGGTTGATCGTCGTCATCCGAAGAGGACAGAGAGAGAGTCAGACCAGAGAGCTAAGTGTCCGCCAGAGTCTGGGACTGGGTATCCTCATCATTTGGTGCTGGGTGCCCAGCACCACCTGTGTTTGGAAGAGACACACAATGTGAGTTATGTTTCTACATGCATCGATGGTTCACAAACATGACATTTTATACTTTTCGAACAGATGCCTACCTGTACACTGCTTTTTCCCAGCTTGTCAAGGACAGAGTTTGATATTGTTGTTGGCCATTTCCCAGCATGGCCTTGTGCTCCCCACAACAAAGCCCAGTGTCAGACATCTTGGCAGTCCCTTCCCACTCCCTGTGAGGCGAGTATGGTTCAGTTTGATCTTGCTGGGCCATGTGGGTGGGTGTAGATTGTCTGTGACTGGGACTCCCATCATACTCTTGGCTACACCCCCTTCCCAGCATGCTCATACTTCCTCCCTCTTGACTCCCTGTGAGGGGGTGTGACAGCAATTGCAAGATGGCTGACTGTGAAATCCTGGTGTTTGTTTGGCTACAAGTCCAAAGTGAGCCCCTGGGCTTCACACAGCAGCACCCAGTACGGGGTATCTTTTGCTGATATTTCAATGAGGTGTGTGTCAATGCATTCTACCTGGTGAGTTGTGTGGAGTTTGTGTTGAGGGGAGGGGGTGTCTCCACATGCTGGTAAGTATGGCCAGGGCTGTCAGTCCTGCTTCCCATCATGAAACGTGCTTCCATTGTAAGGCGTGCAAGTTGTCTTTCAGGATGTCAGTCAGTGGTGTCCTGCTTCTGATTTGCACACAAACCCGAGCAGGGCCTTGTGCTCCCCACAGCAGGACCCAGTGTCATCCATCTTGTCAGTCATTTTCCACTCCCTATGATGTGGGCATGTTTCAGAGAGGTCTTGATGGGCCAATCAGGAGGGGGAGCATTATCTGTGACTACAGGCCCCATCATGCTTTTGGATACACTCACTTTTTTTTTTTTAAAATCTGTTTTATTTAAATTTTAAAGATTGCAGATACTTGTAAGGCAACATAAGCAATTTACACTCCATGCATGGTGTCACCGAATCGCTATAGGTACCAGTTCTCATCGCTCATATGTTTAGCCTCGTACCCATCCTTGGCACAACCGTCGTACCAGATTGGATACAAGAATAGCATTCAGTTCTTGCCCTGCATGGGATGCATCCCTACTCAACGACTGCATAGTTTGAAGAGTCCCATCTGTAAGTCCGTCTGTTAGTTCCTCATGAACTGGCTAACAGACATAGCAGTGTAAAAACAGTTAACACCCAACAATCCCAACTCAGACCGGCGCTAGTGACGATGTCCCCATTCCACCTTTTGGATACACTCACTTCACCTGCATCCCCACTATTCCTTCCTGACAGTCAGCTGCACTGTGAGGTGGTGTGTTTGTGGTGGCAAACTGTCTAGCAGGGTCTATTTGGCTTTGTGCCACTGCCTTGCTCTATTTGTTTGTAGGTTGGTGCATGTCATGACACAGTTCCCAGTCACTATGAGATGGCAGGTATTGTGTTTGTCTGACTGGCATACACATCTTGGGATGATTATCTATTGGTTAGTGTAGCTTTGCTTGCGGTGCATGGTTTCACTGTCCCCTTGCCACACAATCTTGGGTATGTTGTTTGTGTACTCACCAGGCTCTGGGATGTCTGTTAGGCCATGGACGCTCTCTGGTTGTAGGATGTCCCGCACCTTCTCCTCCCAGGTCCTGAAGTAGACTGGTTTGGCAGGAGGGCCACCGCCGGTGCACTGACTCAGGGCATGATCTTTTTGCGGTGAGTTTCTTGACCCTCCTGCGCACGTCATACCACCTGTTCTGGATATCGTCCTGTGTGCGCCTTGCTGGTGCTTGAGCGTTCACCTTGTCCACAATACTCGCCCACATCTTGGTTTTCTGTGAGATGGGGGTCCTTTGGACCAATGGACCAAACAAATGTGGCTCTACTCTGATGAGCTCGTCTACCCGCACTTCTAACTCACTATCTGTGAACTTTGGATTCTTCTTTTGGGGCATGGTGATGGGTGGTGGTGGTGAGGGATGTGTGTGTGAGGGTGCAAGTGAGGGTGGTTTGGTGTTGGTTTTGCTGGGTGTATGTGTGTGTGCTTTTGTATGAGGTGCTGATGGTGTGTGAGTTGTGTGATGGGTGAGTTGTGAGTGTGTCTGTGGTTGCTGGGTAATGGTGTTTGCTGCTGGCTGTGTCTCCTTTTTGCAAGGGATGATGGTAGTGATTATAGTCCTTTATACAGTTGGAGTTGTGGGTGTGTCTTTGTCCCATGTTTTTTTCTTTGGTATTTATTGGCTTTGTCATTGCTTGTTTGGTCCTTTTTTTGTCTTTTTTCCTTTGGGTTTTGTAGGCATGAAGGAGACGTTCATGTGACGGAAACGGACGCTGCTGTTATCTTGTGCGGGCTTCTCCGCCTCGTTCACACTGCCTATCTTCTGTGTTTGGTACGCGTCTGTCGCGGCAGTCTCTATTGCTTGTGTGCCCGGTTGTCTGTGCATGTCGGTCGTGCGGCTTGGTCTCCGTGCGAGTCGGTCTGGTTTTACACGCAGTGCATCGTACTGCGCGGATCGGACATCGACGGTTTTCCAGCCGGATCACTATTTTCCCTACGGCTCGGTCGTACGGCTTGTATTCCGTACGTGTCGGTTGTAATTCACTCGCGTTGCATCGTACTGCACGTGTCGTACGGCGCTGGTCCGTGTCGGTCGGTATTCGGTCCGGGTCCGTGTCGGTCGGTTCGTTTTGCGGCCGGAATCGGAATCGGCCCCTTAGTGGTTAATTTATATTAATTATTTTATTGAAAATTAATTATGGAAATTGTGTTATTATTTTAGGTGCGGGTTGTGGGGTTTATAGGGGTAAAGGTGGGAAGTAATTTATGTTTAATTAATTAATAAATAGTTGTTAATTTATATTAACTAATTAATTGATAATTAATGATGGCAATTGTGTGATTTTTTAGGTGTGGGTTGTGGGGTTTATGGGGTAAAGGGTGGGAAGTAATTTATGTTTAATTCATTAATAATTTGTTGTTAATTAATATTAATCAATTAATTGAAAATAAATATGGAATGTGTGTAATTAATTTTAGGTGTGGGTTGTGGGGATTATAAGGGGAAAATGTGGGAAGTAAAATCATTGTTATGAGTTTTAATTTGTTTTTTAATTAATAATATTTCTTTAATTGGTAAATAATTATGTTAGTTGAGGAATTACTTTTTTTAAATGTAGATTTGTGCTGTGCATTGTGTGGTGCTATGAGGTAGGAAATAAAAAAAAAAAGTAAAGGTATGTAATAATTAATGTTTTTGTTTCTAAATAATCTTTAATTTAAAATATTTATTTGTTTGGAAATTATTTTTTATTTCATTTAATATATTATTTGTAGGTATTTGTTATATGTATTTAACATTATAATATTTTTTAAGTTTAATATTAAATATATTTGTAGTTAAATTTTCAACAAATGTATAGATTTTTTAATTTATTATATTTTTTAAATATTTTTATTGTTGTTACAATTTTGTTTGTTTTTTATTTTGAACTGACTGGAGTGAGAATATTAATTGTTACTTAACTGCAATCCAACACTGTTGCACTTACTGGAGTCGGAATAGTAATTTTTACCCCTCCGCTATCCAACACTTTCCCTACTGTTGCACTCACTGGAGTGGGAATAGTAATTATTACCCCTCCGCTGTCCAATACTTTCCCTACTGGTACACTTACTGGAGTAGGAATAGTAATTTTTACCTCTCCGCTATCCAACACTTTCTCTACTGGAGTGGGAAATTTACGTTTGAAGGTTTTTAAATAGTTTCATGTTTTCATTTATAATGGAACTTTTTTTTATTAGATTTTATGTTATTGGGACACATATATATATTTGTACATTTTGATATAATTTTAAAATTGTAAAATAAATTAAAATTAATAGTTTATTAATTGTTTTAAAGTAAATATATATGAATTATTATGTATATGTGATTAACTTTTTTTAATTCAGTTTATTTATTATATATTTTTTAATTTATGTTAAATCTATTTTACTTTCTTTTTTTTTTTTAGTCCTGATTGCTACCATGGTTTCAATGCCAGACCAGATTTACCTACATGCAGCTGTCTCAGTTCATAACAAAACTGGCAGGGTTATATAAGCGAGATAGTAGGTACACCATATCCCTCAGCTATTGCAGTCACAATCTTGAAAGGCAAAGAACCAAACGGTTACCTTCTTGTGGGCAACCTTGGTATAGGTAGCAGCCAAGTCAGCCCGGGCTAGGACCAGGTACCGGCTAATCTCATGGTGCGAAAGGCAAGGGGGGCACCATAGTAGGGTAATCATCGGACCCGGGGGAAAAAAAAACCCCCCCAAAAAAACCCCCGGATATTTCAGTGTACCCATGATAACAAATACCAGAAAGCCCTTTTGCTCTGATTACCAGATCTAGCAAGGTCCATACGTGATGTATACAAAACAGAAGCCTGCCATTCGCTAAAGTTGGGAGGCGACGAATCCTTCCACTTCCTGCAGATCTCCCTTGTTGCCAACAGCACCGCATAGAACACCATTTTCTTGGCTGCACTTTGAGCTCCTTCTAGAATCCCAAAGATCACAAGAGGCAAGTCAATGTTAACCTGAACACCCAGTGATGTGGTTAGAGTATTACTGATAGCGGCCCAATATGACTCTAAACTAGGGCAATCGAAAAACATGTGGGTGTCTGATGCTGCCAGAAGGCCACACCTTGAACATGCAATTGGGTTGCCCTCAGAAAATTTAGATAATCTGAGGGGAGAATAGTATGCCCTATGCAGTGTAAAAAGATGGTTTCTGCGTAGCCATGAAGGCTTCACTATGCTGCACAAGAGGCCGAAAGAAGCTGACCAGAGTTTTTGTAGATTTGGACCAGAAATTGAAGGACTCCACAACAAGTCAGGCAGATTGAAAACTCCATCCGTTTCCTCAAGTAGGTGTCTATACCACTGTGAGGTCTCCTTTTTACCCGATGGTTTGTTGACCAAATTATTAATAAGTAGGCTATATCGTCCAAGTGGAAACTTGTTTCTTTCAAGGGATTGAGTCTTATAGGCCTGAGTCCAACTAGACATTTGGAAGTATTTGAACCTTGATAGATTGGGGCCGATCTTAGCCTGGAGCTGATCCCATGAAAGCAACTCCCCTTCAAAGAAGAGATCTCCCCAGACCTCTAGGCCTGCGTCTCTTATAGGCGCCGCTAAAATGCCTCCAAGCCAGGCGGGGTTTTCAGGTAGCCCCCATAACGGAGTTCTATCACAAAAATACCCTTGTTTTATCGATCTTGTGACTTCGGCCCACAATTTTGCCAATCCCTGTAACACCTTCAGTTTGATTTTTTTAAAGTACTTGGGGTTGCCAAATTTGAAGAGAAAGGCCGATTGACTAACATCTTCCCCTTCTAGCATAGCTGAGAACATCAGGCCCACCCCGTAGTCTGAAGGCGATTTTAACAACATACGGGAGTGAGTCAACTGAAAAGCCCAAGCGTATAATTTCAAATCCGGGGCAACCAAGCCCCCCTTGTCCCTTCGCCTCCTAAGCTTTTTCCATGAAATCCTTGCCTGTTTGTTGTTCCAAATAAAAGATGTTATGTCTGACTGTAATTTAGCTAAACAAGAGTAATCGAAGTGCAAGGGGATGGTACAAAACAGGAAAGAAATTTTAGGGAGAATCGACATTTTAATTAAATTGACCCTCCCAATTAAAGATAGTGGAATGTGAGACCATGAATGCAATAACCTACGGCATTCTTTAGCTACTGCTGATAGATTAACTTGAGCAATTCTTTCTATGTCCTTCCCAATATGTAGACCCAGATACCTCATCGTGGAACCTGCTTGTAAATCCTTAGCTCGCCCATCATCATTCCAGACAAGCATCTCGGTTTTGGAATCATTAATTTCGTAACTGGATACTTGGCCAAAAGAGTGGGCAATCTTTAAAATTATGGGGAGTGCAGAACCAACATCTGAAGTAAGAATAAGCACGTCATCCGCGTATAGGGCTACTTTCCTTTCCCACCCTTTTTAAGAAAAAGGCTTGATAGTGGCCTCCCCCCTCAGTTGTTGTGCAAAGGGTTCGATGTAAAAATCAAACAATAGGGGGGAAAGTGGGCAGCCCTGCCGTGTCCCCCTAGTGATAGTAACCGGGTCAGATAGTTCTCCATTAACCAAAAGGCGTGCAACTGGGCAATGATATAGCAAACCAATTGCCCTACGAAACCCTGCCCCCACGCCAACCTTAGCCAAAGCCCCCGACAGGTATACCCAATTGACCCTGTCGAAAGCCTTGGTTGCATCCAACGTGAGGGCCGCCAGAGGGAGGGTCCGGGCCAATGCTATATCTATAGCACCTATTAAGTCATATGTTAGCTCAAATAGTTGTCGCCCCTTGACAAAGACCTTTTGGTCAGGGTGGAGGACCGACGGCGCAATCTCGGCCAACCTTGATGCCAAAATTGTGGTGAAATCTTATAATCCACATTAAGAATTGAAATTGGCCTATAGGATCCACAAGCGGTCTTTGGTTTCCCTGGTTTCAAAATAAGGGTGATTGAGGCATTATCCCAAGAGGCAGGCGGGATCTGACCTTCCACTAAAATTTGATTGAATAGAACAGTAAGGAATGGGACTAATTCTGCTTCAAGGGCTCTATAGATTTCTGCCGGCAAGCCGTCAGGTCCGGCCGCCTTCCCCTTCTTACTTCTTTTAATGGCAGATCTTACCTCATCCTCAGTGATGGCGTTTTCTAAGAACTGAGACTGCTCGGTAGATAGCGAAGGAAGATTGATATCCCTCAGCCAACCTTCAATAGAATCTAACGAGATCTCCTTATCCTCCTCGTAAATTGCCTGAAAGTAATCTCTAAAGGCACCCCTGATATCCTCATCTGAAGAGAAAGTATTATTATCTACCGTTATTGCGGCAATATTATTGCGAACCAGATCTGTTTTGGTCTTCCAGGCCAGTAGTTTCCCGGCGCCCTCGCTGTATTCAAAATGGGTCAACTTACTAGCTTCCCATCTTTGTTGAAGTCGAAGGTTTAATATCGAGCTCAAACTACCCTTCAGAGCCACTAATTGATTACGAAGAGTGGGCAGATCTAATCCGGAAGCCACATAGTTGGAGTCTATATCTTGTTGCGTTTGACGTATCTGAGCTTCAATAGAAATGACTTCCTCTCTATGTAGCTTCCTACGGTATGAAACTTTGCCCAAAATAACCCCTCTCAAAAAAGCTTTAAATGAATCCCAGATCATTCTGGTCGTAGCTGAGCCCCTGTTGGAATCCAAAAAATTATGGGTTTCAGATTTAAGAAATATGATATCCTCAAGGGAAGAGAGAAGAGAGCGGTCGAAAGACCATGTGATGGAAGACTTCGTCATCGGTCTGACAAGTTCCATTACAACAGCCGCATGGTCTGACAGATGTAATGGGAGGTAGTTAATGGCCTTGACGGAATCTACCAGCCTCAGACTTATTAAGATGAAATCGATTCTGGACTGGTGATGGTATTTGTAGTTCCGGAAAGAAACCCCTTGTTGTTGCCCCGACCTCTCTCTCCAAATATCAACATATCCATATTGCTTCATAGCACTTTGCAGCAAGGCCCTAGTCTTAGAAAAAACAAGGGATCGATTATTAGCCGATTTATCCAATAAGGGGTCCAGTACGACATTAAAATCACCTGCCAAGATAATGGGTTCCGGGAAGGAAAGCAGGTGTGAAAAAATAGACTCCAGAATGGAGGGGTCGTCCTGATTCGGACCATAGTATCCCAAGATTGTACTTTGCATATCGGACATAACAACTGACGCTATGACCCATCTGCCACCTGGGTCGACCGCTTGTGAAATCAGCCTAGCTTTAGCTCCTTTTTTAAATACAACTGAGACCCCTCTTGTATTAGTTGTCTGGGTAGTTGAAACTGCGAAGTCTATTCACCTATTTTTCTTAATAAGGGCAAGCATTTCAGTGTGAGTTAGGTGTGTCTCCTGGAGCACAATGATCCGCGCATCAAAGTCCCGCAAATATTGCATAATTCTATTGGCTCTGGGCTTGGTGCGGAGGCCATTTACATTCCAGGAGATATATTTTACACTACCCATACTTAAAAAAAGAAAAGGCCAAGATTACCATTTGTTGCATTAATTCTTTGCTCAACATCTGCCTGCTTCCATCCTTTATAACACTCCTTCGAACAATGAGGACCATTTTATATTTTTGCCATCTCCCACCCCCCCCTCCTAACCCCGTGCTTCCCCTCAACCCCGCCACCCCCCCCTTGGAAAACCCTTGTGTTATCTAACCGGCAAATGGTCCGGTAGATAGCACCCCTTTGACAAGCTCCCATCGAAGAGAACCCCACCCACCCCAGAAAAAAGAATACAAAACGCAAAAGTATAGGACATAAAAGGGAAGCCCCTACCCATCATGCTATAAGAAAGAAGTTATCAAAGCTATTAAGACAATTAGCTAGACGTAGAAAAAAGAGGACATTTTAGTCAAAATGAATAAGTAGATGTGACCTAAGGTAAGAAGCGTACAGCTCTGCATTAATAGTGACACATTAACTATTAGGCTTATCTAAAAGGATTCACCAACGCTGTCTCACAATATGCGTAATCTATTTATGCTCATTCCCTAACGTCATCAAAAGCTCGTCGGCTGCCTGTACTGACCTAATGTTATACATCCGATTATTATGCATAACTTTGATGGCTGCTGGGAACATGAGCTGAGCTGTTGCTCCTACCTTTCTAAAAGCATCCAAACGCCTCCCAAACTCCCATTGTTTCTCCAATGTAATTCTGGAGAGGTCAGACCTAACTAGGAAAGTAAAACCTACTCCTGCGAGAGACTTTTGTTTTAATGCCAGGTTAAGAATCTGCTCCTTCAACACATAAGTGTGAAAGTTGACCATAATTTTACGTGGTTTCGATCTTTGGGGATTCCGCCGAAAGGGGTCCCTATGGACTCGCTGTATGTCCATGGCTAACTCCTCAACTGAGTGCTTTAAGCCCAGGGACTCCTTTAACAGAACAGTGATGAAATGTTTGATGTCGGAACCCTCAGTTCCTTCCGGAATATTGAGAATCCGTATATTCCCCCGCCTGGCGTTATTTTCTAACATCTCCAACCTCTCGCTTAGGCTTTGCTCCTCTCTAGTAAGCTTCTTTATATCATCCTTAGCTTGCTCCAAATTAGTTGTGGAGTGCTGCTGAGGTCCCTTCCAGAACTCCTGTTCTGATGGACAGACCATCAATCTTTTTTATCCAATGCTTCGCAATAGTTCCTTATCTCCAACTGATTTGCAGAGGAGTCAGTAAACCCTTTCCTTATCTCCATTGTGAGTGCAGAGAACATCCCCAACAATGAGGCGGCTGAGATAGTGGACTCACCCTCAAGGTTGGCTGTACTAGTTCCAGCAGCGTCACCATTCTGATGCTGAGCCTTAATATTCTCTTCATCCCGCCATTCTCCACTGACTGCACCCTCCATCTCCGCTGTTGCTGCCAAATGATTGTCAGAAGTTGGCCCTTCCGCCGTTAACAGGCTCAGTGAGGGACTCTGTTCAATGGTGGACAAGCCTCCTGCGACATGCGCCCCCAACTCTACTCCTTGAACTAGTCCGGCTCCCTCCGAACCTTTCAGATGTGGTGTAACCTGGGGTGAACCCACCCCCCCTGCTGTAGCTTCAACTTCAACTGGTGTACAGGAGGATAATGATAACACATTGGCGGATGGAGAAAGGAGGGCGTCCGGGACATACAAGACTCCTGCCATATTGTGATCTTCCACAAGGTTGAGAATCTGAGGAACCGCTTTAAAATAAGAACGAAGTGAGGGGGTGATCTTAGAACCTAGAGATAATACTGCCTTAGGACCCTTCACTTTGGTTTTAGACTTAGACTTATGTTTACTTCCTCTAGCCTTCACTTCTGTATTTAAATAGGAAGAAGATTTCCTCCTAGCCGATACCTCGGAACTCTGAGCAGTGGCAGCCTCACCAACAACCTGTACAGCCGCCTTATTTGGCCTTAGAATATCCTGCTCTTTATCTGTGGCATGCAACAGATCGCCCAAAACACCACAGACTACCGCGGATCCTGGTGCAGACCCTGGCGATAACCCAGCCAGCGTTTCAATACTCTCACTATTCTTACCGTAGACAAAAGCCTCTGTCTCTAGCCTTCCCTCCTTGGCTGATTTCAGAGGAGGCGGCAGTGTTGGTTCTTGCACCCCTCTGGAAGACGCATTATTACCTGCACTTCTGGAGTTTGCCACAAAGGCAGAACCACGGAATGGCTGCACAAGGCTCCGCAGCTTTCTTCCCCGCCTCAGCTCCAGCGCGGCTGACCAGAGATGCAGCCTCGGCTTCCCCCGGGGGTCTCGTGGTGTACATGTAGCAGTTTGGCCAAATTCTAGCTCCCAGAGCGGCGTCTCCTCTGAAAAACGCTGAGTCCCTCCTGCCACTCTCAGAGGTGCAACACTCACTACAGAAATAGTTGAGGGAAAACATTTGCGGCGTCCTCCATCCTCCGAGAACGCACACGGACAGAGGAAGCAGGCTGTTTGACGTGGGACGTCTGGTGGACAAACGCGGCACTGCATCCTCAACGTACATTGAAGAGACACCCGCCGATACTCGACAAAAACAGCAACCGATCCAAAAAAAATGAATTTACCCGCATCAAAGTAAGAAGTAGTATTCCTCTACAACCTCCAGTACATGTCCTACTACTCCGACCATCGGGGTCTCAGTCCTTGTCGAGGCATGGCAGGATAGGGTTGACTCTGACGGGAGCTCGCCTCAGAGTGCTGCGGCAGCCTAGCTAGCTGCCGCCATGTTTTCCGTCGATCCCACTTCCTCTATTTTACTTTTTATATTAATTTTATTATTTAACATATTTAATACTTATTATTTTATTTTGTATATATAAATGAAATTAGATATTTTGTACAACTATATTTTTTACATTTATATTATTTTCTAATTGTTTTGTACTTACCTGTTTAAATATAGGGAGTTCATATTTTTGCATTCTATGCATCGATATGTTTTACTTCTATATTTTTAACATCGATATTTTGTTAGTGAACCGTACTGTGCATGGCCAGTCATGAAGGTACTTTCCTCTAGACCTTGGATTTCCTCTTTTACTGGTTTTTTTCTTTTATTTACTTATGGAATATGCCTAAGGAGCTGATTACGATAGCGGGCGGGCGGACCGTAGCGGTGTTTGGGACCGCCCGCCAGACATGCGGCGGTGCCAACACTGCGATTTGGATGCGCCCGCCATAGTGGCAGGTGCATTCTGGGCTTTTAACATTGCGGGCGGTGCTGCTGGCTGCAGCACCGTAAGCAATGTTAAAAGTGCTTGCACTGCATTTCCCTGCACTATGTGGCAGGCACCATGCGGTGCCTGCCACTTGATGCATGGAAATGCGGGGCGGTACCATGGGTACCCCCAGAGCAGCAACACCACCCCTAAACAAGAGGGCCCCACAATGGGCCCCCAAACTCTGTCCCTGCCAGCCTTTCCATGGCGGCATCGCCATCAAGGAAAGGCCTTTCCATACCCACATCCTAATTTTGTGGACGGTGTCTGCTAGGCACTGCCACCATTTTAGGGGCCCTGCACCGTCCGGCAGGAAATCTGTGCGATTGCCTTTGGCGATGAACGGCGGACTGACTTTGCGTTCAACGCGGTACTCACCGTCATCCTAATTTGGCAGTGGGTAATACGATTGGCGATGGCAGAAGGACCGCCGGCCCGGCGGTGGCGGTTCTTCATCATAATGACCTAAGTGCATGTGCGGTCACAATTGTGCGCCACACGGAGGAAGTTGGGAAAGCATGGAGGCCTATGTATAGTGTATGCTCCAGGCCGCCCAGCTGAGGAGAGAACACTTGGCCGGCCGGAAGAGAGTGTGCAGAGACTGGGCCAGCATCTCCGCTACCAGGTAACGGAAAGGAGCATGTGGCGGCCCTGCGGTTCTCACACTGTAGCGATCACTACTCCAAGCAACCGCCTTACAGGGCCCCCTTTTAAAAGTAAGCTGGTGAATAGCGGGACGCTGTGGGAGCCTCTCAATGTACGCTGGCAGCGGGGGCTTGTGGAGTAAATCAAAACTAACGCTGAAAGTTTGCCCAACTGAAAAAAAGGGGCAATTAATCAAAACAAACAGGCAACACAATAATTCATAATAATACAGAGAAAAGAACTGAGACAAATGAACACGAAGTAGTGTCCACTTAACAGGGGTCTGCTAGTAGGGAATACCAAAGGAACATCAGAAAGTAAAGCGTAGAGTACTTATCTTGTGAGAAGCAGCAACAAAGAAGGTAGATGGCTGCGAGTTGATGAGCTTTATACCTTACTAGAATTTTCTTGAAGCTCTTCAGTTGTTGCTGCTGTGAGTAGGCAATAAAGGATATTTGCATAATGTTAGCCTCTGTGTCCTCACATTAAATCTGGTGGGCCATCTCATGGAAATTGTGGACCCTGAGGGTCCAAAAGGATTGTAGTCTGCACTGCCGGAATGGGTGGCAGGATCTGCAATGCTTGATCTGACTAACAGCTGAGGTCCGGCTACAAAAGTCATTCTAGGAGAGGAAGTGGGTGCACCCTGACCGCTTTAATGGCCTTGATGGGGAGCTGAATGCCAGAGATCATCAACAATGAAGTAAGTATAAGGTTCTTTGTATGTAGGATTAATGATGTTTTTTCAGGCTCACAAAAGAAGTCTGTGTATTGGTCCTCAACCCACAACTCTGAAAATGTGAGATCTACTCTTTTGAAAATTAGAGTTGTAATGTGAGAGATGTATAATCAGTAATACATATATAACATAACATGCACCTGCACAGAACTGTATTAATGCCTAAGGAAATTCTTATAAGGCATATGGACAATTAGATAGGATGTGACTATATGCATAATTGTTAACCGTGCTGCAACATATGTTCTTTGCTAAATGTTAGACTGCCCAGTTCCTTGTTTTCAAATTACATTAATGGAAGCAAATCTATAAAATGAAAGGTTGTTTTAATAATCTGCAAAATTTGCAGAGAATATTTTCAAAGGCCAGCCTACACTCCCATAGTACTTTACTACTATATTTTTGGGCATATATTTAGTGTGATTTTTATAAATAAGAGAATTGGGTGTCCTTATCTTCATTACTTTGTACTGTTCCCTTCTATCCTCCCATGTAGATGATGGGACATGCCTTCTGAAACAATTGCATGAGTGTCGTGTATGCACTTAAAAAGACACTGTCAACCATAAATTATGTATGTGCACCTGTGTTACCTCTAATGTTCTATGTATTAATTGGCTGTCTGTTTCAGTATACAGTAAGTTACTACTTAGGGGTCGATTCGGATCGGGGTCGGACAGCTCTCCGAGAGCTGTCCGTAGCCTTACCGTGCGACCGACACGTACCCGAAGCCGGTCCGTCCTGTAGGTGAAGTACGATGCGCATAACTGCCAAAAATACGACCGACACGTAGGCTGTGATTCAAGGTCCATTCTCTGTCCGAGCCGTAACCCCGAACGCCAAACCGAGTTGCCCGGAAGCAGTATCCATAGCAGTTTCCGCCCTGACAAGTACGATGCGTACTTCCTACGCGCCGGACGGGTCGCCACATACGGCACGTCACAGCATCCGGAAAACAAGCATATCAGCTATGATTCGCG
Organism: Triturus cristatus; assembly: GCF_964204655.1. Taxonomy (NCBI): domain Eukaryota; kingdom Metazoa; phylum Chordata; class Amphibia; order Caudata; family Salamandridae; genus Triturus; species Triturus cristatus. The sequence continues at coordinate 244,483,119 of NC_140583.1, forward strand.
CCACAACTCAATCCACGGCTACGATACAGACCAGCTCGCAAAGGGTACGAGACGGAGCAACAAGCAGCGTGTACGAGACCAACACATCATGAATCCCATCGCGCAGGTCATACCAGTACTCTACACCTATGACCGGATCAGGAACCGACGGCACAGACAGTAAGTCAGACACACAAATGACACGTACCCGCAAAATGGCACGCACACACAGGGGATCCACATCCTGGCCACTAACAACAGGCCACTATAGGGGTTGTATGGCAAGCACCACTACCACCCCCACCCATAGGGCTTATGTTACCCAGCACTACTGCCACCCCCACCCATAGGGCTCATGTTCCCCATCACTACTGCCACCCCAACCCATAGGGCTCATGTTCCCCAACACTACTGCCACCCCCACTCATAGGGGACCTGTTGCCCAGCACTACTGCCACCCCCACCCATAGGGGACCTGTTGCCCATCACCACTGCCACCCCAACCCATAGGGGACCTGTTGCCCAGCACTACTGCCACCCTCACCCATAGGGGACCTGTTGCCCAGCACTACTGCCAACCCCACCCATAGGGGACCTGTTGCCCATCACCCCTGCCACCCCCACCTATAGGGCTCATGTTCCCTATCACTACTGCCACCCCCACCCATAGGGGACCTGTTGCACATCACTACTGCCACCCCCCATTCATAGGGGACCTGTTGCCCATCACTACTGCCACCCCCACCCATAGGGGACCTGTTGCCCATCACCACTGCCACCCCCACCCATAGGGGACCTGTTGCCCAGCACTACTGCCACCCTCACCCATAGGGGACCTGTTGCCCAGCACTACTGCCAACCCCACCCATCGGGGACCTGTTGCCCATCACCCCTGCCACCCCCACCCTTAGGGCTTATGTTCCCTATCACTACTGCCACCCCCACCCATAGGGGACCTGTTGCCCATCACTACTGCCACCCCCTATTCATAGGGGACCTGTTGCCCATCACTACTGCCACCCCCACCCATAGGGGACCTGTTGCCCATCACCCCTGCCACCCCCACCCATAGGGTCTATGTTCCCCAGCACTACTGCCACCCCCACCCATAGGGCTTATGTTGCCCAGTACTACTGCCACCCCCACCCATAGGGCCTATGTTCCCCAGCACTACTGCCACCCCCACCCATAGGGCTTATGTTGCCCAGCACTACTGCCACCCCCACCCATAGGGCTTATGTTACCCAGCACTACTGCTACCCCCACCCATAGGGCCTATGTTCCCCAGCACTACTGCCACCCCCACCCATAGGCCCTATGTTCCCCAGCACTACTGCCACCCCCACCTATAGGGCTCATGTTGCCCATCACTACTGCCACCCCCACCCATAGGATGGGTGATGCGCCACACATCCATCATACTCCAACATTAGGTATGTCAGAAAAATACATCCCCCATAACATCATGACAACAGTGTGTAGTCTGTGACAAATGCCCACAACAGTGATTAGGACTTTTCTTTGCTACTGGTACCTTCCAGTACACTGTGGCTACAGCAGGTGGGATGTCGCAAACTATGTTTAGTCGAGTGCTACGCGATGTCTTGGAGGGGATGTTGCATTTCCTTGACCTGTACATCAAGTTCCCTAGCCCAGCTGAACTCCCTGAAATAAAGGATGCCTGTTATACACTGGGGAGGATGCCGAACGTCATCCGATCTATTGATGGGACACATGTGACCCTGATACCACCACAGGCACATGAGCAGGCATATATTATCACTGAAGGCAACTGTTGTTTTTCCGTTATCCCATGTGGATATACAGTTTTTATGAGGAGCCAGATCTCATGTCAAGTGATCCCTGGACCAATCGTGTATTCGCTAATCACTTAGTACGGTGGAATATCCAAGATATTGGAGAAGACGCCTCACTCACTAATAGTGACATGCTTGATCATGGGCGTCTTTCCACACCCAGGTAAGATGGTACAACCTGGGCGGACTCAACCACAGATATTCTGGGAGTTCTTATATAAGATAACAGCTGGTTAAGCAGGGAGCCAGATACGTGATATGTTAAAAGTACCTACAGGTATACCCAATTTGGATACTTTATTCTTAAGGTACCCGTGGTATAATTAAAATCATGAAATGGGGTTCTTTTGAAAATAATTTTTTCAAATATACCCACTTTATAGTGCCAACATGTTTCGGCCCTCGGTGCTAGCCCTATCGGGTCTGGGGCCTTCGTCAGGGCTTGTAATATCTATTCCTTTGTTAACGGTCCCTGCCTTATGTTAAGCATTTATTCCATGCACAACAATTTGAGGCCTATTGCACTCACCTAGATTTTTTGAAGATGATAACCAGTAGGTTTTCTACTGGATGATGCTATTGGGCATCATGCAGGTCTTGTGTGTCACGGTGGTGTCTTGTAGTCACACATTCATCAAAGATCAACCACCGCGTCTGTACCTAGTTAGCACACCCCTAACAAAAAAATACATGAGCAGGCATACCTGAACAGGAAACATTTCCACTCGATCAATGCTCTGGTGGTATGTCTTGCGGACATGTCTATCACACATGTGTGTGCACGGTTCGCTGGTTCTGCGCACAATGCCTACATCATGAGGAATAGTCACATTGCAACGCTGATGTCACAGATGCCAGCTCAGCATGCCTGGCTTGTCGGTGTGTACTGACTGTTTATCATTGTGTGTGTTTGTCAATGTTGTATTCCGCACTCCTACAAAACTCAGCTACTTTTTCATTTTTGTGTGTGTAGGTGACTCCGGATACCCCAACATGCCGTGGTTGCTGACACCCCTCAGGAACCCTGTGACACCAGCCGAGATACGCTACAATGAGGCACATGGCCGGAGCAGGAGGGTGATTGAGCGGACATTCGGTCTCCTGAAAAGCCGCTTTCGCTGCCTGGACAAGAGGGGCCCTCCCATATGAACCTGAAAAGGTGTGCAAAATAATCCTTGTATGCTGCATGCTACACAACATGGCAGTGCGGAAGAAGGTGCCTCTCATCCAGGATGACGATGACAATGACCAACCTCCGGCACCTGTGGAGGATCCCGGCCTGGGCCAAGATGCCAGTGATGATGAGGATGAGGGTGACGTCCATTCACAGCTCATCAACAACTTCTTCACCTGAATGTGAGTTTACAGGGTTGTTATGTCAATGTATGGAGTTAGCCTGGAATGTGTTGTGGCTGCTCTGTTGCAGTTTGAGGGCCCGATTCACAGAACAAACTCAAGACAAAATCCTAAACTTAGTACCATTTTGGTATTCACAGAATGCACTTACTACTTATGGTATTCACAGAATGAACTTACTACTTTTGCTATTCACAGAATGGATTTACGACTACTAACTTTACGTCCGCACTCGGGCCGAAAATTCCGGCCCAGAGGCGGGGCTTCCGGCCCGGAGGTGGGGCTTCCGGCCCGGAGGCGGAGCTTCCGGCCCGGAGGTGGGGATTCCGGCCAGTGGCGGAGATTTAGCCATGGCCAAAATCTCCACCTCTGGGCCGGAAGCTCTGCCTCCGGCCCGGAAGCCCCGCCTCCGGCCCGGAAGCTCCGCCTCTGGGCCGGAAGCTCCGCCTCCGCGCCGGAAGCTCCGCCTCCGCGCCGGAATTTCCGGCCCGAGTGCGGACGTAAAGTTAGTAGTCGTAAATCCATTCTGTGAATAGCAAAAGTAGTAAGTTTATTCTGTGAATCGCAAAAGTAGTAAGTTCATTCTATGAATACCAGAAGTAGTAAGTGCATTCTGTGAATACCAAAATGGTACTAAGTTTAGGATTTTGTCTTAAGTTTGTTCTGTGAATCGGGCCCCATAACATTAAGAAGAAATGTGTCAATGTGAATACAAAATAGATCAAATAGTCAACATGGAAAGAAATGTAAAATTGAAGTAGCATGTGCGCGGTCTAGTCTATGGTGGTGACAAAGAAAGTTCCACCAGGCTTGATATGAAATTTTGGTTGTATCCTTCCAGTTGGTGGTAATGATCTGAAAAGTAATAGCTATAAATAAATAGATAAATGTATCCATGTTTCACTGGGTATCCCATATAAAAGAGGAGCTACCCAGAAAACGTGCACAATGTCAAAGGGAACATTGGCAGATACAATTTCATTAAATTTCTTCCAAATGAGTAACCAAAAGCTCTTAACCAGAGGGCAAAGAAAGAACATGTAAAGTAAATCACTGTTTACATGAGGGCAAGACCAGCATTTCTTAGAATTCAACAAGCTGAATTTATGCAAATTTGAAGGGGTGAGAAAAAGTCTATTATAGAAATAGTATAAAGTCTGCGTTGTACTAGCTGAGTGTGAGGAGGTGTGAATTTTTGTCCAGATGGAGCCCCATGTCTGGGATGAGAATTCCTGTGCCAAGTCTTTTTCTCAGAGAAGTTCTATATTGGATTTGGTTCTAGAATTGGTGGGGCGAGATAATATCTTGTATGTAGCAGATGCCTTGAGTTGAGTAGAAAATAGAGCTCTTTTTTTAATCTTTAAGTGTTTGTTGTACCAGACTGGAGTATGTGCAAGATAGTCTGAGTAGGAAAGGTGAGTTTTAAGCAAAGAGGTTATGACTGCTGTGGAATGCGTGAAGGTAGGAGATGAGAAATGTCTATGGGGCTGGGATAAACGAATGGCTGCAGTAAAAGAGAAAGGTGCATATTGGGCTTGCTCTAACGAGCTCCAAGCCGTTAAAGGTGTATGTAAGGGTTCAGATAAAAAGGTCCAAAGTTGTTTCAGGGTGAATGTAGAGTGGTAACGTCTAAGATTAGGAAAACTAACCCCTCCTAAATCTCTGGGCTGCTGAAGACGAATAAGTGAAATTCTAGCCTTATGATTGTTCCATAGGAATTTGGTTAAGGAGAGGTTGATAGTGCTAAAAAAGGAGAGTGGGAGAGTGACCGGGAGCATAGAGAGATACAAATTGATGATTGGAAGCAACATCATTTTAATTGTAGCTAGTCTGCCCCACCAGAACAAAAAACATGGGGACCAGCTATCAATGAGTGTAGAAAGTTTTTTAAGTATGTCAATGTGAGGAGGACTGCACAGATGCGTGCCGGAAGAGGCCGAGGGGCGAATCGCACACACCCAACAAGCCGGAAGTGGACAGCGGTCTAGTTGTGGCCAAACAGAGCGGGGAGGAGCTTCTGACGAAACGGAACGAGCGGACCTAAAAGACAGATACAGAGAGTCGAAGCAGAGAGAGAGCGAGAGGAAGCGAGAGGAAGGAGTCGGAGGAGATGGAGGTGAGCCCCGGGAGAGACGAGGAAGAGGACGAGTGAGGCGGAGAGACGACGACCCAGACAAGCACCTTGCACACGGTGACCACACCCGGCAGGCAACAGGAGGGAGAAGACACCCTGGGTCCCTACGCCACAGCCCTGGACACGGGTCGTGGCTTAAAAGAGAGTACCACTGAGGGGGTCGTTTTGGTGGGGGTGGTGGGGAGGCACAAGGAGATAGAGCACATGTGTGTGGTCTTGCGTATACACCATGAGTCTTCCCTCACAGTTTCCCTCCCCACATCGAGATTCTTGGGGACGGTGGCCCTTAACAAAAGGGGAACCGAAAAGAACCCGGTTTAACCCCGATCTGTTTTCTTTTTTTCCCTTCTTTTCCATTTCCCGTTTGTTCAAGGAAAAAAGAGAGATACCCAAAAGTCTGGGATACCATCAGACCCCGAGGACCTGAGGAAGACCCTGAAGAGCAATGGGAGAGACTATCCCTTATCACTTTTGTTTGTATGAGGTTAAGATAAGCCGTGTGGTCTGCCATTCCCTACTGAGAGGACCACACCAGAACCCAATAAAAGCACGTGAATCATCCCAAGAGTGCGTCCTGTGTTCCCTTCTGCACCACCCAGCACCTCCGCTTCTCACAGTCTACAAGATTGATTCTAATGGTTTCTTTAATACTATTAGTGTAGAGGATACCTAAGCACTTAATACTCCTGGGATTTCATTTGAATCCTGTATCATGAAACATATGTGAGAAGCAATGTTTATTTAATGGCATGGCCTCGGATTTGTCTATATTCAATCTGTAACCAGAGACTAGAGAGTATTCCCTTAGCAGTGAAAAGAATGCCGGCAAATAAGAAGTGGTGTTAGAGAGGTATAGCAGAATATCAACTGCATATGCAGTGAACTTAATGTCTGTGTGTTTAAATTTGAAACCCGTATATTGTGGGGAACGTTTAAGTTTCTCCGAAAAGGGTTCTAAGGCAAGAAGGCAAGAATAAATAAAAGTGGGGAAAGAGGGTTCCCTAGTCTAGTTCCTCTGAGGATGAGAAAGTATTTAGATTGACATCCGTTCACCCAAATTGAGTTGGAGGGAGCAAAATATAATAACTGGATGTATCTGATAAATGGGGGACTAAAGCCGTGCCATTTCAATGCGCCAAAAATTAACTCCCAGTTTACTCTGTCAAATGCCTTTTCAGCATCTAATGTAATTGCAGGAACTGGTGATTCTGCCTTAGAGGATAAATTAATAATATTAAGGAAAGTTGTAGAATTATCTGTGATAGACCGCCCTTTTACAAATCCTGATTGGTATTTATTAATAAGGTCCGGGATTTCTTGATTAATATGAAGAGCAAGTAGTTTAGCAAAGATCTTACAATCCGTGTTAATCAGCAAGCTAGGCCTGTAATTTTTACAAAGAGAAGGGTCTTTGTCTCTTTTAAGGATCAAACATAGCATCGCCTGAGTGAAAGACCCCCGTGTTTCACCGGTGGTTAGAAAATGATTTATCAAGGCTAACAGTTGAGTGACCAGAAATTGTTTGAAGTGAAGGAAAAAACGTACAGTAAAGCCGCCCAGACCTGGTGTTTTGTCTTTGAGTAGTAGATTAATGGCATTTATGATTTCTTGTTCTAATATTTGATTCTCCATGGATGCAAGATCAATGTAGCTAAAAGGGGGTTTGGGAATGGTTTGGAAGAAAGAATCAATTTGAGCAGAGGAAGGAGTCGACTCGGGGGTGTAGAGGGAGGTATAGTATTCAGTAAAACAATCTAGGATCTTAGCATCTGTAATGTGTCTGATTCCTGCATTGTCTGTGATGGCAACAATTTTGAATCTTTGTTCTTTAATTTTAAGATAATTGGCTAGGGATTTTCCTGCTTTATTCTGGCCACCATACATTTTGGCATTGAATTTGAGAAGATTGTTACAAGCATTGTCCCAGGATTGCTTATTATATTGCAATTTCGCTTTAATAAGATTGGACAGTGTATCGGGGCAATTTGTGGTAAAGTATTTGTGCTCTAGGACCTTGATTTGCTTTAAAGTGGATGTTGCCTCCAGAAGTGCTTTCCTCCTTTTACAGGAGACAAAGTCTATTATGTAACCTCTGGCGGTGGCTTTGAAAGCGTCCCAGATAAAATGAAATTGTGAAGCGGAAGAGAGATTATTGTTGAAAAATTCCTGCATAAAGTGTGTAAATGGTTAGACAAAATGAGAGTCCAACAGAAGGGCGTTATTAAAACGCCATCGGCGAGAAATAAGTGCAGGTGTTGGATAATCCATATCTTAAATGACAGGGGCATGATGTCGGGAGTGAGAATGGAGCCAATCTCTGCATTAGTCATGAATTGAAGCGATGATTGAGTGAGAAATATATAATCTATGCATGAGTGAGACCTGTGAACAGGGGAGAAAAAGGAGAATTCCAAGACATCAGGATGGGAAATTCTCCATGTATCCAGCAATCCTCTCGAAGTGCTAGCCTTGTGAAAGGTCTTTTGCATTTTACTGGGAATGTATTTGGTTTGGGATTTCCGGTCTAAAAAGGATCCATAAATTGATTGCAATCACCACCCAAGATAACATTTTCTGAGGCGTGGAAAGAGAGAAGAGTGGAGAAATTATTCCAAAATACTAAATCAATACCATAGGGACCATACACATTATAAATAGAGAGTTGGGTATTGTTAACTTTAGTATTCAATAAAAGCCATCTACCGTTAGTGTCCTCGACCTCATTTTGCAAAAGAACATTTAGTGACTTATGAAATAAAATTACTACACCGTTCTTGTTGTTCCCTGCAGGGGAACAAAAAACATCTCCAACCCATAGTTTGTGCAAGGAAGGTAAATCTTGCAAATTAAGATGCGTTTCTTGCAGTAACATTATGTGACATTTCAATTTAGCAGGGTGAGACAAAATGTGCTGCTTTTTAACTGGATTACAGATACCTTTAACATTCCATGAGATAATAGGAAAGCCACTCATCGAAAAAACCTATCCTAAATAAGCATAGAGATGCATGAAACTTGAAGAAAGTGTGATAAGAAAGGTGCAAGAGGCAGAGTAACAATGGGTAGTACAAGTACCGAAGGGAAGCAGAACCAGATAAGAAAGGGAAATGCACAGGCCAAGAAAAAAAGGAAGGCAGGAATTGACAGAAGAGAAGGAAAGTAGAACAGCTAGCTTGATGTATCTAGTTCAACATGCCAGGTTTAAAATAGTAAAATACCACAGAAACGTAGAAATAGACAGAGATTGCAATAAAATGGAGGGTAAAGAGGAGAGGAAAGGAGTGGGAGAGAGGGAGGAAAAAAAGGAGATAGAGGGGAGAAGCGGGAGGGGAACACAGTCGCCCTGTGAATGTAAACAAAGAAATGATGACAAAAAGCCAAAAGACTTTAGGCATAATGATCACAGACAAAAAGAACATCAATGTAGGAGGGGGGAGACGAAAAGGATAGAGGCCACTCCAGAGAGGGACACCGAGAAAGAACAGGTTTACTGATACAAAAGAAAGAAAACTGAAAATTAAAATCAGTAAAGGTAAACATAAGCAACACAATGGAAGGGAACTTACCAAACAATGGGGTAGATAAAGCAACGGAGTGATTCATACACAACAAAACAGATGGACAGTTCACATAGGGACGTCAGCATCGACAAGTTGCAAGGGGTGAACCTAAGAAACAAGATAAAGAACATCTGAGAGTACAATTAAGATTTGCTCAGTTCCATAGCTTCTCCTTTATGAACTTGAATTCATTTCTTGAACTCGACAGGATCTTCGAAAGTGAAAGTTCTGTCCTTATAAGTCACTTTAAAGAAGCATGGATATATGAGACTGTGGCGGGCGTTCATGGGTCTCACCGATGGTCTGCGGTCTAGAAACTCTTTTTGACGATTAGCAGTAGGCTTGGAAACATCTTGACTGAAGAAGACCAGAGCATCTGTTTATGTTGCCTGGCTGCGTTGAGTATTGTCATGTGATCACAATATAGTAGAAAATATGCAATGATTCCCCGTGGTTTATTTGAGGGAGATGTGTTCTGGGGGCCTATCCTGTGCGCCCTTTGGATATTAAGATCAGTAGATTTCAACAGACCAACTATCTGCGGAACGTGAACCTTTCATTAAGGAGATCATATCCGAGCCTTCAGAACCTTTCGGAATTCCGTAAACTCGTGGTTTGTTGCACCTATTTCGATTTTCTAAATCCTCTGTAGCTTTCTTCAGTTGCGTAACTTCATGAGAAAGAATGTCCACTTTGGCAACTACATCTTGTGCGTCACTGATTTTTTTGTTCCACATCCGAAAGTCTTGATTCCAACCCGACCACTTCTCTTCAGTTGTCTGAAGTAATTGCAGTACTGTCCTTCATAAAGGGTCTAATACTGGCAATGTGTCCATGATATCCTCCAATGTCAAAGGAAGAGGTGATTTCGTTGGAGAGGGCAGATCTTTTTTGACCCGTTTGTTAATACTACCAACCGAATCTTTGCGCCCACCAGAATTGGAACCAACAACTAAATGAGTCTTGTTTGAATGTGGAGCGTCCATGACCAGAACACAGTGTATCAATGCAGCTTGTGAAAAATCCCTACAAGGCACAAAATTCCAAGGTCACACGCAATAGAGACTAGCTAGAGGTTGCGACAACAAACCCTATAGAAAGCCTTACTGAAAATGCTGGCTGAGTAATCTCAGTGCCCAAGTGGGAGAGATGAATGTATTTAAGGGAGAAAAGACATCAGTTGAAATTATGACCATCTCACCATGAAGTAGTAGAAATTATGTTGAAAATGTCCCAAAAGGATAGAAAAGTCCAGTCACAGTAACATAACTGCATCATCGCCGGCTGTGGAAAGTGCGGGTATTGAGCATACAAAATGGCGGCCGCAAAGCAAGGCTGAAGGAGGCAGAAAGTAAATGAAGAAAAAGCATTCAAAAATACCTCTTAAGGTCTCAAAAAACTTGCCTCAGCACTCTGCGCAGCTTCCAATGGGAGAATCAAGTGTTATTTCTCCGCTCCGATGAAAAAGGAAAGCCCTTCGGCTCTGACCGCTCCTCAGTGTCACAGAGCTGATTCACGGAGCAGCCAATTTGGTTTGCCGCCATCGCACACCTCGTGTGTGTGCACTTTAATCCTACAGCACAGCCTTACATTTGTTAAAGTGGCATATCAGTGGCATATTAGTGCTGAAATTGTATGTTTAGAACAATTTCAGTGTCTCTGTAGATCACACATGTAGTTAGGTGACCCTTTGAGTTAATGCTGGGATCCTGGAGTGAAGGGTCAGACAGCATGGCTGTCCTTCTTCTCTTCACAGGTCCACTAGTGATGTGATTTTACACTTTGAGGATCATATCTATATACCCAGTGGCAGCCTGTGGGAGGATAAAAAGTACCTTTGGTCACTGTTTGTTTGTTTGTTTGTTTTTTTTTTTTTTTTGAAAAAGTTTTTATTGAACAATAATACGGTTACAAGTATGGGCCTACAACCACCCGGGCCGGCCGCTAGGTACATAAGGAAATATACACATATCAAGGCTACAATCAGTTCCCAGGGCACCGCCCCGCAGTGGCTCAAGATAGTTCTCGAAGAACAGCAAGCGTCAGTCCAACAATAACAAAAAACAAAAAGAAAAACAATAAAAAACAAAAGGCGAGTTATGAGGGATACCAGTGCGGATCAGGCTCCCCCCGGGAAACTCCAGTCAGAACATTTGAGCAATCCACTAAAGAGAGGAGTACCGGGAGGCCGGGGACGGAGGGGGGGGGGGGAAAGGGGGGTCAAGGGAGATGAACGTCCATATGTAGTTGTTACAGAAAGCGCCAGGAGCCATCAAGGGTCAGGGGGACATGGCGATATCAGTGTCTACCAGGGGGGGCGTACAGATGCCTCCGCGATACGCATTCCATTGACCCCAAATTCTACCCCATGCCCCCGGCTTGCCACGGGCCACATACACTGTCTTCTCCCGAAACATACACCAGTCCATATTCTCCTTCCATACTGACACGGTGGGCGGCCGTTGAGCGCCCCAAAGTTGCGCTATATCCCTCTTGGCAATCATGTTCCCTAGGGCCGCCCACCGAGTCTGAGCCGCGCTGTAGTCATTGGGCTCCCACACATTCAGGACACAGCGACGCACCTCCGGCAGCAGCACAACCCCGGTGACCCGTCCCATAACCGTGTGAACCCGGCGCCAGTAGTCCGCCACCTCGCGGCACTCCCAGAGGATATGAAGAAAGGTGGCGCTGAGCCCACAGCCTCGCTTACAGAGCCCGTCGTCGGAAAATCCCATCGAGACCAAGCGCGGACCCGTCACATACACCCGGTGGAGAATCTTGAGCTGTACCAACCGGAGACGAGCCGGAATGGCCACTGTTTGTTTGTTGAGTTCCCTTGTCCTTTCTAGATGTGTGCCCTGCTTGTCTAGTGAGACCTTCCTTAAGGGAGGCATGATGCCAGATAACTTTGTGTGTACATTGTTTATTGCCAAATGAAAAGCAAGTGGGGCATGTACCAGATCCACCCCATCCTTATTGGCAGCATACTTGATTCATCTCAACACCAACCACTATTCTTCACTGTCTTGTACAGTATTCTGTCAAGGGTGACAGAAAATTACACGCCAGATGCAGCAGGAACAAGCCAGGTCCCTGAAAGTTTTTGCTGCACAATGAAAATTGATGTAAAGGTGTTATTTTATGAATTATAAATTCAAATTCAAATGTTACACTTACAGAGAATGTTACTTTATGTTCTGACAACAAGCTGCTGTATGAAGGGGATATTGAGCCAGTCCTGCTTCTGCCCCTACCACACCAAAGAATTCTGCTGCTAAATCTGTTTGTAATGATTGACACAAGAGGTCTGGGAAGAGGGTGACTGTAGAAGCGCATTTGTTGCTTCTGTGTTGCGATGTGATTTAACATTCAAGTGTTTTTCAACTACTGTGAGTGAATATGCTTTGTGTTATACGTATTGAAGAAGGCCCTATGTGTGTGGTTGCCATGCATGCTATTTCTGGGCATCGTGAGATGTACAAGGGCTGACATATGTGGCTACCATTACTCATGTAAGCATTTTACCTAACCTTACAATAGTGGATTCTGCAACGAGCAGGCTATGCAGCTGGGTGGATGTGGGTGGAGTGAATGAAACTCTGCTCCACCAGGCTGAGTCATAGGCTTAATTTGGGCCATCCACAAGGACGCATAGCTGCCCAATGTATCTTGACAACCTTGTCCTTGACATGCCACTTCAGAGCTTGCTATCTCTTTTTCATCTCTCCACATTGCATACCTCAACCCACAACTCAAGCACCTTATCAGTGAGGTCCTCCTACATGGTTGGGACCAGTAAATCATTACCAAAATACCGTCTATCAGAAATATTGTTTATAAAACTATTGCCCCATTAGGTTAATGATAGAAAATCTAAATTTAATAGGATGATTGGATTTGATCGCCTGAAAGAATGTTTTCCTGACTGTTTCTCAACCCTGGTTTAGGGAAGTGTGTTGCCTTGCTTATCAATTACTACATAATTTATAATCTGCAATCAAGAACAATCCGATATTGCCAATGAGATTATTTAACCTTTTTTGGCTTTTTGTAAAATATATTCATGAAATAATATTTCTGTCATGCTAAATTATTGATATTCTGAAAAACAATACTTCCATGGGCTTGCTTTTCTACTCCTCTGAGGCTGTGTGGAGGCAGACCTTTTGGTCCTCCCATAGTGGTCAACTACAAAGTTAATCACAGGTTCTGCCTCATCCTCAGTAAAGTTGCACTTCCTCTTGAGTGAGATGATTGGCACCCATTGTTTGCTTGAGAGTACGCAGGCCTAGATTATGAGTTTGCTGACCGAAAGTATCTGGGGTCAGGTTGGACCCACAGCCATCACACAGTGGTGTAGCAAGGGTGCAGTGAGCCCTAATGCAAGCTAGAAAAGTGGGCCTTCTGCCTCCAGGCCTATATATTCCTTTATTGATTTGGATCCCTGTATCCTGCATTGTGACAAATGTTTGTCATTTGGGTGGGGTTCATGTGACTGCTGTGGTTATTTTTACTTCATGGACAGAGGACGCAGGTCCCACGTTGCCAAGGAGACTCAGAGACAAAGCATTTGACACCATCCCCAAAGTTATGGAGCTGCAAGATCCCAATAGACACTCCGGTGCACTGGGCAAGGACTACTTTCTTTATTCCAGGACTGGCTTGTAAGTGCACCATTGGGGACAGACATGGCCAGCGGCGTTTACTTACCCACCTCAATACAGAGGCATCAAGTTAATTCACACTATACATTTCATTAGTCTTTTACATACAGCAAATCCAGGTACACACCTGCCCCAAAGAAGCGCAAACCACTCACATCTGTTCCTAAAGTAGAGCACCACAAGCTCACACCTGCTGCAAAGAGCCCCAAGCTGACATGTGCCAAGAGGAACACTAAGCTCATGTATGCACGCAAGCTAATACATGCACCCAGAGCCACAAAACTTAAATTTTACATACAAAGCGACATTCCCTCACCCATTAGTGAGTGTGAGACTCAAAGACAAGCGTCCATCGACACTTGCCACACCCCCTCTACCCTGGACCACCTCTTGATGGGCATCCCAGAGATAGTATATTTGTCCCAGAATTCTGCAGCGTGGGAGGCGTGGGTTCAGTCAGGATTGGAAGAGTAAACAAGCAGAGCCAGGCCACAAGCACCATTTGGAAAAAGTTAGCGCATGGCCTTTTAAATGCCTGAAGTCCATGCTGGAAAAGTTGCCACGCCCACAGGCCCGTTGCCACTGCTCTGGCTGCACCACTTATCGACATGGCAGGCCCTGCCATCAGCGAAGAGCCACAAATGCCCAGAAGAAAGAGGACACACTGCTCAGGGGTGAAAAAAGAATTTGATGCTCTGGTTTCTGAAGATATTTTCAGTGTTTCCAGACGTCCAGTGACCACATGATCTTAATCACATATAACCTGCAGACGTCCTGTGACCACATGGTCTCAATCACATATAAACTTCAGACGTCCTGTGACCATATGGTCTCAATCACATATAAACTGCAGACGTCCTGTGACCACATGGTCTCAATCACATATAACCTGAAGACAACCAGAGACCAAGTGATCTCAAACACACATAACCTGTAGATGTCCAGTGACCACATGATCTCAATCACATATAAAACGCAGACGTCCAGTGACCATGTGATCTCAAACACACATAACCTGCAGACGTACAGTGACCATGTGACCTCAATCACACATAACCTGCAGATGTGAGTGACCACACAATCTCAAACACACATAATTTGCAGACATCTAGTGACCACGTGATCTCAATCACACATAACCTGCAGACGTCCAGTGACCACACAATCTCAATCACATATAACCTACAGGCGTCCAGCGACCACATGATCTCAATCACATATAACCTACTGACGTCCAGCGACCACATGATCTCAAACACATCTAACCTGCAGACGTCCAGTGACCACTCGATCTCAATCACATATAACCTACAGACGTGCAGTGACCACATGGTCTCTATCGCATATAACATGCAGATGTCATGTGTCCACATGATTTCAATCACACATAACCTGCAGATATCCAGTGACCACGTGATCTCAAACACATATAACCTACAGACGTGCAGTGACCACATGGTCTCAATCACATATAACATGCAGACGTCCAGTGACCACATGGTTTCAATCACACATAACCTGCAGATGTCCAGTGACCATGTGATCTCAATTACATATAAAATGCAGACGTCCAGTGATCATGTGATCTCAATCACACATAAGCTGCAGACTTCCAGTGATCCACATGGTCTCAATCACACATAACCTGCAGACGTGCATTGACCACATGGTCTCAATCACATATACCATGCAGGCGTCCAGTGACCACATGGTCTCAATCACACATAACCTGCAGACTTCCAGTGATCCACATGATCCTTCTGATCTCCCCTCCTAAAAGTTCAGCCAAGATTAAAGAATGGACCAAGATGATCACAGCACTAAACGGTACCCCAACTATAGTTGATTCAACTAAATCCCTTGGTATCAAGCTAGATAAAGAACTAAACTTGCGAGCCCACATCAACACAATGGCAAAAGGCGCGTGTTTCATTTGAACTACCTCAGAAAACTGAAGCCATTCATCGATCCCAGCGATCTTAAAATGGCAGCCCATGCGCTGGTCATATCAAGAATTGAATATGGATGCACTACTGTATCAGGACTTCCTAAGATCTCAACAGCTCCCCTAAAAGCTTGTCTCAATGCAGCAACTATATTTATAACCGGAACAAAATAATACCATCACATCACCCCACATCTGAAAGCGCTCAACTGGCTACCATACAAGGTAAGAATAGAGCTAACAATTGCATGTATTACACACAAGGCAATACACCACAAAACCCCTCATTACCTGGCCCATAAAATTACGCTGTCCGGAGGCAGTAAACCCTCGAGGGGATCTGATGATTTTCGACTGAAACCAGCATTCTTCCATAAGAAAAGAACTTACGATAGAGCGTTCATGGGAGCTGCACCAAGGATTTGGAATTCGCTCCCACCGAATATCAGAAGAATGACCTATACTCCATGATTCAAAATGGAGACTAAGTCCTTTCTGATGGGTAAATTTCTCCCATAAGGAACAACGGGACTACTAAGACTCTATGGAATCGTGCTGTCAACCCAGCGAACATGAATCAAGCTACTGTCATGGATTGCGCTCTAATGGCTATCCTCAGCTAGGGTGGATACAGTTAGTCCCTTCGTCCACCAACACTGATGTTGTCTATAGACAGGTACCTCGATCAATCCACAGATATATTTGATTAGCCTAGCAATTACTATAACCAGTTTGGATATCTAAGGCCTTAGGAGTGGTCTTATTTTAAAATGTAATTACGACACGACATACTTGACTGTAATCTAATGATTTCTATTATTCTTCATGGTCTTTGTTTGTGTATGGATAAGCATATGCCAATGTTAGTGGAATATGTAGACATGTTATTGACGTGAAAGAATTGGATATCTGCTGATGCTGAAGGTGGTTGAAATGTAAAGCGGTCTGACACCCACACTCTGGGTCTTGTTCGCGCTATAGAAAATTTTGAATAAATAAATAAAATAAAAATCTCAATCACACATAACCTGCAGACGTCCAATGACCACACGATCTCAATCACATATAACCTGCAGACGTCCAGTGACCACATTGTCTCAATCACATATAACATGCAGACGTCCAGTGACCACATGATCTCAATCATATATAACCTGCAGACGTTCAGTGACTACATGATCTCAGTCACATATAACCTGTGGACGTCCAGTGACCACATGATCTCAATCACATATACCCTGCAGACGTCCAGTAACCACATGATCTCAAACACATATAACCTTCATACGACCAGTGACCACATGACGGAAACCCTCCAGTCTTTCTGTGAAGATTATCAAAACTCAGCATGGGTGCGTGGCTAACATAGCCACAATTGCGGACGTGTTTCCCTGAGGCTCCAAACGCGGGCCCAACAATCCCCTCACATCTACACTTGTGGGGCTCAAAAACCAGCCAGCAGACCGTCACGAATACCTCTCCTAACCCAGAAGCTGCATGGACAACGCTGGAGCTCCAGAGAATACGGGACACGGCTGAGAACAGCGATCAATCGGTTTGGGATGCCTGATCCCAAGATGGCAGCCCCAGGCAACAACCCAACACTGTAAATGGGCGACATCTAACCAATACCACCGCTGACTCACAGCAGCCCCTACACTGCGCGGGCACCTGCCAGGTAGGGACCACAAAGAGACTGGAAGCGACATCAGTGCTGTAATACTGTATGCGTGAAACCCAAATACACGACAATGCTGTGGACCCACGCCTTAATGACAGCAATATTGGCGGTCTAGAACCAGAGGTTGAGAAGAGGAGACCCGACCCCGAGAGAGGGCCAAGAGGACGTGCCGTAGGGAGCACAAAGAGACAGGACTCCTGGTGGCTGACACTGCCGCACGTCATAGTGAGAAAGCACAGACCACAGCCCACAACACAACACAGAGATTCACCGGACTGCATAGACTGGGCCCAGCCCACATCCACTGGACACCGCCTAGAGACCGGTAAGCCACACCCCCTGTTGCCTCAGAGGACAATAATTAAATCATAGCTTATACCCAAAGGAGGAGAGGGTTCCGTAGATAACTGGACTGCACAGGAGTGGAAAAGGGGGGGGGGCTTTACGGAGGATGAACGCTCCCTTCTCCCAGTCCGGATCAGCCACTGAGAGCTAGGCCACAAGGACGCCACAAAGCTGGGGTGTGATTCTCCCCCCCCTCCTCCAGAACACAGCGGAGGTGATTGGAGCCGCTAACTTATTATTATTATATGAATTTATAATGCGCATGGCTGCCACAGCAACGAGGCGTCCCAGCGCAGCACAAGAACCAGAAACGAGAGCTAGAGCAAGTCAGAGCAGTTAAATGGTAGAGAGGGGAAAAAGCCAAGTCTTCAAAGCCTTACAGAAAATCAGGTGGTTAGAAATAGTTCTAGTAGTTGTCGGAAATGAGTTCCACAGTTTGGCTGCCAAGTATCGAAACGAACGGCCCCCTGCCCTGGCCCTCCACACTCGAGGAGCGCAGACCAAAGTTTGTTCAGCAGATCGCAGTGAGCGCTCAGGTACATAAGCCTCCAACAAATGTAGAAGGCCCGGCGGAGCCTGTTTTGCTAGAATCTTATGTGAGACGCACAATGGTTTAAACTGTATCCGCTTATCCACTGGCAGCCAGTGAGGTTTGGGAAGCACATGTGCGACTGAACAATGCTTGGGTAGTGAGACCAGGATCCGTGCTGCTGCGTTCTGGACCCTCTGGAGGCGGTTTACGCTAGCCCTAGTTGCTCCCACATATAGGCAATTGCCATAATCTAATTCAGAGAGAACAGACGCCCGGATGATAGTCTGCCGCACCAGGGAGGGGGGAAACCCGAGCAATGGCTTAAGATCCCGCAGGAGTCCAAAACAGACCCCAGCAACGGCTTTTGTTTGTTTCTCAAAGGTCAGTCCTCGGTCAAACCATACCCCAAGGTTTTTTACAGTGTCCCTAGGGACTGGGGCAGGTTTTAAACGGTCCGGCCAGTGAAGATAAGTCCATAGCTCCCTATTCTGATTTCCCGGAGTTCAGTTGTAGGCAGTTCGCTGCCATCCAGTCGGAAATAGCCAGCAGATCGTCCTTGAAGTTATTGTAACGCCCTGAATGTCTCAGGATCGTTTAACAGACACGATAATGAGAACGCAACCACTTGTGAAGGTTTAGTTATTTTAATGAAGGCAAAAATAATACAAGGAATAAACAAAGGTTATAGTCACTGGAATCCTCCAGGCTAAGTACGTTACCAGCCCACAGCACAGATGGTCCTAGCCGTCCTCTGCATATACGCCGATCCCGGCGTATGCCAACAGAGGGCAGAAATGAAATGGCCGACAATGCCAATCGGTAGGCTGTGAGGGGCACGAAGAGTGTTGGGAAGAATCGAGGAGTCAGGGAAACACCCAGCCAGGGTCTCTACCTGAAGGGAGCAGCCGCTCAACCTCTTCCTCAGACTGCACCGGGACGCGGAGTCACCTCCTGGTGATGCGTCACCGATACCCCAATCACAAGCAAAGAAGACTGAACCGAGAGCAGCCGCTCGATCGATCCTGTGGACTTCCGAGTCTGTAACGCGGCAAACACCTCCTGGTGTGCGTTACAGCTGGCAGTCCCTGTATCTCTGGTCAGGCTGGGAGTTACGACTCCAACCAGCAAAAGCGCCACTGCGCTTTGACTCAGCCGAGTCAAAAAGCGAAGCTCAATGGTTATCCGGTAGAGCTTCCGGGTCCTTCACAGGTGACGATGGGGCAAGACACGGCCCAGGGAGTAACGACTCGACCTACCTCCGTTCTTGCCTTACTGGAGCACCACTCCGGAACACTGCTCTTCACTAAGCAGGTACGTCGGTGTAAACACAATATCCGACAGCGTTGTACCTCCCGGTTCCTCCCTTTATAGGGCGTGTTTTCCTTGAGTTATGTAACAGCTCTCCTGTTTACATAAGGGCGTGTTTTCCTTGAGTTATGTAACAGCTCTCCTGTTTACATAAGGGCGTGTTTTCCTTGAGTTATGTAACAGCTCTCCTGTTTACATAAGCTCTCAACCGCTAAGCATCCTGGGAGATGTAGTCCGTTTTCGCTGGTTACCGTTTTCCTCCCCTCGCATGACAGGAATTCTTGACAGTACATCCTCCCTCTCAGCGGCTCCCCACGGGTCCAGCGCTGGCAGGAAAACGCCGATGGAACAAGGAGACCAAGCGCGGAGCATGAACCCCTTCAGCCGGTTCCCATGACTGCTCCTCCGGGCCATAGCCTTTCCATGCAACCAGGTACCACAGCTTCCCCCTGCGCCATTTGGACGCCCGTATGCCCGACACTTCATACTCCACCTCCGACTCCACGCATACCGGCCTAGGTGTCCCAGACGGCTTGGAGGGCGCTGGTTTGAGCAATGATACATGAAAGACAGGGTGTATCCGCAATGACTGGGGCAAGCACACCTTCACGTTCACGGGACCCATACACTTGGTAATTCGATAGGGGCCCATGTACTTGGGATGGAACACACTGTTCTTTCGAAACCTCATGTTTCTTGTGGATATCCAGACGTAGTCTCCAGTGCGGTACAGTGGCCCGGGCCTTCTCTTCCTGTCTGCCGCAGCCTTGTATCTTCTCTTGGCCTCTATTAGGACAGCCCTTGAGCGCATCAACGTGTCTTTTATGTGTGCCACCCTGTCCGCTGTGGCGGGAATCCTGTCCTCTCTGAACGGATGTAGAAATGGCAAGAACCTGGGATGTTGGCCATAGTTGCTATAGAACGGAGATGCCTGTGTGGAGCTGTGAGTGGCGTTGTTATAGGCTATCTCTGCAACCCATAGTAAGTCGACCCATTCTTCCCTGCCCTGGTCCACAAAACATCGCAGATACTGTTTGAGCGTTTGGTTCAGGCGCTCGGTTTGGCCGTCCGTTTGAGGGTGGTAGCTGGTGGACAGGGCGGTCTTAACATGCAGCGCAGTGCACCAAGTCTTCCAGAATTGCGCAGTAAACTGCGATCCCCCGGTCCGACACGATCACCCCAGGTAATCCATGCAGTCGTACCACATTCTTTAGGAGTAGTGACGCCAATTCCCCGGCCGTAGGGACTCTCTTGCAGGGGATGAAGTGCCCCATTTTCGTCAAGTAATCCACCACCACCAGTATTGCCGTCATCCCCTGGTCTACCGGTAGGCCCACCACGAAGTCCAGTGATATGCTATCCCATGGTCTATCCGGGGTCGGAAGTGGATGTAAGAGCCCTTGGGTTCGGCCATGGTCGGCCTTCATGGTAGCACACGTAGGACACTCCTGTCCCCACCTCCTGACATCCACTCTCATGGTTGGCCACCAGAAATGCCGTCCCATGCTAGCCACCGTTTTTTCAAAGCCCAAATGACCTGCGCATGGAGAGCCATGGCACCAGATGAATGCTTGTTTCCTTAGCCTAGGCGTGGGTATCAATAGGCACCTACCCTTCAGGGGTATCCCGTCCTTCAGCTGCCATTCTCTGTGACTGAGGAGCCACCTCCGCCATGCGAATGACCTGATCCCTCTCTTTATTCCCCTCAGGAAAGTATCCGGTTGGATAACCCCCAATACCATCCTCGGGGAAATGATGGAATGCTCGGTCGCAGGCAATGGTTCCTTAACTGCAGATTGACGGGACAGGGCGTCCGCCTTCCGGTTTTCCGTCCCCGGCCGATATGTGATGCGGAAGTTGAACCCCGCAAAGAAGATCATCCACCGCAGC
This sequence comes from Triturus cristatus, assembly GCF_964204655.1. NCBI lineage: Eukaryota > Metazoa > Chordata > Amphibia > Caudata > Salamandridae > Triturus > Triturus cristatus. Next base: position 244,504,330 of record NC_140583.1, read on the forward strand.
TGTCTGGGAGAAAGGTGTCTTGTGGCCGTCATGAACTGTAGGTTCCGATGGTCCGTGTACACCGATACCACATGTCTTGCTCCCATCAACCAATGCCTCCATTCGGTGAAGGCGTCCTTGATTGCGAGAAGCACCTTCTCCGCAATATGGTAGTTGCGTTCGGCGTCGTTGAGTTTGCGGGACATGTACGCAACGGGATGAAGCACCCCTGTGTCGTGGTTGCGTTGGGACAAGATAGCCCCCAGCGCTACATCCGATGCGTCCGCTTCCACCACGTAGGGGAGATCCGGATCGGGGTGAGCCAACACCGGCGCCTTACCAAAGGCACTTTTCAGGGCCTCAAAGGCTTTGTTCGCTTCAGGGGACCAGCCAAACTCCTTGGACTTCCTCAGTAGCTGTGTGATTGGGGCCACCAATCCTGAAAATCCATCTATAAACCGCCTGTAAAAGTTGGCGAAGCCAATGAAACTTTGGACGTCCTTCACGCTTTGGGGCACCGGCCATTCTTTCACCGCCTTGATCTTTCGTTCTGCCATCTCCTGTCCCTCTGGACTCAGCATCACTCCGAGGAATTCCACGGATGTGACGTGGAAGTCACACTTGCTGAGTTTACAAAACAGCATGTTTTCCCTCAGCTTTTGGAGCACAGCTTTGACGTGGTGTACGTGCTCCTCCACACTGGACGAATAGATGAGGAAGTCGTCGATATATACGACCACGTAGATATCCAACTCCTCTCTGAATACCTCATTCAAAAAGTACTGAAAGGCTGCCGGGGCGTTGCACAGACCGAACGGCATGACGAGGTACTCAAAAAGGCCGAACCTGGTCTTAAAGGTGGTCTTCCACTCGTCTCCGTCCCTCATGCGCACCAGATGGTATGCCCCTTTCAAATCCAACTTGGTGTAGATACGAGCTTTCTTGACCTGTTCCAGAAGTACACTGATGAGAGGCAAGGGGTACCGATTCTTTACGGTTATCGCATTCAATGCCCTAAAGTCCACACAGGCTCTCAGCTCCCCATTAGCCTTCGGGATGAAGAAGAGTGGCGAGGCGGCCGGAGACTTGGACGGTCGGATATTTTGTAACGCCCTGAACGTCTCAGGATCATTTAACAGGCACGATAATGAGAACGCAACCACTTGTGAAGGTTTAGTTATTTTAATGAAGGCAAAAATAATACAAGGAATAAACAAAGGTTATAGTCACTGGAATCCTCCAGGCTAAGTACGTTACCAGCCCACAGCACAGATGGTCCTAGCCGTCCTCTGCATATACGCCGATCCCGGCGTATGCCAACAGAGGGCAGAAATGAAATGGCCGACAATGCCAATCGGTAGGCTGTGAGTGGCACGAAGAGTGTTGGGAAGAATCGAGGAGTCAGGGAAACACCCAGCCGGGGTCTCTACCTGAAGGGAGCAGCCGCTCAACCTCTTCCTCAGACTGCACCGGGACGCGGAGTCACCTCCTGGTGATGCGTCACCGATACCCCAATCACAAGCAAAGAAGACTGAACCGAGAGCAGCCGCTCGATCGATCCTGTGGACTTCCGAGTCTGTAACGCGCCAAACACCTCCTGGTGTGCGTTACAGCTGGCAGTCCCTGTATCTCTGGTCGGGCTGGGAGTTACGACTCCAACCAGCAAAAGCGCCACTGCGCTTTGACTCAGCCGAGTCAAAAAGCGAAGCTCAATGGTTATCCGGTAGAGCTTCCGGGTCCTTCACAGGTGACGATGGGGCAAGACACGGCCCAGGGAGTAACGACTCGACCTACCTCCGTTCTTGCCTTACTGGAGCACCACTCCGGAACACTGCTCTTCACTAAGCAGGTACGTCGGTGTAAACACAATATCCGACAGCGTTGTACCTCCCGGTTCCTCCCTTTATAGGGCGTGTTTTCCTTGAGTTATGTAACAGCTCTCCTGTTTACATAAGGGCGTGTTTTCCTTGAGTTATGTAACAGCTCTCCTGTTTACATAAGGGCGTGTTTTCCTTGAGTTATGTAACAGCTCTCCTGTTTACATAAGCTCTCAACCGCTAAGCATCCTGGGAGATGTAGTCCGTTTTCGCTGGTTACCGTTTTCCTCCCCTCGCATGACAGGAATTCTTGACAGTTATCTAGATTGGTGGTACATTTCTTAGAGAAGGCTATCATCAATTGGGTATCATCGGCATATGATACCAATGATAGCCCCCTTCCCTTAGCCAGCTCCGCCAACGGGCTAACGTAAAGATTGAATAATAATGGGCTCAATATAGAGCCCTGTGGTACCCCCTGGTGTAGAGCACACTCCTGTGAGGCGAAGGGAGGCGCCGAGACCTGAAAAGATCTTTCTGATAAAAATGATTTGATCCAGGCCACGGCTGAGTCCCTGACCCCAATGTCCTGCAGACGTTTCAGGAGTATTTTATGAGATACCGTATCAAAAGCGGCACTTAAGTCCAAAAGGACAAAGGCCGCTGAGTCCCCTACATCTAAATGGCTCTTAATCGTTTCTGACACAAGCAGAAGTGCAGATTCAGTACTGTGCCGGGGCCTGAAGCCGTGTTGCGTGTAGTCAAATATGGCATGTTGCTCAACAAAGCCAGCCAAGATAGAATTTACATGCGCCTCTGTCACTTTAGCCAGAACGCACCCCACATATCAGGACAAAGACACGAGCCACACACCCGACATCAGCAATACCCTTTAGCTAACATGGGGAGACTGCACACCAACATGGGGCCTCAGCAACTCCACTCAACTCAAAAGAAGTCTCCAACCGTAGAAGACCATGGACAACAGTGGCACACTCCGATACAGCCTCTATGTCAGACAAGCTGGACAGAGAGTTAGCGGCCATTGAACACTCGAGGGTCACAATGGAAGACCGCTTCGGAGCACTGGCCACAGACCTAAATCTCCTACGAGATGATCATCGTAAACTGGCAGACAAAGTAGCAGATTGAGAAAAGATGCTCTTGGCAACAACCTCTGGCAAAAGCACAAAAAGCTGACTTGGAGGGAAGGTCTAGATGGAGCAATATCTGTGGGCTGAACCTGCCGGAGGGGGTGGAGGGAACGACCCCAGTCAATTATATAGAAACTTGGCTCAAGTCAATTCAATTCAAAAACTTTATTCGATCATTGATTAATAATCATAAAAGTACATACATACATAAGTAATAAAACGTGAGGGTACAGCAGGTTTTAAGTTAATCACATATCAAAAAGGGTGCTTTTCCTCAGACGTATCGATTTTAAAATATATACAGCAGTAAAAAAACAGATGTCCTGTGAATTAAGTCCAAATAAAAGCCCCATGGCCGATATAATATTGGATACATTATATTTTTTGAAAAGTGGTTTCAGATATACTTTTCGAAGGTGGAGATAAAGAGGGCATAACAATAAAAAATGCTCCGTACTTTGCTTTGTGGTCCCATCACACGGACAGGGGGCAGTAGTATAAGTCTTCATTACAGGATACGCAACAAGCAAATGAACAATCCCCATCCGTAATCTTGTCAATACATATTGGTGGGATCGGATAGTAACCAATTTAAGGTATCCTGAGAGCCCCATTTCTTCCTTAGTGTATCTGTCGTAAAAAACATGTGAGGGGAACTGAGCAGTAGCTGCGTTACGCTTCACCATGCTAACCCTCAAAAATTCATGTTTAATCTCACTCTTCGGGATATCTAAAACACAAGAAGGGTTATCACGCACCGTGAGATTAAAAACATCATAAAATGTTCGAATAATATAGTTAAGCCAGGGGATGCGGGAACATTTGTCCATGTAAAGACAATCTAAAATAATCTTTCTTGTAAACCCAGTCTGTTCCTTAGCCCATATAGATCTCCATACTAACAGGGGTCTTAATTTGATCAAGTCAGATAGATGTTCTACACTCCTGATGGATCAGCTTTGTTGAGGCAGAAGATGGTAAACACAGGAGTTTTTTGACAAATTTGTTTTCCTCAACCTGGAGTATGTTGTTATTACAATGGCCCCACACTCCTGAGCCATATAGGGCCAGAGCAACACATTTATGGTGATATAGGAACAACATGTCTGGTATCCGTCTTGAGCCTAGCTTGGATGCAAACCTAAATATGCCAAAAGAACACTTGGCCATTTTGGCTCTTACATTAATCATTTCAGGTGTCCACATCCCCCCACTGTTAAAAGTGATACCCAGATAGCAGAATTTGTCCACCACTTTTATAGTTTGGTCCATAACTGTGAAGGGCCTTAGGTTTTTAATTTTCTTCCCACAGGGCATTATAAAAGTTTTCGAATTATTAATTTTGAATTTTCTCCCATTAATAAAGTCTGCAAATTTATTCATAAGTTTTTGCAACCCTAGAGGGGTTTGTGAGAGCAGAACCGCGTCATCCGCATAAAGCAATATTGGGATGGACAGGCCGCCAGCAGTCGGTGCATCTGCACTGGTGGTCCGTAGTTCCGACTCGATTGCATTTATAAAAAGGGAGAAAAGAAGAGGTGCAAGGACGCATCCCTGCCTAATTCCGGAACCTATTTTAACACTGGGTGTACACTCCCCCGATTGCCCGTATCGTATCTTAGCTGTCAGATTCCTGTAAAGTTGGGCCAAGAAATAGATAATATCCTGTGGAGCACCCATATCCAACAAGGTTGACCACAGAAGACCATGGTCAACCAAGTCAAAGGCACTGGACAGGTCGGCAAAGCAAAGAAACAACGAGCCTTGTTTGGCCCGTGTATATTTGCATATAATAAGGTCTAAATTAATGCACTGTTCTATGGTGCCTAACCCCTTGCGGAATCCGTACTGAGAGTCCGCAAGGATCCCTTTATCTTCTGCCCATTCCTCCAGACGACTCAGTAATACCCTACTCATAATTTTTAGGGAGGCAGTGAGGAGAGAAATCGGGCGGTAGTTTTTTGCCTCACCCCTCTCCCCTTTTTTATACACCGGGATAATGATTGATTCCTCCCAAGTCTGTGGGGCCGCAATCATTGCAGCAGCATTAAAAACCTTTGTTAACAATGGGCTCCATATGGAAATCTCGGCTTTATAAAGGTCAACGGGTACCCCATCAGGGCCCGGCGCCTTTCCCCCCTTACTGGCCCGGATGGCAGCATCCACCTCAGAGACTGTGATATTAAGAGGTATGGGGATAAAAGCCAGGGTTTCCCTATCCCCCCCTACAGCTAGTCCTTCGGGGTTAAAAATACTAGTAAAATGAGCCACCCATTGTTCCTCAGATACCTGGGCAGACATTACCGGGACTTCTTCATTTTGGAGGAAGGGACTATTGACAGTGGACCAGAAAAGCTTGGTATCCTTAAGATCCACTGCCTTAGTCAGGTTGTTCCAGGCCTCTTCCCTTAGTTCCTGTTTCCTATCCTTCAGGTGAATTGAGTATTCCCTTCTGAGGGTTTTAACTGCTTCCTTATCTCTGGGTTTACCCTTAAGAGCAACTTTGAGTCTTTGTAAGGATTTAGTACATTCCCTGTTAAACCATCCTCCGTTAATCCTAGGGCCCTTTGGTTTTCTTCCAGTTAAGATTTCTGCAATGTTTTTATTAATGATGTCGAAACTAGCTAGAATATCAGCATTATCCTTTTCGGGTTCGAGACAGCATTTCACCTCATCTATACAAGCAGACACAATGGTACATAGTAAATGTTCCTCATTTTGCCTACCCCATTTAATTCTAGGGCCATTGGGTCTATGTGGAACTATATCTGTCACTGCACCATGTAACGCCTTTACTTTATCCCCCCACAAGGAGAGATACATTGTTAGACAGTTATGATCGCTTAGGGCTGGGTCTACTATTACGGGTAAGGAACACAAAGCTGTAATACTGGAGGAGACAATGAGGTAGTCGATAACCGTGGCACAATTCCTACCAATAAAGGTTGGTACCGAATTGCCCTCACTGTCTACGCCAGGTAACATAATGCATAAATCCATTTTAAGCATAAGAGTGTTTAGGGATTCCCCATAAACCGAATGTAAAAAGTGGGTCTGATCTTCCCCCACCTCATCCCCATGCCCACACACCCTTTTGCCAACAAATGGGCACATGTGAATGTTGAAATCTCCGCCCCATAAAATATCAAAAGACACATCACTGCGCCCATATAACCTTTCCACCTCCGCTTCAAGTTCATCAACCATATCTGTTTTTGAGTGGTTAAAGGCATTGTTGTAGTGGTTTATAACTAAAACATTTCGCCCATTCCTGTTTTGTAACCACAGCAACTGAGAGTGCAGACCGACGGTCCGGTGGATTTTTACTCGAACCGGTAACCTCACAGAGAGCAATATCACCATTCCACCACTGGCTCTCCCCATGTTGGATGGCTGAGCATGGCAATTGTAGGCAACATACCCATCAAGATAGACATCTTCGGCTGCCCAAGTCTCCTGGAGACACAAGATATCAAATTGGGTTATAAATTCTAACCATCCTAGACAATCTATCTTGTTATTCCACCCAGCAATATTCCAACTCGCCATCTTATATCCCCGTTCTGTTAGACTAACAGCCTCAATAGATGGTGGGGGTAAGGTGTGGACATGGGTTACTTCCCCTGGCACGGGGTCTACAGATAGTAGGGTCGAACTTGTACTTCCATTGGCCGGGGTAGGAGTATCTGAGTTACAGTGAAGCTGCCCAAAATTACTTGTATTACCCCCAGAGCTACAAGTAGCATTGTACCCATTGGGTGGATTAATATCAGTTGAGCCTTTTTCCCCCGTGCCTACACCCGTGTCTCCCCCTGTGTCTCCACAGAATTCCTTCTCCCCCTCCCCTGTGGCTCGATGGCATCAGTCACAGTCTTCCAGGCCACTAAACACGTCAAACCTGTTGGTGGTATCTAGGGGTGTAAAAGGTTTGAGATAATCCATTCTCCTGTGTGTTAGGGAGTTGTACCTTGGGCCTATAGTATTCCACCCATACAGATCTACAGCTATAGGTGGTTGCTTGTCGTTAAATATAGGGCCGTTATTGTAGACAGGTGGACAATATGGGTTTGAGAGCATTTGCCTCAATAACGGGGGCGGGGGGGCTCGCTGTGATTGATGATTAGGTGGGAACACCACTGAGCGAGGATAAAAATATGTTAGGGGACGGGGGGTAATAGATTTACTACCGTGGTCAGACGGCCAGTTAAGTATAAAATGGACGGCATTCTGATCTCTAAAATTAATGACCACTATGTCTCCCTCAATATCTTTAGATCTTCCTCCCAGCCAAGGAAGGCGGCGGACATGGATAATTTCTCCATTGATATTATTTGCAATAGGTCTGTGTAGACTTAACCAATGCGATATTTTATTTTTCAACTGGGCAAAGTCCTCCCGTTTATTCTTCTCCAGCTCTGGTACCCCAGTAAGGACTACTACAAAGGGTACAGCTTCTGGTGGAAGTTCTGGAAGGGGGCCCTTGTTATAATTACCTCGAGCCGGCCGCTCGTTTCCTCTCTCACTATTTATATTCCCTGGGGCTTGACCAAGATTATTCCGCTGTCCATTAGGCGTTACAGCCAGGGATAATGTGGGTTTACTGTTAGGTCCAACAGGGTTACTCCCTGATGTACTTCCATTCATATTATTTGAGGATTGAGGCAGAATGGTAGTCTGAACAGGGGTAGGTATAGTAGTTATAGCAGAAATACCTGATGAAGAGGGTACAATTGGGGCTTGTATAGGGGGGTTAGGCAACACTTTATTAGTCACTATCTTAGTTCCCAGTTCATGTTCTATCTTCCCAAGTCTGTCTTCTAATTTACTAAGTCTATCTACGATAGCCAGAGAATAGGTCCTCATTATAGACTCTATGCTATCGATCAAGGCCCTGTTTGAAGGTTCCTGTAGCGTCACCACCGTGGGGGGGCTATCGACGGTGGAGATGACAGGGTCAGTAAGGGGGGTTACACATGGATGCGTAGGTGATATAACTATCCTTCCTTTATCTGTTACTTTAACCCGTCCTCCCCTAGTACTGTCGTCCTTTTTAATGCCAAAGTCTGCATGATTAATTTTCCTCTTTGGAAGGTCAGATTTATTTTTACGCCTTTTTGTCGGAGGAGGGCCATAGATTTTAACTGGCGTGACTTTTTTTGCCCTATTATTAACTACTTTTGTTTGTTTAGGGATAGGGGTAATTTGTGCTTTGGTTATAACAATAGATTTGGTTGTACTGGGAGTGGTAACAATGGTTGACAAATTACTAGTAGTGCCTAGGGGTTCAAATTCGCTCGTAGGTATTCCCTCTCTAAATATTAGAGGGATGCTGTCCTGCGAGGGGGTGCAGATATTTTCAGTAAGAGTTCCGTCCCCCGTAGAGCTAATTAACACTGGTGACACCGGGAATGGTCTATTCTTTAGGCTTTCAATCGACCGCCGTCGCTCAGCCCGAAGTTCTTCAAGGGTGGGGGGGGTTGGAGAATCCAAGAGAGTTTTCTTAAAATACTTATCTAATTTCCCATTTACCAAACACACCTGCTTCTCCGGGCCAGGTAACTCCGGGGTTAGTATTTCGATTGACATAATGATTGGTAATATAATGTACCCCCCAAGCACTTACACAATAGTCCTATGCTGTTCAGTATTCGACCAGGGATTCCGGCCCAGTCCAGTCTCTGTGGGTCTATGAGGGTCTCAGAGGGTCCGCCCTTAGTCCGGGCTTTGTCCCGGGTGATGTCCCGCACACGCGTCCCGCTGACGCGTAATGACTTCAGGTCTTATGCTGACTGTGGATAGAGGGGGCGGAGTCACGGGAAGAGGCGGCAGGTGTGCTCGATGGGACACGCACAGCCTGCTGGGCCTCGCAGTCCCGTCCTCCTGCACAGCAGCTCCCCACTCTTTTTCCAATGTCCAACGGGGCACCCTGCACACAGGATCAAAGAAGCCAATGCCCAACGGGGCTCCAGGAAGGCTACAGGCAAAACGGGTAAAAGACTCCTCAGCGAGCGGCACCCGCGAAGCGGGGGCCGCGAGGGGTTATCAGCGGTCAGCAGGGGGCGGAGTCACAGGTCAGCCGGGGGCGGAGTCACGGGAAGAGGCGGCAGGTGTGCTCGATGGGACACGCACAGCCTGCTGGGCCTCGCAGTCCCGTCCTCCTGCACAGCAGCTCCCCACTCTTTTTCCAATGTCCAACGGGGCTCCCTGCACACAGGATCAAAGAAGCCAATGCCCAACGGGGCTCCAGGAAGGCTACAGGCAAAACGGGTAAAAGACTCCTCAGCGAGCGGCACCTCTCTGGATTTCCTTTCTCTTTTTCAAACACAGGAGCAGCAACATTGTCTCACATCTGTTTTGTGTTTTGATGACGAGGTGAACTGTTAGTCCATCATGGATGCCATGCTGGCTTAAAGTGTCTTGATCTTTTAAAATTTTTCCAGCAAAAATAAGAGCCAGCTGGTCTATGTGGGATTTGAAACGCTTAGAAATGTCTTCCTTGAACTCGCGCACTGTGCTCTCCTGTCGCACAGCGAACTCCTCCTTCAAGTCATTTACACCAACCACGGAACTGACCACCTTATTTTCTGTCGAAAGGGCGCACCGAGTACCGGCGAGACGGCCTGCCCCGGGTCCTGCTGGTTCTCAGCACCGGCAGTTCTAAAAAAGCAGCTGCTGAGATGGGTCCCTATCGGGCTCTCCATTTTTGCCCTCAGAGTGATAAAAAAAGAGTGATAAAAAAATCTTAACTCTGCAGCAGTACCACCCTTCACTAAGTTGATGTAACTTCAAAGAGACTCGGCATAATTCTTTCACAGTCTCACCATTTCAGAACGGAAACATTTTCAATAATATATATACATCGAAGCCGTAATTTTTGTTGTTTTTTTCTAATACAACTAACAACCATTGACAAACCCAATAGTCCTAGCTTATTGTAGGTATAATGTTACTTGCTATATTATATATCTGGATACAATAACAGAAACAGCAAAATACCAGTCAGGGGCCACACTGTGCTAAGCACAGATTTTTAGCTTATGTGTTTTAATTTCACGCCCTTAATTCCATCAGCCACGCCCCTTTGAGAGACCCCTCAATTTTTTCATCCCACTTAAAGCCCTGCCGAGCACCAAACTTTAAACTTCCACTTACTTGCGAACTTCTGATATGTATAATGAAACAAAATTTAAATAGTTCATTTCACTGAAAAACTTGTGTTAAGGTGTGTTCTGGTAGAAATAAAAGTACACTGTAAAAACAGAATGAAATTGCCCAGTTATGGTTAGCGACAGCATTCTAACTACAATGCACCGCTAGTCACTGTTCAAAAGAAAGAACTTTACATTTGGCGGGTCTTTAGCTTAAGTTTGAGCCGATAACCGTAATGTGCATAATTTACATTTTTTGTGTGTGCATATTTTTGTATTTTTTGAATATATAAGGCGGGGTTTCTAATTAAAAGGGAAGACTTTTGTTTTTAAAGCGCACAACCCCCACTTACAAAAATATAAAAATTCTCTCAATTTTTGTCTTTGTTTCGCAGAGAAAGCTAAGTCATGCTCACCCTGTTTTTCCCGTTTAGAATACAAATAATTCACAATAGCTGGCTTCAACAGACAGAAGTGTTTTTTTATAAGTAGCTTTAGAGGGAGCCTGTTCAACACGTTCTATCCCCCCTCCCCCCCTCATTTTTTTCCTCCGTACACACTAAACTAGTTTAACAAGAATTTAAGAACATTTTTCAGTTTTCACCTAGTTTAAAACCACTCAGTGTTCCTGTAGAAAACAATCTATTCATGTGGAAAAGAATACTTTCATCTACCACATATAAGGGTTCTTTTTTAATTCAGTTTGGCAATTCAAATGATAACTTGTTTGTTGTGAGGTAATGAGACTGGTCGTATTGGCCATAAGGTTTACTTATTAAGCAAAACGCCTATCAAGACAATAGTTTCCTGAGGACTACGAAATTAACACCCATTCGGGTGCCCACACAGTTTACAACAGAGTCATTCGACAGAGGGGTACATAACTAATTTTGGGAAAATTGTCCCATCAGTCTGATTCTTTTACTAGGGAATAAAAGTCACTGGGAGGGGTGTGATGGGTTAGCCTCACTCCTGCTGCAAGAAAGGCAGGAGCTCTTTGGCCCTCTTGCTTGGTGCCTGGTTAGCAGATTCCTCCCACTCTACCCAGAGTCAGCAGCAGTGCCCCAGCAGCTGCACTGGCCCATCAGGTTCGAGTGTGGAGCAGGCCACTGGGTTGAGGAATGGGCTGGCAAAGGGAGGGAGCATGGGGTCAAAGAAGGATGTAAAATATAAGGGTCTCATTCTTACACCTGTTGTTTCGAGAAAACACAATTCTCCTGAAGAAGTAGGCGTGGACAGCTGTAAATCCATTCCTCGCCAAGATGTTTGCTTCACCAGTGTGAGTGGTCAGAGTTTCCCAATCCAAGATTTTTCTACAGTGTGTGTGGTCAGAGTTTCCCAATTTAAGATTTTTCTCCAGTGTGTGTGATCAGAGTGTCCCAATCCAAGATTTTTCTCCAGTGTGTGTGGTCAGAGTTTCACAAGTTTCACAATCCAAGATAACTCCAACTTTTTTACCTGTGATTTCATTTCCTGCTTACATCCTGTAAATAAATACATTATTTAACGACGGATGCAGCATACCACTTCCATTGCTTATTTTCTGTCATATTCATTGCCCTATTCGATGCTATTTGTTCCTGATTTCTGCTCCTCTTTTCTACAGCAATATTTCTTATCAGATTTCCCTCGTTTGGAAGACTCTATGCTTGGATCTGTCACAACCCTGATGCAGGGTAGTGTTGTTAACTTACTTATCAATTTACCATCTGCAATTTAGATCTACAAACATTGCCAGTGAGTTTATTGTGCTCCTCATGGCCTTTGCCTCATGTATGGGATCCTCTTAGGTATGAGAAACAGAGGATCCCTTGATTATTGCTAATGAAACCCTATTGCCTGTAAACAATAAGTTGGCCATTTTAGTTGTTGACATCTAATCACTCACTTTGATTGAGAATTTTAACTTCAAGAATCTGAAACCAGAATTTAAACACCCTCTTGTGGGGAAGCTACTTAAGAAATCTTCACTTGCAGCAAGAGACTGTGTTAAGTATAGGTGGAACACGAGAAGCTCCTTCAGCGATGCAGATAATGACTGGGTTGAGGTCGAGTAGGACTAAGAGTAATGAAGTCTACAGGTATCTAAATCGGGGCATTACCTCTAAGTCCCTTGACCCAGTCATTTACCTATGAGGTATACAAGGAAAAGGAACAGGTTTTTTGGAAAGGAATAAAGTATAATCCTGATCAGGCTATAATACAATACCACAGTAATTTATTTGTTGATATCATCATCAGAACTCAAAGGGAAGTACAAAACATAATTATTACAAAACTGATTGCAACACTCCTAATCAATATTCTTGTGAGTCCTTCACATCTCCCTTGATCTGTAATGTGTTGCAAAGGTATCCTCTGAAGCCCAAGTCACTCTCAAAGCTCATCGCTCCAGGAATCTGGGGCAAAATCTCAGGACAAAAGCATTGGTCTTGGAAGCACAGGTCAATAGAACGATCGCCAAACCTCCAGCAGCTCTCCCTGAAACTTGAAGTGGGCAGCCTCATGTTCTGAGAACAGGGAAATATCTGACTCAAGCGATCTACCTCCACGTTGTTGAGACCCTTAATATGGACAACTGATGAAGACAGCAGATGCTCTTCTCCTCACAGCGCTAGAGAGCAGGCCACCTTGTTTAGAGACTGAGAATGAGTGCTTCCCTGATGATTGATATATGCCACTGTCATAGTGTTGTCTGATCTTACCAACATATTGATGTGGCTCAGTCATGGCTTGAAATGTAGCACCCCACCCTAAGGTGCTCGCATCTGTTGTCAGAAAGAGAGAAGGGTCTGATTCCATCAGCAGTGATTGGCATATTAATGAGGAAGGGGTGGACGTTTCCTGTCAGTTAATGCCCCACCAGGCATGCACTCAAAAAGTGCATGTCGAAAAGTTTTTAAAAGTGCCTGCACTTCAGAAGCCTGAAGTGGAAGGATCTGGCCACTTGATGCAGTGCTTGGTTCAGGCTTCAAAGCAGGATGGGAAGCCAGAGATTCGACTAGAAGCCCAGGAGGAAGATGAAGGTGTGAAGAAGGTGCTGACCAATAGTAAGCAAGGAAACAATAGTGACGTGGCAGCCAAGTGGGAGCCAGTCAAAAGTAAGTTACTGATGTGGGAGCCATGTAGGAGCCAGCCAATGGTAAGTAGGGGTAAGTAATGGGCGTGCTAAGTCCCTTTTAAGATTTTTCTTTAAAATACGAGAGATTTCGCAAGCACACTGCAAGCGCAGTGCAGGCAAAACCTACAAAAGGGATGCTGAATGTACCAGTGATATTTCTGGGCTACTTTTTGTTCTTGTGGCTGCTCAAGATACCATGGCAAGAGAGAGCATTAGATCACCTTTAGATCACTGATTTTGCACGTCCAGACAGATGTTTTATTCTTCTGTCATAGATATTGCCATAATATTTAGTTACACATATTGCCATTTAATCTAATTATAGAACTCAGATGAGCAGGGTAAGGCTGCCTGTAATTCCTGGCCTGTGATTGGGTGACATTCTTGATAGATAAATGACTGGGTGGAGGACAAGAGACATAGAGGTACTGAAGCTCTTAAGACGTCTTTTGTACGTGATTATGTAACACATGTGATAATGCAACAGATATCCATCAGCTAAGAAGCAAGCAAATATTTAGAGGCCATCATAAATACCTTCACCATGTGATTAAACATTGGGTTTCTCTCTTCCTGGTGTGCAAGCTCCAAAACAATTATTTCATTTTCCAGACAATAGTAGACCTGGTATGGCGCCTCCCAAGCAAGTCAGATAAAGGAATTTAAACTGACTTGGAACTCAGCCTAAAGCAACTTGTCACCGCCCCACCCACATGACAGGACACACGCTTGCCCCAAATTAATGTCCAGCGACAGAGTTATGTAGAGCCATGTCTCACAGCTCACTTGGACCGATCACTACAGCGTTCACTTCACCATCTCAGGACCTACGAACACTGGTACCATGCCCCCCTCCCCAGCTCCATGCACAGAAACTGGAAAAAGATATCAGTAGAACAATGAAACCACACTCTCAACTCCCACCGCCCAGACGCAACATCCAACACAGAACAGGCGGCAAAGAACTTCTCCCAGTGGAGCATGGAAAGCGCCAGAACAATTGCCCCCGCCAATCCAGCCAAATCCAAAGACCTGGCAGAAGAGCCAGCTCTTTCACTGCGGAGCTGAAATCCACCAAATGCAACTGTCGGCAACTAGAAAGAAAGTGGTGCACAAAGAAAAGAGACAGGAGACCACACCACCTTCAAGACAGTACTCAACTAGTACCACCACCTCCTGTAAGAAAGAAAGAAAGAAAGAAAGAAAGAAAGGAAGGAAGGAAGGAAGAAAGCCCTAGCAGACGGCATCAAAGCCAGCGCTAACCACAGCAAGGAGCTATTCACCATCATGAAGGAGTTCTCCAACCCTCAGCTGCTGAAAACAACATCAACCCCTCCCAAAATCTGTGTGACACCCTGGCAGACTTTTTCCACGACAAGATCTCAGCCATCTACAAAAACGTCAAACCCCAAAACCCTGCCAACAGCATCAGCCAGCTCACACTCAGGAACACAAACCCAGAACACCTGCTTACCCCCTGGGGCCCTCTCACAACTCAAGCCACAATCACCGTCATGAACTTCGTGCACTCGGGAACATCCACAGACCACTGTCTCCACCACATCTTCAACCTCAGGAGCAAGACGATTGGCGAGAAGCTCAAGAAAGTCGTAACACCTCCATCACCTCGGCCTCCTTCCCACAGGACTGTAAACACGCTGAAGTGAGGCCCTTGTCAAGAAGCCATTTACAGGCCCTGCATAACCGAGGAAATACCAGCCCATCTACCTACTCCCCTTTCCAGAAAAAGGTTCTCGAGAAGGCAATCAACCAACAACTCATCGAACACCTGGAACACAGCAACCTCCTGGACTCCTCTCAATCCGGATTCCAAGCCAACCAATGCACCAATGCAGCCCTGATCGCAGCCACGGACATCATCAGGGCCCTCCTGAACCGTGGTGAAAAGGCAACCCTCATCCTCCTGGACATGTCAGCTGCCTTCAACACCGTCTCCCATCACATCTTGATCAACAGACACCATCAAATTGGAATGCAGGAAGATACCCTGAAATGGATCGCCTCATACCTCACTGGAAGAACCTCGAGAATCCATCCCCCACATTTACCTTGGAACCCAAGAAGATCATTGGCACCGTCCGGAAAGGATCATCCATCAGTCCTACCCTCTTCAACACGTACATGACCCCCCTGGCCAACACCGTCAGATCGCATGGACTTAACATCATCTCCTACACCAACGACACCCAGCTCATCCACTCGGTGCCAGAGGACCCCTCTACCACCAAAGCCAACTTCCACGGATATATGATGAAGGTCACCGACTGGATGAAGGACAACTGTCTACAGCTAATTTTGGACAAGACGGAAGTACCCATCACTGGAAACAACACCTCACCATGGAACAAAGCATAGTGGCCTGCAGACCTTAGCCCATCCACAGCCCCGACAGACCATGCCTGCAACCTCTGCATCATCCTGGACAGCAAGCTATCTATGAAGAAACAGGTAAACGCAGTCTCATCTGCCTGCTTCCACACCCTACGCATGCTCCGCAAGATCTTCAGGTGGATCCCAGTCAACACCAGAAGGAGCATCATGCAGGCCTTTGTCACCAGCAGACTGGTCTACGGGAACACACTCTATCACAGCACGCCTCCTGAAGAGACTAATGACTATACAAAACTCAGCGCCAAGACTCATCCTCAACCTCCCCAGACGGACCCACATCACACCACACCTAAAGAAGCTACACTGGCTCCCGATCCAGAAGAGATGCCAGTTCAAGATGTTGACCCACGCATACAAAGCCCTGCATAACGAAGAACCAGCATACATCAACAAGCGAATGACCTTCCACCAACCGATCAGACACCTACGATCTACATCCCTCTTCCTCGCAGACACCCCCAGGATCCGCAGAGGAAACAGTGGAGAATGCTCCTTCTCGCACCTTGCAGCTAAAGCTTGGATTGACCTTACCCTGCATCTCAGGACCGCTAGGGGAATTCAGGAAAGTACTCAAGACCTGGCTGTTTGAATGAAGAGATCACCACAAGCAGCTAGCAACTCCAGCGCCTTGAGACCCTCACAGGTGTTTTGCCGCGCTTAAGAAATCTTGATTGATTGATTGGTTACTAAGGAGTATTTTCAACCTTTAAGATATTTCCTATCCATTAGAGGAGGAGGAGGAGTGGCTTTGGAGGGGCTGAGCCTAGAAGAATGGAGGGACTTGCACCCGTCATTTCCTTACCAGCCACAGAGAAACCTCAGATGTTAAGGCCAAGATGAGGGGCCAGGGACAGAGACTAGCTTTTACTTAAGCAGACCCTCTTGCTCTCTGCCAAAACATTACCCAAGGCATCTAAAGATGATGGCGATGTTTCCCACAGAGAGGTTGTAAACTAACTCCCTGATGGGCATCAGCTTTGCAGAGCCTACCCACTAGTATTAGAAACTCTCTCTGTGAAGGGATTTCAACTCAGCCTCTCTTTAACCGAGTGATATTGTCTCGTCATTGAGAGATCGAATGAAGAGAACCTATCTTGCATGAAACATTGTGGCACCATGTGTGTGGGAAGTTAATAATATGTCAACTTGCTAAGTAACCCAGTAGATCTTGGTAAAACCAATAGCACCCTCTTCAACGTGATCCTGGCAGGTAAATGTATCTCTCAGTAACTAGGTTTGCGTGTCTGCCAAAACTGGAAATGACCAAAGGTGAATCAATATTTCAAGACAGAGCGATCCGGACTTCTTACAGGAGGTTGGGGGTATCTCCACCACCAAGAACATTTGGAGAGAAATTATATCATATGATGCATGTTACTAAACAACTATCAAAAGAAATTGGTGAGTAATCCCTAAGTTTTTCAGATGTGTCTGAAGGAGAAAGTACTTTAGAATCTGCCACCGTATCCAGAAACATTCTATCCTTGCATCAGAAAATCAGACAGGCTTTTTTTGAAATAATGGAGAGACACTATACAAAATATGTGTGCTAGAGGAAATGCTGTGCCTGGTGCTGTATGCTTATTATTATTTCTGTGTCATTAAATATGTACCAGAAAAAAATATCCTATAACGTACCTATGTGAAAGTAAAACAACAGTAAACTTGTTTTTTAATTTACTGCTAGACAACATTTTATGGAAGGGTGATGCCATAAAAGGTCAATGTTTCACGGTGCTTAAATACATTTTGCTCAAATAGGCCACACTACCTGTCAGAGGTGCTGGTAAAGTTATAGTGCTTTGTTTTTTTTTACCTAAAGCTATGTTGCACAGCAACATGTAAAGCAATATTGACAAAGCCCATAGATTCCGCATAGGCAAAACCTATTGGCTTTGCCAATGCTTATTCATTGAATTTCTCTGTGTTGTGCCAGATGATAGTTCAATGAGAGGCAATAGGGTAAGAGATGGAATTGAAACAAAATCAAATTAAAGAAAATAATGAGTTATGCCTAGGACTCTTGCACTACCCCCATTCAGGGACGAACTTAACAGACTGGCACAGTCTGTCCTCCTGTCACTTCTTTGCGACAAGACTGTGCCAGCGCACTGTCTGCGTGCCATACCCATTCTCATCATCTGTTGTAGCGTGGCTCACATGCATTCTCCATTTTAATTTTAGATTTACCTCGTTAGGTTGACATCTTTCTCATGGTGCCCTTTGCCGCACTTTCTGCCAATGCGTGATTGTGCTGTATGTGCATCTCTGGTAACAAATTATGCCTTGTAGTCTGTATAGTTGGTTCCAGGGTAGTATATATAGAACACAATGTTATTGGTTTCCTTTTATTTTAGTGCTTGTTAGGAGACAATTCATTTTAACTAGACAAAACCAAATGAGCTGTTCTGCGTCTTTGCCACAGTTGATAAGAGCAGTACTTTATGATATAAGCAGCTTCTTTGCTAACGCTCTTTGAGTGGAGCATTTCCATACTGGGATTATCATGAAACCGCTGTAAACTGTTACTGAGATGCAGCTTTGCTGACTCCAACCTTCATCCTGCTAAGGAAGACAACCTGCGAACTGCCACCGGCTTCCTGTCATCTAAGACCAAGGTATGAGGGTTAGGCTATCCCAATTGATCTGGCAGACAGTACTACAGCTATGCTCTCCTTAGTATAGTATTAGATACAGATAGCAGCAAGCAAAAATTAGCAACAATTAACATGGTTGAATTGTTCATCCTGTTTACCATTCTAATAATGCTGATTACAGTAACATTTCTCAACTTTCTAATAATCTCAGTTGATGGTCTCTTTGCAAGAATACGATCATTTCAAAAAAAATTTAAAAAGGCATTGTCGTATCTTTCTTGTGTTTAGCTTGGGCATGCGAGAGTGACTAAACAAAAGGGTTAGTCCAGTTTCACTGACTCCTTGGGAATCAGTGTCATGTTTGAGGTTAAAAATAACTTCTGTTAACCTGGTTGGTTTAGGGATTCGATGTGGTACTGTGAGCTAGCCGAAATCCATCAACACTTACTGATGGTATATGTGGATTAAGTCTCTATACTATGAAGTTCGTGTTGGTCTAATACACATTTGTAGGATCCGTATAACACCGTGCCCACTTCAGCTAGAGGAGACGTCTTTCTACCAGCAGCTGGAACAGGGAAGCAGGTGTGATCCATTTCAGTGTGCGTTTTGGCTCTACATGTATCTATGACATTATTAGGCAATCAGAGAGAACACCTTGGTAGGTTAGGTTGCCTGCAGTGTATGGTTATGTCCTAAATGTATACAAAAGCAACAAAAAACACTATAATCAATTTCAGCTGCATTGTAAGTCTCTTGAAAGGCATCTCGGTTGCCTCAAGATCTGACGGGCATGCACACAGCCCACGTTTGCCATTGTAAAATTGGGTAGATAGGTTGGGTGCCTTTAAAGGCATGGATTGTACATGGCGTGTTAGAAACATGCAAATGTAATCACTTATGTCAGGTTTTCAAGAGAGATGAGGGAATAGTTTTTAAGGCACTATTTCCCCTGCAGAGAATGTACCGTGAACTGCAGGTTACATGATCCAGTCCCTGCGAGGCTGAATATTCCTTCATCCTTCTAAGGTCACTACATTGAGTCCCAGTGAGTGGGATAATATTGACACTCATTATTTTAGCGATACAAAGTCATTCAGTTTGGGATGTGTGCCACATTAATAATCAGTATGTTCATCTATTTATTAATTTACAGGCAAAACAATTTGACCTATTATGTTATTATTCAAAATTGAAACTATAATATATTGGGGCGAAAAATAACTGACCACGTGCTGCTAGAGTGGTATGGACTGGAGCACATGGGCTGGAACAGTCACAGTCTCGCATCACTTCACATCAGAGCAGTGATTGGCGAACTGAGGAAAGGAAGGATTTACCTGTAAGTTAATGCCCGGCCAGACGAGGCCAGACCGCCTCGGGCCTTACCCACAAATGCATCAAAAGAACTGGAGATATCCGAGCTCGAGCTGTAATAATGAACTGTAAAACATACATACTAACTGTCTGTTATAAAGCAGACATTGCCTACTTATGAATATGGCTTAAAGTAAAACAAAATACGTTTTACGGTGCGATCAATGTTGGCCATGTCATAGCGCTTTTTTTTAAACTTTAAGCGGGGGTGAAGTTGAGGGATTGCAAGGAAATGCACTCAAAAAGTGGATGTCGAAAAAAAAATTCAAAAGTGCCTGCACTGCAGGAGCCTGCAAGGGAAGGACACAGGCCACCGGAAGCAGTACTTGGTCCAGTCTGTTTGGAGAGTAAGACGAAGGCGTGTCTAGAAGCCCAGGAGGAAGACAGCTGTGAGGAGAAGGTGCTGACCAATAGTAAGCAAGGAAATGAGAGTGACATGGGACCCACAAGAGAGCCAACTCATGGTAAGTAAAGTGATGTGGGAGCCAGCCAATGGTAAGTAAAAGTAAGTAATGGGCGGGCTCTAAGCCACTTTTTGTTTAATTCCAAGATATTTTGTAAGCGCACTGCAAGCGACATGCAGGTGAAACCTAAAAAAGGGCTGCTGAATATTGCTGGGCTACTTCTTGTACGAGTGATATTGCTGGGCTACATCTTGATCTTTTGACTGCTCTAGATGCTTTGGCAAGTGAGTGCTATAGATTACCTTTAGATCACAGATTTCACATGCCCAGACAGATGTTTTATTCCTCGGTTACAGGTTTTGCCATGATATTTAGTTGCACACATTGCCATTTAATCTTCTTCCTCATTGTGACAGTGCTACAACAGGCCCTTGACAAAGAGAAAAGTAATGAAAGAGGAACACATATGGATGGCTTACAGCCAGACATATGAACAAATATACAGAGGTGCACCTAACTAATGTAACACCATCTGACATTTAATTGTACACAATAAGATATGACTTTGGAGAGGTGAGGGTAGCACCGACTCTACATAAAAAGAACTATATTTATTATCACTCTGAAACGGGGTGGAATCAGCCTCTAAATTCAGGGTGGGCTAGGCTTGAATGACATATGCAACAGGCAAACGTAGAGGAGCAATTCTTAGTGTAAGTCCTACCCTAATCTGTATGTCTTCAGTTATTCTTCGTACCTACAGCTCCTATTTGATCACTGTGCTTCTCCAAGTTAGCCTCTCACCACCAATTCTAGTGCTCTCTTTATCTCACCTCTAGACTATGCTTTAATTGGGATGAAAAAGGCCCAAGATGCATATCACTGATCCATTTCCCTGAGGTATGACCCAATATACAGAAACAAAGATAACTGGCATGTGAAGCCAGTCACAAGGGCATAGAAGGACTGGTCAATAGGGCCTACCAATGGAGAAAAGAACAGAGATGTTTGCCCTGCTTGCCATGGTGTCAGAATAAAGCACACATTCTGTCCATGGAACATAGGCTCTAAAGTTCTGTAAAGAAATATAGAACCTAGCTTTAGAGGCCCGCTGTTGGTTGGACCTGCCCCTCTTTGCAGGGTCACACCCAAACCTTTTGCCTTCACCCTTCCTCTTTTCTGAACCTGTTTTTCTTGGCTATTAGGACTCTGTGCACTTTACCACTGCTAACCAGTGCTAAATTGATTGTGCTCACTTCCTAACACATGGTAAGCTTGGGTTATACCTGACTGGCAGATGTAATTTCCTTACAAGTCCCAAGTGAAGTGGCATACCATATAACCAGGGCTGGTAAATTAAATACTACTAATAGGCCTACATCACTGATTGTGTCACCCACTTTAGTAACCCTTTAACTCTGTCCTAGTTCTGCCATTGCAGCCTGTATGCAGTTTCAACCTCCCAATTCGACTTGGTAATATAACCCCCTTGCCAATTCTAAAATTATCTTTTTATTACATATAGGTCACCCCTAAGGTAGGTCCTAGACAGCCCACGGGGCAGGATGTGTTGTAATTAAAAAGTTGTACATGTACGTTTATATTTTACCTGTCCTGGTAGTGGAAAACTCCCAAATGTGATTTCACTACTGTGAGGCTTACCTTTCACATAGGATAACATTGGGTTTCCTTATTACATTCAATAAGTGCTAACTTTTGATTGGGGGCAGGTGAGAAAGTCATGTTTTGAATCTGAGGAACTGTAATTTAAAATCCTCTTTAATGGTAATGTTGGATTTTAAGTCACACTTCTAAAAATGCCACTTTTAGAAAGTTGGCATTTTTATACCCTAATCACAAAAAGGAGGGCCGGGGGGGATATGGAGACCAGTAGGGCTGAACTCCCCAATATAACACTATGAAGCACAAAAAACTCCTGGGTCTGCAGTGAAGGCAGAGATGTAGAAAACATGAAAAAGAATGATCTAGCTCAGATGGAGTATTCATTTTAAAGGATGATTTCTCTCACCCACCATAGGTGGCATGCTTCATCATTGGGAACCTCCTCACACTGTGATATTGAGTCACGGTGCCGGATACAACCCCCCCCCCCCTCACTGAGAGGGAGTAGATCTATGGATTTTTTTTTTGAGATATGGCAAATAACCTATAATAAGTTCAGGGTAGTGAACTCAGAAGAGCATAAACAGGGAAAAAATGTGAAAGTAAAAGTGACAACAGGGTACGCAGATATCTTTAGTAGTGTGTCCCTGGGCCAGGATTAAAAAAAATAGAACACTGCAGGAAGAATTAAACCTGCTTACTCCTGTCGCTAGAATAGGTCAACATGTTTCTGCCTATAACTCTCAAAAGAGGTGTTGCGGTAATCATCATGACCTGTAGTGGTAGTGCTTTTATTTGTCCCCAAAAACAAGACTTAGAATAATGTGGAGTATGTACTAAACCATCCAGTGCTCCTTATAAAATCCAAGCGATAGAGGAAAGGGGATCCACTTATGGAGCTATAGCTAATTATTATTCCTGAGGGACCTCAGTCCTGGCGCTAGCAGCGACTGCATGAAGCAGTTTTTAATGGGCAGAATATACCCGGAGCTCCACGCCAGGGCCTGAGTTGAGGCGCTACTTCTGACGTTTACAAGTGACCACCAGTGGATCCCCTTTCCTCTACCGCTTAGGTTCTATAACGACCACTGGATGTTTTTTTATATACTCCACATTATTCTAAATCTTGTTTTTGAGCACAAATACAAGCAGAAGCACTATCACCACAGGTCCTGATAAATGCCACAACACCTCTTTCGAGGGTTATAGGCAGAAACATGTTGACTGATCCTAGTGACAGACGTAAGCAGCTTTAATTCTTTCTGCAGTGTCCTGTTTTTTAATCCTGTCTACCTCTGATTGGTTACAGCATGTCTTATGCTTGAAAACCCACTACTGTCCCAATCACTGGACAAGTAAGCACCACCACCCTGCACCATGCAGGTGGAACACACTAATAGCTTCTTCTTATTGTTTCTGTATTGAAGAATTGTAGAACATGTACTGTCTGATGATGGTTGGTTCATAATTCCAAAGACATTCTAATGTACTTGTGATTTTATGGGACATGTACCAAAACATCTTTTTGTGGTTTGCAGAAATAAAAGACTATGCTGCACTTCTGCAAATAGGACACTTGGTTACCATGCCAGCTGTCTCCATGTATACATATAGTAATATCTTCTAAATGTGAGCCTAACAGAGTCTGTGTTTTATTTTATTATATAGGCTTCTACAATTCTTTTTCGTGTTCTCCTCTATCTCTGCCTTTAATATAGGCCCAGGAGTTCTGTTGTGCGTCATACATTTTTATGCCCTAACCACTTAGAGCCTGCAACCTGTTCCTGTGTCACATGACTAGGTGTGACTTGGCAGTTGGCCTTTGTGTATTCCTCCCAGACAGCATCACAATAGAGGGTGTAGGCAGGATGGGCTATCTATGACTTGATAGGGGTCGAAACTGTCACCTACCACGCTTTCACTTTAAAGGCACTGGCTCAGCTCACACAAAGGACTTCACACTGTCATACTGTGCCCCCAAACAGTCTCAAACCGGGGAAAAAGGTAGAAAATCCCAGTCACCTCTGCAGTAGAAACTCCAGGATGTTCTCCCACTTCATAGCAGGTACCAGGTATAAATATTGAACCCTCAGACTCACTCTTCAGATTTGATTTGATTTGATTTTTGCATTTATAGAGCGTAAACTGTCACTCCAGAAGGAGCATCCTGACGCTAGGCAGAGAAGAGGATGAAATGAAGCTGCGTGGACCCTATATAAGGGATAGGCAGAGTTCGTCTGGGGCTACAAAGATCCAGGTTTTCAGTGTCTTCCTGAAATGTGTTTCGGGTTTTAACATCCTCAGGTGCGTTGGCAAAAGGTCCAGATCACTTCTGGACCTGAGGAAGACTCAGAAGAAGGACTGCTCTGCTGCAATAATGCTGATCTGCTGTCTGAGTAAGAATGACTGTACCTCCACTGATGCAGCGGAGTTTACCAGCTCTATACACTCACATACACACAACTCTCACTTTGGGCCCATATACATTCATACATTCAATGAGCTAGCAAATCTCAGCTGGTCATCAATTTTGATTTGTTACACCAGTATCATTACCATTACCTGTCTCCTTATGTAAATGTAGTTTGTCGATAGATCTAGCTGTAGATTAGAAGAGGGAGGAAATAATAACAAATTTAACTTTTAATTGAAAGAACCACAGACTCTTTAGGAGCTTTAAAGATTTATCTGAATTAATAATTTTGTGAGTAAAATCAGAATACACGTAGATACACCAAAATTCTCCATCAGGAAATAATAGTACAGTTAGCTTATAATCGATTCACATTAATTAAATTCTTGTGATGACAGTACCTGAGGAGAGAAAGAACAGAGAGCAAATACGGAGCATTACCCCACATAACTATATTTACCTAAAATGGTGTGAGGACCTGGACATCAGAACATAAAAGATTCAGGACAGATTCAGGACCGGGATGGTGACCTCTTCTAGTGCAACGCTAGCGTTGCACCTCTCTCTGGTGCTACTCTCTCCGGCTCGGGCTCGTCCAGACCCCTTTCTAGATGTAGCTCCTCGGTTCTTCCACGATTCTTCCCTAGTGTTGGATTGTTTAATCAGCTTGCAGCGATTCGGCAGCATCTCAGCATAGCATGAGCAGCATCAAGTGTGTCTAACTAACTAAAACGTACCTCTCTTATACCAATTCGAGTGTATGATCCACCCCCAAATGTTTCAATTCTATGTACACCCCTCAATTTGTTTGGGCCAGGCAGTGGGGTGAGGACATCACACCATACTAAGTGCAATAACCTTCTTTAGTTCTATTGTCTAATTCCCTGCCTCTTAATTTTAATACCCACAAGCTTTATTCCCACAAGCATTTCATATGTGGATCGATAAATCTGAAGTACAATGTTGCGGCTTCTTCCTTTTGCAGGTTCAAGAGTTTAGCTTCCCATGTCCTTGCTGGGCACATGTTCTTGGCAGAAGTTCAATGACATCATTGGTCTCAGGACAAGGATGTAGTGCCCATGTGTAGTTGTCGCAAAGGGATAGGGACGTCGGTCAGCCTCCAAGGCCCAATTACGAGCTATTAATAAAGTCAGAGAAAAACATGTTAGAATACGAAATTAAATTAATTCACTGTATACCACTTACTTCACTCTAACCTCATTTACTCAATATATCTTTTGCATTAATGGCTTAGTAAAACTTGCACGGGTTAGTTCCAGCACTGCATGTGCATTAATGCGGTGTTTCGAGCAGCCATGTTAAAAGCTATTTATTGCACAGCTGCAAAGATTTCCCACCAAGCGACAGAGAGGTTATTACCACATAGATGCAGTAGATGCATGCACAGAAGAGTTCCCGCATTTTTCGCAGCCATTTTTAGGACACTCGGGTTACTGGTTAGTAAAGTACATAGAAATGCTTCCCCTAGATACAGTATGTAAAATGTGGTGCAACGTTAGTACTCACAAACATGTTGGTTATAGTATTACAGGGTATTCGAGAGGATTGCATACAAGCAAGTATCTTTTTATATGAAACCTTGCTCCATCAATCCCCTCTCTGATGGCATTTTATGCCATCACTAGCTTCTATCATTAAATCAGATGCCAACTTTAGCATTCTACCATTTCGATTTCTTCAAATCTTTCATTCCTTCCTTTATCCTTTATAAATTATGATCCCTTCATTCTTTTGTAGATATTTCCCTTCAATTCTTCAAGTCGTATTTCATCTAATTTTCTTTTCCTACACTTCTCATTCACTTCGTACCTCTTTCTCTTCCCACTACATTTGTGGCACCACATTATTATCAGAACTAACAAAGTTATGCCCATAATTGGTAGTAATATTTGACCTAAAATACCTGTACCTATGTTAGAAAACCAACCACCGATAGTGGAAAAACTATTGGTTATTTTCTTCCATACACTGTCAACCTCCAGTGGTTTCAGTTCCTCTTCCAAATGTGTAATATTATTAATATACCTTCCAATTTCTACACTTTTAGCAGGAATATAAGTGAAACAATGTTGCGCTTTCAACATTTTACAGACTCCACCCTCTTTTGCTAATAAGATATCAAGGGCAAGTCGATTTTGCAAAACCATAGATCTAACAGCAACTAATTCTGTATTGATCAATAAGAATCCTCCAGCAGTGTCAGTAGATAACCGATCAACTACTGTAGATAATTGACAGATTTTTCGAGAATTCAGCAGAACCCCCACTGAAGGTATCAATGCACCAAATATGTCTACTACTATTTCAGAAAAACTAGCTCTTCTATATCGGGTTAGTCCATTACTGTCATCATTTCTTCCAGTGATTCGTTTAACATGATAGACTTTAGGGAATAATATCCCGAAATAGCAATTTCTGTACCAATGATCAGGCAGCCTAAAGTAGGCTTTGTTTCCACAAATATAATATATTCCAGGAAATACTGGTTCAGTTCCTCCTTTTAGTCCCCAACCCCCAATTTCTAAGAAGTTATGCTCACACTCACTGGAACCAATAAATGCGTTGTTATATTCTGTTTTTAGTCTATGGAGACAGATTTTCTCTTTCTTTTCAAAATCCAGAGAAATAGCAGCATGAGTCTTGCCAGTTACCAAAAGGTCTTCCTTTTCAGCCCTTTTAGGTATCTGAGGTTTCGGTTCAGAGGCCCTTCTTTGGAAATCCTGTCTCCTCTGTTCTACTAAATTCAAAAATATATTTTCTTCTTCATATAATTTACATGTTAAGTTGCGTTTGTGTGCATCAGCTACATCTATTGCTTTCATTGTTAGAAAATATTCACCCATGAATTGTGAGTCTCTAGTACTAAGGACAGGGTTCATGCTCTTTCGCATAGGGACCTCTGAAAATATTACATCTACATTTGAATAATAATACTGTAGTTTTCCAGTTCTATAAAATAAATTAGCCAATACACTACATGAAATACCATATGTCAAAGGTAAGTGATGATAAGTTACCACTTCTGCTACTGAGGTTGGCAATTTCATACCAACATAACAATCACTAATTTCCATTGTTTCTACATAATGTACTAATAGATTTGCAAATACATTTAAATCAGTTTTGTTTTTATTCACAATATGGTGTAAATCTAACTCATCTGGTGTTTCTAAGTCTACTCTATCTCCTTTAATGTTGGCTACCTTTGTATGTGTATTAGTACTATTCTGTTTGTTTGTAACCATCAAATAAGGTATAGCTATTGCTAATATTACCCATATTATGAAGACTAATAATAGGCTACATATACAGATCCTATAGCACTTCTTTATACAGCTTTGTTTTGATTTTCTAGTAACTTTATTATCAGATATTTTTGGACAAGAAGATTGTCTCTTACTTTAATTCAGAAACGTGGTATGAGATAACACCTCAAGGGGGGGCGCTAGGTGGCGCGCTGGTAAAATGGCCGCATACGAGTGAAGCTCCCGCCGCCCGGTGCTCTTATCCTGCTGTTTCCCTCCTGGCTGGCCTTCTTGCTGGCGCTGGACACCGTCGGCAGCGGGGCCCGGGCTATCTGCCACCGCACGGTGCGAGTTAGCCGACGCGGCCGCTCCTAGCGCCGGCCCCGCGACACGGAAGTTGGCGCCGGTGAGCGCGGAGCTGTGGGAGGTGAGCCGCGGCTGGCTGCGACCAGTAATTTAGCCCGCGGCTCACCACGAGGAGCCCGGGCCGTGCTGACTGGAGCGCTGGCAGCGGCGGTGTTGTGGTGCCGCCGGACTTTGCTAGTGTGGTGCCCTGGACCAGCGGTGGTCGCGGGAGACAGTCCTGCCATGCAGTGAATTACAGGGGATGCCCTGAACTTATGTGGATGCAGCGGAGAGGACAACGGAGACGCGGAGGCGGTCGTGGCCTGCTGGTGGCGCCATGAGGTGTGCTCAGTGACGGAGTTGTGTAGCGACGGGCCCCGTGCGGCCTTCCTGGGGTGCTGCTGCAACCTTGCCAAAACACTTGAAGTGCCCCGGTGAGAGGCCTGCCCGAGCGCTTGGTGGCGATCCCCTGGAGGGGGTTTTGCAGGCCTGTCAGATGCAGTGAGGTAACTGGGAAGGTGGAGTGGGCCTCCCTACGCATCGCGGTGGAGCTGTGGGTCCGGCGCTGAACTATCCGGTGACCTTCGTTGCAGTGGACTGCCCTGAGACCTGCTGCGACGGCGCGGGAACCTGGAGCCTTGGGGGCTCGCCGGCTGCAGTTTGGTAGGCGATCAGAAGACGACCTGATACCGGACTGCGAGGTGAGCGGCGGTGGTGGAGAGGGAGGCCGCCCGGTGCTGGCATGAGGGGAGCGCCTGAGCTCCTAGTGCATACCGGAGGAGCTGACGCATGGCGGTAGCGCCTGGAACCTTTACCTGCAATGCGGCGCCGAGGGACCAGGAGAGGCACGGACTGACCTGTGGGTGTTGGCGGTGGCGCACGCTGAATGAGGAGACCTGACCTAACTGGAGTTGGGGTGCTGGCTGGGGCGTGGCACCACCTGTGTAGTGCCTGCAGTGCCGGAGTGATGCCCAGTGATTGGTGATTGCGCAGGTGCTGCTACCAGAGGTAGAGGCGGCGGACATTCATCAGCCCTACCTGGCGAGGGTCACCGACGACCAGACAGAGGAGGGGTGCCCGATGGGGGACCCTGGTATATCGGGGGAGTGACGTGCGACAACCACTGGAGGCCCACGAAACCCGTGAGTAACAGCAAGCTGATACCTCCTGGTCGGCAGCTGTTGACCCTGCGGGTGGGGGGGGCTCTGGCTTCCTTCTCCTTCCTCCATCCTTGCAGCGTTGCCAGAGGGACTGTGGTGGTCTGGGGGCCGGGGCCTGGGCTGCCTGCCTGGTGTTAGAGTTATCAGCAGATGCCTACGGCGCAGTAATTGGTCATGGGCCGGCTACGAAACGCGTTAAAGGGGAGCCGGACACAGGAGGTGGGCCTGGGCCCCGTGCCGGGGTGCCGCGGGGAAGGCTGGGAACCTCAGGTGGCAGCGCTTGTGGCAAAACTGGACACAGTGCTGGCTGCGGTGGAACGAATTGGCTCCACCCTGGAGCAGACAAAGGCCTCTCTAGAGTCCCGGATTGATAAAATCACGGTGGACTTCACCATTCTTCATGCGGACCACCGCAAGTTAGCGGACACAGTGGCCCAACAACGCCGCACGCTCCAAGATGTCCAGCCGGTGGTGAATAATCACACTGCAACATTGCAAGACCTAATAGATCGCGTCCACACCCTGGAAGATCGTGTTGAGGATGCCGAAGGGAGTTCCCGGCGCAGCAATATCAGAGTGGTGGGATTACCGGAGGGTGAGGAGAGACGACAACCAAAACAGTATGTTGAGGGGTGGCTCCGAGACCTACTCACCGAGGGGGTACTCTCTCCGCAGTTCGTGGTGGAGCGGGCCCATAGGGTCCCAGCACAGAGGCCCAAGCCGGGGGCTCGACCCCGTCCCTTTCTGTTCAAACTTCTCAACTACCGGGACAGGGATGTGGTGCTACGCGAGACCAGGAAGTTGGGCGCTATCACAGTGGGAAGTGGGCAGGTGATGTTCTTCCCGGATTACACGGCGGTGGTGCAGAGGCGGAGGAGCAGCTACCTGGCGGTGAAGCGCCAACTGCGTGACCTGGAGATCCCATACTCCCTGCTGTACCCGTCGCGCCTCAGAGTGGTCACCAAAGAGGGGACCCGTTTCTTTGATGCCCCATCAGATGTCTGGGACTGGCTGGAGGAGACGGAGCAGAGTAGGGGACAGAGGCCTCAGGATCTGGAACTTGGCAGTCAGCGGGGGAGGAGGCCAAGGCGGAGGCGGCGGAGAGGGTCACATAGAGATGCAGGATTAGGCCCGGGGGTGGTGCCTAGCCCGGAGAGGATGCGCCTAGAATGCCAAGGCGCGCTGGAGGCAGTGGCAACTCTCGGGTCTACGAGCAGTCAGGGAGATGCAGACATTCATGGACATGGCGAACCCGAGACCAGCAGGTCATCCTCCCCGTCCACCACGCTCTCTGAGGACCAATTAATGCCACTAGTGACACCCCAGACCTCTGATCACATCATGTGAGCCGGGAGCGGTGTGACAGTAGCGCTCACTGGCACACGCATCAATGGGGGATAGACAATGCGTAATGGTGGCTGATGGCTTGCGGATTCTGCTATCTGCTATGGTGTGGAGCTATGTGATGGCGCTGTTGAGTCTAGTTTGGTCGCTGCGTGGGTGCGGGGGGGACGGGAGACCCTGCCCCCTAAGAGGGGACTGCGCGCCAGGCGGAATTTGCGGTAGGTGGCGTAGGTAGCTGCAGTAAGGTTATCCGCCCATGCTTGGCCAAGCCCACGCTACAGGAGGCACCTACAGTGTGCACAGGGGCACCGTGGGAAGGGAGCTGTTCGCAGTAGCTATAGCCACACTAAGCACCCGTTAGCCATTACCTGGCTTAGTTTCATTCCATAAGCGTTTAGCTTGCAGTTTGGACGAATGCCCGTACAGGGGTTTGCCCTGATGGTTATACTGTTTTTGACTTTCAGCTCGCATGCTTGGCAGCACGTTTATGTTTATTTGTTTTGTTTCTCATTGCAGCGCGCCGGCCTGACATATAGCGCCCAGGTTCCTCCCACTGGTCGACCGGACCCCGGCCCCGTCACCTCTGCAGTCTTTACTTGCTTTACATGGCCAACACCAACGTAATTACATGGAATATTCGGGGCATGCACACGCCAGTGCGTAGATATTCCACTTTCGCTTATTTGCAGAGACACAAGGCGGCCATAGCCCTCCTCCAGAAGACTCATATGACACAGTCAGAAATAGTCCGGCTGCGTACCCGCTGGAGGGGTCAACTAGTTGGAACCACATATTCTGCACACGCCAGGGGCACGTTGATCTGGGTGTGGACGGGCACTCCATTCGCATGCACGGAAGTAGTAGTCGACCCGGCTGGGCGATAAACATTAGTGCGCGGGCGACTTAATGGACAACACATATTACTAGGCTCATTGTACGCCCCGAACGTTGAACAGTCGTCATTTCTTGCCCATCTGTCCACGGTGTTAGCACCGTTTGCGGGTCTCCCCTGGCTCTTGGGCGGGGATTTTAACTCAGTCCTCGACTTACATCTTGACCGGTCCTTACCGCCCCTCCGTAATACACAAATGGTTTCAAACGCACGGGCTCTGAATGACTGGATATCGCGTTGGGCATTGGTTGATGTGTGGCGTAGTATACACCCTGATGATCGCATCTACTCGTACTATTCGGCAGTGCATGACCTCCATGTGCGTCTTGACAGAGTGGTGGGCTCCTACTCTTTGCTTCCCCTGTTAGAGCAGGCAGAATATCTAGGTCGGACGCACTCTGATCATAATCCTCTTAGACTGTGCCTGCGATGGAACCCGGACCGTCCCCCAAACCCTACATGGCTCCTCCAATCGGCGGCTCTGGAAGATGCAGAATTCCGTGCATCCTTAGGCACTGCGATAGAGCAGTTTTTTTACCTGAATGAGGGCACCACGAGCAGAGAATTGACAGAGTATGATGCCCATAAGTCCACCATCAGGGGGCATTGCTTAGGCGCGACGTGGAATATCCGCAAGCAGCTTGCATTGTTGCTTGCTGCCTTGGAGTCTCGCCTACTCCCGTACGAGCGGCACGGGGAGGGCGGCGGTCGTGATTCGACCTGGCTGTCGAGACTCTGGGCGCGCCATGCCGAGCTGCTGGAGCGCTTGAGATGCCACAATTATGCGGCTCACTCGTCTCATGCCCATGCCATGTCGGACTGGGCGGGGAGGTTGCTGGCCTGGCTGCTTATGCAGGAGACTGATCACGCTCCGATAGGCGCTATACGCGGGCCCGACGGGTCACTTGTATACACGTAGTGGGAGATTCATCAGGCAATGACGGCACACTACGCATCTCTGTACTGCTCGACGGGACGCCGACAGGCGCAAGATCTGGACCAGTTCCTGGAGGCTGCCTGTCTGCCCACGGTCCCAGATGAGTATCAGGAGTCGCTCGAGAGCCCTCTCACTGCGGATGAGATCGGAGAAGCGGTTGCCTCTCTGGCTTCTGGGAAGGCGCCGGGCCCGGATGGGCTCCCGGTGGAATACTATAAGACCTATCGGGAATCACTGGTACCCAAATTGCACACCCTCTATCTGGCCGCCCTTGAGGAGCGTACCTTACCCGGCTCAATGCCGGATGCCTATCTGATATCGCTGCTCAAACCCGGGCGGGATCCCACCTAGCTGGGGTCCTATCGCCCCCTTGCCCTGCTTAATACAGATTATAAAATTCTGGCTAAGGTACTGGCGGAGCAGCTGGCGCCAGCGGTGCCGGTGCTGGTACATGCTGACCAAAATGGTTTTGTGCCTAAAAGCAGTACCTCCCTTAATCTGCGGCGGTTCTTTCAAGTGGCATCTGATAGTTTCCAGCAATGGCCTAGGGCGGGCAGCCTGGTTTTAGACCTTGAAAAGGCCTTCGACTGCCTGGAATGGGGATACCTGGTGGCGGCCTTGTCGCACTACGGGTTGGGTCTTGGCTTCCTTCAACTGGCAGCCCTCCTGTATAAGGACCCCACAGTGAGAGTGAGAACCGGGCCGTACATATCTGATGCTATCCCTATTGGCTGCGGCACTCGGCAGGGGTGCCCGCTCTAACCCCTCCTGTTTGCGCTCGCAATAGAGCCTCTGGCGGCCACACTCCGCAGGGAGCTAGCTGACGGCATCCCTCTGGGTGATGCGACGCATCGGGTATCGCTTTATGCGGATGACCTGCTGGTCTTTGTCAGGAATGTGGCTCACATCCCAGTTGACCTGGAGCGTATTCTGCTTAAATTCGAGGCCCTCTCGGGTCTCCGGGTAAACGCTGCTAAGTCCTGCTTATACGCGTTCCGAGCAGACACTCAAGACCCGAGTTATCATCTTCAGGGAGTGCAGGTACAATGGCGGACGGACACCTTTCGGTATCTGGGTATCCAGATATATCGCCAGCCGGCGGATCTTGTGGAAGGCAACCTGGGCAGAGCTGTGTCCGCAGTCAAGACTCAGATGTGGTTCTGGGGAACGCTTCCCCTCTCGGTAACGGGCCGAGTAGCCTTAGTTAAAATGGTGATTCTACCCCGTCTCCTGTACTATTTTGCCAACCTGCCCATTTATGTTCCGGCGTCTTTCTTTGCAGTATTTGCACGGTCCCTCCGGGACTTCCTGTGGGGTGCCGCGCGTCACAGAGTCGCGTTGCCCAAGCTGTACCTTCCCACTGACCAAGGGGGGCTTTCAATGCCGTGTTTTGAACATTACTATCTGGCTGCGCAGCTGCAGTGGATAGCCCGTTGGCTGGCAGACAGAGGCCGCGAGGATACTGCGACCCCCCTCTCACTGGCTGACATCATTAAGCTTTTCCATCCGTCCGCGAAGGTATCGAAAGCCTGTACCTCTTCTTTTGGTGGTGGCCTACAAATGCTACTGCCGGTGTCTTCACCTTACCCGGACCTGGATTCCTTATGCCCCGGCCATACCGCTCGAGGGCTCTCCTAGTGGGCAGGGGGTGCTCAGCGCTTTGGAACTTGAGGATTGGAGCGCGGCAGACATACACACATTGGGGGACCTTTATCGGGAGGGGACCCTTCTTTCATTTGCTGCCCTGGCGGAAGAGATGGGGTTGGCTCCCGGCCACTTTCTGCGTCACCGGTCTTTGATGGCGGCGCTCACGGGATGTTGGGGGACCTTCGGGAGGAGCCGGAGCAGCATATCATGATGCAATACCTTCATGTCATGGGGCGGGGGGAGACATCTGGTTAAATGGTTCACGGCGTCCTTATGCACGCATGCGGTGATTAGTCTGACACCGCTACGGGGTAAGTGGGAGGCGGATCTGGCCCGGCCCGTGACTGACAAGGAGTGGGACAGGGTGCTGCAGGGCCCGACGAGAATCCCCAGGAACATGCGCTTCCGCCAAATACAATTCTTCATCTTACACAGAGCATATCTCACACCTGCCTCTATCAATAGATACTTTCACCGCGCGGATGCATGCGGTCCCCGCTGTGCGGAGCTGGACGTTGGCCTAATTCATATGCTGTGGAGCTGTCCCGCGCTGAGTTCGTACTGGCAGGCAGTGCAGGAAGCGCTCTGCGAGTGTACAGGCCGTGATATCCCATTTGAGTGGCCAGCCTACCTATTACACCTCTTCCGCAGAACCCCTTCCACGAAGGTTACTTCTCGGTTCATTGACTTGGGGTTCATGGTGGCGAAACGACTTCTCACCAAGCGTTGGAAGGCGGATACCCCACCGCACACGCGGGCATGGCACGGTTCCTTTTTGGTGTGGGCTACAGCGGAGGGCACGGCCCTCCGGAGGGAGGAAACGCTAGGCCTCAGGAAGACACCCATTGCAGCTCAGTGGGAGGCGCTTCTACAGACCATGATGCGCTCCGATGCAGGCCCCGCAGAGGCCCGTCGGATACGTGGTGAGGGAGACATCCCAGGGGGCATGGAGTTAGTTCGTCCATCTGAGTGCCATGGAGTACAGTAGCGTAGGTATAGCTAGATTGGCGGGGCACAAGAACAAGCGCGACACTGTATGTGCAGTAGCCAGTGTGGGATGCATGGGGCTGGGGGGTAGACCTACGGGACATGGACGAGCAAACCTTGGACAAAGGCCGGACTTTGCTGCTGTTGCTGTACTGGTTGAGCGTTAGCTGTTTGGCCCCTGTTATTTTATGGTGTGCTATCTGTTTATGGAGAAACCCTAGGAGAGAATGGGCGATGTATTAATATTCTTTCTTCTGGGGGCCCCTCCCCCCTCCTGTGGTAGGATCTCAGAAACAACTTTATAGTTGTAGTTGTTGCCTCAGTTGTGAGGACCTCCATGGTAGGAGACCAGGAGGCGTCCCATTCTCCACAGTTCAATGTATGCCCATCCGGGGGCATAGCTAAGGTATAAATGTTACTGTACGTTATGCTGTTTCTATATTGAGATGTATGCCTTGTCAAAACCTCAATAAACAGATTTATAAATAAAATGAGATAACACCTTAAGCGTCTTCTCTCTTTCAAGTCGGTCTCACTTCTTCATCAATTCGTTCAACATTCAGTTCTTTGTCACTTTCTTCATTTAAGTCGAGATTTTAAAAATCTTCAAGAATGACATATGTCCATTCAGGACCCTTGAACTTGTTATTCAATGTTTTCAATCTTTGGCTCCTTCATTTTGGAGTTGCAGTGGAAGGTCCAGATTGACTGGATACTTTGTTTACTTGATCAGGTTCTTCACTGATTGTCTTAAGGCGGTATTTCAATCTCTTGATAATCCTTGGCCAAATATCACCCGTTTGACTTTTCTTAGTTCTCACTGCACTGTCAGTTTCTTCAAGGCTTCTTTTATTTTATTTTATTTGTGGCACAATTTGATCATCTTCGTCTTCAGATTCCCTCTCTATCTGACCTTGTCCTGGGCTTATTGTTCTGCCTGGATTTGTTCATCTACCTCAATCTGACCCGGTTCAGGATTAGTGAGGTTTGGTTTTCTTCTGTATACTGAACCTGTGTTTCTATGTCTCTCTGGTCCTGTTCAGATCTTCTTACCCCTTGACCTCCTTCTGCCTGAACGTTTTCTCTAAAACCTACCTGTCCCTCCTCAGACTCAGGAATGGGGCTTTGGTTTTCTTCTGTCTGAGTATATTGTTCTCTCCATACTGTTCCTGCTCAGGCTCCCTAATAATTGTATCCCTACTTTCCTGAGCGAGTTCTTTCTACACCTGACTGGTTCTCACTCTTTTCCTGTCTGTCTAACAGTACTTGGCTTCTGGTTCTTACAAATACTTCTGGTATGTTCACCACTGGGATCCAGTCGTCGTGATAAGTGCTTGGTTGTTCTTGGGCAGCTACCTCAGCATCTTCTATAGGAAGTTCTTCAGCTGGCAACCTTCAGCAACTTCAATTGCTCAAGTCAATTGAAACTCTTCTTCTTCAGGAGCTGGTACCCTTTTTGTATGACTTGCATGAAAACAATTAGGCAATCCTGCACACTTTACAGCTGTTGAAGTAGTTAGTATAACCTGATGTGGTTTGTCACACCTTGGTGCTAGGCACAATTCTCGAGTGTGATTCTTCACAACTACTCAGTCACCGGGATTCAGATCATGCGCTTGGCTCAACTGTCTGTTGACTGCGTCTTCCCCAATCTGATGAGAGATAGAACGCACTCTGTCAGCCAACTCTTTGCAATACTCCAAAACCAAGTCATCAGTTATATTCAACAGCTTGTGCCCTGGTACACATACTTGTCTCATTGCTCTTCCCATGAGTATTTCATGGGGACTCAATCCAGTATTTTTGTCTGGAATACTCCTGAGTCCCATCAGAACAAGGGGTAAAGCATCAGGCCATTCCAGTGGGGTGGATGCACACATCTTTCCGAGTCTTGACTTGATTGTGCCATTCAATTGTTCTACAACCCCAGAAGCCTCTGGGCGGTACGCGCAGTGCAATTTTTGTTCGACTTTGACTGCTTCACAAATTAGTCGAATTATTTCATTATTAAAATGAGACCCTCTATCTGATTCAATCGTTACTGGAAAACCAAATTTAGGAATGAGTTCTCTTAATAAGAGTTTGGCCACTGTCAAGCTGTAATTTCTTCGGGTCGGGTATGCTTCCATCCACTTTGAGAATAAACAAACTATGACAAGTACATATTTCAACCCTCGACAAACAGGCAGTTGAATAAAATCTAATTGAAGTCTTACAAAGGGACCTTCTGCCTTTCCAATCTTTCCCATACTAACCATGGTTTTCCTTTTCCCATTTGTTGGCATGTTAAGAATCTTTGACAAAGACTCTTTGCTACATTCCTGAACTTTGCGTTAAACCAATCTTGTCTGAAAAGTCGAATCATAGCATCTCTGCCTACATGTGTGTCTCCATGATACATCCTAGCCATAGGTGTAAGCATACTGTCTGGCATTACTGGTCCCATCATAACAAACCCAAACACCATCTTCTGCCCTTCTTTGACATCCTATTTTCACCCACTCTTCCTTTTCTCTCATTTCTACTGCATCCAGCAGATCTTTTACCTCCTCCCAGGTCCCCACTCCTGCAAGTAGCATAAGTTGACAGCTGATTCCACAAGTTTCGATTTTCTTATTTAATGCAATTTTATGTCTTGCACAGTGCTGGGCAACCTGGTCAGCATATCGGTTACCGGCTGTCACATAGTCATCTCCTGATTGGTGAGCAGCACACTTAACACAGCTACCTCTTTTGGTAATTGAATTGCCTCAATTAATTCTCTCACAAAATTTCCATTTTTAATGGAAGTTCCTGAGAAAGTCAGGAAATCCCTCTGCATCTATAGCTGGCCAAAATCATGCACAACCCCATAACCATATTGGCTATCAGTAAATATGGTTATTCTCCAATTTTTCCCAATTTTGCATGCTTTAATTAAAGCAATTAATTCGGCTACTTGTGCAGATCTGACTTCTGGTAAAGAGGATGCTTCAACTATTCCAGTTAATGTACACACAGCGTAAGCAGCACTCAATCCTCCTTTCTCATGTCGCATGCATGAGCCATCTACAAATAGCTCATGATCTGCATTTTTCAGGGGTTCCTCTTGTATGTCAGGACGCGGTTTGGTGCTAAGTTCAGTCACATCAAGACATTCATGTTCGGCCTCATCTTTCACCTCTTCTTGGTAGGGATCAGGTAGCAAGGTGGCTGGGTTAAGAACAGTACACCTCACTACAGTCAAGTTTTCAGCCCCCAGTATTATTCTCTCATATTTTGTTAGCCTACTGGGAGTAAGGTACTGTGTTCGTGTTTTGGTCAGCAAAATCACAACTGAATGGGGAACATACACCTTTATAGGGTGTCCCATCACAATTGACTCACTTTGTTCAATGCTCACGCAAGTTGCAGCTACAGCTTTCAGACAACCTGGCAATGCACATTCCACAGGGTATAGGGTAGCAGAAAAATATGCCACTGGTCTTCGCATTAATCCATGTGTCAGAACTGAAAGTGCACAATTACCACTCTCATAGCAGAATAATGCAAATTCCTTTGAGTAGTCAGGCATTCCCTGGAATTCCCAAAGCAGGTGCTCCGCACAATTTTGTAACTTCATAAATTATTCCATGCTTTCATCATCCGACTCTATGGGGTCCTTTGCTCTCTTTTTGGTCATCTGTATCAGGGGTTTAGCCAGTAAAGCAAATCCTACAATCCACTGCCTACAATATCCTACGACCCCAAGAAACATTCTTATTTCTTTTTGGGTTTGTGGCAACTGCATTTGTCTTATTATTCTGATTATTTCTGAGGTCACCTTTCTAATTCCTATCTCTATTTGATGTCCCAGGTATTTGACTGAGTTTTTACAAAACTGAAGTTTCTCGGGGGGCACTTTGTGTCCACCTTTTTCCAAGTGATTTAGCAATGCAATTGAATCAGTGACACAGTCATCTTGAGTGTTCGACGCCACCAATAGGTCATCAATATACTGCACCAGGACTGACTCTCTGGGCAACATAAGAGATTCAAGACTTCTTTTGAGAATCTGATTAAAGATTGAAGGACTTTCAGTGTACCCTTGAGGCACACGATTCCACTCATAAACATGCTCTTTGAATTTAAATGAAAATAAAAACTGACTATCTGGATGCAATGGAATAGAAAAAAATGCATGACATCAATCAATTACTGTGAACCAACCTGCTTTCCATGGTATCTGATAAAGAATCACAGCTGGGTTGGGCACTACTGGACAACATGGTACAACAATCCTATTAATTTTTCTCAGGTCTTGAACCGCCCTATATTTCCCGTTAGGTTTCTTAATGCCAATTATAGGTGAGTTACAAGGGCTACTCATTATTTCCTTCAATATGCTTTGTTCAACTAATCGCTCAATCTCTGCCGCCACGCCTGCCTTTATTTCAGAACTCATGTTGTATTGTCGAGTATTCAGATAAACAGCACCTTCTTTCACTGTCACCTTTACAGGATCTACATTTGCCATTAATCCTATTTCTTTTCCAGTAAAATCCCATACCTTTGCATTTACAGTCAGTTTGACATCAGCAGGTAATTCATCTTTGGTTATCATTGAATACCTTTCATTTACTTCTGTCCCTTCTTTAGCTAACATGAACTTATAAACTCCATCTTCATCTGGGGTTTGTATTGCGACACCATCCGGTGTGCAATATATGGTGCAATTCATTTTGCACAATAAGTCCCTTCCAGGCAAGTTTGCAGGACTTGAGTCACAAACCACGAACTTATACATTTCTTTAAAATTTCCAATTCGCACCTCCATTGGTTAGGTGATCGGGGTTCTAATCTGTTTGTTTGAGACACCTACTACTTGGATGGCTTCACCCGAGAGGGGCAGGATAGGAATGTCTGCTGTTCTCACAGTAGACCTGGTAGCACCATTGTCCAACAAAAAAGTGATATGATTTCCTTCTACTTTACCTTCTACGTATGGACCTTACTGATCTACCGGGAGGGATGCGCCAAGTACGCACTCCCCTTCCTCTCCCCTCAGGCACCGTCATTCCTGCTCATAATCGAGTAGTGGGTCGTGCAAAAGAAACTGCGATGTTACAAAAGATTTCTTACCACTTCCTTCTGAGAATCCGGTGTCCACACTGTACCTGGCTTGACTCACAAAATTTGGCATAGGGGCAGGTGGCAATTGACTCTGAAGATCTATACCCTGTTGTGGTTGACTCATTAACACCTCATTCTGCGTCTGTGGATTTAAATTTTGATTCGGGCCATTATTAACTTGTACGAATTTACACTCGTTCTTCCAATGCCCCAACTACCCGCACCCGTGACAGGGAAACCTTTTCTTTGCCTCTTCCCGGTTCAATCTTCCCTGTGGCTTACCCCCATTATTTTCACTTTTACCTTGTACCTCTCCTTGATTTTCAGACTGTTTATTCAATTGAAGCTCTTGCTGTTCAGCTAATTTTACTTGAGCCCACATTACTTTTTTTTCTAAGGCTTTTCGTCTGTTATCAATTTCATCCCCACAATATTTGGCATACTTTAAAATTTCGTCTATGGGCTTTGATTGCCAACATAACATGTGCTGCTTAATCATTTGCGATATATTCAATCTTAACCCTGTCACAAATCGATACACAAAATGAGTCATGTACTTGTTCTCTATACTTTCAAAACCACTATACTGTTTGAACACCTGTAAAAGACGTTCGTAATATGCATGTACAGACTCATTTTTCTCTTGGGTTGTTCTGTCTATTTTTACCCAATCAGTTTCTTTCAGGGGAATTTTACTTTTCAGAAAAGTGATCACCTGGTGATATTTTTTCATTACATTTTCTGACGGGGTTCCTGTCTTTGAATCCCTTGAATACTCTCCACTAGGCCAATCTACAGTAATTTTACACTCTGTCCACAAATTTGCTGGTACTACTAGGTCAAACAGACCATCCAGATCTTTCAACAAAACCTTTGAAACTTTCACACACCTCTCAACTTGTCTGTACCACTCCACTGGTTTCTGTCTCAGTTTAGGGAAATCATTTGTGAACGACAATATCCTGTCTAGTCCATGATACATATACGTACCCCCCCATCCGGGTACTTCCCTCATCGGATACAATCTCTCAGCCTTTTTGGTTTCTCTCATTGTATATTCAGATGTCGTTCGATTTACCTGTGCTTCTTCCTTTTTTTTTGCCCACCTAACTTTCCATTTTTCAAGATCTCCCCATTTTTGTAATAGAAATAATAGCTCCCTGATCTGTTGCTTTCTTCCGGACATATTCATGTTTTCCAAATCTTTATCAGTAAATTCTGCTCTATATGGTTTCTGCAACACCTTTGACTTCCCTATGTCAATTCCCATTTCAGATGCCAGATTTGTCAAGTTTTCATGAAATGTTTTTGTATTTCGGGTGATGCTTCTACAAATAAACAATAATTCTTCCTCACTGTATGTGTTTAATCTGTCTAGACTCACATTTCCGGCTACCATTTCTTCCAATTCTACTCGCAATTCAAAAATGTCTAATATTTTTGGCGGTGGATTTGGCTTCTCTATTTCTTGAGTCCATCTCTCTATATCTTCTGGGGTTACTATTGTGGCACTTCTGGTTCAGGTTGAGGTTTCTAGTCTAACATCCTTTGAACAACTGGGCAAATTTCTCCTTGGGGTTTCCATTATTGGTTCTCTTATAGGTAAATCCATTACTGATATTACTGATTCACATTCACTTGCTTGATCATCTATTATTACCTTTTCTTTTCTAGGTTCCATGCTTGGGGTAGGCATTACAGGAACTTTGGGACAGTTTGACTTTTCGCCATACAATGGGACTACTGGACCTATTGTCACTGGTATGGTCAATGCTTCAAGATGTGCGTTTATCTGTGCTATTTTCTGGATCAATTCATCTCTATTCTTATTTATTGCTTCCTTTTCTTTTTCCTGAAGTACCCTGTTTGCTGTGTCATGTACTATTTGTGGAACCAAGGGTGTTCCTATCATCGGTGCACTAGGGGTCATTCTATTGAAACCTTCATTATAAGGTAGAGGACTTTTCATCAATATGTCTTCTAAGTATTCCTCTTCTGCTTCTCCGCTACCTGTCATGGTTAAGTGCTTGGTTTTCTCTGTACATTTGCCTCTAGTCTGTTCTTCTGACGTTAACACGGGATATAGGCCTTCTGCCACCATGGCCTGTCTCCATTGTTTCATTTGACTATCTCTAGTCTCTCGGGGAAATTTTGGATAATATTTGCTTATAGTCCTGTTACTTTGTGGTCTATCACGTTCAAAGGCTTCCATTTCCCATTCTTTTAAAGCCTCATACTGGGTCAATCTAGGTTCGGGTTCTAATTCATTCATCCGAGTTTTTATGTTATACAGTATTCTCCCATTAAAGCTTCCGTACTCTGGAAATGCTAATATTCCATCATCTTTTGTGTATTCTACCCAATTTTCTAACCATACACAGGTATGATAGCCTCTTTCCACCATCATGTATGATGCAGGCGTATTTGGAGGAGGAATAAGAATCCCTTCTTTACTCTTAATGGGTTTGTCCTTTTTAAAATAATTCTTAACCTTTTGCATAAATGACATTTTTCTCTTTTCTCCATACACTGCGTGCTTGTGCTTGTTAAGATATTGTTTTTAAGCAAACCCTATAAATCTTCTGTCTGGACGAGTCCCTGTTAATGTTGGATCTTACATGTAAACTCCACTATCTATTATTCTTGGGATTTCTATTTTGGTGACCAATCAGACGCTTGCTTTAATTCTAATGATTCTCAAATACCAGAGCATTTTCTATGCTGAGGACCAATCAACTTCTACTCTGCTCGCTCGCTTAGCCAATGCTTGCGCGGCTTTTCTGTGACGTCGGTATCACTCCTTACTACTGACCCCTCCTTTACAATTTCGCATCAACTACACGCCCGCTGTTTCAACCAATCCCAGCGTGGCTCTCAGTGACGTCAGTGCAGCACCCTCAACTGAGCCCTCCTTTACAAAGTAATGCGAAAACTTATTTTCTCACAAATTTCACACAATTTACATTAATTAATAATGTAGAAACATTTGCTATTGTGTCTGACCCACTAATTCAAAGGATAATAACATTTATTTTGCTGTGAGTAAAACCCTTCTGCTTACTCTTCACACACTACGAGTAAAACCTTTCGGCTTACTCTTCACACAAGCATCAGAGAACCTGCTACTAATTCAGTATTACCCATTCTAGGTGATATAAGACCAAATTTTCACCAGCGAACTCCTTCCTACCAATTATTCTCACTAACATACAAGAAATGGGGGGGCGTGGCTTGGCTGCCGAGCGGAATGGCTGCCTGAAACCGCAGCTCCGCCGATCGAGCACAGAAATCCTTCAATTATTAGCTGAACTGGGGTGCGAGCTCGGTCCTCCCCGCCCGAGACGGTAGTCCTGGGTGTCCGCCCTGTGCTCTGGCTTTTCTGACCCCGACGGCGGCTTGTGGACGGAGAGCGGCCCACGGGCGGCGCAGAGTCGTGGCGGCCTACACCATTCGCTAGAGCCGGGGCCTTGCGTGTGGAGTGCCCGAAACCTGTCCGAGGGGCGAGGCAGAGGCTGTCCGCTCGCCCAAAGAAACGCGCACCCCGGCGAAGGTCTCACCCCCTACGGCTGTCGGAGTGACGCTGAG
The DNA here is from genome assembly GCF_964204655.1 of Triturus cristatus. Lineage (NCBI taxonomy): Eukaryota > Metazoa > Chordata > Amphibia > Caudata > Salamandridae > Triturus > Triturus cristatus. The sequence goes on from NC_140583.1 coordinate 244,547,629, forward strand.
GAAGCGGCGGCTGGTGTGGAAGACCGCCGAACGTCCGCCCCTGGATTGCACGACGGCGCACGGCGACGGGCCCGATCGGCTGATCGCAGTGGCGGCCATTTTGCCTGAAGCAGAAGTCCCATGGTCGAAGGTTCCAGGGAGACGATCGGAGAGACGAGGTCGGCTGCCGTACATGCCCCGACAATACTGTGGTGAGGTTGGAGCGTTGACCTGGGATGTGGTCGGTGCACGGCTGTACTAGGGTTGTCCTGCTCCGGCGACCTGCGCTGTGACTCTCCCCGCCTGCTCCGCTTAGGGTGTGCGCCCCGATATTGGAGGCCCAGCCATTCAGCCTACCTACTGGGACTAACCGCCCTGCTGCCCTCGGTGAGACGCTGGGGGTCGGCGACTGGCGGCGACTGGTCGCGGCCGCCGGGGCATACTCGCGGCGCCGGGGGGCGGCTGGTGAGTGGCCATGGGCAAACCGGACACGCGGCAGCCGAAAATCACTTTCGACAAGTCCAAGCAGAAGCCGCCGGACCCAGACCCAGACCTCCGTGAGGCCGAATCTTCTCGAGCGGACCGGAGTGGTGCTCAGGAGGCGGACATTAAGGCCATGTTTCAGGAACTGAAAACAAGCTTACATGGCATTGATGGCAAAATGGATGCCCTGGCTGCCCGCATGGACGGTATCACGTCCCGCATGGACAAACAAGAGGGGAGAGTGGAATCGCTCGAAACACGTGTGGCCGACACGGAGGAAAATCAGACCGGCCTTGCCGGCCAACTGCGGGGCATGGAGAAGATTCTGACACTCATTCAGCAGAAAAATGAGGATTTGGAGGCGCGCTCGCGGCGCAACAACGTCCGCATCACGGGTGTGGCGGAAACGACGGACATAACCAGCATGGAGCTCTTTGTCGAACAAATGTGTAAGGATCTGTTTGGATCGGGATTGTCTCCGATGTTCCTGGTCGAGAGGGCTCACAGATCGCTGGGGCCCAGGCCTAAACCCGGTGCACCGCCCCGGCCTATTATTGCACGACTCTTGAATTATAGGGACCGGGACGTGATCTTACGAATGGCAAGGGACATATCGGACTTGCAATACAGGGGCAACCACATTGCACTATACCCGGACTATACGATGCAGGTTCAAGCCGCTCGAAGGGAATTTTTGCCGGCGAAGAAACTTTTTCAACAGGCGGGCACCAAATACTCCCTCATCTACCCTGCTAAACTCCGGGTCCAAGGTCCCGGTAAGCCATCCTTTTTTGTTGACGCTAAGGCGGCTATGAAATATGCCAAACAACTGTTAAAGGACCAGAAGGCTCAGACACCTGCAGTTGACCCGGACCAGCGGGACAGGCTAAGTGACGTCGAATGACTACTCCTGTTTACTTCTTGTTAAATCGCTGGGTGTCGCCTGTCTACGCTGTGCTGGGCCATATTGAGAATGTTTAATTCCCTGGAGTTCCAATTTCAGATGCTATGAGGGAGCTGAGCAGGGCTGCGGGATTGGGGGGGGAGGGTCCTTGAGCTGGTACACTAGTCTCGCGCTCGATCGCCCTGTCACAAGTACAGGGCCTGTAGGTGGCCAACCTGCGTACCTCAAGGGATGATTCCCATTCACTGTTCACATTTAGAGACTGTAGTTACAGTTGTTGTAGTTGGGAGGGGATCCAGGGAGTTCATTGCACAACCTGATTGGGGGGTTGGAGCGGGAGGGTTAGGGGTTTGGCTGGGGCTGGGGGTTTTTGTTGTGTTTTATTTAAGTTTCAGAGCCGGGTCGGAGGAGGCGAAAACTGCTATTGAATCGCACGTTGTGCACAGCGCGCTGTCATGTCGACAGTCACCTAGCAAGAGGTGTTCTGGCATTTACCGGGCAGGCTGCCCAGCTGGCCGGGTGGGATGTGTGTTGTCTGACAGGGACGGGCTGCAGGAATCGATGCAACGAGGAACGGGTCCGTGGCCTGCTCGAGTTCTATTTCCCTGCTTGGTGCCTGGTGGAGGTTCCCTGCCCTGTCGGCGGGCGTACAGATTGCTGTGGCATTGCCGCCCTCATATAATGGGACCCGCTGGATTGGAAATGCGTGCTTCGAGATTTGGCGTGACTTGGCCGGGTGACTGGGGGGTAGGTGTATGCTTGAGGCTTGCCCGAACTCTGTTAACACGTATGGTGCGGTGAATAGCATAAAGTGTATTACCTGGAATGTACGGGGCATGAATGATAGGCGGAAAGTGAGACTGATACAGGCCTTTCTGATTAGGAAGGGTGCGGACATTTGCCTTCTGCAGGAGACGCACCTGACGGACAATGCTGCGCAGCTGCTCAGACACAACCGATGGGGTGAGGTAGTTCACGCTCACTACTCTAACTACTCTAGAGGGGTGGCGATACTTATTAGAAAAGGGCTTCACTGGAGGACGCATGAGGAAATCAGGGACGTGGGGGGCAGGTTTGTTCTGTTGGTAGGTTCGCTGTGCGGCGCGAGAGTGATTCTGGTGAATGTTTATGGCCCGAATGACGATAATCCAGATTTCTACGAGGAACTGTGGCATAAGGTGCGTAACTGTGGACCTGCTGCGATACTGTGGGGAGGAGACTATAATGTGGTGCTGTCAGATACTGCAGATAGGCAGGGCACCACTCGGGAACATCACCCTAGGGCGTCGGAGGCACTTGGCCATATTATGCAAGAGGCAGGGCTGGTGGACTCCTGGAGGACACTGCACCCGGAAACCCGCGCCGGTACGTGTGTCACAGCTCATCGTGCGGCCTGGTCCAGATTGGATTTCTGGCTGTTGTCCAGAGATCTGCACTCATCGGTGTTAGAGGTGACTCACTTGCCGCGGTCACTTTCTGATCATGCCCCGGTTTGCTTAACGATATCCACCCCGCCGCAGTACATTCAGCCGTTTAGTTGGAGATTCCCGTCCCGTGCTCTGCGCGACCAGGTCTTCCAGCACTCTTTGCGGGAAAAACTGGAGGAATACTTCGCACTAAACGAGGGCTCAGTAGATTCACCTGGCGTGCTCTGGGAGGCCTGTAAAGCGGTGACAAGAGGTCACTGCATGGCGCTAAAAACTGGGGTTTTGCGCTCCATTAGAGCTACTCTCGGCAGGTTGGAATCTGAACTGGCTCAGCTCGAAGCTGCGATGGTGGCAGCCCCGTCTGGTGGTGCGAGTGCAGACTTCAGGACGAAACTGACCGAGTATCAAGAGGAGGCTGAGAGGGAGGTCAGGTTCTTGTCCAGAGATTCTCAGGCCAGGCGTTACGGAGAGGGTGATAGAGCTGGCCGAACACTAGCAAATCTGCTGCGCCCGCCACGCGGGTCGGAGCATATTCTTGAGATACAGGAGTCGGGGGGTGCAGTGATTCGAGATCCTCCGTCTATACTGGCGGTGATGACAGACTACTATAAGGACTTGTACACCTCTAAGGTGTCCCCTGACGACACTATTATTAGTGATTACCTGGACACCATAGCTCTTGCGTGGTTCAGTAATAGTGCCCGACAATATATGGACCTCCCCTTCACGCAGGAGGACATTCGAGCGGTTATAGCCGCTATGCCGCTCAGCAAGGCACCAGGCCCAGACGGGCTTACGGCAGCCTTCTACAAGGAATACGCAGACCTACTGGTCCCTCGCTTGCATAATGTTTTTGAGGAAGCGATGGAGGTTGGCATCCTCCCTGCCTCGATGCGAGAGGCCCTCATCATTACGCTGCTTAAACCTGGCAAGAATCCTGTTTCCCCGGACTCATATCGCCCACTCTCGCTAATTAATCTTGACGCCAAAATCTACGCGAAACTACTCGCTGACCGCCTGAAACTTATGCTGCCTCAGATAGCGTTGTCCGATCAGTCGGGCTTTGTGATGGGGCGGTCCACTTCCCACAATCTTAGAGTGCTGTTTGGGCTCCTGCATTATTTGGATCCCAAGGTACAAGCCGCGGCCGCATTGCTTGACGCCACTAAGGCGTTCGACTCACTAGAGTGGAAATTCCTACGGGCGTTATTCACTCGCATGGGTTTCAGCCCCTCCTTTGCCAGGCGTATTGGAATAATCTATAATCACCCGACGGCTAGGGTACGGGTTAATGGTCAGACGTCTTCCCCGATCCCCATAACAAGAGGCACTCGGCAGGGCTGCCCCTTGTCGCCATTGCTGTTCGCTATTGCGACGGAGCCGCTGGCGGCTCGTTTGCGCCAACACCACACTCATCGCAGTATCGGCTTCACGTCGCGTGGCCTGCTGGTCTCTATGTACGCCGACGACATAACCATATATATGATGAATCCATCGGAAAACTTCGACCCACTGATGCGTGAGGTGACAAGGTACAGCGGCCTCACGGGTATCGATATCAACTGGTCAAAGTCGGCGATGTTCCCGCTGACGGACGGTACGAGTCAATGCCACACGGAATTCCCGATTGACTGGGTCACTGATGAGATTAAATACCTGGGCATACGGTTTAGCCGATCGATACAGGACATATGGCTGGCCAATTTTGGGGTGGCCGTGGAATGGCTGGAGTGCAAAGTGAAGCGCTGGAAAGCGCTGCCACTATCTCTGATTGGCCGCATAGCAATTGCTAAAATGGTGGTCGTTCCTAAGTTTCTTTACTTATTCGTAAACATCCCCGTGCCACTCACTAAGTCGTTCTTTCGCCGGCTCCGCTCCGCCTTGATTGAACTGGTCTGGGCGGGTAAGCAGCCCAGAGTGGCCTGGAACCTCCTCACACTTCCCTTCCGTCAGGGGGGACTCGCAGCCCCGGACATGGAGCTATATGCGTACAGTGCTCAGGCCCAATATCTGCACTACTGGCAGCACCCGATCCCTTACCAGCCGCACGTGGCCATCGAGATGGATGTTGCGGCCCCCTGCCCCCTTCGTGCAGCGGCATATCAGAGATACAGACGCTCCAGGGACGACATTGACACTGTTGAGATGGTACGCTGGGCCTGGTCAAGCATTGCCAAACGTGCAGGCGTAGATGACTTATATGCGCCGAGTATGCCCCTCGCGGATAATCCACTATTGGGGCCATTGACGGACGCGGCAGTGGCGCGGCGGGCGCAGGCCTGCGGACTGAAGGTGGCGGGAGACTTGTACCCGGACGATACCTTCCTCACAGTGCGGGACATGGCGGCAGCACCGGAACCGACGGCCTCGGAGCTTCTTCTCTACTATCAACTGCGGTCCGCCTGCAAGGGCAGGTACCCTATGTTTCCAGAGGCTCCGCCGACGATTGCGGCCTTGGAGGACGTACTCTCGAACTCCTCCGCGCGCAAACTGATCACACGGATCTATAGAGCTACTCAAAGCACGGCTCCGGTTGCGTACACTGACTCTAGATCCGCGTGGGAACTTGAAGCGGGTATATCTATTACCGAGAAGCAGTGGGAGTACTGTTGCTCCCAACTTGAAAACCTATCCCCTAATTATAGGCTGCGGTTGGTACACTTCAACTATCTGCACCGGACCTACCGGACGCCCATTCAATTGTGTAGGATGGGTCTGCGGTCTAATGCGTGCTGTTGGAGATGCGGTGCGCAGGATGCCGCGTTCTATCACCTTGTCTGGGTGTGTGGCCCCATACGCGACTTCTGGATTGCAGTCTTCAATGCCGTGGGGCAGATCGTGGGGATGGTACTGGGGCCGGACCCACTTGTGGCCCTATTGGGATTCGTTAGAAATGTGCCCAAGACCTCACGTAGGCTTGTGGCCATTTTATTATTACTTGCTAAGCGTCAGGTAGCGCTACACTGGAAGAAGACAATGCCGCCAAACGTGAAGGCCTGGATAAGATCGGCGGTGTACTGTAGGGAGCAGCTGACCTCATACTGGGACCAGCTGCCGCAGCGCTCGCGGCCTGTAGATATCTGGCAGCCACTGGTGGACTGGTTGGCTAGTACGACAGCGTTGGAAGATGACCAAGCGGGCTGATCGTGGCTTAAATGACGTGGAGAGGTTGGAGTTCGACTGTGGGGTGCTGTAAGTGGTGATCCGCCTGGCATAAGTGATCTGGGATATGGGGTGCGTTCTCTGAGGGGGGTTGTCTGCCGCTTGCTCTGTCTGGGCGGGCTGTGGGCGCAGCGTGAAGATGATTATGTCATTTCGATTATTTACTGTTTGCTTCCCTTCGACTCGGGCTCTTTATTAGTTCTGTTTTGTTTGTTCCATTGTAAAATGCTGTCTTGTCGTTTGAAAGTACGATCTCAAATGCTTGGGCGGAGTTCCGCCTCGTATACTAGCTGCCTGCCTCCGGGTTGTTGGCTGAATAGCGGTGTACTCTTCGATGGAACAATAAAGGTTTTTGAAAAACAAAAAAAAAAAAAAAAACAAAAAAAAAAAAAAAAAAAACATACAAGAAATGAATCCCTAACGTAGTGCTTCTAGTCCTGCGTAACTTTCAGCACTTTCTCGATCCAGACCAATAACCTCACTGCAGTGTGGCTTCCATTCACCACCCGCTATTCAATTTTTCCGGGAATTTCCAGACAACATAAAACAATACATAACGGGTTTGGTTAAAACATAAATCAATAATTCAAATTTATAAAATACAAACCTCGCCTAACTAACTAAACTAACCATGCCTCTGCTACCAAGAAAAACTGATGCAGCGGAGTTTACCAGCTCTATACACACACATACACACAACTCCCACTTTGGGCCCATATACATTCATACATTCAATGAGCTAGCAAATATCCCCTGGTCATCGATTTTGATTTACCTTAGAGACCTGTTACACCAGTATCATTACCATTCCCTGTCTCCTTATGTAAATGTACTTTGTCGATAGATCTAGTTGTAGATTAGAATAGGGAGGAAATAATAACACATTTAACTTTTAATTTAAGGTACCACAGACTCTTTAGGAGTTTTAAAGATTTATCTGAATTAATAATTTTGTGAGTCAAATCAGAATACACGTAGATACACCAAAATTCTCCATCAGGAAAAAATAGTACAGTTAGCTTATAATCGATTCAGATTAATTACATTCTTGTGATGACAGTACCTGGGAGAAAGAACAAAGAGCAAATACGGAGCATTACCCCACAGAACTATATTTACCTAGAATGGTGTGAGGACCTGGACATCAGAACATAAAAGATTCAGGACAGATTCAGGACCGGGATGGTGACCTCTTCTAGTGCAACGCCAGCGTTGCACCCCTCTCTGGTGCTACTCTTTCCGGCTTGGGCTCGTCCGGACTCCTTTCTAGATGTAGCTCCTCGGTTCTTCCACGATTCTTCACTAGTGTTGGGTTCTTTAATCAGCTTGCAGCGATTCGGGCAGCATCACAGCATAGCATCAGCATGAGCAGCATCAAGTGTGTCTAACTAACTAAAACTTACCTCTGTTATACCAATTCGAGTGTATGATCCACCCCCAAATGTTTAAATTCTATGTCCACCCCTCGATTTGATTGGGCCAGGCAGTGGGGTGAGGACATCACACCATACTAAGTGCAATAACCTTCTTTAGTTCTATTGTCTAATTCCCCGCCCCTTAATTTTAATTCCCACAAGCTTTATTCCCACAAGCATTTCATATGTGGATCGATAAATCTGAAGTACAATGTTGCGGTTTCTTCTTTTTGCAGGTTCAAGAGTTTAGCTTCCCATGTCCTTGCTGGGCACATGTTCTTGGCAGAAGTTCTATGACATCATTGGTCTCAGGACAAGGATGCAGTGCGCATGTGTAGTTGTCGCAAAGGGATAGGGACGTCGGTCACCCTCCAAGGCCCAAATACAAGCTATTAATAAAGTCAGAGAAAAACATGTTAGAATACGAAATTAAATGAATTCACTGTATACCACTTACTTCTACGCTTACCCCATTTACTCAATATCTCTTTTGCATTAATGGCTTAGTAAGACTTGCACGGGTTAGTTTCAGCACTGCATGTGCGTTAATGCGGGGGTTTCGAGCAGCCATGTTAAAAGCTATTGGGCAGCTGCAAAGATTTCCCACCAAGCGACAGAGACGTCATTACTACATAGATGCAGTAGACGCATGCGCAGAAGAGTTCCCGCGTTTCTCGCGGCCATTTTTAGGACACTCGGGTTACTGGTTAGTAAAGTACATAGAAAAGCTTCCCCTAGACACAGTATGTAAAATGTGGTGCAACGTTAGTACTCACAGACATGTTGGTTATAGTATTACAGGTTATTCGAGAGGATTGCATTAGAGCAAGTTTCTTTTTATACAAAACCTTGCTCCATCACCACGATGAACCCAGGAACACAGGAGTGACTACAAGGCTGGCATCCTGATCAGAGACTCAGGGACGGAAAATGCTCTAACCATCTTGAGCCCTGAACCTTGGCTCTGCATGCTTTAAGTCATAACCCCCTCACCCCCCAAGTGGTGCCTCCCTAGTCCTGCATCCTTGGAAGGTGTGATAAAGCTGCTCTTCCAGCTCAGCTGTGGTCCCCATCGGAACTGACGCAGTGTGGTGCCACTCGACGCAGTCCTCACAGCTCCTTATCGGAACCAATACAGCACGACGCAACTTGCATCACAACTATTCATCGGAACTCATGCAGCGTGATGCAACTCAATGCAGACCTCGAATTGATGCCTTCCCAGCTCCCCATGGGATGAGATGCAATGTAAAGCAACTTGACACATGAACCCGCATAGCACCTCAGAAACACCGTGGCGCAACGCCCGCATGAAGGACATGTGGTACAATTCTCAGCTGGCCTAACCTCGTCCCTGTATTTGGTTCGTACTCTATTGCGGTCCGCCTGAACTTGTAACTTTGTCCCGGTCCGGCACAACCAGATAACGACAGCACTATTTTTATCTAAATCTTTAAAACTGTTTACCTAAAACTTAAAACTGCATATCTTTGGTTTTACCGATTATATTTTTTATGTTTTGGTGTCAAATAATTTATTACAATTTACTCTATTTTCCTAAATTGGTGTGAGATTTTTCTTTTGTTATGTTTTCACGGTATTACTGTTTGTGTGCTGCATAAATACTTTACACTTTGCCTCGAAGTTAAGCCCGCCTGCTGTTTTTGTGTCAGAGGGTTAAGCACAGGTTAATTTGGTGACTTCGTGGTCCAACCTGACATGGATTTTGAATGTTAATTAAGAAGGGCTCACATGCTGCTCAAACAACAACCCAGTTTCTCACCACTGCAATGGTGGACAGATATCTATAATCTACACAGGGATGAGTGGTGGACAGACTTCTCTAAGTAGCATAGGTGGACAGGCTGGTTGTACTCTGTATGCTGGAGTGCAGATGCCTGGAGGGCCTGCCTAAGGAGCAGATGTGGACAGCATTGGCAAGCCTATAAGGCCTGCACTACTAGGTGAATAGGAGTGTAATGAAGCAGGCAGGGGTGTTGACAAATCAAAGACTTTTCAACAAGCTGATTTCTCTGAATTACTCACGAGCCTTAGTTATGGCAAATGCCAAAATTTCATATTACAGCCATATGATTATAGCCTAAGTCACTGTGATTGCATTACAACAGTCACATTATGTGACCCTCGATTTCAATAGTCTCCTGCGTATATCTCAGTCACAATATTTCATTGCAATAGTCGATACCCTGAAACATCCAGAGGTGGCTGGTATAGCCTACATATCCATGCATCACCATATCAGATCTCAGCCCTGTCTGTGGGCATGGATTCATTCCTAGGAGTTTAAGACTGGAAGACCCCATCATTAGGAAAGTGCATAACTTCAGGAATCCAAGGAAGTATACATGCAGGGGGACATCTTCTTCACAAACACAGGACTTCAGGGTGCTTGATTCATGTTTGTTTGTCCCCTTGAACGAGCACAGTCTGTATAGATTTTTTTATGCTGAGAATGAAGTCACAACTTCATTTTTCAGCATATCCCATAGTGTCGGCGCAGCGGTGATTGGGCCTTACAAATCTTCGAATATTTACTGATTTTGAACACCTTTCAGTTTATTTTTAAAACGAATCAGTGTGATATCTCATGCAATGCCTTGCTGTATTCACTTTGAAATGCATATCAAACCCCCTCTCTCTTTACATGAAAAAATATATGCCATGTTTTGGTAAATGTTGGAAAGCGGATTGATCATACTTGCTAAAACTCGGGCAAAAACATAATTTGTAAGAGAATTTTATTTCCACCAAAAGAGCAGAAACTGTGTATAAGTTTACACGTGTAGTTAGATTTGATATCACACGTTGTCCCTGTCTCCCGAGTCCCACATCCTACTCAGTGTTTGATTCATACTTCGATTTATGAGAATATTCAGACACAAAAACAAACAAATAAAAATGCTCGTCCGCTGCTCAAAGAACTTTTTCACATTCTTTCTAAAAAATGTGACCGTATCAACCTATGCTCGACCAAAAAGAGACGAGAGCTCTAGTTAACTTTTATTTTTTACTTGAAGTGACACAGGGAGTCAGGACAGCACCCAGTCTCCTCTTGATTTCTAAAATCTGGCAAAACCATTATTCTTCGTCGACAGTTGTGTGATTCATGGTGAAGGTGCAGTACTTTCCAGAAAATTAATTGGTTCTAGTAATCCGTTCATGTCGAGCCTACCAGCCAGCAGTGGTCTGGTTGAAAATGACCTACTGTCAGCTTACTAACAACTTACTACTTACCATTGGTTGGCTTTATTGTCACTCTCATTTGTTTGCTTCTTATCCAATGGCTTTCCTTGTCCATCTTGTTTTCGTCCCTCCCAGGGAGCATACCCTAATTACTTGTGTCCTTCCACACCTCGCATTTAAGAAACTACTTTTTTCTTTTTGCCTAAGCAATCCATGAGAGTGCACGTTTTCCCTATTTCTACATTGTGTGCATCTTTCCTCCGCTGCCTCCATGGTGCTCTCTCTCACCAATGTGTTTCACTCTCACCGTGATCCGTGTTGCTCTTTCTCTCTCTCTCGATTGTGTGCCTCTCTCTCTGTCCTCTCGTGTTGTTCTCCCTCGTGGGCTGCTTTTCCCCAGTGTTCACTGGCGTTTCATTGCTTCCCGCACCAGCTGTACAGAATGAATACAAGGGATTGGTAGAGACAACAGCGCTCAAAGGCGAGACCTATTGGCTTGCCCAATGCTTGTTGTATGATGGCCTACATGAGGTAAAACAACCACAGAGTACAGTTACTGGGCTCTTAATAATAAAGCAATCTGAGTCTTGGAATGCCAAGGGACTTTTAAACGTCTTCCCAAAGACCTTCATTCCATTCAGCACACAGTGGCAAGTGACTGAACGCAGGGCTCCTGTGAGGGGCCACTGAGTGCCAGTTGAAACTTCTGCAGTACAGAACCATATGAACATATTACGTTTTGCACGCACGATAGGCCAGGACCGTTGAAACACTGACCGTCATATATTCCCCACACTTTTTATCGATCTGTGGGAGGGTTTTCAGTTGATCAGTTACAAACTGTCTCTACTGAAACCAGCTGATGACTTTTTTTTTAACATTTATTGATCTGCTATGGAGAAAATCATACGGGTTCCTTTATTCGTTTTAAACTGCTTATTGGTTTCAGTACACCTTCTATTCTACAGTGCTTAGAATAGAAATGTGTAAAGCGCTATATAGAAAAGTCATAAGTGAAATATTTTTTGCTAGTAGCTATACATACTATTTATACCTGGCCACCCGGATTTCCCCTCTCCGAGGTAGACATAATGCACAAAAGAGCATTACACTTCTTATGTTCTTTATGGAAAAAGCCCAACCTAATGAAGGGCATTTGAGACCAGGCTCAATGCACAGAATACAAACATATATAAGGTTTTCGTAACTTATTCTCCTCATGGACGCTTCTCAGCTACTAACCACTCTAAACAATGAGGGAGTTTTCTTATTTGGTGGCCATAGAAACACTACAAATAATAACAAGAAAACATCACACTCATGTTGATTGCCTGCTATCATATTCTCCATCCCCCTGATGTGAACTGGTTTAAATGAAACCCGATGATTGCAGTGGTGGTTGGTGACCGGAAAAAATGTCGGGGGCAACATAAATAGAACACATAAAAATAAAAATAAACAAACATTTAAAAATGAAAAAAGAAATAAACTTACCTTATCGTGCAGCATGTCCAGTCCCCGGCCCCGGACTCTAGAGCGCGGGGGCCCCACAGCTCTCACAGGTCCTAATCCAATCCAGATGCTACTCTCATGCTGCTAAGCAGCATGAGTGAAGGGTCTGGATTGGCTGGAGCAGTCTGCCTCAGTGTTCTGAAAAGCACTGGAGGCCGGTGCCTGCTCTCCAAACCGAGCTGTCTAAGGCAGCTGAGTTAGAGAGGTTGAATTGCGCATGTTGAACAGTCCGTAGCAAGGTAGCCGGCCAAACTGGCATGCGCAATTCATACTGAAAGGGCCACTTGTCATTGCTGCCAATCAGAAGCAATGACATACTGGCCGCACCCTGCCCTCTCCGTTCGACAAAAAGCTGAAAAAATAAAATGGTAATAAAAACCTTTTATTGCCATTTTATTTTTCCATTTTATTTAAGACTTTAGGTTGTGCGCAGCTCCGCTGCATTCTGCAACTGTGAAGATAAGCCCAAAAGAACTCTCCTGACAGTGTCAAACTCTTTCCAGTTTGAAGAGTGCCTTTGGATTTGCAGAGACCAACAACCTTGCAACCGCCATAGCTCTAGAGCGGCTCCCGACCAATAACTGCTTGCATCCATTTTGATTATTTTGAGACCTGGTGATGACATGGAAGTACTGAGATACAGGGGATCCAACCACAAACAAAGTCTTGTCCATATGCAGTCATCTATGGTGATTTGGGTTTCAGGGTTCTGAGAACTCTATCCCACAGCTGACCGTAAATATCGAACCAGAACCCCTAAGTAAAACGTGGACCAGGGACCTCCATCTGAGTGGAGCCATATCTCCTTGAGCTAGCAACCAGGACCTCACATTAGGGCAGTCATGAGCCAAGAGACACATAAATGGCCTCTGCAGTTTGTCCACTTTGTCATTTGGGTCCAGTTCATCATCAAGAACAAGATCAACGTTCACACATTCAGTCAGTGCTGTTCTAAAAGCCATTACAGCTCCACCACCATCATCATCATCAGCTGGTATCTCAAATCTGGTCCCTTTCTCGCCTCTGGTCTCAACGTCCTCATTTCATGTAATAACCATCAACAGCTGGGAAAAAATAATAATAAGACGCCATTGAAACACAGACAAATCTGCTTTTTTACATGCTTAATTATAAAAAGAAAACGTATGAAGCAATCACACATAAAGACAATTTGTACCTTTAAAATATTCTTTTTTGAATCATTTTGTACCCAGCCACAGTAGACAGTTAATGAAATATAATAGCTTGGTTCCTTTCATTTTATCATTGTGCATACAAGCATATATATACATATATTTCTATATATACATAGATACATATATATGTATGTATAGATATCAGTAGCAGCTGGGGTAAGGGAAATGTTGTGGGGCAGCACAGGGGGTAGAGCAAGGGGTAAAAAAAATACATATATATATATTCATTAACACAACGGCTCTTTTTAGAGCCCCCTAATATCTAAAGACTTAAATCTGAATTTTATTTCTTTTTTAATTTTTTTTTCTACCGTACGCGTACGGTAAGCTTACCGTACGCGTACTCCGCGATTTTTTTTAAAAATTAATAAATGTTTTTTTCGTACTTTTGTGTCCTTCTTTGACCCCCTTTCAAATGTTAGGGGGTCTGTAACTCTCTTCCTTGCCCCCTTTTCACGTTATCTCCCTTTTTTTTTCTGTGTGAAACACACGAAATGGCGGCCGACACTTCCTGATTTAGTCCGATTCGAATGTTTACAGTCATGTGACAACCAATCAGATTTAAGCTCGCGCACGGCACCGTACGCGTACGGTAAGATTACCGTAAGCGCACGGAGCGCGCTTACAGATATATATATTGATTTAAATGCTATTTTCTCAGGAACTACTGAACAGATTTACACAAGACCTACAAAAGGCACTTCCTTGACCTGCGCACTACCTCTCTGCCAAATTACAAGTAATTCTGTTCAGCCGTTTGGGCTGTAGCTGTGTCTAAAGGTCCTATGGAAAAATGCATGGGGAAAACGCGTTTTGGGACCCCCCTTTTTTCTCAGCCCCCGCTTGACGAATCCCCCCGAGGCTTTCAGGGTAGGAGCGGAGCGTAGCGCCCCATTAGTTTTGAAACTTTCGCGAGGATTCGTCGACCGGCGCCAAAGTTATTCCAAATAGAATGTTGCGGATTTCCTATGGAAGCACGGTCCTAACTATAACTATCTACTGGCGACCGCCAGTAGATAATATATATATATATATATATGTATATATATATGTATATATATATATATATTCAGTACGTTAGAACTCCCACAACCTCCAGACGGCGAAGAAGGAGAGACGGACCACGTAAATCTTCAGGCAAGGTGTTTTATTCGACCATCTTCTCTCAGCAAAAAATGACGCGTTTCAGGCTCAAGAGCCCTTGTTCACATGCGGAATGAGGTCCCACTGAATGTTTCTAAAGCACTGCAAAGTGTATACCCACTTCCTGGTCACATGATAATAGACCGAGAAAACAGACTTCGTAAGTTTTATGAAAAACATATATATCGTATTGCCTTAAGGTTTTAAAAACCAAGAAGATATATATAAATATCTAAAAAGAAATAAGTTTTTAATTGTATTGCATCCTTAGGAAACATATTGTTTTCTGTTTAGGAGAAACTGAAAACCAATCTCATTGTGTGAATACTCTGTTATAACAGGATAAATCCTTGATAATGAACCAAACAACAAGAAAGGTAAAACATTGCCTTACAGAAATGTTTCCTATATAATCTCAATAGGTATTATTACGAAAGACCTGTTATGGTGCAAAAAGTGCATAGCAGCATTTTCAATAATTGTGCAAAACCGTGCAATTGTGCAAATTCTTAGGAAAAATATATACAGATATTACGCAGCTGTAAGATGAAAAGAAAATGAATAAATATTGATAACAATAAAAATACAATCCTGATGATCATTGCTAAAATCATATAAAATTCATTTCTATAATTTCATCATCTTACTAAAAGTGCTAATGTGCCATGAATGTGTGTTTTCAATATTATGGCATTGGAGGTATGTGGATCAATCCATATTGAATGCACTGGTTACACATAATAAATAACCTACTAAAGTGCTCAGTGAAGAAAAACCCCTGTATAAATATACAGTAAATAAATGAAGCTTCTGCGAATATTATTATTATTATTATTACTGAGTTTTATATCGCGCCTGGTTACCCTTGGGCATCCCCGCGCTCTTCCAGAGAGAAAGACACCATAACACAGAACAGCAGCATTAGGCAGGGAACAGGTGAGTTTTCGGAAACGTAAAGTACTCCTTTCAGAGCGAAGGAATAACGGAAGGGAATTCCACAGAGTTGCAACATTTACGGAAAATCTTCTGCCGCCGGTCCTGGCCTTCCTCACTCTCGCAACTTGCAGCAGATGTTGGTGATCCGAGCGCAAGGTACGAGGGGCCTTGTAGGGTTGAACCATCTCCCGTAGGATGGGTGGCCCTTTACCCTGCAGGATTTTGTTGGCCATGCAGAGTGCTTTAAAATTCACCCTCTCTCTGATAGGAAGCCAGTGAAGCACCTTAAGCGCCGGGCGGGCAGATTGACGCCTGGGAAGATCCGTCAGGAGCCTAGCAGCAGCATTTTGTACTTGCTGCAGTTTCTTTAAGGTTGTTTCTGGGGCCCCCAGAAACAGCGCATTGCTGAAATCCAACCGTGAGATGATGAGTCCCCGGATTAGCAGCCTCCTCGAAGCCATCGGGAGAAGAGGTAAGATCTTCCGGGCAGCCCGGAGCAGACCAAAGCACACGCCTGCTGTTATTTTAGCGTGTGTCCTAAAGGAGAGGTCCTGCTCCAGCCACACCCCCAAGCTCTTAATCTCCTGTTTGGGGGTGGGTGCCACTCCCAGGCAGCTGGGCCAGCTGCTCGGTGAGCGGGAGGGAGGGGAGTTCCCCAGCATCATCAATTCTGTTTTCGAACCGTTAAGTTTGAGTGCTGAGCTGCACATCCACGTAAAGATCTGAGATAAACAGGTGTGCAGCCGGTCGGGTTGGTTTGTCGACTGGGGGAGCCCTACCACCAACTGGGTATCATCAGCGTAGCTGATAATCTTGATACCCAGTGGTAGCACCACACTCTCCAGTGGGGCCATATAAATGTTAAACAATGTAGGGCTCAACGATGAGCCCTGTGGCACACCACACTGGAGGCGGACAGATGTTGATTTCTCCTGGCCTTCCCAAACCTCAAACGTCCGGCCCTCCAAAAATGACGCGAACCATTTCAGGGCCATCCCGGAGACCCCCACCGCCGACAGCCGTTGGAGTAACACCTGGTGGTCTACGGTGTCAAATGCCGCACTAAGGTCCAGGAGGATCACTGCCACCGATCCCCCTGAATCCAAAATGCTCCTGGCATTCTCCACGACTGCGAGCAGGGCAGTGTCCGTCCCTTGACCAGGGCGAAAATCCGTTTGGGAATCACCCAGGAGGGAATTGGATTCCAAAAAACCCGATAGACGCCTGTTCACGAGTTTCTCCGCCACCTTGCTAATGCCGGGGAGCAGAGAGATGGGCCTAAAATTAGCAAGGTCGGCGGGGTCCAGGCTAGGCTTCTTCAAAAGGGCCTCGACAACCGCTCCCTTCCAGCTGGGGGGAACCACTCCTTTGGAGAAAGAAAGATTTATAAGGTCAGTCACAGGGCCGCCGATGATAGAGGCGACCTGCTTCAGGTATTTCATCGGTACAGGGTCTCTCGGTGACCCACTCTTCACAGTCGCCAGAACCCCGAGAGCTTCCTCCACCGTGACTAGGCCAAAGGAATCCAGCTCCACTGCCCGCGGCCCGGGGCAAAGCCATGGGCTGCCACCCGAGTGTGTCTCCTGGGCTAGCTGAGGAAGAGATGCCAAGATGTTTTCAACTTTGGTCTTGAAGAAAGAAGCAAGTTCGAAACATTTCTCACGTGGGTTATCGTGAGTAACCGGGGGTTCAGGAGTTTGCAGGAGTTCTCTGATAACCCTGAAGGATTCCTTCGAAGAGTTGGAAGAGAGACCTATTCTCTCCTCGAAAAACACAGCCTTCGCTGCCTTGATGGCGGATTTATAAGTACCGAGAGCCACCCGATATTCTATCCGGCTGTTTTCACTCCAGTCCTTCCTCCAAGTCCGCTCCATCCTCTTGCAGCCCTTCCTAAGTAATCTCAGCTCTGGTGAATACCAGGGGGCTGATCCCACTCTTCTACCCCTAGTAAGTAATCTTTTCTTAGGTAGAATGGCATCGAGAGAATTGGTCAGCCAGGTGCTAAGGTTCACATCGGCTACCAACGGATCAGACCCAGGAAGGGGCCGGGACGACTCCAGATGTGTTGCCCAGATGTCCACTGGAAGCCTAGACCAGGCTCTTTCAACCGTAAATACCCTGGGGGTTGATGCCATTGCGACATCAAGCTGCCATTGGGCCGGGACCATAAAATGGTCTGTCCAGGGCAGAGCCAGCGCGGGCAATATTTTGAGGCGATCCGAGTTTGAAAATATGGGATCAAGCAGATGTCCCTTCGCATGCGTTGCACCCGAGTTGGCCAGGCTGATCTCAAACGCCTTGATGTCGAACTGCAGATCTGTACCCAGAGAACAACAGGGGTCGTCAAAGTGAATGTTGAAATCACCCAATGCTACAAAATTGGCAGTAGAGGAGGCAAGGAGCGCGACCGTTTCGAGAAAGGAGTTGATAAAATTGCCCATAGTCCCAGGGGGGCGGTAAATCAAAAGGCCAGCCAGGGACGCTGTAGGCGACAGACGTAGGGAGAACTGACAGCTCTCGCAGTCACTCAACCCTCCATCTTGAGCCTTACACACTAACGTATCCCTGTAAAGGATGGCAATTCCTCCGCCCCGGCCCACAGGTCTATCTAGATGGAATATGAGGAAGCCTGGTGGAAGTGCTCTAACCATGTCCGGGCCGGAGCATGAGGAAATCCAGGTCTCCGTGAGGAACAGGACATCCAATTTATGGTCGAGGATGAGGGAGTTGATTTCCGTCGCGTGGTTGGGTAAAGAGCGGCAGTTCAGCAGAGCTAGTGATAACACAGAGTTATCCAAATCCGAATTGCAAGCCCCACAAGGGAGGAACGGGTATCCATCCTCATGAGCAAAGCTACAAGTAGATACAATAGGGGACCGCCAAGAAAGAAGGTCATCCCTCCTATACCTGATACATGTAGGAGGTGGCTCCTGTGAGACAGGCAAGGGGACCAGCCATGAGCCCGTCTGGGCCCGGACGGGCCCAGACGGGCTGAACTCTGGCGTAACTCCGGCGTCAGTCCGGCGTCCCCGCTGCGCGGGGCCGCTGCGCGTCAACATGGCTACCTAAGTACTCTCCTAGCGAGGTAGAGAGAGGACTTCAGCACGTGCTAGGACCCACTCACCTAAGATGGCCGCCACGGGACAGGGGCAGAGGACCCACAAAGAGCGGTGATTTCACTATTATAGTGCAAGTATGGTGACAGAGATGGGGGTATGCGAGGCCAGGCTGATTAAAAACAAGGAATAAGTGTTCAAAAAGCAAGCTCAATAAAAAGCAAAAAACGGGTAATTTTAAAATCAAGGAACTGCCAAGAGCAGCGCTCCAGGTATAGCGCTCACACTGGAATATGGTAGAATAATTCAGTAATATTTCAAAATATTGTGTCATCCAGTCAGACATCTAGCAAATATAATGAAGAGGAGAAAAACTGAGATCAAAGGGCAGAAAACAGAATGAAACTTGCTAGAGAAAGTTATGCATGTCTTCAGTGTTATTCAATCCGTTTGGCCATTTACTGTCAAACTCAAGAATCTTTCTAGTTTCTAACTGCCTTAATTGAAGTTCTCTATTGCCACCTCGTCGAGGTTTGGGAATAGATGCTATTACGAAATATTTAAGGCAGGTAACATCATTATTGTGAGTTTGTTTAAAATAGCGTGCCACTGGGTAAGCAGGATCATTGTGTAAGATGGCACGAAGATGCTGTAAAATCCTGACATGCACCTGCAGCTTCGTGCTACCAATGTAATTAAAGCCGCAGGTGCACGTCAGGACATACACAGCAAAATCAGTCCTGCATGTGAAACTCCCTGTAATGGCCA
The DNA here is from genome assembly GCF_964204655.1 of Triturus cristatus. Lineage (NCBI taxonomy): Eukaryota > Metazoa > Chordata > Amphibia > Caudata > Salamandridae > Triturus > Triturus cristatus. Next base: position 244,566,814 of record NC_140583.1, read on the forward strand.
CTTCCTTTGTGCTAAAAGGGGTGAGGTAGTGAGTTTTGTTTATGCCAAATTTGCAGGCCCTGCAAGAAGGACATTTACGAAAAGAAAACCATGGGCAGGTTTTAGCCACATCTCGTTCTGTCTGGTTTCAGGGCTGCTTTTATCCAAACATGTTCCCATACATTTAGCTCTCCTAAAAGTAACCATGGGAGTAGCCGGTACTCTAGTTCGGAGCACAGCATCAGTGAGTATAATAGGCCAATTCTTTTTGACAATGGACCTGATTTTTCTTTCTTCACTGCTAAAAGTAGGAATCAATCTGGGTCCTTCTTCCATTACTGGTTGATTACAGACAGCTGGCTCAGCCAGTGGAACGGGACATTGGATGGCCTTAAACAAACTCATTCTAGGTCGTGCATTGGCCTTGGCCATGGCTTCATCAAGAATAGTGTCAGAATAACCCCTCGCCTTCAATCTAGTCATGGTTTCCCTCACACATATGTCGAAATCTGATTCCAGGCTGCAAATTCTTTTAAGTCTTAGAATCTCACCGTAAGGAATACTAGCGATATATATTCACTGAAAAAACCATAGGTTTCAGGGGTGTTATAGTTAGCTGGACATTTCCCTCATACAAAACCCTAGAAATTCCCCCGTTATAGTTAGTTCAGTTAACTATAACTTGCGCGCCCCCGCAATGCACTGCTGATGACGTCACATATTACATCACTCATTACATGGTCAGTGACATCACTGATGACATCACTCATGACATCTCAAATGACTTCACTGATGACATCACTGATGACGTCATCCAGTGAGTCTTTGTTTCTGTAGAGTTTTAATATGCTTAATATATATAGGGAAAGACCGATGGAAGAATGAGTGGGTGTATACGTGTGCGAATGAATGATTTTCTAGGTGTGTGACTGACTCTATAAGTGAGTCATTAAATGTATCTTACTGCAGACTAGTGACTAAACTGTGTGAATGTCTGTATCTGTCTGTCTGTTGGTGTATAAGTGGCTGCATGGTTTGTGAATAGCTATATGAGTGTCTATATGGGTTATTGATTGGTTGTCGAGTATCTGTATGGGTGCCTGAGTGTTTGTGTGGGTAGGGTGTGTGTGACTCTGTGCATAGATGTGTGAGTGGGTGATTCTGTGGGTGCATGGTTTTAAGAGTGCATCTGTGATGGGTGTGTTAGTGATTGAATGTATATCTCAGTGGTACATGCGTGAGTAACTACTTATGTGAAAGGCAGGGTATATGTGTGTACGAGTATATAACTGGGTATATGTGAGAGTGTGTGATTGTGAGAGTGGCTGTATGGATGAGTGTGTGCTTGTATCAGTAATTGTATAAGAGCGTAAGAATGTGGTAGTATTTTTATGAGTACGTGAACTTGTGTGTGTATAACTGTATAGGTGAATACATTGGAGTGTGATTAATTATTTGCATGATTGACTAGGTGTGTGAGTATGTCTATGGATGACCGGCGGTGTCTGAGTGTCTATATAGGTGTATAAATGCATATGATAGTCCTGTACTGAGTGACTGTAAGTATGAGTGACTCTACAGGTGAGTGAGTGGAGGTGTGTGTAGACCTAAGAGTCAATGAGTGTGTATGAAGTTATTGGTATTGGAGTATCTATGGTTTTGAGAATGGCTGTCTGAAATTTTGAGTCGGTGTATCAAAGGTTATATTAGGGTGTGAGAAGATGCACTAATTTATTACATGGATGATGTCATCAGTGATGTCATGAGTGATGTCATTTGAGATGTCATCAGTGATGTCATGGACCATGTCATGAGTGATGTAATATGTGACGTCATGAGCAGTGCATTGCGGCGGCGCGCGAGTTATAGTTAGCTGAACTAACTATAACGGGGGAATTTCTGGGGTTTTGTAAGAGGGAAATGTCCAGCTAACTATAACACCCCTGAAACCTATGGTTTTTTCAGTGAATTTCTAAAGTTTTTTAAATGCCAATTCCTAACTATAACGTGCATGAAACCTATCTATAATTTATCTCTAAAGCTGTGATGTTTAATGATTTTCATTGAATTTCTAAATTTTTCAATTTCAGTGTGTCAATTCCTTTAATTATGTTTTTTTAAAATACTTTTTTATCACCTTTTTTGTAACTTATTTTTTCAATTAATTCTTTTAAAAATTAAAAAATATTTGTTTTTATTGGGTTTTCAAAAAAAAAATTGTTAATGTTTTAAAATATAGTTTTATATTTTTCTAAATATTTTTAAAACTATATTTTCAAAACGTTATTTTTTATTTTTTTCTTTCCATTATTTTGGGATTCGCGCACCCAACGTGCTAGGAACCACGCACCCTGCGCACATTTCGCCGTTTGAAAAAAAATGTTTTAAAATATAGTTTTATATTTTGTATTATATTTTTTAAACTATATTTTCAAAACGTAATTGTTTATTTATTTTTTCAATTTTTTTGGGATCCGCGCACCCAACGCGCTAGGAACCGCGCACCCTGCGCGCATTTCGCCGTTTAAAAAAAAAAGGGGGCCCCAGGGGGTCCTTCTGGGACCCCCTAAGCAACACTAGAGGGTCAGAGTATTTCTACCCTGCCCCCTTTATATGTTTTAAACACTTATTCCCCTTACTTCTTCAGCCTCGCTTCTACAGAGGCGCAAAATGGCTGCCAACAGTTCCTGTTTTCGAATGTAGACAGACACTTGACTGCCAATTAGCATTCAGCGCGTGATCAGGAGGGTGCGCGCTCGGTTCGGGGAGGGTGCGCTTATGGTGCGCTTAGGGTGCGCGGATCCTTCGAGGCCATAGATATATCTATCTTTTTTACTGTAATTTTCTCTGGAACTACTGAACAGATTTACACCATTTATTTAAAAGGCATGAGTCTGAACTGAGGACTACCTCTTTGCCAAATTTGGTGTAATTCCGTTCAGCAGTTCGGGCTGTAGCTGCGTCAACAGGTCCTATGGGAAATTGCATGGGGAAAAAGCATTTTGGGACCCCCCTTTTTTCTCACCACCCGCTTGACGAATCACCACAAAACTTTCAGGATAGGAGCGGACTGGAGCTGGCCAAAAGTTTGGAACATTTCACGAAGATTCGTCAACCAGCGCCAGACTTATTGGGAATAGAATGTTGCGGATTTCCTATGTAAAATAGGTCCTAACTATAACTACCTACTGGCGACCGCGTGATCAAGGTTCTCTGAACCGAAACGCGTTGTGGAATAAATGGTGGTACAATCACTCTCCCGGAGTTCTGCGATTTTCTGAGAGCGCACTTATCAAAGTGTGACGGTGTGGATATATATATATATATATATATATAAAATAATTTTATATATCCAGTTACCACTCCAAATCAATTTTGCAGTTGTGTTTGCCGAGATGGCGTTTAATATTTCAATCAGTGCAAACGGTCATAACGCGTTTCAGCCAAATCTGGGGAACTGGTTTCGAGTCTTGGCAATGACGCTGAACCTCCTGTGACTCTGGGCAAATTACTTAATCTCCCCGTGCCTAAAAAAATGAATGTGTCCTCATTTAACGCAACTGGTGCTCGTGTAAAGCGCTCTGACACCCTATACCTGTCAAGTTCGACCTATATAAAACTCCGTAAAAAAAGAGAAGAAAAAAATATATACATATGCATGCCGGTCTTCTGCTTGACGGACTTCTCATCTGGGAACAGGCTGAAGCTGTGGCTTTTCTCACCATAAGAGCAGTTTCGGGATTGGGCAGAGGCCTCTTTCTGGTAATAGATGATTCTGAAAGAAGTATCAATGGCGAATTAGGTTATATACGTTGGGAGCAGAGTGAGAAAGTTTAGAGAATTCAGAAGACTGTAACAAGACAGGCCATGTCACCTACTTCTGTTAATGGCCTATGGGAGGAACACTTAGCCTTCGTTTGATGGGTTTATCAGCCTGCCTTCTAAAGCAGCGAATAACAGGCAACACTGCTATACTGAACAATATTTTCATTGTGCAAAACAGGTATGCAAAAAGAACAATTGATGGACAGAATGCTGAACAATGTCAAACATTCAATCCCAGTACAGAGATCTGGGCCTAAATCTATATTTGTTTTTGCTTACCACGCCATTCCAGTTTGGACCAAGCTATATGCAAATCAGTTTTGACCCTGATAGGAACAGTCCAGCTGTACTGCCAGATCAAGCCCTCCCTGGACCAGAAAAAAGCATTCTAGGACAGGTTTATTGGGAATCACCCCTCATCAGCCAGGATAGCTTGAATATGGACTGTTCTCATGGGGGGCAGGGTCAAGACTGATTTGCATATGGCTGGGTCCAAACTGGGGTGGCATGATGAGCAAACAAACTATGGATTTAACCCAGATCTGTGACTGGGTGTGAATGTTTGATTTTTTTCAGCATTCCGTCCATCATCTGTTCCTTTTGCTTTTGTCGCCCTAAGTGGAAAGGTAATGCTCAGATGTGGGTCCCATGCTCACTGTGCCACTGGATTCAAGCTAGCCTGGCAGATGACGAGTGATACCCCAAAACATGTCCTAGAATGCTTGTTTTCTGGTCTAGGGAGGACCTGGCCTGGCAGTTTGGGCTGAACTGTACCCATGGGGAGCAGGGTCAACACTGATTTGCATATGTGTGGGTCCAAACTAGGGTGGCATGGTGAGCAAACAAATGATGGATTTAATCCAGATCTGAGACTGGGGTGAATGTTTGACAATGTTCAGCATTCCGTCCATCATCTTGTTGTGTGTAGTGTTTTTTGTTGTAAAACAGGAATGCACCATCTCTGAAACCTGAATTGGGGTTTTTCTTTGGGTGCTAAGTTTAGTTTAGAAAGCCAAAGAAATTACGGTGGTATTGACTTAAAATCACACATTCAGCATGCTGGAAAATTCGTACACATGCTGTGGCTTTGCCCGGCGCTGAGGGGATACTGGGGTGGGATAACGCATGTCTTAACCACAATTACTGAACGCCCCGCCTGGGATACTGCAGAGGCTTGTTTATTGGGCCTTTTACCGATCCCCTTGAAAGCAAAGCTGTTGCGCCGTTTCGCCAACCTGGTATTAATGCTGGCGAAGCGCCTGATAACACAGCGGTGGAAGTCCCGCACGCCGCCGAGTGTGGAGGCTTGGAGAGACGAGGTCTTGAGATGGGCGGTGGCGGAGCGCGAGGCGCTGTACCGAGAGGAGAGTCGAGGGCTGCGCAAACGACCGATCTCCCTGGAATGGGCGCATCTGACCGTATTATTCAAGGGCGAGATGGAGAAGGAGGAGGGAGGGGGGAGGCTGGGGTGGCTGCCCCTCCGGAATTCCCCCGCATGAGCAGTGGTACCGGTGGACAGAGGTGGGTCGTTATGGCCGAGAGTGTGGGGCTGACTCCTGGTCAGGGGATGTGTGATGTTTAGTGTGAATGTGTCTGTTATCCGATGGGGGTGTGTGCCGTGGGGCGGGCCCCCCGCACACACCCCCCCCCACAAGTTGAGGGAGGGTCTTGCCTGTCCATTTAGTCCCCCCCTTTCGTGCTGCGTGGACCGGCCTTTCTCCTTCCCCTACCGGGAGCTGGGGGGGTTTTGACCTCTGCCCTGGCCCGCCCCTTCTTTCCCCCCCCCCCAAGGATATGCTCTGAGTCCCCCCCAGACTAAGATTGTTTTCTTCGTGGCATAGTTGGGTAAGGAGGGTGGGTTCCGGGTGGGATGTGGGATGGGGGTCAGTTGAGCGGGCACTGCTCCCTTTGGGAACGATAGGTTGGAGGCTAGGAATGTACTGCATAACACTGTGTGGAACTGATGGCCTCCTTATTTGTATTGTGATATTCTGGATAGGCTTCGATGACAACACCACATGGGGCACAGCGGTAGTATAATGCCTGCATTGTATCCTGAGCTCTCTGTATAACTAAAATGCTCAATGTAATGTGTACTACGATGCACCCCCACTTGAAAATCCCAATAAAGTTGTTTTAAAAAAAAAACAGCATGCTGGAAAATGTTCTGCTAGTCATACTTCTTGTAAATGTTGCAGCTACTATTCAGTTTGTTTTTATTATTGTTACTACTCAAATAGTGTGCAGTGGGGTAGGATTTTGATTTTAAAATAAATCGTTAAAATATATCCATTGTTTGCTAGTGGTCTTGAGTGTGCCTTTCTATCCTAGAAAAGGGTTTGAGTTCCACTTCTCACCCCTGTGAAATTTCACAAGATGGATTGTTACTTGAATCCCATCTCACTCAAGTACGGCTCAGTGGGTTGCAGGGTAGTTGCAATCCAACTGGCTTTCTGTCTTGTGGTGCCCCTTTGACAAAATCCTTAGTGCTAGGGGATCTGGAAACTCTAGTTATGGGGCGTGTTCTTGAGGATCGAGAAAATATATCATTACAACTAGAGGTGGGCGAGCCAACAAAGTAATGGAGAGATCCAAGCCAGCTGAACCACAAAAGATTACTCATGCCGATATCTCAACATTTAATCTTGCTGCTACTTGCTTATTTGCACAATCTATTAATCGCGCACTTTCTATTCTGTGAATTGTCTGTATTGTATTTTATCCTGCAACTGATCTTTTAACATTGTTTAGCTGCTCGAATGTAGTATTCGTTTTAAAACTTATGTTTTTACCTGCATTGCTTTGATTCTGTCCTCACGAAGGTCACTCTGTGTTTGGGGAAACAGGAAGTGGGGAATATATTTTACTGGGACCCGCCATTTTTACAAAGCGCGGTCTAGTCGTCACTACGACGGAGGGGATAAAACTGCACGCTGCGCTAGCGCGCAGCGGACGCGCGCAGCGGGCGCGCCGCTGGGGCGCCGAAGGCGCGCCTAAGGCAAGCCCGTCTGCGCCCGTCCGCGCCTCGGACGCGCTGGACCCTGTCGAACATCTCAGTAGAGGTAGGACACCTCCTAATAACCTTAGTCCCCGTGTCAAGTATACTATTGATAATCTTAACAAACTCAATAATGTGGAGAACTGTTGCCCCCACTCTCTTTCAGTCGGCCCCATGGTGGCATGGAGTTGTGACTTGTGCCATTGGTCCCTCCCTTCTCCTCAGTGCATTGTGCCCCATCCTTTATTAGGGAATCATACAACCGTTCAAAATATACCCTTGAGTTCTTATTCTAATAATGATCTTAAACTGATGCTATTAAATACGCGTTCTGTAAGGCAACATGAATTTCAAATTTTGGATCTTCTTTCAGACTCTAAACCTGACGTGCTATTTATTACTGAAACATGGTTACATGAAGGCTCTAACCCTACTATTGCCAATGCCATTCCCACAGATTACCTTATTGCTAGGAGCGACCGTGTAGGGGGACGCGGAGGAGGAGTTGCTATTATTTATAGAAATATATTTACTTGCTCCATACTTCCCAAGTTGGATTTGGTGAAAACGGAAAGTTTGAGTTTTCTTCTTAAAATCTCCCCACAGTATTCCATTGCCGGGGCCTTGATTTATCGGCAGCCTGGGCAGGCCATCAGTTTCTTGGAGAGTCTTAACTTTGGCATTTCTTCCCTGGCCGCCAAATATGATCACTGCTTAATCTTAGGAGATTTTAACATACATATGGATGCACCCCTTAATTTAGATTCAACCAAGCTGTATGACTCTTTAAATATGCTTCATCTTTCTCCGTATGTCACTCAGTCTACTCATGATAAGGGACATATATTAGATCAAGTTTTCTCTAATAAACCTATTGAAATGGACACACCTCTCCCTGTAGCATGGTCGGATCATTTTTTACTTACCTTTAGTATAAAAAAATCACTTGCTTCAATAGCCAAGACCTATGTACCACGCACTAATAATTTCAGGTCATTTAAATCAATGACCTCGGCCGCCATTAGATCCTTTCTAGAAAGATATCCCCTTTCATTTAAGGACAACTTGGCAACCGATGTATCCTTGTTGGAGAATTGGCTTGAATCATGCGTCAACACTTTGGCCCCCCTTCAAACCCGAGTTGCCAACAGAGGCCGACCAACGGCACCCTGGTTTACTGAAGGTCTTAGGAAAAATAGGAGCCATTGTAAACTACTAGAAAGGTTATGGCGACAAGATTATGACATGGGTTCTAAGCAAACCTATAAGATCGCTTTAAAAGCATACTATTGTAATATTCGCATAGCCAAAATGAATTTCCTTAATACGAAAATTGAACAGGCAGCCAATAAAAGTACCAAACTTTTTAGGGTTGTAAAAGACTTTACGTCCCCCAATGTCCTAAAAAACCCTTTTATCCCTACCAAAGCTTGGACAGAGGATATCGCCTTATTTTTTTTCAATAAAATTGCTTCTCTACAAGCTTCTTTTGATGGGATAAGCCCTAATTGTGACTTGGAGTTAGACCGGCTGCTCCAGCAACTTCCCCCTGCTACTAACTGCTTACTTCATATCCCTGCTATCCCCTTAGAGAACTCTTTACATCTTCTTCGTTCTCTAAAGTCCGGCTCCCCAGCTGATCCCTGTCCAGCAAAAATCTTGGCCGCTATTGCGGAGGTTATTAATCCTGCTGTCAATAAAATTCTAAATCTTTCACTCTCCTCGGGGACCTTTCCGGAGCAATGGAAAGCGGGTAAAATTCTTCCCCTGTTAAAGAAACCCTCTGCGGATCCCTTACAGGCCAGTAATTACAGACCCATTTCATTGCTTCCGGCTTTATCTAAAATCCTGGAGAAATTTGTTAATCATACTCTCGGAGAATTCATTGAATCCAATAACATTTTACATTCCAGTCAGTCTGGTTTCCGTGCTAACTATAGCACCGAAACCGTTCTTCTTGAAAAGTCAATAAAAGTCACCCTGGACAAAGGCGGGCGAGCAGTGTTGGTCCTGCTCGACTTATCGGCAGCTTTCGATGCCGTACCTCATGACCTTCTTCTTGATCGTCTTTGGAGGTGCGGTATTGGACACACCGCATTACATTGGTTCAGATCTTATTTAACTAACCGACATCAAACTGTTTGGTCCCCCCCTTTTGAGGCCGATATTAAAGCTATGAATGTGGGAGTCCCTCAGGGCTCAACCTTGAGCCCTACACTGTTTAATGTGTATGTTGCTCCTCTGGCACTGTTGGCTGAATCCTTCGGTGCCAGAATCGTCTCTTATGCAGACGATACTCAACTGCTTTTCACGTGTGCCAAGGGCGAAGTCTTGGACGGGCTGTCCATCAAGCGTTGCCTTGCGGCAGTTTTCAGCTGGTTTAACACTAACCACCTGAGATGTAACTCGGATAAATCAGAAATGATTTTCTTTGGTGGGACACCTGATGAGAACTGGCGTGATTGGTGGCCTCCAAATATGTCTCCACCCGCCGATTTGGCCACCACGGTCAAGAACCTGGGGGTGAAACTTGATAATAAGCTTTCTATGAATGCCCAGGTTCAGTCAGTGGTAGGCACTTGCTTCGGCTTACTCAGGATGATGCGTAACTTTCTTCCACTGCTCTCTCAACCGCATAGAAGGACTGTCGTCCAGGCCTTGGTATTATCTCGCCTTGACTATGTGAATGTTTTGTATCTTGGTCTACCTGAATATCTTCTGAATCGTCTCCAGGTTGCTCAAAATGCTGCTGCTCGAGCGATTTTTCTTGCAGACCGCCGCACACATACGACCCTTCTTCTGAGAATTCTTCATTGGTTACCTGTACGCAAGAGGATTTTCTTTAAAGCTCTGGTACTGGCCTTTAAGGCCTCTCACAATATCGGCGCACCTTATTTAAAGGATCGCTGTCAATATTATGTACCTTTACGTACATTACGGTCCTCTTCTGCCCAACGGCTTTACACCCCCCGGTTTTTTCTTTCACGTCAAGGAGGCCGTACTTTTCAGGTACTGGCGTCCGCTCTATGGAATAATCTTCCTTTTGATCTACGCCAGGAATCTGATCTCTTGTGCTTTTGTCATAAACTAAAAACATCACTGTTTCCATGATTGGTGTCGGTGGTATTTGTCTGTTGAGTATCCTTGTTACGGGTTCTATGATCAGCGCCGGGACACTCTTGGGAGTAGCCGTGCGCTTAATAAATACCCAGTAACATAACATAACATAACAGAGCTGAGCCAAGGGTTTGGCTTGGCTCTAGGAACCCATGAAGGAGCCAAGGCCTGAAAATAGTTCATGTAAAACATGCATAAAACCTCACATAAAATATGATGAAGTCTCTTTAAAATTAAATAAGTGTATTGCTGTAACATGCAAAAGCTTTGACATCAATGCAATCATTACATCATATCACTGCACTTACTAAAGGGATAGTTTTTACACATGAACTTAGAACAGTTCCTGCCCCCGCCTTGGTGACAATGCCATTAGTGAAATAAGAGGTAAGTCATTTGTCATGTGCACCCTGTATGTGGCCCAGATTAATATACATAGAGCAACATTATAGTCTATTAAATTAAACACAATGCGTTTTTGTACAGGTTGTACTCTAAACTCACATATTTGAAGCTGGTTCCATATGCAGTAATGAAGAAAGAGGCTAGCTAGGGGAAATAAAATATTTGCCTAAGACCACACAAATAGGTTAAGTGGGAAAGCCGGAATTAATCCCATGATTTCTGGTTTCACTTCGTACCAATCAGCTAGTATATGGGTATTTATATGTCTCTCCTTTTCTCCTCAAATGTAAATGTTTTGCTTTTAACTCTTTGTGCATAATGATAGAGTGCTGGAGGAAGGCAGAAGCCACATGAAAGCTCGGCTCATTTTGGGCTCAAGGTTAAAAGAGGACCTCAAGCTGAGTGAGAGCCAGGCATCTAGCTCGAATCTGAGTCGAGCGTCTAGTGTCTTAGCCATCTCTAACTACTACTCCCGAATCCGTGCCAAATCTGGCCCCAATTGACTCCATATAAAGAGATGGTCTCAACCTTGATTTTACCAGTTTATCAAAAAGCTGTGTGATTGGAGCTTCAAAAGAATTTGTATAAAATGATGACTAGTCTGTGACGTCGATGCAAGTAAATCAATTGTCAAAGGTAGAGATGCAAAAAATGCCATGGTCATGTAGCAAAGCTACCAGAAAAGCCATCACCTGTGTAAATGCTCTTGGCACAGATTTCAGCTCGAAAGGTATAGCACCTCATTGGAAGAGCTGACCCAATACTGCAAATTGAAGGAATTTCAGATGAAACCTGTGGACTAGAATGTGCAGTATGCTAACAATTTGCCTGGCTGAATCAAAGGAATACTTCCCTAGAGACAGCCCGTCTTGAAATGAATTACAGAGAGAGACCCATGCACTAATTGTTCTCAGATGCAAGACAGACAAAAACCTCCTGAGATGTTCTGTACCAAAAGGAATGAAGTATGCACCTTGACACCATTTTTTGATCAAATCCCTACCACTGCCTTTTTCTTTCGAAGCCCTTGATTACTGAAAACAGTATATTCCTTCACGTTGCACCTTGGGTTGAGAGTTGGGATGAACCCCGAAACTGGAGGCATGGAAGTAAAGTCTTTAGAGCAATGTCTCCAAATTACCTGTAACACCCATTTATCTTTAACATTGTCATTCCATGTTTCTAAGTCTTGGAAAGGGTCTCCCAATGGTGCCTAATGAACCGCTGCACTCAAGAGTCTGGAGAGCTTAGACTTCACTCCTGTAGGATGGTGTCCTCGTGCACACATTTTTCAAGATCTAGGAGGGTGAGGCCACTTCCTTCTGGAGTTTGAAAACTGGTGTTTATCAATGTGCAGATCCTGCAATGGTGAAGAAAGTCCTATAAGCCTTGTAAGAGAGAGAATGCATTCTACCCATAAAAGCCTTTGTCACCATTAGTTCTAGCTGGTCTCCAAACAGCTTTATTCTTGAAAAAGGTATCTTCCAAAAGGTTTAATTTTCCACTTTTCCACCTTTCCAGTCCCTAAGTCACATATGATGTCATAACAGAACAGTAGATAGAAGCACAAAGACCACTACATGCCATAAACAACATGAATCTGACTTCTTGTTCCATCTGGCCAAGGAGTTCTGTATAGTTCTCACAATCCTGCATTACTAGGACCACCATGACAAAATATTTATGCTTAGTGTAAAGAACTTGTGCACAATCTGAGTAACACTTAATTGGCATCTATCATTTACCATGTCAAGGATATCCAAAAAAGATTCACAAAGTCTGTTTAAAATAGGACCTTTACAAATTTCCATAGCGATCTTTTCCAGAACTGAATTCTAATTTTCCAGCTGATACAGCTTTCATTTCTTAGTCACATCTCGCCTAGCAATTCCTCAAAGCTGCTGAGATGGTAATTTTAGTGATAACTAGAATCTGTGCCCAGTATTAAGCGCTTTAATAATGTGGGGCCCGATTCACAGAACTAACTTAAGACAAAATCCTAAACTTACTACCATTTTGGTATTCACAGAAGGCACTTACTCATTTCGGTATTCACAGAAGTTAGGAGTCCTAACTTTAGGACTCCTAAATGCCTTCTGTGAATACCGAAAGTCTTAAAGTTAGGATTTTTTTCAGTTTAGGAGTAGTAAAGGTAGGAGTCCTAACTTTACTACTCCTAAACTGAGAAAAATCCTAAGTTTAAGACTATCGGTATTCACAGAAGGCATTTAGGAGTCCTAAAGTTAGGAGTCCTAACTTTTCTATTCCTAAACTGAGAAAAATCCTAACTTTAAGACTTTCGGTATTCACAGAAGGCATTTAGGAGTCCTAAAGTTAGGACTCCTAACTTCTGTGAATACCGAAATTAGTAAGTTCCTTCTGTGAATACCAAAATGGTAGTAAGTTTAGGATTTTGTCTTAAGTTAGTTCTGTGAATCGTCCCCGTGTGGTCTAAAGAACCTCATTGCAGAGATTTTATTACAAGACCGAAGGCTACCATTCTGCATAATCTTTTATTTGCCAATCCTGAAGCAGCACCTTCAAAGAACTTTCAACACAGAGCAGTCCAGACCTGGAATCTGAATGAACTACTAATGCCACTTGCATAGATCTCTCCTCCCCTTTTAAATACGGCTCCTGTTCAGATAAGTATCTTCTTTGATTGCATACATAGGTACTTTGTGAGGAATATTTTTGGATTTATGTGGATGCTTCTAACTTTCAGAAGCGGTGCGTTGAGTTGATATAATTTGTATTAATGTATTTATTTGGGAAATTATATAACGTATAGTGTGTTGGCTGTTTGGTAAAAAAAAACATTTACACGGTTTGGACATACCTGGTTTCTACAGTATCAATCCGTCTGGGGCAGAGAGAAGTTTATGGCATTTAGGGATTTAGAAAGCAGTGCAAGTTAGAGCACGCATGCTTACCTTTACTTGCGGAGCGTACTGCTGCTCGAGCCTCTGAGGCCATGCCGGCCAGTGCTTAATTTGAGCCAGAGCTTTCCGGTGCTGAGCACCTGCACTTAATTGGTTTCCGGTGCTCAGCACCGGCACCTAATTGTCAACACCACACTTAGGGCAGTTAGCCACAAGGTGGCGCTGCTCATGTAATTTAGAGATGAGCAGTATAACAGTTGTTTAGGAAAACAATATACATTAAAAAAATTACTAATACCTGCTTCCCCAGCCATTCCTTTAGCGTTGAGGACCTGGAATAATCTGAACTGTTGCATTTACATGCGAGAGAGATGGTTAGTAATTGTTTTGGCAGCAATGACGGGCGATGGGTGGTGCAAGCTGCAGTGGCCCACAGGTCAGAGCCCTGGCACTTAATATTTTACAAATTAAGCACTGATGCCGACAGGAGTCGCGTGAAGGCTACTGTCCCTCTGGTTCATACAGCTGAGCAAAATCCGGCAGTGTGACGGTTGTACAGTCTATCCGCGAGCTGTCACGCTATCGGCGAGAAATGGGCCAATTGGTTGGTTCTCTGTGATTCCATGAGATCATGGCAGCCATCTTGAATTAGGTAAAGAGCAATAAGATAAATAGGAAAACGAGGTTGGATTGTAACGAGAGTCAGTGCGGTTCGTGGAAAAGCACTCTCTTGGTCCTCGATCAGCTGAGCGAAGTAGTGCATTTTTTCAGTCAAAGCAGATTAGGAAAGCGAAGTTATTTGAAGGGAAGATAAGAGATTGTTGAGGTTAGATCCAGAAGGGTGTTTTAGGATATACATATATATATCGATATATATAGATTTATATATATCTATATATATAAATATATATATATACATATATAAATTCACTGAAAAAAACATAGGTTTCACACATGTTATAGTTAGCTGGACATTTCACTCGTAAAAAACCATTGAAATTCCCCCGTTATAGTTAGTTCAGCTAAATATAACTCGCGCAACCGCCATCCACTGCTGATGACGTCACATATTACATCACTCATGACATGGTCAGTGACATCACTCATGACATCACTGATGACATCTCAAATTACATCACTGATGACATCACTGATGACATCATCCAGTGAATATGTGTCTTTCTGAAAAATAAATATTTTTTATATATGTATATCTAAAGGTTAATGGAAGAATAAATGGGTAAATAAGTGTCTAAATGGATGGTTTTTGTAAAATTAATTGCATAACTGACTTATTAACAGTATCTTAGTGAATACAGTGATGTAATATGTGACATCATCAGCAGTGGATTGCGGTCGTTATATTTAGCTTAACTAACTATAACGGGGGAATTTCAATGGTTTTTTATGAGTGAAATGTCCAGCTAACTATAACATGTGTGAAACCTATGGTTTTTTCAGTGAATTTGCAAGGTTTTTAAAATGCTAATTCCTAACTATAACGTGTGTGAAACCTATGGTTTTTTAAGTGAATTTGCAAGGTTTTTTAAATGCTAATTTCTAACTATAACGTGTGTGAAACCTATGGTTTTTTTAGTGAATTTGTAAGGTTTTTTAAATGCTAATTTATGTATGTATTATTGTATTTTTTATATATTTATTTTACAATAAACTACCTATGTATATAGTTATAGATTGACTGTATCCTGTAATATGGAATGACTCGTTTAAAATGTTTTTTTTTAAGGAATTTTCACCGTGCGCGCACGGTGCGCACACGGTGCGCGCACCTCGCGATTTAAAAAAAAAAAATATATGTTTTTTTCACGCTTCGGGGTCCTTCAAAGGCTAGGGGGTCAGGAACTCTCTACCCTGCCCCCTTTTCACATTCTCCACCTTTGTTTTTCACTGCCACACACAAAATGGCGTCCGACACTTCCTGATTTTGACCGATTCGAATGTTGACTGACATCCAACCACCAATCAGAATTACGCTCGCGCACAGCACCGTGCGCGCCGGTGCGCGCACGGTGCGCGCATATAGATATTTATGTATTTTTAACTGTAATTTTCTCAGAAACTACTGAACAGATTGACACCATATATGCAAAAGGCACATCCCTGACCTGAGGACTACCTCTTTGCCAAATTTCAAGTAATTCTGTTCAGCCGTTCGGACTGTACCTTCGACTAAAGGTCCTAAGGGAAAATGCATGGGAAAAACGCGTTTTGGGATCCCCCTTTTTTCTCAGCCCCCGCTTGACGAATCACCCCGAAACTTTCAGGGTAGGAGCTGAGCGGAGCGCCCCATTAGTTTTGAAAATTTCGCAAGGATTCGTCAACCGGCGCCAAAGTTATTCAAAATAGAATTTTCAGATTTCCTATGGGAACTCGATCCTAACTATAACTATCTACTGGCGACCGCCAGTAGATAATATATGTTACTTTGACAAAAGCTGGCACCAGCCAAAACGCATATCTATGGACACGGTGACGAAAATATGATAACATTAAAAGATTGATGACTTGCCTGGAGTGCTCAACTCTGCTCTTTTTACGAGAGTTTTTGAAGCATAAATATCTATATCTATATCTATATCTATCTAGATATAGATAGATAGATAGATAGATATATCTATATCTAGATAGATATAGATATATATATATAGATATTTATATAAAGATGATATTAAATTAAAGAAGGAAAGATTGTATCACTTTCAAGATGTTCTCAGAAGACAGTGGTCTTAATCAGCAGGTAGTTAAAGGGAGAGTAAGTCAGGAAAGCTTGAGGAAGCTAATACAAATTGAGGTCATGCAAAGCTCTGATGAAATGTATGATTAATACATTTTTCATCAGCTGACACACGAAGTTCAAATGAGTTCAATAAATGACAATGGTTAAATTTTGAATAAAGTGATGAATACATTTTTGATGTAGGTCAGGATGAAGACTTAAATTATGATTTAAAGATTGATGCTGCATCTTCACCTAATGCAGTAATAAAAGACCCATTAGGAGAAGAGATGTTTAGTCCATATGACTTAAGGCATCCAAGAAGCGCTGATTGGTGGCCTTTGGATAATGTCAACCATGCAAGGTTCTAGAAAGATCTTTTGAAACAATGCGAAGATCGGCTGTTGGACATTTTGGGTCCACTAGCAAAGATTATGGCTGAGGAAGCTCATATCAATGGAGAGCAGGTTGATGTACAGCTTTTGAGAGGATGGAGCAAAAGGGCAATGGTAATTTTGGGAAATGCCAACTTAGGCCTTTTGGCTGAACGCATTAAGTCTGTTTTGATGAAAATTCATCCTAAGCTAGGAGAGATGCAGGCAAGGAACCCAGTAGTGAGGCAAAAGGTTTGCTCTTTGGTGAGGGCAAAGTAAAGAGTTTAGGTAAACATGTGGCCATGTTTACTGCTCTTGAGAAGGCACAGAATCACATGAGAGGTATTTGGAGGTGTTTTTGGAAGGGCCAGCAGATGGGGACCTTATGCTGGTCAGGGATTTCAAATGTCCCAGTATAACTACTTGTACAGAGGATTCCAGGGGTCCTTAGGTTTCTTCCCTCAAAGAGACCGGTTTAGCTGAACAAGAAGTAGTCAGGGAAGAGGACAATCAGCTTCTGGCACCCAAGGTGAGTATGGAGATTACTTTTGGTTCTTCTCTAAAAAGAGTAGGAGGATGTTTGTGAATGTTCATAAAACAATGGAAAAGCATTACAAAAGACACGTGGTTTTTAAAAACAGTACAGGTATTCAAAATAGAGTCTGTAGAGTTTTCAAAACAGGTAAAGGAGCCAAAAGAGTTGAGTTTGTCACAAGAACAAGTCATAGTGACGAACTTGGAAATAGAAGTGATGTTGCAAAAGGGTGCGATATGCTTGGTAGAAGATCACTTGAAAGGCTTAGTCAGCACTTTGTTTTTAGTGCAGAAAAATGACAAAGGGTGGAGACCAGTAATAAACTTGAGAAGTTTAAATTGGTCTTTGGTTTACAGGCATTTCAAGATGGAAGGGATCCATCTTTTAAGGGACATGCTACAGTCAAAGGACTGGTTGGTGAAATTGAATTTAAAGTATTCACTGTGCCTATGAAGGAAGAGAGTCTGAAATTTCTGCAATTCATATAAATAAGCCAGTTATATCAACTTTTGTGTCTCCCCTTTGGTCTGTCTTTATCGCATGGTGCTTCACAAAGGTGATGCGGATAGTGGTAGCTTATTTGAGAGAAAAACAATTCCTTTTGTTTGTTTATTTAGATGACATTTTATTGATGTCTCAGGATGTGGTAGGATTGGTTTCACATTTCAAAGAAACTGTTCATCTTTTGGAGAAGTTAGGTTTTTTGATAAACAAGGAAAAATCGAGATTGATACCATATCAGAGTTTGTGTCAAGTACCCCACAACGCTCACCTGTAGCTTGCGGAGTGTTCTCACAGAGACGACATGAGCTATCGCCCCCGTACCCACCTCACCCCAGCCGGAACTGTACACCAACAGGGATGGAGAGGAACCGGGGAAGGTAGCCAAAAGCAAAATAGGGAGGTGAAGAAGGATGGACAACTGAGAACCGGGAACCTCCCTGGAAGGTACCAGTCTTCGATTCTGCCTGGTGAAGGAAGCAAGGGAAACTAATTAGAATAGGAGCGTGCAACCCCCTTCTCTCAGTTACCTCCTATGCGCCTGGGGCTTGGACTCTTACCTGGCGAAAGACAGCATGAAGAAGAATGGCTGAACTCATAACGATAAGCGCTCCTGCGCTGTAGAAGAATATTCAAGCGCTACGGCGTAGGCTTTGAAAATAGGTTCGTGGTAAAATGCGCTCCTGCGCGCAAAGGAAAATGCCCCCACAATGTCTCGTGGTCAAATGCGCTCCTGCGCTGAAAGGAAAATGCCCCCACAATGTCTCGTGGTCAACTGCGCTCCTGCGCTGAAAGGAAAATGCCCCCACAATGTCTCGTGGTCAAATGCGCTCCTGCGCTGAAAGGAAAATGCCCCCACAATGTCTCGTGGTCAAATGCGCTCCTGCGCTGAAAGGAAAATGCCCCCACAATGTCTCGTGGTCAAATGCGCTCCTGCGCGGAAAGGAAAAGTCTCGTCGCATGCACCCACCTTCCTCGAGATCCGGGACAACACCTCAAGCAGGAACGATGTCAGCATTAATCCGAAGCGCTGAGCCGGCGGACTCCGCTGCTGTTTAAGCGGTGTCCCCGGAAGCGCTCAGATCACGTAGCAGCGGTTCCGGTCTGGGAACTAGACCGCCACCCGCTCGCTACGTACCAGGAAGAGAAGTGCAATCCCACATGCGCAGAGAGGTAACTGATCGTGCATAGCCGGGAACCATGACAGTACCCCCACCCAAGACAGAACCATCCCCCCCCAAACAGCAGGATCAGAGAGGGATAGCAGGGCGTGGACTAAGAGGGTGGCCAACATGAAAGGCACGCACCAGCAAGGAGGCATGACGGACATGAGACAGGGGCTCCCAGGACCGCTCCTCCGGACCATACCCTTTCCAGTCGACCAGATAGTACAGCTTCCCCCGGGTGCGACGGGAACCCAGAATGGCTCGAACCTCATATTCCAGGTGATCATCCCTAAGAATCGGGGAAGGAGGAGAGGAGAGAGAACACCCGGGATGAACCGCCCGCAACAGGGACACATGAAAGACTGGGTGGATCTTCATGTGGGGAGGTAACGTGAGTTTCATGGCCACTGGGTTCACTACCTTTTCAATGACATAAGGCCCTAAAAAACAGGGCAGGAGTTTTTTAGGACCATGCACATTGAGGTTACGGATGGAGAGCCATACTTTGTCCCCTTGTTTGTATGCAGGTTCTTTGGTCCTACGGGTGTCGGCCTGTAGCTTATAGGTTTCTTTGGACTTGGTTAACTCGAATCGGGCTTGCTGCCAGAGGTCACAGAGCTGGGCATGATGTTTTCAAACAGTGGGCAGGGGACTGAGCTGCGGTTCTTCCCATGCGGTGGTACAGGATGTTGTCCTAGAAGACAAAAGAAGGGGGACATGCCTATGGCAGCATGCCGGCTGTTATTATAGGCGTACTCCACCATCCACAGTGCTTCTGCCCAATCTCGATCCACCGCTAAGAGCAAGCAGCGTAGGTACTGTTCCATGGTGTGGTTAGTCCTTTCCGCCTGTCCATCGGTTTGGGGGTGGTAAGCGGATGACAACCAGATGTCCATGTCCATGATCCTGCATACTTCGCCCCAAAAACGGGACACGAACTGCGATCCTCGGTCCGTGATGACCACCGATGGTATACCATGGAGCCGTACTACGTTGTGCAGGAACACCAACGCCAACTCGGCGGCCGAAGGGAGTTTCTTCAGAGGTACGAAATGGGCCATATTGGAGAGATGATCGACGATGGTGAGAACAGTGGTATATCCCGAAGCTGTGGCCGGTAATTCTACCACAAAATCCATGGAGATGGTGTGCCACGGATGCGGAGGAACTGGAATGGGGTTCAGTAGCCCGGTTGAGGGTGTTGATGCGTTCTTTCCTTGTGCACACACCGCACAACGAGCTATGTAGGCCCTTGTGTCGTTCTCCAAGGTTGGCCACCAAAAGTGCAGTTGCAACAACTCCATGGTTTTGTGGCATCCGGGGTGATTGGATAGAACATGATCATGGCACATATATAGGGCCTGTTGTTGATGACTTTCCAACGGTAGGTAATACTTGTCGTCCTTACACCAGAATCCATGTCGTACTGCCACCGTCCCGTTCCCATTCGCTAGGGTGATGACATCGGTCTGGTTGATGTCCTTTTGTACTTGTTTTAGGAAGTCGGAAGATAGAATTGCTCCCTGGAAATGGTGTTCAGGGATAACGGCCACGGGCTCAAGGGTGGACGGTTCTTCGTTCGTTTCTTCCAGACGAGATAAAGCGTCGGCCTTCGCATTCTCCTTTCCGGGCCGATAGGTGATTGTAAAGTCGTATTCGTTGAAGAACAGAGTCCAACGCAACTGTCTGGAAGGGAGAGCCCGGGCTGAGCGAAGGAATTGTAAGTTCCTATGGTCCGTATAGATGAGCACCGGGTGTTTGGCATCCTTAAGATAGTGCCGCCATTCGCCGAATGCGGTTTTGATGGCCAGGAGTTCCCTGTCTGACACGGTGTAATTGCGCTCGGCCGGTTGTAGCTTCCGGGAATAGAACGCCACTGGATGCAGGAGACCCGTCTCTGTGTCTCTTTGTGATAACACCCCCCCAATGCTTCTTGTGAGGCGTCGGCTTCCACGATGAACGGCTGTTCAGAGTCAGGGTGTCGTAGGACGGGTGCCGAGGTAAACCGCCTGTTTAGTTCCTGAAAGGTGCATTCCGCGTCAGAGTCCCAAACGAAAAGGACCCCTTTGCGTAGCAACCTGGTGATGGGAGTAATGATCCTGGAAAAACCTGTGATGAAGCGGCGGTAATAGTTGGAGAACCCCAAAAACCTCTGAACTTCCTTCGTGGTGGTTGGAGAAGGCCAGCGTAGGATGGCTTCCACTTTTCTGTTATCCATTTGGATCCCTGCAGGCGTAATAACGTGTCCTAGGAATTCAACCGCCGTGGTGTGAAACACGCTTTTCTCCAGCTTCACATAGAGACTATGTCGCTCCAATTGCTGTAGGATGGCGCGAACGTGCTGCACATGTTCTGTGATGGAGTCCGAATAGATGAGGATGTCGTCTATATAGACGATACAGAAGACGTCAATGTAGTCCCTAAGCACCTCATCGATGAAATATTGGAATGCTGCGGGTGCGTTGCAAAGCCCGAAGGGCATGACTTGGTATTCGAAGAGGCCGAACTTGGTCCGAAAAGCCGTCTTCCATTCGTCACCCCTTCGGACTCGGACGAGATGATATCCCCCCGCAGATCCAACTTGGTGAAGACAGAGGCCTTTTTCACCTGGTCCAGTAGATTGGATATTAACGGCAATGGATACCTGTTTTTTATCGTAATGGCGTTTATCGCCCTGTAGTCTATGCAGGTCCTCAGATCTCCTTCCTTCTTGGCCACGAAAAACAGGGGAGAGGACACCGGAGACCGGGAGTGGCGTATAAACCCATTGCGCAGGTACTCGTCCAAATAGGAGCGCAGAGGCTCGGATTCTTTTTCCGTGAGGGAGTAGATCCGACTACATGGGAGTGTGGAACCTGGCAGGAGGTCTATCCTGCAATCGAAGGAGCGGTGCGGGGGTAGCGTGTTTGCCCCTTTCTTGTCAAAAACCGCGGTCAGATCCTCATATGCTTCCGGGACATCGTCTCGAAGAACCGCACCCATCCCTATCAACGGGAGAGAGCATCCTTGGATGGTGGTATCATTAACGAAGGCGGGGTGGTGAAAACAGGACTTGGTGCAATACTCCGAATCCAAATCGATGGTTCTGGACGTCCAATTTATCCGGGGGTTGTGTTTAACAAGCCATGGAAGGCCCAGAATGACCTTGAACTGTGGTGCGTCGATAACATCGAACTCTACATGTTCCGAATGGTTGTTCCTGAATGTCATCGTTAAATCTTCGGTTTGATACCTGATGAGACCGGAGGTGAGATCCGTGCCGTCCACTGCCTTTACGATTTCTGGTTTAGTTTTGGGTATGTTCAGGATACCTAATGCCTTTGCGTACTGGGTGTCTATGAAATTGCCGGTGGCCCCTGAGTCGAGAAGCGCCGTCACCTGCCATACTTGGCCCGACTGGGCTTGTAACACCACGTCAACGCCTATATGGCGATTGTCACCGAAACAGGCAGGGATCGCTGTCTTATGGAAGGATGAACCCAGTAGCTGGACCCCTCTGTCTACTGGGTTTCTTCGTTTCCCGACCGTTCTCCTTTAGATACAGGCAGCACGAAGGGCCTTCTCCCTTTTGTTCGCGCGGGCTTGACCAGGCATTCTCTCACAAAATGGCCGTTTTTACCGCAGTACAAACATTGGTTTTGTTTCCTTCGTTTCTCTCTCTCTTCGCTGGTGAGCGGCCCCCCGGATGCCGTTTATTTGCATGGGTTCTGGTGTGTCAGTAGTTGGAGCTGGTTCCTCCTTCACCTTTTCCTTCAAGGACAGGAATCGGTTGTCGCTCCCTTTGTTCTTTTCGGTTTTGTACCCTGAAATTCAGTTTCACTACAAGATCGATGAATTGTCCAATGTCTTCTGGGGGATCGGGTATTTGCGAGATCAGGTCTTTCAGCTCGTCTCTTAAACCTCGGTAAAAGACGGATACCTTCTTGGAATCAGGCCAATGTGCCTCAATGACCAGCCTGCTGAACGTGGTGATGTAATGCAACAGACCGTTAGTACCTTGTTGTAGGTTAAGCAGTTCGTTGTCGGCGGCTTGCACGAATGTGTGGTGGGCGAACATCCGTCGCATAGTCTCTTTGAAAACAGGAAGGCTGTATAACATGGGATCGTCATTTTCCACCAAGGATATGGACCACTGGGCGGCATCTCCACCCATATATGACAGAATAAAGGCGATCTTGGATGCATCATCCGGGAAAGCGGATGACCTGGCCATGAAGTGCAGTTGGCACTGATGTAGGAACACACTGTATTTTGCACTATCGCCATAAAAGCGTTCCGGTGGAGCTAATTGTACAGGATGGGGCGTCACAACCTGAATGGCATGGTCCGAAGCAGAAGCGGAAGAAGAGCCCCCATAGGTAAACAAAGGAGGTCGTAAGATCCCTTCCTGCCTAACCCTGGGGGTAGGAGTGGGACCCCAAGGACTCGTTACCACAGCTGCCACTTGGCCTTGTAAGGCCGTGATATCATGACGTAGGCTGAGATTGTCTGCCTGCATGATAGAAAGCATGGCTGCTATATCCTGCAAGGAAATCTCTGTGTCGCTCATGTCGCCTGGGCGAGAGTAATATCGTGGGCTTCGGATTCTGTCAAGTACCCCACAACGCTCACCTGTAGCTTGCGGAGTGTTCTCACAGAGACGACATGAGCTATCGCCCCCGTACCCACCTCACCCCAACCGGAACTGTACACCAACAGGGATGGAGAGGAACCGGGGAAGGTAGCCAAAAGCAAAATAGGGAGGTGAAGAAGGATGGACAACTGAGAACCGGGAACCTCCCTGGAAGGTACCAGTCTTCGATTCTGCCTGGTGAAGGAAGCAAGGGAAACTAATTAGAATAGGAGCGCGCAACCCCCTTCTCTCAGTTACCTCCTATGCGCCTGGGGCTTGGACTCTTACCTGGCGAAAGACAGCATGAAGAAGAATGGCTGAACTCATAACGATAAGCGCTCCTGCGCTGTAGAAGAATATTCAAGCGCTACGGCGTAGGCTTTGAAAATAGGTTTGTGGTCAAATGCGCTCCTGCGCAGAAAGGAAAATGCCCCCACAATGTCTCGTGGTCAAATGCGCTCCTGCGCTGAAAGGAAAATGCCCCCACAATGTCTCGTGGTCAACTGCGCTCCTGCGCTGAAAGGAAAATGCCCCCACAATGTCTCGTGGTCAAATGCGCTCCTGCGCTGAAAGGAAAATGCCCCCACAATGTCTCGTGGTCAAATGCGCTCCTGCGCTGAAAGGAAAATGCCCCCACAATGTCTCGTGGTCAAATGCGCTCCTGCGCTGAAAGGTAAATGCCCCCACAATGTCTCGTGGTCAAATGCGCTCCTGCGCGGAAAGGAAAAGTCTCGTCGTATGCACCCACCTTCAGCGAGATCCGGGACAACACCTCAAGCAGGAACGATGTCAGCATTAATCCGAAGCGCTGAGCCGGCGGACTCCGCTGCTGTTTTAGCGGTGTCCCCGGAAGCGCTCGGATCACGTAGCAGCGGTTCCGGTCTGAGAACTAGACCGCCACCCTCTCGCTACGTACCAGGAAGAGAAGTGCAATCCCGCATGCGCAGAGAGGTAACTGATCGCGCATAGCCGGGAACCATGACAGTTTGGAGTTTTTAGGGTTCAAGATAGACACGATTGAGGAAGTTTTACGGTTACCAGAAAAGAAAGTGAATATGATAAAGAAAGAGGTTTTATGAGTATTACGTAAAGATTCATTGGCATTGAGGATTTTAGGGTTGTTTTCATCGTAGATCCAAGCTGTTTTTCCAGGGCCTTTGCATTACCGGGCTGTGCAGAGTGTGAAGGCAGATGCCTTGAGAAAAGGATTATGGTATGAAGAAAAGGTGATTTGGGATCAAAAACCGAACGAGGAATTGAGTTGGTAGAAGCACAATCTGGAAGCATGGAATGGAAGAGCTATTTTTGGTTGTATACCAGATTTTGTTCTGGAGACAGATGCCAGTCGATTAGGATGAGGAGCAAGATTATGGTTTCAGGAGACAGGTGGTGCTTGGTCAAGTCTAGAGAAGAATCTTCACATAAATTGCTTGGAGCTAACGGCAGGGTAGTAAGCAATGAGGAGTTTCAGGAAGAAATTACAGGGCCAGACAGTTTTGATGAAGATGGACAACATTTTTGCTGTGTCTTATATAAACTGGTTAGGAGGTTGCAGGTCCAAGGGTCTATCGGATATTGCGAAAGAGGTATGGATGGATGTCTGTCTGGAGCACAAGATATCATTAAGAGCGGAGTATCTTCCAGGAGAAATGAATATGGTGGCAGAATAGAATTCGAGAAATATGAAAGATTACAGCGATTGGAAGCTGAGGCAAGAGTATTTCAGGAGGATAGAGCAAATTTTGGGCCTGTTGGAAGTAGATTTGTTTGTAAGGAGATTAATTTACCAGCTTCTGAGGTACTTCAGTTGATTACCAGATCCAGGGGCTGCGGAAATAGATGGTTTTCAGCAAAAATGGTCAGAGATGAAGGGATATGCATTCCTTCCTTTTGTTATGATCCAGAGAGTACTTCTGAAAGTGAGGAAGGAGATGTGGAAATGTGCCTTTTTAGGGGCCCACCGATGCAGGGTTCACCCTTAACTTTGTCCACAGGTCCTTAAACCAACAAAGAAGAGATTGGCACTGAAGCTGGAATTCAAATAACAAGTTTATTAATCACTTATGAGTGGGACTACATCAATACAACACCCTCAGGTGCTGTAGGAGGTAGTAAATGGAATACAGAAACCATGGACCTTTTATACACAGTTTGTTGCAGAGTAAGCAAGTCAGCAAGTGGGAGGAGAAACAGAACTTACATCAGTAGGATATGATAGACCGTTACATTCTCAAACAGGTGCATTATAGCAGCTACAGGCCTTTCTGAGCTCATACATTGCTCTGGCTCAGTACAGAAGGAGTTAACTAAGGTTGATGACTCAAGCAGAATAGAAAAGCAGGCATCAGTGAAGATGGCAGAATCACAAGGCTAACAAAATGGATGCTGCAAACAAGATGGCTTCAGCTCATGCTAACAGCAATTATTTTCGATTTCCACAGACGGCCCTTTTAGCATTAGCTGAAGACATCTCTTTGATTTGGAAGGAGCATGGAAGTTATCATGGACATCAATCATCATTAACTCACTAATTTCTTGGTCTGTGACTAGTCGGGCTTTTACATTCTTAACATTTTGTTTAGATGGTATACATGAGGTACAGGTAGAAGCACAAAGGGAACAGAGATCCGGGCCACATTGGATACATAGGCAATAGATAAAAAGGATCGCAAAAAATATACATAGGGCTGACAATATCTTCCAGCCCCATACAGTAAACATAATCCATAGCCATCCATTCAAAGTCCATGTCCCTGAATCCTGATGGATTTCAGTGGCTATCTTGTGCAACTTAGAAATTGCTTCAAAAACTGAAGGGGTGTGGTCAGGGATATACACACAGCAGCTGCTTCCAATAATGTGGCATGCTCCACCACAGTCTGCCAGGATCACATCCAAAACCATCGTGTTTTGGAGCACCACACTTCTTGCAATTTGTAGTTCTTCCGTGATATTTCCAAGTGCCATGGCTGTCTGATTGGTTACAGCCTCTACAACACGTGTTAAGCGCCTTATTTTTCTGCTATTTAAGGCCGCACCAACAAAGAAGAATAGTCCCAAATTAAAGTCAATATACTGCTGCAATGCAGTATCAGTTTGATCCACCTCATCGTGATTTATTGTCCTTTTAAATCGACTCTTTGAAATGTCATTATACAGTTTATAGTCTTTGTGGTAGGATGCAGGTGCCAAAAACCCAGGTGGCAGCAAAAAGGACACAAAACATCTTCCTGGCCACCCAATAGGTAGATGGTAATAACCTTTATTTCCGCAAATGAAATAGGTGTTATGTGTGGACAAAAAACTACTGTTGTTTATTCCAGTAATATTCAAGGTTATAGTACAGTCTCTTTTTCCCACAGGAAAACTGCCAATACTGCTCACACAAAGGTCTGCTCGAGCTCTAGTAACAGCTATAACAGGAGGCCCATTACCCTTGACAGTTCGAGTGTTAGGGAAAACATAGTGTGTAGAGGAATTTCCTCAGCGATACTCCTCCATTTCCCATACAGTTCCTTCAGCTTGTGGATCTCCTTTTTCATCAGGGTAACAGACTCTATTTAACTGAGCGTTAAGTCTTCCTACATCAAAGTTGGTAATATTACCAATATGAGAAGCCCACAACAATGCAAACCAGCTTCTGCAGGAGCCATTATTTGAAAACGGCAGAGGACTAAAAGGCGTTGCTCCCTTTTTCTGATGAGCTGGCATCATTCCACACACCCAACAATTGGTAATGTTCGTAGCATTATGGGTGTGATGCAACATTTGATTTCGATTTGTAAGTCTTTATTTCGATCAGTGATCATAAAAGACACATTACATTTACAGTAAAATAGTGTATACAGGGGAACAACCTTTACAACGCAACTTTTACAACGCACTACCTTTACAACGCATTTTTTACAACGCATAATCCATTACAACGCATGACATTACAACGCATGACACTACAACGCATTTTTAAAAACTACCTTTACAACGCATTCCATTACAACGCATACTACCATTACAACGCATACCATTACAACGCATAATATTACACTACACTATCCAACACTTACCCTACTGTTGCACCCCCTGGAGTTAGAATAGTAATTTTTACCCCTATACTATCCAACACTTACCCTACTGTTGCACCCCCTGGAGTTAGAATAGTAATTTTTACCCCTATACTATCCAACACTTACCCTACTGTTGCACCCCCTGGAGTTAGAATAGTAATTTTTACCCCTATACTATCCAACACTTACCCTACTGTTGCACCCCCTGGAGTTAGAATAGTAATTTTTACCCCTATACTATCCAACACTTACCCTACTGTTTCACCCCCTGGAGTTAGAATAGTAATTTTTACCCCTATACTATCCAACACTTACCCTACTGTTGCACCCCCTGGAGTTAGAATAGTAATTTTTACCCCTATACTATCCAACACTTACTCTACTGTTGCACCCCTGGAGTTAGAATAGTAATTTTTACCCCTATACTATCCAACACTTACCCTACTGTTGCACCCCCTGGAGTTAGAAAAGTAACTTTTACCCCTATACTATCTAATACTTACCTTAAATGCAATTTAATATTATGCGTTGTAATGGTGTGCGTTGTAAAGGTAGTATGCGTTGTAATGGAAATGCGTTGTAAAGGTAGTTTTTAAAAATGCGTTGTAGTGTCATGCGTTGTAATGTCATGCGTTGTAATGGATTATGCGTTGTAAAAAATGCGTTGTAAGTGCATGCATTGTAAAAGTGTGCGTTGTAACGTCATACATCCGTGTATACATTGTTCGTTAACATCTAATTACACTCTAACAGTGTTAAAATATTAACATCATGGTCAGAGAAGGACCGCTATCGTATATTTGTCTTAAAAAAGGATATAAAACCACTAATGTACTGTACAGACCATAAAAAGTAGTCAAATGTTTATATCATACAAATGCTAAAATCATATAAAACATAAAATATTTACATGAGTACACGTGAGTCAATCTTTCAATTATGTACATAACAACAAGAACTCATCTTGGAATATGTTCTTTTAAAAATAATCACTGTCAGCAGTAACTTTACTTATTTATTTTTTTGTTTTAGCTAATAAAAGCAGATCATATTCTCCATGTCCATCCTAGGAATTTTGCTAACGCAATCACAATAGGTTCCTGAGCGTTGGTTTTCAGTATTCGTAAAGCGGTTGCACTTGACCTAGTACCCATATTTAAGCAAATTGGTTTTAGCCATTTTCTCCGTGGTGATTTGTAGGCGGGGCATACAAACAGTATATGCGGAACTGTTTCATCCAGCTCATCGCAATGTGGACATTTGCTGTCAGACATATTGTGCCAATTTTTGGTAAAGAATTTAACAGGGAGGGTGCCAACCCTGAATTGGTAATAAAGTTTCCTATCACTGGTCTTGGTTATGTAGTCCCAACATTTTTCGTAAGTGGGTTCAAACTTGTGGTCAAGGAAGTTGTTTACTAATGTTGAGTTCTTGGATGATCGATGCAACATTTGAATGAAAGTGTTATTGAGATGGGGCATCCGGTCTTTCTTCTCATGATAAGGAAGAGTATAATAGTGATGCTCAATGGGGACAGGGGTAGTAGCAGTCAGTAGATTTCGAGCAGGAGCTACTCCCTCTACAACCCATGTTATTGTAGCAATCCGAACAATAATTGAAGTAAGTCCTATAATAACATACTCTTTCGATCACAGACTCTTGCAGCAGTTGATTTCTTCTCCGCAGGGATGTTCATCTTGCCATTGAACAACAGAACACATGATGTCCTAAGGTCCTGGGCAGACGTTGGTTTCTTCGCTGAGGTTGAGACGAGTAGCCACTAAAAGAGTACCCACCTTGTGGTAAATAATTTAATTACCGGAACTTAATTTGATGCGGAAAATCTATAACAATAGCTCAGTAAAATAAGAGGCAGAATCCGTGGTATTAGAGGTTCGGAACGGGCTTTATTCCAGAATCAATTTAAATTGAGGAGCTCCATATTCCATCACCACGAAGGCTCAGGAAGTGAAGAACACCACTTTATTGACAAGTAATCATTTTTATACAATAGGCATTACAGTGAAACAGATGGAGGAGGCGTAACAATTGATAGTAAAGATAAAACATACATGCGTAGCAAAAGTGGGTGTAACTGGGTGTAACTAAAGAACGTCATCAGATATGATGTCATAATAGGGTGGTTCCATGAAAGAATTTCGCAATGTCAGCAGAAATACTTGGCAGAGATGCGCGCGCAGCAGCATGACGTGTGATTGACGTGCAACTAGGGGGTGAAGGGGACTTGACATTTAGCTCTACATGTGGCGACAGAAGTCTGGAGGGTCAAGTCAACCTAATCCCGAATCATATCTAACATCCTATGTTTAAAGAACTGTGTTATCCAAAAAGAAAGGTCTCTTAGGATAGAATCTTATTCTATACTGACTATACTGACTGTTAGTGCGTGTACGAGCGTCTAAGTGTCTACACTAGAAGCGAGGACAGAAATCTTCCATAGTAACAGGGCTATGAATTACTTGCATAAAGACAGAGAAGCCGGGCCTTTTGCTCGGTAGCTGGAAGAATGTTTACTTAAACTACTAGACAGGAATGCATTGGATAGGGAGCGGAGCAGATAATCACAAGGTGAAATACAGTTTTTGGCAGGCAACAGGCTGGAGTCAGGCACCGTTAGCCGCGCAGAGAGTAGGACAAAGTTCATGGATACAGATGCGAGCTCAGACTGAAGCTTTCAGAGGCAGAAGGCAGAAAAGGCTTGATGGCAGAATCAGGGCCTACTTGCCTGGACTGTAAAATGGCATAAGTGAACCATATAAAGGCGGTGGCCTTTCATACTTAGGAATGGAATATCCAGCCCATTCATGGCGGATCTGAAAGAGGACATGTTGGCGGTGGACGCACATGTGTTTGCGTCTTCATAACTGGAACTGGAGGGAACATACATGTACTTGTGATTTATACATGAAACCGTTGGGGTCCAAGATAGGGGACATAACTGACCAGAAAAATCCATATTTCCACATTCCCTCCTTGTCCCCTACTTGCCCGTCAAGAGATATCAATCTTCATTAATCCATCGATCTGTTCATATAGCATCATTTGTTCTTCTTTCTTCTTCCGTGATGAATGAAATCTTGGTGGTGGAATACACGATGTGGCACACAGACCACAGATCGCTGGTCCACATTGTAGACATAGACAGCAACTGAATAGTATGAGAAAGCCAATACCTAGGAAGGATAGGACCTTCCATCCAAAGGTAGATAATACACTCCAAAACCAACCGGACCAAGTCCAGGTGCCTGGATTCTGGTGTATCTGGCTTACAATCTTATGAAGGCGAGTTATGGCTTTATATACAGATGGCGAATTTTCTGGTATGAAAATGCAACAACTTGATCCGATGACCCTACAAGCTCCGCCCCTATCGGCCAGGATGACGTCAAGGACAAGACGATTTTGAAGCACAACAATCCGCATAGCAGACTGCTCTTCTGTTAAATTGCCTAAGGCGGAGATAGTTTCGTTCACTACTGCTTCAAGGGTTCTGGTTAATCTACGTATCAGCTTACTATTGGTAACTGTACCTATATAGGGAAAGAGACCTTTATTGAAATCTGTATATTTTTCCCATGCTGTCTCAGTGTAATCGACTATTGGGAGATCTCTCCTTTCTCTATTATGTACTAAATGAGTATTTCTGTGATAATCAGGAGGAGCTAGGAAAACAGGTGGCAAAAGGAATCCGATGTAGCAGGTACCATCCCAATCTAGTGGCAAACGTATGTATGCCGTCTGACCACATATGAAGTAGGAATGGCGAGAAGCTCTAAATGTAGACTTGCCTTGATCACTAAATTCTATTACAGTGGTGCATCTACTATGGCCCATATGTATGGAACCATTCTTTCTTACACATAATTCACCTTTTACTGGAAATACTGACATGACGGGCAAAATTGGAGTAGCTTTGGATTCGACATTCAAGATCATGAGATTGAGCGTAAAATTACCTAATCCATATACTTCATTTTCTAGATCAGTTCCTGTTCTTTTGGGAAGTCCCTCCTTGTTGGGGTGGCAGACTTTGAGTAAAACTAAGTTCAGATTTCCCCATACCCAGTTATTCTGGTAAACTGCAGAATTCGAATCTAGGGAATTAATTAAACTAAACCATGCTCCACAGGAGCCGTTGTGTGTGAACGGGTATGGAAAGAGAGGTAGAATTCCTTTATAGTTCTGATAGGGAGGGAGTCGGCCACATATCCAACAATTTGTAGCATTGCTAACCTGATGGGAATGATGTAACATACTAATAAAAGTGTTATTGCGCAGCGCAAATCTATAAGACAATTCATGCGGAGGTAATTCACTAAAAGAATGTTCAGCAGTAATATTGTAAACATGTCTAGAAATAGGATAATATGTGTGCAACAATATACTTGCAGTAATTATTAAAAGACTTAGGAAAAACAAAATTAATAACGTCACTGTGCAATGACTACGCAGTGATTTACAGTACGCATGTCGTTTCAACTTTATCCTTCTGTTTCTTTCTCTATACAGGTCTAAGGGATACATGTCAGAGACAAATTCGACCGATTCACCTTGGAGAGGACTTAAACAATCAAATTGCCTGACTTGTTAGACCTAAGTTTTAGTTTGTATTGTTCATGGTTATTCAGTTCAACCAAAGGAAGTTTAGAGTCACTCGGGGAAGACACACAAGGTGTGTCGTTTACGTCTGACGGTAGTCCATGAAATTTCTTGATATGACTTGAATGTATCCAGCCTTTTCGACCTTCGATCTTCACGGCTGTCCTCGTGGTTAACAGTACGATTTGAGGCGATCTCCACCTAGGATCCAGCTGAGACTTCCGGTTAAAATTCCTCACTAACACCAGATCCCCTGGAACTACGTCATGGGGTTTCACCTCGGTGTTGTCGGGAAAGGCTGCAGCTACCTGTGAACGACAAGATTGTAGTGCAGACATCAAGGAAGCCAAGTAATCTGTCAGCATATTACAGTCAATATCAGTTATTTTTCGTGGTATAGGCGTCCCCCACATATTTGGTGGTCTACCGAAGATCACTTCATAAGGGGATAGCCCTGTTCGAGAGTGTGCTACCATTCTCATGTAAAAAAGTGCAACGGGTAAGGCTACTACCCAATCGACACCTTTCTCTCTGCATATTTTGGACAATCTAATTTTCAGGGTCTGGTTATGTCTTTCCACGAGACCTGCTGCCTCGGGGTGTCGGACACAGTGAAATTTCCACTGATAGCCTAACAAAAGTGAAACGTGTTTCATTAATTCGGATGCGAACGGCTGGCCGTTATCTGAGTAGACAACACGTGGTAAACCGTACCGTGGGAAGAATTCTCGAACTAACTGTTTGGCAGTAGTCGGGGCAGTGTAATCTGAAACCGGGTATGCCTCTGTCCAACGGGAAAGAGCACAGACAACTACGAGAACATATTTGAATCCTCGACATCGTTCCATTTGGATATAATCCATCTGGAGGACTTCAAAAGGGTGATCAGGAGGCTGAAATCCACCCTGTTCTACGGGAATGCTTTTACCTGGGTTAAACTGACAACAGATCATACAGGTACGGACTTTTTGTTTAGCTGCTGCTCGTAAATGTTTGTTGAACCAAATGTGTTGAATGCTGTCTAGCATAGCTTTTTCTCCTAGGTGCGCTGGACTATGTACAGTGTTAATAACGACTTGGACCATTGAATCAGGAAGGAACCACACAGATTTTTCCTTCGTCATCCATCCTTGATCAGTTTGGATCCCTCCTAATTCAGTCCATTTCTTTATTTCTTCTGGTGTAGCATGTGTCTGTATGTCAATTACGTCAAGAGCGGGATCCTTAACCATCATGCAATGTGTTGGTGTCGGAACTATTGTCTTTGTCATGTCAGATGTGTGAGTTTGAGCAGTCTGTTTAGCTGTTTTGTCAGCTAGATCATTGCCTTGGGAAATGATATCAGTAACTTTCGTATGAGCTTTACATTTCATAATTGATATTGCAGCGGGTAGATGTATTGCATCTAATAGAGCATGAATGAGGGGTCCGTGCTGAATGTGGGCACCGTGAGAAGTTAAATAACCTCTCTCTCGCCACAGCACGCCGAAGTCATGTACAACTCCGAATGCATAACGTGAATCAGTGTATATGTTGACTTTTTTATTTGTTGCTTGAATACAGGCTTGTGTCAGAGCGATGAGCTCTGCTGCTTGAGCGGACAAGGTATTTATGCGATTCGTTTCAATAACTTCAGTATCTGTTGTGACTGCATACGCGGCCACTAACTCTCCTGTACTTGTTCTCATACATGAACCATCTACATACAACGTCAGGTCTGGATCTGACAATGGGACGTCTGTCAAGTCTTGTCTAGGTTTCGTCGTGATAGTGATAACTTCAATACAATCATGTGCAAGTGGGTCTGTTCCGTTTACTGGTAACAGTGTGGCAGGATTCAATGTACTACAACGTCTGATTTCTATATGTGGCTGAAACAATGTTAATTCGTAACCAGTGAGTCGTGCTATAGTCAAGTGTTGTGTCTGTGTGCGGTTCAAGAGAACCTCTACTGCATGTGGTACTTGTACTGTCAATTGGTGTCCTAACACTATGGCATCGCTTTGTCTAATTGCTAAAGCTGTTGCTGCCACTGATTTCAGGCACGCAGGCAGAGCCTGAGCTACGGGATCTAATGTACTAGAAAAATAAGCACACGGTTTGTGTGATCCTGCTTGTTCCTGTGTGAGTACTGACAAAGCAGTACCTTCGCGTTCTGTAACAAAGAGTGTAAAATGTTTATAGTAACATGGTGTTGCTAAAACGGGTGCTTGACATAAAGCTTTCTTTAGGCTTTCAAAAGCTTGTGTATGTTCCTGTGTCCAAGGGAGGACAGTCGATGTGGCTGCCTCCTGTGTTGTCAACTGAATGAGTGGTTTTGCTAGAAATGCATACTGAGGGATCCACTGCCTACAATATGAAGTGAGACCTATAAAAGCCCGCACCTCCTTTTGTGTCTTGGGTATTGGCATGTTAGCAATTAACTGGATGCGATCTGGTGTAAGCTGCCTTCCCTCCTTGGACAGCGAGTGACCAAGGTAAACAACTCGCTGGACACAGAATTGCAGCTTAGAAGGGGACACCTTGTGCCCCTTTTCGGCCAAAAAATGTAAAACCGTTAGTGAGGCTTTTTCACATTCAGGTTCGCTTCTAGCGGTGATCAGCAGATCATCGACATATTGAAGCAGGGCAGTGTTGACTGGCATGTGTATACTGTCAAGTTCTCGTTTCAGTGCTTGGCTATAGATGCTGGGGCTTTCTGTGAATCCTTGAGGTGCGCGTGTGAATTTAAAGCTTCGTCCATTTAAACTAAATCCGAACAAGTATTGGCTTTCCGGATCTATTGGGACGCTGAAAAAAGCATTCTTGAGGTCAATTACAGTAAAGAATGTTGCTTCGGAATCAATAGCTGTCAGTAATGAAGAAATGTCTGGAACTACGGGGTATTGTGGTACAATACATTTATTTAATTCGCGCAGATCAATAACCAATCGATATACTGGCGGAGCCTTTGGATCAGTTCGTTTAAGAATCGGAATTATCGGTCAATTACATACATTGGAGTCGGTCTCCACAACCACTCCTTGGCCAATAAGCTCGTCAATTATTTGCAGTAAAGCCACTACAGCATCTGGGGGTAACTTGTATTGTCGCATTCGTGGTAGTACCACTCCTGCCTTTAGTGTGACTCGATATGGTGTAATGTTCATGCAACCAACATCTGTAGGGCCTTGTGCCCATAAATGTGTGGGTAAAGTCTGCAGTCGGGAATCCATGTCTCGGGACACATAGTGCCCTTTGAAATCACGTAAAAACAATCTTACTCCTTCCGGAGAACAACATATTATAGCTCCTAGAGCTTTCAAAGTTTTTATACCTAACAAGTTTTCTGGGCATGATTTAGTAAGCAATAAATCTGTAGTTCGTGTCAAAGGACCAATCGTAAGGGGAAGAGGCTGTGATACTTCGTTAACGATAGGTTTTCCTGAAAACCCAAGGGAAATATTCTGTGAGCCTGAGAGGGGTGCCCCTGGAACTTCACTACGTTTTATTGTTGTTCGGCTTGCCCCTGTATCAAGTAAAAATTTTCTATCTTGGCCTAATAGTTCACTGTGTACATAAGGTCCTTCTTGATCTACAGGGACCTCAATAAGGGGTAAGCCAACTTCCCTCTCTAGGCTGTTTCATGAATATCGTTGATAATCAGGATAGTCATACTGTGCGGTCTGGTACATCTGTCGTGTCGTTGTTTGTGTGGCAGCAATAGGCTGCTGTGGTGGAGCTGGCATGGACTGTTGCGGAGCTGGCATGGACTGTGCATGCTGCGGGGCTCCTTGTTGGTTCTGATCCTGTCTAAGTGGCCGTGGTCTTTCTTTAGTATTACCTATGGCGATATTATGTTTTAAAACTGGACAATCGTGTACATAATGGCCTGGCTGTTTACAATAGTTGCATGTCCCTTTTACAGGACCTGTTGAAACACTGGGCTGTGTCATACCCTTTTTATGACCGTCAACTGGCACTGTCTGGGAAACTAGCATTTTCATTTTCGTGTCTTTCATGCGTCTATGTTCATGTTCTTGTTCTTCTCTAATTCTATTGTGATGGTACTGTAGCATTTGTAACATTTGTGACGGAGTGTTACCTTGCCAGGTACTCTCGAACTTCAATACTCTATTCTTAACTTGGGGCAAGGCATTTTCAACTAACTTTGTCACAAACAGATGTGGATACGACTCGCTACTTGCTTTTATTCCACTATTTATACCAAAACATTTCTCAAATCGGGAATAGAAATCACTAGTGTCTTCATCTGATTTTTGTTTACAGGCTGAGATTGCACCCCAGTCTTCCTTTTTCGTAGTTAATAAACGTGGCAGTACCTGTACTAGTAAACCTGGTAGTGCTTTGATCTTGTCCCCGAGCCCTGAACCTGGACCTCGAGCTTTTTCTTCGTTTTCTAATGCTGTCCAATCTATCTTCTGGTCTCCCACCTCCCAATCCTTTTCCTTGAGTTTTTCGTAAATGCCCGCAGGCATTAATACCTTCAATATTGTCATAATGTCGGGGTAGGTATATTCTCCCATGAGCAACATGTCTTTAATTTCTCGGTGGAAACCCGCTGGGTCTTTGTCATGACTGGGTACCACTTTCTTCATTTCTAATAGTTCTATTTTGGATATGGGTGTGTATACAAACACACGTTTAAACTCATTGTCATCACCCTTTATCGGGTGCACTTCGCGTAAGGGATTCTGTCTATCCATGTAATACGTCGTTCTTTCCTTGATGGGCAGTGAGACATGTTCAGGACATACAAAAAGGATGTACTGTTTTCTGGATTCTAGTATTTCTCTAATTAACTTAGTACCAGAACCTCTCCATTTATTCGTGAGTAATTCAGTCAATATATCAGGTAAGGGACCAGGATCGGAGTGTTGGCTCTTATATAATATAAGGAGTTGTTGAATCATATAGATACCAGCTAAAAGCTGTTCATCTGGGGCGAGGTTCAAAAACGTATGTGCTAGTGTATCATCACCATATTTTCCAGGACTATCAACCCAGTGAACGGCTGACCTGGCTAATTCTTGTTCGTCCATAGAATCGAGTATATGATAACCCCTTCGTTCTCGGAGTAATTTGTCAGCGGCTTGGAATGAATGTTCGGGGGACCTTATATTTATTATAGGAGTTTGGAATTTTCTGTTATTATCTGGACGTATCGGACATATCGGATCAGTAAAGCATCTAGTATTATTGCAAGATCTTCCTCTACCTACATAGGCCATGGTTTCTAACTGTCCTGTGGGCAGTTCTAATTCTTCCTCGTCTTCGGTTTGTTCAGGTTCGTCTACTGCTAATCTTTCTTCGTGTATTCGTTCTATTTCTTTGCGGATCTTTCGGCTCATAGCTACTATACATGATCGTTTATCGTGTCTCCCCTCTGATATATTCTTACCCCATGTGGTAAGAATTTGCATTTCTTCCGGATTTAACCCTGGTTGGTCTTGATTTCTGATCACACAATTTATGAGGAAACGTAACAGTTCCCCCTGTATTTCCACTTTTTGGTACTCCATGGCTCTGTTAATACTCTCAGAATCTCGCCCTGACTGGACAAAGTGATATATATTTTCTAAGTGTGTAGTCATTCCTGGTAGCTTCCCTAAATATATAGCAGCTCGTCGGATACGTAATGATGCTAGCATCATTTCGTCCCCTTTTCCGGGCACAGGGTCATATCTACAGTCTATTAGAAGTTCCTTGAGCGTGTTGGGAGTTACTAGTTTGGGCGTACGTTGGTGGGCTAATTCTTGAAAGGAAAGTTTATTTGCTCTGGGTGGCGTAGAAAAAATGCTTGATGTACCTCTGGTAGCACCACCTGGGGTGCTGGATGTGAAAGGATTCGTCGAACGTGATATAGCAACTATAGGTGTGGATACAGATGTCGAAGCAGATGTGCTTGCCTGAACTTGTGTCGGAGTTTGCTGTTGTGGAGGTACAGACGGAAGAGGGTCTTGGCGTTGAACCCCCTCGGCAGGCGGTCTATGTGGCGCAGCATTAGCATACTCGGGAGCTGCGTCGTCCAAATAAGAGGAAAGAAAAACATCTTCTGCGGTTCTGGGATGCCCTTTGGGATGTGCTTTTATCGGAAACAATGGGGGTGGCAAGTCTCTTGGTATCTCCGGAGTAGCCTTAGGTAGTCCTTCGGCCAGAAGAGGATACATACCATTCATAAGGGCATTTCGTTGTCTGTCTACTTGTTCTGATTTGACTCGAGTACCTTCTTCAATTAATATATTTTCTCGAACTTTATTTAAATTCTCCTTACTCTTCTCTTCCTGTCTACGTGCTTTTTCTGTACGTCTATACGATTCTTTACGCCATAATTCAATGGCGTCTTTCTGTGATTGTCTAGCTTTCTTTTTCCATAATTCTTCTTCTACTTTCATAATGCAACCTGCATCCCAGGTCCCAGCTGCGGGCCACCTCTGACTTTCTGGTAATTCCTTGGTGTAGTCTACCCATAGATCAAGAAATAATATGGCGTCTAGGCCATGTTTATGATACATAAAGTACCCTGGAGTGTCCCTAGGAGGAATGGGAACAGCTTCTTCGAGTACCCCTTTTCTAGTTTTGATCTGTCTTAATTTCGAAAAGAGCGGCATTTTGAGAACTGATCTGATCTGATACCTAATTTTGAACACGTTTAATACAACAAAACACAATAAAGAACAGTCATTCACACCACTATATGCAGAACGTATTTAAAACATTTAACATTTAACATTTAATGAACAACAATGATGGCCGTTCACTAAGCATAATACTCGATACTAACTAGATAATTCTGACTTCATATACTAGACATACTTGATATACTGCTAAACAGTACAGATACACTGCTGAAACAGTGCAGACCGGATTTGTGTACCCAAACCCGTCTTGACCGGCACAACCTATGTGCACGTCAGAACGCCTCCCCGACAATGGTACTCACCGGGTAGCTCGGAACGGAAGGCCTCGGAACTGAACTGAACTTGAACCGGACTGGACTCGACTCGGAACTTCGGAAACTTCGGAAAACTGGTGGGCCTCTGTATACCTCGGATCTTGCTCTCTCAGCTAGGCTCTGGTCGGGATACTTCGCACTTCTCACCGCCTCGTCTGGGTGTTGATCGCAGCCTCAGTTACCCCCGCTCGGCAGGAGGGAGATACAGGAAATCCTGTGGGTACGCGTTGTTGTCCGTCCAGCTGTGACAGGAGACCGGGCCTGCAACGCACCTCCGGCGCGTGAGATGAGAAAGTGTCCCTGTTCGGGCGCCATTTATGTGGTAAATAATTTCATTACCGGAACTTAATTTGATGCGGAAAATCTATAACAATAGCTCAGTAAAATAAGAGGCAGAATCCGTGGTATTAGAGGTTCGGAACGGGCTTTATTCCAGAATCAATTTAAATTGAGGAGCTCCATATTCCATCACCACGAAGGCTCAGGAAGTGAAGAACACCACTTTATTGACAAGTAATCATTTTTATACAATAGGCATTACAGTGAAACAGATGGAGGAGGCGTAACAATTGATAGTAAAGATAAAACATACATGCGTAGCAAAAGTGGGTGTAACTGGGTGTAACTAAAGAACGTCATCAGATATGATGTCATAATAGGGTGGTTCCATGAAAGAATTTCGCAATGTCAGCAGAAATACTTGGCAGAGATGCGCGCGCAGCAGCATGACGTGTGATTGACGTGCAACTAGGGGGTGAAGGGGACTTGACATTTAGCTCTACATGTGGCGACAGAAGTCTGGAGGGTCAAGTCAACCTAATCCCGAATCATATCTAACATCCTATGTTTAAAGAACTGTGTTATCCAAAAAGAAAGGTCTCTTAGGATAGAATCTTATTCTATACTGACTATACTGACTGTTAGTGCGTGTACGAGCGTCTAAGTGTCTACACTAGAAGCGAGGACAGAAATCTTCCATAGTAACAGGGCTATGAATTACTTGCATAAAGACAGAGAAGCCGGGCCTTTTGCTCGGTAGCTGGAAGAATGTTTACTTAAACTACTAGACAGGAATGCATTGGATAGGGAGCGGAGCAGATAATCACAAGGTGAAATACAGTTTTTGGCAGGCAACAGGCTGGAGTCAGGCACCGTTAGCCGCGCAGAGAGTAGGACAAAGTTCATGGATACAGATGCGAGCTCAGACTGAAGCTTTCAGAGGCAGAAGGCAGAAAAGGCTTGATGGCAGAATCAGGGCCTACTTGCCTGGACTGTAAAATGGCATAAGTGAACCATATAAAGGCGGTGGCCTTTCATACTTAGGAATGGAATATACAGCCCATTCATGGCGGATCTGAAAGAGGACATGTTGGCGGTGGACGCACATGTGTTTGCGTCTTCATAACTGGAACTGGAGGGAACATACATGTACTTGTGATTTATACATGAAACCGTTGGGGTCCAAGATAGGGGACATAACTGACCAGAAAAATCCATATTTCCACAACCTTTGTAACTCAGTCTTTCACTACCCAGGACAGTGGCTCAAACAGTCTTTTTCAGCAACAAAGTGTCTCTCTTCCGGGGTCGCAGCTGATATCGAGATGCACCAGGGATCGTGTGGTCTGGGAAGACTTCCTCAGGTCCTTCAGTTGACATGGCTTGTTCTTTCTCTGTGTCCTGGATGTCATGATGATCTGCCAACACAGCTGGGCTCACTAGGTCCTGCAAGACCTTCCGACAATGGGTTGCGTGGACCCAGTTCTTCTGGTTGGTCACTCGCACCGCAGTCCTGGTAGCCAAAAGCACCTGCTCAGGGCCACGCCAACGAGGCTCCAAGGAGCAGGAACGCTGGAAGGACTTCATTAGGACGAAGTCCCCAGGCTTTAGATTATGGCCCTCACCCTACGACCTGTCTGGAAGAGTCTCCCGAACCTGTTGATAAATAGAAGACAAACTGTCAGTCAACTGAGACAAATAGTCGTTCATCAAT
This sequence comes from Triturus cristatus, assembly GCF_964204655.1. NCBI lineage: Eukaryota > Metazoa > Chordata > Amphibia > Caudata > Salamandridae > Triturus > Triturus cristatus. The sequence goes on from NC_140583.1 coordinate 244,607,577, forward strand.
ACATAGGGTACATCATGTATAGGGTGTGGCTTAGGAATCCCCCAAATATTCATTGGCCTTCCAAAAACCACATCATACGGTGTGAGGCCAGATCGTGTATGTGGTATCGATCTAATGGATAGCAATGCCAAGGGCAGTGCATCAGGCCATTTCAAAGATGTGGAAGCCTGCATCTTAGTCAATTTTAGCTTGAGGGTAGAATTGTAGCGTACTACTAGCCCTGCTGATTGTGGGTGGGAAGCAGCATGGAACTTCTGATTAATTCCTAATCCTTTCATGAGGTAATCAACAACTTGCCCAATGAAATGGGGTTCATTGTCACTCCACAAAACGCGATAAATGCCGAATCTGGGGAAGAACTCCTTTAGGAGCACCTTTGCTGTAGTAAGAGCTGTATTATATTTTGTAGCATATGCCTCTATCCATTTACTGAAGGCGCAAACCACTACCAAGACCTACTTTAGGTTGTTACAATGCTCAAACTGTATGTAATCCATTTGCAGGACCTCAAAAGGTGCAGTAGGTATGGCAAACCCTTCCGCTGGAGATCGTGTTCCCTTTCCAGGATTATAATGGAGACAGATCAGACAAGACTGGACTATCTTTTTAGCTGTGCCGGCAATATCTGGATGATCCCAAACTTGCATAAGTTGCTTTGCCATTGAGGGCGCTCCAACATGTGCCGGCCCATGTGCCATATAAATCATAGGATTGTAAATAGGCTGTGGGTAACTTCCATTTTGTCATTTCTTTATTCCTCCAACAGCCCTCATCATCCAGTGTTCCCTCCTTAGACCATTGGTCTAATTCCTCAACAGAAGCAGATCGTTGCATATCCAGTACCTCTTGCCTGGCATCATGCGAACGCTTAGCCTGTGACTTAACTACATACATGGGTGTAGTACTTCGCTGCATTTCAGTCTGACAAGCTGTGTGATCCGCAAAGGCATTGCTTTTTCCTATTTTATCAGTCACTTTCTTGTGTGCGCTACACTTAACAATTGCCACTTTCTTAGGATATGTCAAGGCAATAAGGAGATCGTGTGCTAATTCCCCATGCACTATTTGCATCCCATGTGAAGTAAGAAACCTCTTTCCTTCCAGAGTTGCCCAAAATCATGAGCCACTCCAAAAGCATATTGGCTATTGGTGTAGATGTTAACAAGTAGATCTGTACTAAGCTCACATGCTCTTGTCAGTGCTATCAACTCGGCTGCTTGAGCTGACTTCTGTGGAATGCGAGCTGTCTCAACTACTGTCTGAAGTGTTGTGAATGCATAGGCAGCGGATATCGTGCCATCAGGCAACTTCAAGCAGGACCCATCAATCCACAGCTCCCCATCAACACTAGAAAGGGGCGTATCTTGTAGGTCAACATGACCCTTTGTTTGTTCTTGTCAAGAATTCCTGTCATGCGAGGGGAGGAAAACGGTAACCAGCGAAAACGGACTACATCTCCCAGGATGCTTAGCGGTTGAGAGGTTATGTAAACAGGAGAACTGTTACATAACTCAAGGAAAACACGCCCTTATGTAAACAGGAGAGCTATTACATAACTCAAGGAAAACACGCCCTTATGTAAACAGGAGAGCTGTTACATAACTCAAGGAAAACACGCCCTATAAAGGGAGGAACCGGGAGGTACAACGCTGTCGGATATTGTGTTTACACCGACGTACCTGCTTCGTGAAGAGCAGTGTTCAGGAGTGGTGCTCCAGTAAGGCAAGAACGGAGGTAGGTCGAGTCGTTACTCCCTGGGCCGTGTCTTGCCCCATCGTCACCTGTGAAGGACCCGGAAGCTCTACTGGTCAACCTTTGAGCTTCGCTTTTTGACTCGGCAGAGTCAAGGCGCAGTGGCGCTTTTGCTGGTTAGAGTCGTAACTCCCAGCCCGACCAGAGATACAGGGACTGCCAGCTGTAACGCACACCAGGAGGTGTTTGCCGCGTTACAGACTCGGAAGTCCACAGGATCGATCGAGCGGCTGCTCTCGGTTCAGTCTTCTTGCTTTTGAGTGGGGTATCGGTGACGCATCACCAGGAGGTGACTCCGCGTCCCGGTGCAGTCTGAGGAAGAGGTTGAGCGGCTGCTCCCTTCAGGCAGAGACCCCGGCTGGGTGTTTCCCTGACTCCTCGATTCTCCCCAACACTCTTCGTGCCCCTCACAGCCTACCGATTGGCATTGTCGGCCATTTCATTTTCTGCCCTCTGTTGGCATACGCCGGGATCGGCGTATATGCAGAGGACGGTTAGGACCATCTGTGCTGTGGGCTGGTAACGTACTTAGCCTGGAGGATTCCAGTGACTATAACTTTTGTTTATTCTTTGTATTAGTTTTGCCTTCATTAAAACAACTAACCCTTCACAAGTGGTTGCGTCCTCATTATCGTGTCTGTTAAACGATCCTGAGACGTTCAGGGCGTTACAAAATATCCGACCGTAATAACACTAACTGTCTCCCGGTCGATAACAGACATGGCAACACTTGATGATGTGCTGGCTGCTTTAGCGACCGTGCAAGCTGAAGTGGCTGCCTCTAGGCAAGAAACCGCCGATGTAAAAGCCAGACTGGATGCTATCCAATCGGACCCGCTCACGCCCAGCACCTCCCTCACGAACCAGACCCCTGCGGTAGTAGTGGAAATGCCGGTAGCCATCCCCTTGGCAACACCAGAGAGGTACAGTGGGGATCCTAACACAGTGCAGGTATTCCTCACACAAGTGGCGCTACATTTATCGTGCAAACCAAAGGCGTTCCCCACAAGCCAGGCTCGTGTAGCTTTCCTTATTTCCTATTTGGCTGGAAACGCGGCACAATGGGCCGTACCTCTGGTGAGCAGGGACGACCCCATCTTATGCGATTGGGGTGCTTTTCGCGAGGAATTCCTGAAGGTATTCGACAGAAGGGCTGACTCGTACACGGCGGACCGTGAAATGCTTGAGTTGAGACAGGGATCCAACGACCTGGTGCAGTATCTCAACGCGTTCCGAAGGCTGGTTGCGGAAACCAAGTGGCCTGTTGCTAAACAGACGGCGCTCTTCCATCAAGGGCTGTGCGATGAGCTCAAGGACGCCGTGGCGCATATTGACCCTCAACCCAAGACATGTGAGGGCCTTATCAACCTGGTATTATGGCTGGAACATAGGCTAAGTGAAAGAAAAGGGGGATCATGGGAGAAAAGGAAAATCCTTTCCATCCTATGTAACGGTGGGAAGTCCTGAAACTTCCACCGCATCCAAGGGAGAACCCATGGACATCGGCGCAATACGAGCGAGCCTCACAGCCACGGAGAAAGAGTCACGCCGTAAACAAGGATTGTGCCTATATTGTGGCAAAAAAGGCCACTACGTACGTGAATGCCCTGCCAAACCGAAGACGTCACGTTATCGGGCCAACCGGTCGGTAACAGCCATGGTGGACATACCGGCGGAAAACTAGAGGACTCCCAGACCAAAGAAGGGGCATCTCGGAGTCACTCATCCATCCCTTCACTTTCCAACTCGGTCTCTAAAGGACAACGACACCTGTTTCTCACGGTGCACGTGGGAGTGCATGACCAGTGGATACCCGTTGTGGCCATGGTGGATTCAGGGGCCACTGGCATGTTTATGGACCACAAAGAGGCATGCAGGCTAGGGCTAGTGCTTCTTCCCAAACGTGTACCCGAAGACGTCTATGCTGTAGACGGAAGGCGATTGGTGACGGGACCCATCGGGCAACACACGGGGGTCCTTCCGATGAGATATGGGAGGAACCATTTGGAACAAATCGAATTTAACATCATCCGAGCGCCCCAATATGGCGTCATATTGGGATTGCCGTGGCTACAGAAACACAACCCTGCTGTGGATTGGCCAACACATCGCATCGAAATGACGTCACAGTATTGCATCTTGCATTGTGGAATAAGAACGGAATCCCTTGACGCAGATGAGAGCGGGAGTCAGACGGTGGCTACAGCGGCAGAAAAAGATGTGATTCTCCCCCATGCTTATCACAGTTTTGCGGACGTATTTGATGAGGTGAAGGCGGAAGTGCTACCACCACATAGGCAGTTTGACTGCCAGATCGACCTGGTGCCAGGGGCCAGCGTTCTGTGGTAAATAATTTAATTACCGGGACTTAATTTGATACAGAACATAATAAAAATAGCTCAATAAATAAGAGGCAAAATCCGTGGTATTAGAGGTTCGGAATGGGCTTTATTCCAGTGGACGATTCGGAATCGTGGCCTCCAGGTTCCATCACCACGGAGGTTCAGGAAGTGAAGTACATACATTATTGATAATTAATCACTTTTATACAATAGGCATTACAGTGAAGCAAATGCGAGAGGCGTAACAATTGATAAGGAAGATAACATTATTCATGCGTAATGAAAATGGGCGTGATTGGGCGTAACAAAGGAACGTCATCAGGTATGATGTCATAATGGGGTGGTTCCATGAAGAATTTCACAATGTCAGCAGAAATACTTGGCAGAAATGCGCGCGCAGCAGCATGACGTGTGATTGACGTGCAGCTAGGGGGTGAAGGGGACTTGACATTTAGCTCTACATGTGGCGACAGATGTCTGGAGGGTCAAGTCAACCTAATCCCAAATCATATCTAACATCCTATGTTTAAAGAACTATGTTATCCAAAAGAGAGGCCTTCTTGGAGTAGAATCTTATTCTATACTGACTATACTGACTGTTAGTGCGTGTACAAGCGTCTAAGTGTCTACACTAGATGCGAGGGCAGAAGTCTTCCATGGTAATAGGGCTATGAATTACTTGTATAAAGACAGAGAAGCCGGGCCTTTGCTCGGTAGCTGGCAGAATGTTTACTTAAACTACTAGACAGGAATGCATTGGGCAGGGAGCGGAGCAGATAATTTCGAAGGTGAAATACAGTTCTTGGCAGGCAGCAAGCTGATGTCAGGCATCGTGAGCCGCGCAGAGGATGAGACAAAGTTCATGGTCACAGATGCAGGCTCGGACTGGAGCTTCAGAGACAGAAAGCAAGAAAAGCTTGATGACAGAATCAGGGCCTACTTGCCTGGACTGTAAAATGGCATAAGTGAACCATATAAAGGCGGTGGCCTTTCGTACTTAGGAATGGAATATCCGGCCCATTCATGGCGGATCTGAAAGAGGACATGTTAACGGTGGACGCACATGTATTTGCGTCTTCATAACTGGAACTGGAGGGAACATACATGTACTTGTAACATGCACATAGAACCGTTGGGGTCCAAGATAGGGGACATAACTGACCAGAAAAATCCATATTTCCACAGTTCCCAGCGGCAGGCTGTATGCCCTGACGGAGCCTGAAAACGTGCATCTCCGGGGGTACCTGGATAAACTCCTCAAGCTAGGATTCATTCGCCCGTCCAAGTCTCCGGCAGCCTCGCCGCTCTTCTTCATTCCGAAGGCTAATGGGGAGCTGAGAGCCTGTGTAGACTTTAGGGCATTGAATGCGATAACCATAAAAAATCGGTACCCCTTGCCTCTCATCAGTGTACTTCTGGAACATGTCAAGAAAGCTCGTATCTACACCAAGTTGGATTTGAAAGGGGCATATCATCTGGTGCGCATGAGGGACGGAGACGAGTGGAAGACCGCCTTTAAGACCAGGTTCGGCCTTTTTGAGTACCTCGTCATGCCGTTCGGTCTGTGCAACGCCCCGGCAGCCTTTCAGTACTTTTTGAATGAGGTATTCAGAGAGGAGTTGGATATCTACGTGGTCGTATATATCGACGACATCCTCATCTATTCGTCCAGTGTGGAGGAGCACGTACACCACGTCAAAGCTGTGCTCCAAAAGCTGAGGGAAAACCTGCTGTTTTGTAAACTCAGCAAGTGTGACTTCCACGTCACATCCGTGGAATTCCTCGGAGTGATGCTGAGTCCGGAGGGACAGGAGATGGCAGAACAAAAGATCAAGGCGGTGAAAGAATGGCCGGTGCCCCAAAGCGTGAAGGACGTCCAAAGTTTCATTGGCTTCGCCAACTTTTACAGGCGGTTTATAGATGGATTTTCAGGATTGGTGGCCCCAATCACACAGCTACTGAGGAAGTCCAAGGAGTTTGTCTGGTCCCCTGAAGCGAACAAAGCCTTTGAGGCCCTGAAAAGCGCCTTTGGTAAGGCGCCGGTGTTGGCTCACCCCGATCCGGATCTCCCCTACGTGGTGGAAGCTGACGCATCGGATGTGGCACTGGGGGCTATCTTGTCCCAACGCAACCACGACACAGGGGTGCTTCCTCCCGTTGCGTACATGTCCCGCAAACTCAACGACGCCGAACGCAACTACCATATTGCGGAGAAGGAGCTTCTCGCAATCAAGGACGCCTTCACCGAATGGAGGCATTGGTTGATGGGGGCAAGACATGTGGTTTCGGTGTACACGGACCATCGGAACCTACAGTTCATGACGGCCACAAGACACCTTTCTCCCAGGCAGCTGCGGTGGATGATCTTCTTTGCGGGGTTCAACTTCCGCATCACATATCGGCCGGGGACGGAAAACCGGAAGGCGGACGCCCTGTCCCGTCAATCTGCAGTTCGTGAACCATTGCCTGCGACCGAGCGTTCCATCATTTCCCCGAGGATGGTATTGGGGGTTATCCAACCGGATACTTTCCTGAGGGGAATAAAGAGAGGGATCAGGTCATTCGCATGGCGGAGGTGGCTCCTCAGTCACAGAGAATGGCAGCTGAAGGACGGGATACCCTTGAAGGGCAGGTGCCTATTGATACCCACGCCTAGGCTAAGGAAACAAGCATTCATCTGGTGCCATGACTCTCCATGCGCAGGTCATTTTGGCTTTGAAAAAACGGTGGCTAGCATGGGACGGCATTTCTGGTGGCCGACCATGAGAGTGGATGTCAGGAGGTGGGGACAGGAGTGTCCTACGTGTGCTACCATGAAGGCTGACCATGGCCGAACCCAAGGGCTCTTACATCCACTTCCGACCCCGGATAGACCATGGGATAGCATATCACTGGACTTCGTGGTGGGCCTACCGGTAGACCAGGGGATGACGGCAATACTGGTGGTGGTGGATTACTTGACGAAAATGGGGCACTTCATCCCCTGCAAGAGAGTCCCTACGGCCGGGGAATTGGCGTCACTACTCCTAAAGAATGTGGTACGACTGCATGGATTACCTGGGGTGATCGTGTCGGACCGGGGGTCGCAGTTTACTGCGCAATTCTGGAAGACTTGGTGCACTGCGCTGCATGTTAAGACCGCCCTGTCCACCAGCTACCACCCTCAAACGGACGGCCAAACCGAGCGCCTGAACCAAACGCTCAAACAGTATCTGCGTTGTTTTGTGGACCAGGGCAGGGAAGAATGGGTCGACTTGCTATGGGTTGCAGAGATAGCCTATAACAACGCCACTCACAGCTCCACACAGTCATCTCCGTTCTATAGCAAATATGGCCACCATCCCAGGTTCTTGCCATTTCTACATCCGTGCAGAGAGGACAGGATTCCCGCCACAGCGGACAGGGTGGCACACATAAAAGACACGTTGATGCGCTCAAGGGCTGTCCTAATAGAGGCCAAGAGAAGATACAAGGCTGCGGCAGACAGGAAGAGAAGGCCCGGGCCACTGTACCGCACTGGAGACTACGTCTGGATATCCACAAGAAACATGAGGTTTCGAAAGAACGGTGTGTTCCATCCCAAGTACATGGGCCCCTATCGAATTACCAAGTGTATGGGTCCCGTGAACGTGAAGGTGTGCTTGCCCCAGTCATTGCGGATCCACCCTGTCTTTCATGTATCATTGCTCAAACCAGCACCCTCCAAGCCGTCTGGGACACCTAGGCCGGTATGCGTGGAGTCGGAGGTGGAGTATGAAGTGTCGGGCATACGGGCGTCCAAATGGCGCAGGGGGAGGCTGTGGTACCTGGTTGCGTGGAAGGGCTATGGCCCGGAGGAGCAATCATGGGAACCGGCTGAAGGGGTTCATGCTCCGCGCTTGGTCTCCTTGTTCCATCGGCGTTTTCCTGCCAGCGCTGGACCCGTGGGGAGCCGCTGAGAGGGAGGATGTACTGTCAAGAATTCCTGTCATGCGAGGGGAGGAAAACGGTAACCAGCGAAAACGGACTACATCTCCCAGGATGCTTAGCGGTTGAGAGGTTATGTAAACAGGAGAACTGTTACATAACTCAAGGAAAACACGCCCTTATGTAAACAGGAGAGCTGTTACATAACTCAAGGAAAACACGCCCTTATGTAAACAGGAGAGCTGTTACATAACTCAAGGAAAACACGCCCTATAAAGGGAGGAACCGGGAGGTACAACGCTGTCGGATATTGTGTTTACACCGACGTACCTGCTTCGTGAAGAGCAGTGTTCAGGAGTGGTGCTCCAGTAAGGCAAGAACGGAGGTAGGTCGAGTCGTTACTCCCTGGGCCGTGTCTTGCCCCATCGTCACCTGTGAAGGACCCGGAAACTCTACTGGTCAACCTTTGAGCTTCGCTTTTTGACTCGGCAGAGTCAAGGCGCAGTGGCGCTTTTGCTGGTTAGAGTCGTAACTCCCAGCCCGACCAGAGATACAGGGACTGCCATCTGTAACGCACACCAGGAGGTGTTTGCCGCGTTACAGACTCGGAAGTCCACAGGATCGATCGAGCGGCTGCTCTCGGTTCAGTCTTCTTGCTTTTGAGTGGGGTATCGGTGACGCATCACCAGGAGGTGACTCCGCGTCCCGGTGTAGTCTGAGGAAGAGGTTGAGCGGCTGCTCCCTTCAGGCAGAGACCCCGGCTGGGTGTTTCCCTGACTCCTCGATTCTCCCCAACACTCTTCGTGCCCCTCACAGCCTACCGATTGGCATTGTCGGCCATTTCATTTTCTGCCCTCTGTTGGCATACGCCGGGATCGGCGCATATGCAGAGGACGGTTAGGACCATCTGTGATGTGGGCTGGTAACGTACTTAGCCTGGAGGATTCCAGTGACTATAACTTTTGTTTATTCTTTGTATTAGTTTTGCCTTCATTAAAACAACTAACCCTTCACAAGTGGTTGCGTCCTCATTATCGTGTCTGTTAAACGATCCTGAGACGTTCAGGGCGTTACAGTTCTTCAGTAAGGGATATACAATCATGTAACTCTTGTGACTGAGACTGAGTGGCTGGAAATGGCAATAATGTAGCAGGATTCAGAGTCAAACGTCTTTTCAGTGTGATATGAGGGGCCAAAAGGGTCAATTCATATCCTGTCAAGTGGGCACTAGTCAAATGTTGTGTTTTTGTTTGATTTATAAGAGCATCAACTGAATGGGATACTAACACAAGCAATCTATGTGACAAGACTATTCCCTCACTCTGAAGTATCGACACAGCCATTGCCGCTACCGCTCGAAAACACCCTGGCAGCGCACAGGCGACTGGATCAAGGACAGCTGAGTAATATGCACAAGGGTGCTGCTTATCACCGTGTGTCTGTGTTAAAACTGAGAGAGCACAACCGTCCCTCTCGTGTACATAGAGTGTGAAGACTTTAGTGTAGTCTGTAGTTCCTAATACTGGTGCTGAACAAAGATCTTGACCTAACTGTTGGAAAGCATGCTGGCATTCAGTAATCCATGGGAGGGGCATCGGAGTGTCTTTAGTCAAAAGGGCCAACAAGGGTTTAACAATGTGAGAAAAGCTAGAGACAACTTCAAAGGATGAGGGCGTCCTCTCGCCCCAACCAATCGCACTGCATAATTGCGCCTACATGGCGGTCATATATTTCTCCTTATCAAACTGTAAATTCCCTATCTTCCATCATTTTTAAACCATCATTTTTAAGCCTCTTATTTTGTTTCAACTTTAAGCTTGAATCCACACTCGGAATAATATGCCATTTTCCATTACCAGTCTGCACGCACTTTTTGATTAACATTGGGCAAGTTTGGATAAAGCAAGATGATTTGGTGTGCATCCTACCCTCACAACTGTTCATCTCAGAAAAGCTAGAGATCCACTGCCTACAGAAAGAAGTAAGGCCAATCAGTGCACGAACATCCTTCTGAGTACGGTGCACAGGCGTGTCAAAAATAGCTTGAATGCGATCTGGTGTAAGTGCATGTCCCTCCTTAGATAGGAGGTGACCTAAATAGGTAACCTGCTGTCTACAATATTGCAATTTCTTCCGAGAGACTTTGTGATGATGAGAGGCAAGGAATGATAGCAATAACGGTTTACCTTCTTCACACTGTTCAGGGGTATCGGCAGCCAACAAGGTGTCATCAACATATGGAATAAGAGCCACCCCTTTCGGTACAGGGAAAGAATCAAGCTGCCTTTTCAATGCCTGGCTATAAATGCCTGGACTCTCTGTATACCCTTGTGGAGCTCTACAAAATCTGAATGATCGATTATTCAAAGTGAAGCCGAACAAATAACGGCTGTCAGGATGAATAGGTATAGAGAAAAATGCATTCTTCAATTCTTCAAATCGATCACACTAAATGTAGTAGCAGTAGGAGGAACCATAGTAAGAAGTGTCGTGATGTCAGAGACTACCGAATATTGGGGCACTATGATCTTGTTGACCTCTCGCAAGTCAATGATGAATCTATACATTTTAGAATCAGCGTCTTTTTTCAAAATAGGAAGAATAGGGCTATTACAGGTATTGTAAGGGACTTCTTCCACAACCCCCACCTTAATCAAATCCTGAACAATGGGTATCAATGCTTCTTCGCCTTCCGGAGATATTTTATATTGGGGCAGTCGAGGCAAAGAAGCACCTTCTTTCACTTGAATATGTACTGGTGAGATAACCATTTGTCCCACATCAGTATCTGATGTAGCCCACAAAGTACTAGGTAACGATGCCAAAGTAATATCCTCTTTAATAAGACAAGACCTCTCAACCATTGGATAGTTATCGTTTAAAATAACAGGCACACCCTTTGGGAAGCAACGTATTGTAGAACGAAAATGTTTAAGCATATCGATACCCACAATGTTATCCGGCGTGTTAGGGGAAAGCAGGAATGGATATGCTGCAGTGAATGTATCAAGACTAAATGCAAGTGACTGTGACAGTGGGCTAGGTGTAGGTGTTCCGTCGAACCCTATCGATGTTATCATTGTGCCAGACAGGGGAGCCCCAGGAACCAGTTGTTAAGACAGAGTACTACGAGTAGCTCCTTTATCAACCAGAAACTGATCAGTGGAACCCAAGATGTTCGCATCGACATAGGGACCCCTTTAATCTACTGGGATCCCAACCGGTTCCTTACTTCATCCTAGGCATTCCTATGCATAATCAGTATCCCTAAGACCATCAGCCGAATAATCTAACATTTGATATTAATTTCGTCTATCAAAGTATTAGAAGAATTTGGATTGGGTTCAACTGACTCAAATCTGGTACGATTATCCATGCCTCCCCAATTTCCTGAGTTCCCTGGGCGGCCTCTCATGCTTCCTCTACCTCACTGATACTGCTGACCTCGCAAAAGGGGGCACTCAGAAAGCCAATGTCCAGTTTCTTTACAATAAGCACACTGATCAGAAGACAAAGTTGCTCGCGGGAAAGGGGGTACACCAGGGCGATACATCGCACGTCCACCTCTTCCACCACCTCTAAATGGTGGACCATGTACTTGAGCCAGCATCACTTTCATTTTTAAATCCTTAACCTTTTTATCCTTCTTGCCTTTTGCTTTCAATTCCTGTCTCCATAATACTGAGCCATAGTCAAAAGGGAGACTGGGGATGACGTAGTCCATGAACTCTCACTGACCTTTAGGTGACTAGCTATTTCTAGCAACATGTTAGCGACAAATTTGTCGACGAACAGATGCTTACCCGTGTCATCTGTCAATGACTGCCCACTAAAATCATGGAATGTCTCTTCAAATCGTGTAAAGAAATCAGAAACTGACTCATCCGCTTTCTGTTTACAAGACGCTAATGTAGTCCAATATATTTTTTTAGGGGGTATAAGAGTTTTCAATTTAATCACAATAGCTTTGGGAAGATCTAATATCTCCTGTCGTGGCTTCTGCGCAGGCTCTCTAGCCGCATCTATTTGCTCTAAATGCACCCAAGTATCACCATAGACTACATTATCATCTACCTTCCGAATTGATCTCCACATATCAGGGGGCAAACTAAGTCCAAAAAACATGTCAATATCTGGCAGAGTCATAGTACAGGAGCTAATAGCTCCTTCCACTTCTTCATAAAAAGCTGCTGGGTTTTTTCGTAGGTCCGGCAAAGCAGCTTTAAGAGCCATAACGTCTGCTCTACTCCAAGGAGTGTAAATCCAATTATAAACAAAATATCCCTTTGCATCATCTGACCTGTGGTGGGGCTGTGTCGCTGGTGAGCGGTGCAGCGTGGACCTGACACCTTGCCTTCCTTCGCTGTGCCGGTCCTGCTGAGGCTAGAAACTACATTTCCCTACTGCCCTAGCGGCGGACACGGAAGCCGCCGGACGAACTCCCGCGCCTGGAGGCGCTTAAATCTCACCATCACCCCTGACAGAGTGGGAGACCTTGCTGACCTGTGGTGGGGCTGTGTCGCTGATGAGCGGTGCAGCGTGGACCTGGCACCTTGCCTTCCTTCGCTGTGCCGGTCCTGCTGAGGCTAGAAACTACATTTCCCTACTGCCCTAGCGGCGGACACGGAAGCCGCCGGACGAACTCCCGCGCCTGGAGGCGCTTAAATCTCACCATCACCCCTGACAGAGTGGGAGACCTTGCTGACCTGTGGTGGGGCTGTGTCGCTGGTGAGCGGTGCAGCGTGGACCTGACACCTTGCCTTCCTTCGCTGTGCCGGTCCTGCTGAGGCTAGAAACTACATTTCCCTACTGCCCTAGCGGCGGACACGGAAGCCGCCGGACGAACTCCCGCGCCTGGAGGCGCTTAAATCTCACCATCACCCCTGACAGAGTGGGAGACCTTGCTGACCTGTGGTGGGGCTGTGTCGCTGGTGAGCGGTGCAGCGTGGACCTGACACCTTGCCTTCCATCGCTGTGCCGGTCCTGCTGAGGCTAGAAACTACATTTCCCTACTGCCCTAGCGGCGGACACGGAAGCCGCCGGACGAACTCCCGCGCCTGGAGGCGCTTAAATCTCACCATCACCCCCGCATCGCGGGACCGCGCGCGGGTCGGCGCCGGGAGAAGCCCGGGACGGGCTCACCCCCTAAATCGTTGGTATCTCCATACCCGGCCCCATACAGGTACTGTCGTTGACCCTTGTGATTTCCTGCCTACTACAGAGGTTGTGGACTGGGACTGTCTGTAGCGGACTCATTTCCACAGTAACTTTTGTTGTTTGTAAGCACGATAGAGTGCGGGTCATTCTACGCTAGACGAAGTCCGGACAAAGGGCGGACAGTTTATGACAGTCCGGGACAGGAGGGGGAAGATGGGGGCTCCGCCTCCTGTGATCTGTCATTTGGTAATAGTCTGTCGGAGAATCCATTATTTTGTCTAAATTCGATAATATAGCAGGAATCAGTGTACATACAAGGGCTGACACGTACTCGCTATTTGTAGTTACTGTTATAGGGTCGTATTAGTCTATCTATGTCCATGTCCAAAGCTAAATCAACGTCGGCAAAATCAACCATGGATAACTACCTTGTGAAAATGGTTGATAAGATAAACCAGGAGCGTAGGAAGTCACTCGGGCGACCTGAAACTGTTGCTCTAACCCCCCCAAGTACTATTTGTCATACTCCTCCAGCTAATTTGATTCAGGATGTTAGTAATGAGTATAATGAGCCTAATCAGGGTATGGAAGGTACTATAGTGGCTAGCGCCTTAGAAGGAAATAGCTCCGTTGACCTATCACCCGAGGAAATGATAACTATCTTAGATCCACCGACTGCTACCCAGATGGCTCCAATATCCCAGAGAGTATTACGCTCTAGTAAAACTCATAATAAGAATACACATTTGAAAAGGGGGGGGGGGCGATCATCTAAGAGAACTGACCCTTTGCCTACTAAACTTGCGGGTGACACTGCCGTAGTGCAGGATAGTAATCTGGTCACCATCGATAGTAGGCAGTTGGATCTCCTAATCAGTATGATAGATGCCAAGTTTGAGCTTCTAATTAAACCATTATTGAATAAACTAGACTTGGTAACCAATGAAGTGACAAGATTAGGAGGCTTGGTAGAATTACATCTTAATGCCAACAAAAATACTGAAGTTAACGATGAGGCCACAGGAAATAGACATGCCTCTCGACAAACTCCCAAGGTTGTTAAATCAGTGGCTAAGACCAACTCTCACAGGACTCCATACGGAGAAGGGTGCGAGGAGAGAAGAAGTGTTTTAGACCCCTTGCAGACCCAGGGACAACAAAATCTGTCATGTACCCAAATTAACGTGAATCAGCCAGACCTTAGTGTTAAAAACATTGTTACTTCCAGGCCTGATTTACCCCCGGCCTGTGCCCCATTCGTGGCAGTTCTTACCAATGTACCCCCAGTTAACAAGACAGGCAATAACAATTATAGCGAATCCCATGCCTCCCTGAAAAATAAAACCCTGGATTGGCTGCATCGGGAGTGCGGATTTCCAGTTGTTTTAGCAAGGGATATATTAAGTACCAGAAGAGTTAACTGGATTGGGAGCTCGCGCAAGACCTGTGGGGGTGACTGTATTGTAGTCAACTTTCGAAGCCCCCATCTTGCTTCTACAGCTCTGTCAAGAGCACAAGCATCCCCTCCCCGGGAACAAGGGATAATTCTCCGGCCTTTAGGGTTTTTTTATAGGCATCTTAATTCCTGCCCTAATGTTGTGCAGCTTGGGTCAAGAGAAGGAGTTGCTAATACTCTCCCCGGGCCTAATATTACTACTTCAAACCGATATGAAATTTTGAGCGGCCTGGATTGTAACGACTGACTGGTACCAGTTGTGCCTGAACCAGTGGTTGCTGCTGGCGTCGTTGGTGGCCCGGGAGGGGATGTTATACAAAGGATGCTAGACATAGCAGATGTTAGCGGGGATGTCAACCCCCCGGATACTATTAATGGAAAGCCAAGTTGCTGCAACAAAGAGAAACGGGTTCATTTGGATGTGGATCAGTCTCACAATACTGCCCCCTTGGGTTTTACCAGCCCTATCCTGCTATCCAGACCTTGTAGACAGAGTGTCTGTCTGATCGCTAGTTGGAATATTGCGGGACTCTTATCAAAGGACATTTGTCTGGGCTGGTTAGAGTTTATTAACACTTTTAACATTGTTTGTTTTCAAGAAACCTGGTGTGTTAATCCCATCAACTATAATGGTTTTGTTTCTTTCAACCTGCCTGCTGTGGCCTCACCATCGGGCAGGGCAAAGGGTGGGCTACTGGTTTTGATTTCTGTTGAAGTACCCATCAAAGTAAAGAAACATGTTTTGGTTGGTGCACACTCCCAGATTTTATGGCTTCAAGAGGAGCAGGGTAGAAATATCCTTTTAATTAATTTTTATAATAATATATTTGACTGTTCAAGGTACCAGGTGGTGCTTGCTTTGGAGTCTGCCATGGAAGATATCATAACCAAATCTGAGACCGTTTTTGATATCATGTGGGTAGGGGACTTTAACACAACCGTTTGCCCTTTTGCTGATGACAAGGTATGTGGTTATATTGACCATTGGGGGGATGGTGTCCGTAACTTCCCCCATAACCCTTACGGTAATTCCTTAAACAAAATCTTAACTACTCATGATATGGATATTTTGGTCAACCAGGTTAATTCCACAGGCGATATTATTCCCACCTATATAGGGAGGAATGCTAATACAGTTATTGATTTTATATGTGTATCATCTGGTATTAGCCCCTGGTGCTCAGTCCCTGTGGTTGTGGACAACTTAATCAGTGACCATAATTGTATTACTATTGAGGTTTCACTATGGAAAAACCGACTGGTCCCTATTCCACGTATTGTTCAAAATATTGAGCCACATAGACCCAATGGTATCCGCATTAAATGGAAAGGTAATAATGCGGATGTTTCATCTAACACCATTGTCTCAAAATGTCTTACGGAAATTGTTACAATTTTAGAATGTGCGGAAGGAACTGTTGATATTATGGATAATTTTATTAAAATTAATTTAATTATAGATAGCAACTTCACTATAATCCCCAGGGGCAAGAAATCTCAGTCTAGGGGATGGTTTGATCATGCATGCACTATCGCACTTAAGGGCCTTAAAATAGCGTTGGCAGCAGAAAATAGAGATGTTAGTATGATTAAAGAACTGCGAGGGATCTATCAGACCGTAATTAAGTCAAGGAAAATAGAACTAAGACAAGAGGCATGGGATAAATTGGACCAGGCAGCCTCTACCGCGGATTCCTCTCTATTCTGGGCAACTGTTAACAGCCCCTTTTTAAAGGATGATAAGATACCTGAACTATCGGCTTACGTCAGTGCAGAGAGCTGGGTCACCCACTTCTCCCTGATTTTTGACTCGGCTCGATCCAGGGGAGACTATGAAGAAAGGTGGCCCGTCATCCCCCTGGATATTACTATTGCCGAAGTGTGGGACAGCATCAAGTCCAGTAAGGGTGGGAAGGCCCAGGGACCCGATGGGGTGCCAATTGACGTATATAAAACAGCCCCAGATGTTTGGGGTCCGTTGCTTGCAAAGGTATTTAATGCCGCTGTAAGCAACGGTGTCCCCCATAAATGGAAGGAATCCATAATTGTACCAATCTACAAGAAAGGAGACAAGGGGGATGCGAAGAATTATCGCCCAATTTCCCTCTTGGACTCCTCTGTGAAAATCATGAGCAGGGTACTTATGGTTAGGCTGACAGAGTGGGCAGAGACTAATAACATCTTGGCTGAATCCCAATATGGTTTCAGGAAGGGTAGAGGAACACTAGAACAATGCCTCAACCTTGACTTGATAATCATAAAATATACAAAGGCAAAAAAAGGATCCCTTTACCTCTGCTTTGCCGACCTAAGCAGTGCATTTGATATGGTGGACCACAGTATTTTATGGACTAAATTATTAGAAATGGGGGCACCGGAGTCTATCGTTTATTTTTTAGCGAGACTCTACATTAAATTAAATGCTACAGTCCGCTATGGCCAGGCAGGAGAGTGCACCCCCATGTTTAGGGTTAGGCGGGGCATTAGACAAGGGTGCGTGCTCGCCCCTTTACTTTTCATTCTTTTTATTAATGAAGTAGATTTAGCTTTAAAGGAAGTTGCGGCTGATGCACCAAAAATCAAGGATTTCAGTGTTCCCGTACTTCTTTATGCGAATGACGCAGTAATCCTGTCCAGGACCCCAATCGGCCTACAGCGCCTGATGGACAGATTTTCTTTGTTCATTAGGGATAGGAAGCTGTTAATTAATAAAACTAAAACGTTTACCATGGAATGTGGTGTAGGATGTAAAAAACCCCATGCCTTCTTTATTGACGGCCACAAGGTGCTAACTGTGGAGTCCTTTAATTATCTTGGTATTACTTTTACTAATAAGGGCAGTTGGATCAGAGAGATTAATGGTGTTCAGGCAAAAATGGCGAAAAGCTCCCATGGGGTTTTTAAATTTGCCACCAATATTGGAGATAAAAGGATTAAAGATATGCTAAAAAATTTCCAGATGAGATGTCTTTCGGTGGCCCTTTATGGGGCAGGGGTGTGGGGGCACACCAAGGCAGGGATCCTGCAAGTGGAGGAAAATTCTTTCATCAAAAGGCTGTTGTGCCTGCCGAAATCCGCTACTAATGACTTGGCCCACAGAGAACTTGGTATTTTCCATCTTTCAGACCTATTAACATTAAGGCCTTTAATGTTGTGGCGCTCAGTCTGGTCTAAGGAAGAGACCTCCTTAAATAGAGCAATTATTGGAGATTGTCTTACCACTGACGGCCACCTAAAGATTCCATGGATTAAATTTGTTTTAAATTGTTACTTGGAAATTTTTGGCATTGACCTCAAAGAAGACTGTTACGCCTCTTCAAGTCTGTCCAAAGAAACGACGAAATCGGTTTTTATGAATTTTAAATTAGAGAAATGGGAAAGGACTAGTAATAACTTAAGTACTTGTATGTTTTACGATAGATTCTGTGAAACAGAAGGATTTCAGCCTTATTTAAGTATAGTCACTCGCCCTTCTCACCGGTACGTCATTACAAGATTAAGGTTTGGGATAGTGCACCTTTTGGTGGCCTACCCGTGTATTAAAAAGCAGCCGGTTGGCCCCTGTCCTTGTGATAATGTTTCAGTCCAAAGCACCATGCACTTTTTATTATTGTGTAATTTATATGGTAATTTTCGTCAAGCCTACCTTAAGCCTATACTGTTAAAATACGGAGTTAGGAATATGCAAGACGCCATGAAGTTGCTTTTTAAACCTTATCCTGATGTTTGCTTTTTTACTGCTACCTTCCTCCTTTCAGCCATCAAAGCAAGACCCAGTATGCTTTTTTAATCATTTGAATGTTTTAACCATGTAATC
Source organism: Triturus cristatus (assembly GCF_964204655.1). Taxonomy (NCBI): domain Eukaryota; kingdom Metazoa; phylum Chordata; class Amphibia; order Caudata; family Salamandridae; genus Triturus; species Triturus cristatus. Next base: position 244,626,007 of record NC_140583.1, read on the forward strand.
TGTATGCTGTTTTATTATGGTGATGTATATTGTATTTGTTTTGCTTTTATGGACTTGTGTTTAAGCTCCGAATAAAGCCTTATGAACTGAACTGAACTGCATCATCTGAATCTTTATCATCATTCATTCCCGCTCCCTTTGTGGGAACATACAGAGGTGCTGCTTCACGCATGGATTTGATAGTAACTTCAATATCACTAGTATCTTTATCTGTCCTCGTAGCTCCCTCTTCTCGCTCCGGGGTCTGAACTGTTTGTTCAGTTGTAGTTTTACCAGCTGATTTTTCTCCTTTCGCAGACGGAACATCTCAGTGCGCAATTTAACCACTCGCCTAATTAGATCAGGCACCTGTGAAGGAAGAAAGATACCATCACTTAATTATTTAGAATTTATATCAGAGGGCTCTAAATCAGCAGAATGTTTTCTAAAACTGAGTATTACTTCCCAAGTAAACGTATCTACAAAATATAACTGCTCTAACTCTTTCCACTGCTGAACCATTGCTACGAGATCTGGAGCAGAGGCACTCCCATGAGCTGCTTTACAAGCAGCGGATCTAAGAGTGGCCTTGCATTCAGTGGTGAAAGTAGAGCGAGTCTTCCGCTTCATCTTTTTCTTCTGAAGACAATCAGAACCCTCGTTCTCAAGAGCACTAGGGAATTTATATGGTGTAGAGGTCTATCTAACAGGATGGAATCATCCTGAGGTCTATTAAGTATGGGATAAATAGGGCGCCTAATAGGGTACTGGCCAGTTACCTCTAAACGACGCTCCCTATCTTCTTTTTCTTTTATTTCCTTCATCTCCTTATTTTTCAATTCCAATGCTTTTTGATATATCAGTTTTCGCTGTTCTTTTTCTGCTATAGATTTTTCTTTCCTCACTCTCTCGTGCACTTCTTTCTCCCACATTCGTACACAATCAAGCATATCTTGTCGACTCTTTCCTTTAAACAGACACTGCTCAACATACTGAATCTTTTTAAAATCAAATGACCCATTTACTGGCCATCGTAGATCAGGATTCTTTTTTGTATATTTGTTCCACAGTGTACTATACATTATGGAAGAAATACCGTATTTAATATACATGTACCTATTAGGTGTACCCTCTAGGGGAGCTGACCGACTACTTTCTAAATCCATTTTGGTACCACCAAGACAGCAACACAACCTACGAAGTATGCTAGGAGCAGGCATGCTACCAAATTGTAGTAAAATATTACTTATCCCAGATATATCAAAGTAGAGAAAAATCTCCACATTACCTGCTTTTATTTATTGCAATAAACAAACAAACAAACAAAACCAGAATCTTGGCCAAGCAAATCCAAAATCAAGAGTGCCACTTCAGCGACCTTACCAAACAAAAGTCTCCTACCTCCAACTGCCAATCTCTTGGTTGACCTAATGGTCACTGCAAAACTTGCACCAAAGGAGATCTTAGTCGTGACTGGTCACCACCTGGAGGGTCAAATCGGGAAAACCGGAAAAGCACTTCAGTCTGCAAAGACAAAAGGTCTCCTCGTGCAGTACGTCTCCTTAGTAAGATTACATTCCTCCGTCAAGACCTCTCCTTCGGACGGCAGCGTCTCCGATGAGCCCCACAAGTCGGGCGCCAAACTGTGGAAATGTGCCTTTTTAGGGGCACACCTGTGCAGGGTTCACCCTTAAGTTTGTCCACTGGTCCTTACACCAACAAAGAAGAGATTGGCACTGAAGCTGGAATTCAAATAACAAGTTTATTAATCACTCATGAGTGGGACTACATCAATACAACACCCTCAGGCGCTGTAGGAAGTAGTACATGGAATACAAAAACCATAGGCCTTTTATACACAGTTTGTGGCAGAGTAAGCATGTAGACTCAAATAGAAGGTACAGGCCTACACAGGAATAGCTACTGACAAACATGGGCAGATGAATATCACTTAGTCAGCAAAGTGGGAGGGAAAACAGAACTGCTTACATCAGTAGGATATGATAGACAGTTACATTCTCAAACAGGTGCATTCTAGCAGCTACAGGCCTTTCTGAGCTCATACATTGCCCTGGCTCAGTACAGAAGGAGTTAACTAAGAAAAGCAGGCAACAGTGAAGATGGCAGAATCACAAGGCTAACAAAATGGATGCTGCAAACAAGATGGCGAGTATATAATATGAGGGGGGATTCAATAAGGTTTTCAGAGGCCGGAATCTGGGTAATACTTATATAACAGTAAATACCTCTGACACCATGGATCACAATATCACTTTGATCTCAGCAGATCTATTTATTGACTGCGAGTTGAGTATAATTTCATATATTTAGTTAACTGGGTGAACACTTTCTCAATGTGACAAACATAAATCTCCAAATATTCACTTTTCCAACAATACAATGTGACAACAAAACACATATATATCACAAATATAAATTTCTCAGTGTGACAATGAAATAAATTTCACTTTTCCAACAAAACATTATAACGACATACATAAATGTGAAAGATTGATACATAAATCAAAACAGTACTCAGATATCCTCTTTGTTAGATAGAGTGGCATATAAAGTCATTATTGCCTCCACTTTGTATGATTGGTTTGGTCCTAGAATGTAATTAGAGAAAAATATATTTTCCCAAATTGAAGCTAGAGAGCGTTGACTAGATATTTGAGTTTGGCTCTTCACGGGGCGTTATTGTATGGTTTTATCCCCAATATATTCTCATATTCTGTTAGCCGACGCGTTTCGACCTTTCCTGCTATGGACCTTTTTATTGCCTTTCTAAGGTCTTCATCAGGGCTTGGTTATTATTCCATGGGACATCTTTTTCTGAAAAAATCAATGATATATTTTTTGTCATAAAGGAATGTGATATTAAGTGGCTTTTAAGTGTACTCTGTTAATTTTCTGAGCATTCACTTAATTGTTTTATTAAAAGGCTGGTTTAAAAATGGAACTTACGTGCTGTCAGATAAGAGTTGCTTGCGCTATCTTTTACCTGTAGAATACAAGGGAAATATTTCTGTGTCACTGTCAGCTTTCTGACGCTATATATTCCATGTTTAATGAAATTATAACTTTGCATTTTTCTTTAAGTGTGGCTTCACGTACCTTCCCTTTCCTTTTGGAGTTGTGCTGTGTAGGTCTTTTAAATATTTACTGGCTTCTTTATGGATCTATTGGATAAAATAGGGGTTGAAAAAACTGAGTTGGGCGTTTATATGCAGACTGATTTTAATGGCTAATTACCCCGTTTGTGATGTCTCATGCGTGGGTATATGGACACCAGTTGGTGCTCTAATACGGCATTTACAAGACGTACCCGTTGCCCTTTGTTATGGCAATGTGTGCGGCGAGTTTTCCTGTCCAATTGTAATCAGCATGCATTCGGTGGTTCAACGGGACTTTGTTTACAACGAGAGACCGTGTTGAGCTGAGCTACCGTGTTTGGTTTCAAAGTAACCTGGTTTGGTGCTTCGCGGGACTATTGAGCACACGTGATATTCCATGCATCCGTGCAAGTTATTTGGGAGACCCCGAATTAAGTTTTTCTGTGCAGTTGTAATCGGCATGCATTCGGTGGTTAAACGGGACTTTGTTTACAACGAGAGACCGTGTTGAGCTGAGCTACCGTGTTTAGTTTCAAAGTAACCTGGTTTGGTGCTTCGCGGGACTATTGAGCACACGTGATATTCCATGCATCCGTGCAAGTTATTTGGGAGACCCCGAATTAAGTTTTTCTGTGCAGTTGTAATCGGCATGCATTCGGTGGTTAAACGGGACTTTGTTTACAACGAGAGACCGTGTTGAGCTGAGCTACCGTGTTTAGTTTCAAAGTAACCTGGTTTGGTGCTTCGCGGGACTATTGAGCACACGTGATATTCCATGCGTCCGTGCAAGTTATTTAGGGGACCCCGAATTAAATCGTTACAAGTATTGTTCATACCGGTTTGGTTCTTTGTCGGTCAGGGTTGTTTCCTCTCCTCTGTACTCTTCGTCTCTGTCCTTCGTCGTTCAAGCGCTTCCTTTCTCGGAAGTTGGTGTTGATAGGAAGCGTTTATGGTTGCCATGACGTCACCACGTTTGCGTTGCGTTGTTATGGCAACGCTTTGTTCCTGCTTGTACGGCTGCTTTTTTCTTCGTGTATTTTATTGACAAATACGAATTGTCCTCGCTATCGTTTTTGTCGCAGTGTCCTGTGTGGGGGTTCTACTGGTGTGGGATTAGTTTTGATGTTCCTTGCTGTCTGATGTTATGTGCAATATAGTGGCTTCTTTACTACCCACCAGTTGCTTGGTTTCTCAATAAAGTTGTTTCATTACCATGCAGTGGAGGTGTTCTACTGTGGACCTTCGAGTTTGCTTTTGAAATTGACTCTTCTTTGTAGCTGTTTCAAGGGCGCCCTGCGCAGGGTGTCTTGTTTGCTCTTTGTAGATATCCATATGTTTAGTTTTTAGTTCGCATTTTCGGCCTTCTGTGTACTTCTAGAATTATCCATGAAGTTTTCATAAAAAGACATTGTCACTATCCTCTTTTTGTTCGGGGAAGGAACGGGGTGTCTGAGGTGAACCTTCAACTCCGCTTCTCTGAGAGGAAGCTTATGGTATTCTCCTTCTAGGTAATGTGCGTTAATTCTGTCATTTCATTCATTCCGTTAACAATGGTTCCCAGAAACATAATCATTTTTGCTTCACTTTTGGATAGGATTGCATCAATGTTGGTCCCTCGTATGTGGCGAAGGACTGTCCATTTTAGGTCTTTTGGGCTGTGGTTTTTTTCAATGCAGTGATTGACCATGGGGGCGGTCAATACTTTACACTTTATCCTGGATCGATGTTGGGAAATGCGATTTTTGATTGGTTGTGTGGTTTTCCCAATGTAAGCCAATGGGCATGGACAGGTGATACAGTATACCACATTGTGGGTATTACAGTTTGTGAAGTCTTCATGTTTGATGTATTTTTCTCCATACGTGAATCTAGTTCCTTCTATGGTGCTGTCGCATGAAGTGCAATTACCACATTTTTTGTGCCCTTTTATAGGCGGAAGTGAGAGCATGGACCGTAGATTGATTTGTGGTTGCCTTATGGTCGTATTAGCTCGTACCAGCTTCTCTCTGATGCTTTTATTTTTCTTCAGGGCAAATATTGGAATCTGTGTGAAAGATGGTATACTACTTATTGTGTGCCAGTTTTTCCTGATAATTTTTTGCATTTCTGTGGTCTGACCTGAGAAGGTGGTGACACATACAAGTGGTGTGGTTTTTTCCTCTTTCTTGGTGGTGAGCAGCGCATCTCGTGGCGTGTACCATGCTCGCTTCAGCGCTCTTTTCAGTAGTTTTTTTGGGTAATTTCTCTCCACCAGTTTCTCTAGTAATGTTGTTGCATTCTTGAAGTAGTCTTCTCTTTTGGTGCAATTTCGCCTGATCCTTAAGAACTGGCTGAAGGGTAGGTTCTCTCGTAAATTTCTTTGATGAAAGCTGGAGAAATGCAGGAAGGTGTTTCTATCAGTGGTTTTTGTGTACAGTGTTGTATAGATGTGTCCCTCTTCGTGTTTAATAAGGAGGTCTAAGAAATTCATTTCCACGTTGCTGTGACTGACGGTGAATTGAATGTTTGGATTTCTATCATTCAGCCAAGTCGCGAAATTCTCAAGTTGTTGTATGTTGCCTCTCCACAGTAAAAACACATCATCGATGTAACGACGCCATATTTTGATGTGGCCGTCGTATGGGTTATTGTTGAAAATCCATTTCTCTTCATAGAGGGCCATAAACATTATGGCCATCTCTGGGGCAAATGGACAACCCATCGCGGTGCCCATAATCTGGAGAAATTGAATATCATTAAAGGTGAAAAAATTGTGTTTCAGGCATATTTCCGCTAGTTGTATTAAATAGATGGTGGGTACGTTGTGTGGCCTGCTACGTTTGTCCAAGAATATTTGCATGGCTTCCAGACCTGCTTCTTGGGGGATGTTGGAGTATAAACTCACAATGTCAAGGGTAACCAAAAGTTATTTTTCCTCTTCAAACGGGAAATCCTCCAAAAAATTGATGGCTTGCGTCGTGTCTTTAATGTAGCTGGGAATACTGCAGACTAGAGGTTTTAAAAAGGTGTCCACGTATTTTGCCGGTCTTTCTAGAATAGAGTTAACTCCCGAAATAATAGGGCGGCCTGGTGGATTATGCGAATCTTTATGCACCTTGGGGAGAACATACATTAAAGGTGTCCGGGGGTTCTTGTTTATTAAAAATTCTGCTTCTTTTTTGGATAGCCATCCTTCTTCCTCACCAATGTGTATGATTGGAGTGAGTTTGTCCGTGATTTTTCTGTTCCAGTCTTCTTTTGTCTTCCGATAGTATCTGGGATCGGCTAGTTGGCGCTCTACTTCTAACTCGTATTTTTCTCTGGGCCAGATGACAATTCCACCCCCTTTATCCGCCGGCTTTATGATAAGGTTTGTGTTTGCTTTTAGTTGTTCCAATGCCTTATTTTCATCTTTTGTGAGGTTCCATTTAGTGAAAGTTTTCTTTTTCTCAAGATTGTTCAGATCTCGTAGTACATTTTTTTCAAAGGTTATGAGTTCTGTAGGCATGTTGTTGGTACTTGGGAAAAAAGTGGAGGGATTTTTCAAGCCTGAAAAATTTCGGGATGCCGTTGATTCGTTTTCGTAAAAAAAGATTTTTAACCTCATTTTGCGGAACAGTTGGATTATTTCCATCTTGGTTTGGATGATGTCTGGTTTCACTGTGGGAATGAATGATAGACCCTTTTGTAATACTTGAATTTCATCCGTGTTTAAGACGTAATCCGATAGATTATAGATACAGTCTTGCTCTCTCGTTACCACCGATACACGTTCCTCCGGGTGGTGATCTCCCCCTGGTATTGGTTTGGGTGGGGGTTGAACCATCTGTTGGCTCGTGACCTTCCTCGTGGTCGATTGCTTCCTCTGTCTAAAAAAGGAGCAGGCTGGTAAAATGGTCTTTGTTGGTTATTTCTGGGTGTCGACGACCCCTCACTTTCACTCGATGTTCCAGAGGATGATGTACCGTCTGAGAATGTGAGGAAACGTCTCTTACTCCTCCCTCCGTATGTTCTCAGTGCTACGGTGTTTTGGGGTTGTTTGTAGAATTCTTTCTCCAAATAGGGGTAAACTCTAATTTCAGCAAAGTTGGTTATGTCTTTTTGGAGTTTTATTCTTTTGGCATCTTCTGTGTTTTTTTTGAAAGTTGCGTTTTCCTTTTCCAATTTAGACAATAATGCTTGTGCGTTTTCTATTGCTGCGTTTGTAAGAAAAGCCTCTTCCAGTTCTTTAATTAGTTCTAACTCCCTTTGGCTTAATCGTTCTGCTGTTTTGATGGAGTGAAACATCCAGTCTCTGGAGCATTTGGTTCCTATGTGGCTAAATCCTTCCAGGTATTCAGGTAAGTCTGTGAATATAACTGGGATGTTTTTGACTTGAAGCCCGGATGGTATTGTACCGGCTCGTAGATGTTCCAAGAGCACTTCGCCGTGTAGAGCTGTCCTTATTTGTTTTTTCTTTAGTCTTGTTATTTTTTCTAATTCTGATTGTTGGGCAACGTTTGTGGAATTGTTGCCTAGATTGAATGTAGATGGACGTTTTAGAAGTTCTTCAATATCTTCCTCTCTGATACTCAGAGTTTTTGGTTCTATCATTTGGCCCGTTTGGCTTAAAAGCTGTGGTGACTGGGCGCCTTGTGTTCGTGTGTGTAAGTTCCACTAAGATGTTTGATTCTGTGATGTGCGGGATTACATCACCACATTGACGTGTTCACAAGTTGTTCGTCACTACTATATCTCTTGTAACTAGGTGACGGGAGTTTTTGAGTTCTTCTAGGTAAGTGGTTCTACCTGAACCCTTGTAGGCTTGGTGCCTACTCAAAAGGCGAGTATATAATATGAGGGGGGATTCAATAAGGTTTTCAGAGGCCGGAATCTGGGTAATACTTATATAACAGTAAATACCTCTGACACCATGGATCACAATATCACTTTGATCTCAGCAGATCTATTTATTGACTGCGAGTTGAGTATAATTTCATATATTTAGTTAACTGGGTGAACACTTTCTCAATGTGACAAACATAAATCTCCAAATATTCACTTTTTCAACAATACAATGTGACAACAAAACACATATATATCACAAATATAAATTTCTCAGTGTGACAATGAAATAAATTTCACTTTTCCAACAAAACATTATAACGACATACATAAATGTGAAAGATTGATACATAAATCAAAACAGTACTCAGATATCCTCTTTGTTAGATAGAGTGGCATATAAAGTCATTATTGCCTCCACTTTGTATGATTGGTTTGGTCCTAGAATGTAATTAGAGAAAAATATATTTTCCCAAATTGAAGCTAGAGAGCGTTGACTAGATATTTGAGTTTGGCTCTTCACGGGGCGTTATTGTATGGTTTTATCCGCAATATATTCTCATATTCTGTTAGCCGACGCGTTTCGACCTTTCCTGCTATGGACCTTTTTATTGCCTTTCTAAGGTCTTCATCAGGGCTTGGTTATTATTCCATGGGACATCTTTTTCTGAAAAAATCAATGATATATTTTTTGTCATAAAGGAATGTGATATTAAGTGGCTTTTAAGTGTACTCTGTTAATTTTCTGAGCATTCACTTAATTGTTTTATTAAAAGGCTGGTTTAAAAATGGAACTTACGTGCTGTCAGATAAGAGTTGCTTGCGCTATCTTTTACCTGTAGAATACAAGGGAAATATTTCTGTGTCACTGTCAGCTTTCTGACGCTATATATTCCATGTTTAATGAAATTATAACTTTGCATTTTTCTTTAAGTGTGGCTTCACGTACCTTCCCTTTCCTTTTGGAGTTGTGCTGTGTAGGTCTTTTAAATATTTACTGGCTTCTTTATGGATCTATTGGATAAAATAGGGGTTGAAAAAACTGAGTTGGGCGTTTATATGCAGACTGATTTTAATGGCTAATTACCCCGTTTGTGATGTCTCATGCGTGGGTATATGGACACCAGTTGGTGCTCTAATACGGCATTTACAAGACGTACCCGTTGCCCTTTGTTATGGCAATGTGTGCGGCGAGTTTTCCTGTCCAATTGTAATCAGCATGCATTCGGTGGTTCAACGGGACTTTGTTTACAACGAGAGACCGTGTTGAGCTGAGCTACCGTGTTTGGTTTCAAAGTAACCTGGTTTGGTGCTTCGCGGGACTATTGAGCACACGTGATATTCCATGCATCCGTGCAAGTTATTTGGGAGACCCCGAATTAAGTTTTTCTGTGCAGTTGTAATCGGCATGCATTCGGTGGTTAAACGGGACTTTGTTTACAACGAGAGACCGTGTTGAGCTGAGCTACCGTGTTTAGTTTCAAAGTAACCTGGTTTGGTGCTTCGCGGGACTATTGAGCACACGTGATATTCCATGCGTCCGTGCAAGTTATTTAGGGGACCCCGAATTAAATCGTTACAAGTATTGTTCATACCGGTTTGGTTCTTTGTCGGTCAGGGTTGTTTCCTCTCCTCTGTACTCTTCGTCTCTGTCCTTCGTCGTTCAAGCGCTTCCTTTCTCGGAAGTTGGTGTTGATAGGAAGCGTTTATGGTTGCCATGACGTCACCACGTTTGCGTTGCGTTGTTATGGCAACGCTTTGTTCCTGCTTGTACGGCTGCTTTTTTCTTCGTGTATTTTATTGACAAATACGAATTGTCCTCGCTATCGTTTTTGTCGCAGTGTCCTGTGTGGGGGTTCTACTGGTGTGGGATTAGTTTTGATGTTCCTTGCTGTCTGATGTTATGTGCAATATAGTGGCTTCTTTACTACCCACCAGTTGCTTGGTTTCTCAATAAAGTTGTTTCATTACCATGCAGTGGAGGTGTTCTACTGTGGACCTTCGAGTTTGCTTTTGAAATTGACTCTTCTTTGTAGCTGTTTCAAGGGCGCCCTGCGCAGGGTGTCTTGTTTGCTCTTTGTAGATATCCATATGTTTAGTTTTTAGTTCGCATTTTCGGCCTTCTGTGTACTTCTAGAATTATCCATGAAGTTTTCATAAAAAGACATTGTCACTATCCTCTTTTTGTTCGGGGAAGGAACGGGGTGTCTGAGGTGAACCTTCAACTCCGCTTCTCTGAGAGGAAGCTTATGGTATTCTCCTTCTAGGTAATGTGCGTTAATTCTGTCATTTCATTCATTCCGTTAACAATGGTTCCCAGAAACATAATCATTTTTGCTTCACTTTTGGATAGGATTGCATCAATGTTGGTCCCTCGTATGTGGCGAAGGACTGTCCATTTTAGGTCTTTTGGGCTGTGGTTTTTTTCAATGCAGTGATTGACCATGGGGGCGGTCAATACTTTACACTTTATCCTGGATCGATGTTGGGAAATGCGATTTTTGATTGGTTGTGTGGTTTTCCCAATGTAAGCCAATGGGCATGGACAGGTGATACAGTATACCACATTGTGGGTATTACAGTTTGTGAAGTCTTCATGTTTGATGTATTTTTCTCCATACGTGAATCTAGTTCCTTCTATGGTGCTGTCGCATGAAGTGCAATTGCCACATTTTTTGTGCCCTTTTATAGGCGGAAGTGAGAGCATGGACCGTAGATTGATTTGTGGTTGCCTTATGGTCGTATTAGCTCGTACCAGCTTCTCTCTGATGCTTTTATTTTTCTTCAGGGCAAATATTGGAATCTGTGTGAAAGATGGTATACTACTTATTGTGTGCCAGTTTTTCCTGATAATTTTTTGCATTTCTGTGGTCTGACCTGAGAAGGTGGTGACACATACAAGTGGTGTGGTTTTTTCCTCTTTCTTGGTGGTGAGCAGCGCATCTCGTGGCGTGTACCATGCTCGCTTCAGCGCTCTTTTCAGTAGTTTTTTTGGGTAATTTCTCTCCACCAGTTTCTCTAGTAATGTTGTTGCATTCTTGAAGTAGTCTTCTCTTTTGGTGCAATTTCGCCTGATCCTTAAGAACTGGCTGAAGGGTAGGTTCTCTCGTAAATTTCTTTGATGAAAGCTGGAGAAATGCAGGAAGGTGTTTCTATCTGTGGTTTTTGTGTACAGTGTTGTATAGATGTGTCCCTCTTCGTGTTTAATAAGGAGGTCTAAGAAATTCATTTCCACGTTGCTGTGACTGACGGTGAATTGAATGTTTGGATTTCTATCATTCAGCCAAGTCGCGAAATTCTCAAGTTGTTGTATGTTGCCTCTCCACAGTAAAAACACATCATCGATGTAACGACGCCATATTTTGATGTGGCCGTCGTATGGGTTATTGTTGAAAATCCATTTCTCTTCATAGAGGGCCATAAACATTATGGCCATCTCTGGGGCAAATGGACAACCCATCGCGGTGCCCATAATCTGGAGAAATTGAATATCATTAAAGGTGAAAAAATTGTGTTTCAGGCATATTTCCGCTAGTTGTATTAAATAGATGGTGGGTACGTTGTGTGGCCTGCTACGTTTGTCCAAGAATATTTGCATGGCTTCCAGACCTGCTTCTTGGGGGATGTTGGAGTATAAACTCACAATGTCAAGGGTAACCAAAAGTTCTTTTTCCTCTTCAAACGGGAAATCCTCCAAAAAATTGATGGCTTGCGTCGTGTCTTTAATGTAGCTGGGAATACTGCAGACTAGAGGTTTTAAAAAGGTGTCCACGTATTTTGCCGGTCTTTCTAGAATAGAGTTAACTCCCGAAATAATAGGGCGGCCTGGTGGATTATGCGAATCTTTATGCACCTTGGGGAGAACATACATTAAAGGTGTCCGGGGGTTCTTGTTTATTAAAAATTCTGCTTCTTTTTTGGATAGCCATCCTTCTTCCTCACCAATGTGTATGATTGGAGTGAGTTTGTCCGTGATTTTTCTGTTCCAGTCTTCTTTTGTCTTCCGATAGTATCTGGGATCGGCTAGTTGGCGCTCTACTTCTAACTCGTATTTTTCTCTGGGCCAGATGACAATTCCACCCCCTTTATCCGCCGGCTTTATGATAAGGTTTGTGTTTGCTTTTAGTTGTTCCAATGCCTTATTTTCATCTTTTGTGAGGTTCCATTTAGTGAAAGTTTTCTTTTTCTCAAGATTGTTCAGATCTCGTAGTACATTTTTTTCAAAGGTTATGAGTTCTGTAGGCATGTTGTTGGTACTTGGGAAAAAAGTGGAGGGATTTTTCAAGCCTGAAAAATTTCGGGATGCCGTTGATTCGTTTTCGTAAAAAAAGATTTTTAACCTCATTTTGCGGAACAGTTGGATTATTTCCATCTTGGTTTGGATGATGTCTGGTTTCACTGTGGGAATGAATGATAGACCCTTTTGTAATACTTGAATTTCATCCGTGTTTAAGACGTAATCCGATAGATTATAGATACAGTCTTGCTCTCTCGTTACCACCGATACACGTTCCTCCGGGTGGTGATCTCCCCCTGGTATTGGTTTGGGTGGGGGTTGAACCATCTGTTGGCTCGTGACCTTCCTCGTGGTCGATTGCTTCCTCTGTCTAAAAAAGGAGCAGGCTGGTAAAATGGTCTTTGTTGGTTATTTCTGGGTGTCGACGACCCCTCACTTTCACTCGATGTTCCAGAGGATGATGTACCGTCGGAGAATGTGAGGAAAGGAAACGCCCAACTCAGTTTTTTCAACCCCTATTTTATCCAATAGATCCATAAAGAAGCCAGTAAATATTTAAAAGACCTACACAGCACAACTCCAAAAGGAAAGGGAAGGTACGTGAAGCCACACTTAAAGAAAAATGCAAAGTTATAATTTCATTAAACATGGAATATATAGCGTCAGAAAGCTGACAGTGACACAGAAATATTTCCCTTGTATTCTACAGGTAAAAGATAGCGCAAGCAACTCTTATCTGACAGCACGTAAGTTCCATTTTTAAACCAGCCTTTTAATAAAACAATTAAGTGAATGCTCAGAAAATTAACAGAGTACACTTAAAAGCCACTTAATATCACATTCCTTTATGACAAAAAATATATCATTGATTTTTTCAGAAAAAGATGTCCCATGGAATAATAACCAAGCCCTGATGAAGACCTTAGAAAGGCAATAAAAAGGTCCATAGCAGGAAAGGTCGAAACGCGTCGGAAAACAGAATATGAGAATATATTGGGGATAAAACCATACAATAACGCCCCGTGAAGAGCCAAACTCAAATATCTAGTCAACGCTCTCTAGCTTCAATTTGGGAAAATATATTTTTCTCTAATTACATTCTAGGACCAAACCAATCATACAAAGTGGAGGCAATAATGACTTTATATGCCACTCTATCTAACAAAGAGGATATCTGAGTACTGTTTTGATTTATGTATCAATCTTTCACATTTATGTATGTCGTTATAATGTTTTGTTGGAAAAGTGAAATTTATTTCATTGTCACACTGAGAAATTTATATTTGTGATATATATGTGTTTTGTTGTCACATTGTATTGTTGAAAAAGTGAATATTTGGAGATTTATGTTTGTCACATTGAGAAAGTGTTCACCCAGTTAACTAAATATATGAAATTATACTCAACTCGCAGTCAATAAATAGATCTGCTGAGATCAAAGTGATATTGTGATCCATGGTGTCAGAGGTATTTACTGTTATATAAGCAAACAAGATGGCTTCAGCTCATGCTAACAGCAATTATTTTCGATTTCCACAGAGAGATGTCAATTGGTATTGGTAACCCCATTTTGGGTGTCTCGGGCATGGTTTCCAGCAGTATTAGAATTGCCATGTGAGATTCCTTTGTTGATTTTGTCAGAGGAAGGTTTGTTGTCAATCGAGGAAGGAGCGTGGAACTTTTGGGTTCGTTGGTGCATTGAAAGGAATGTGGATCCTGTGGAGGCGCCTATAGTGGAGGTTGCGAATTTTTTAGTGGAGAAATTTGAGAGAAGACCAAGCTATTGGACAATGAAATGTTATAGGTTGGCTATTTCTGCTTGACGTGTTTTTGTTGGAGGTAAATCAGTAGTGAGTAATGTTTTGTTTTGTAGAATACTGACGAGTATAAGACTCAAAAGACCGTCGAAGGCACGGTATGACGTGTTGTGGGATGTAGATTTGGTTTTGAAGTTATATCTATTATGGCTAATGAACAAATATTTTGATCTAAAAAATAATTCTTTTAAGTTAGCTACGTTTTTGTGTTTAGTGTTGTGTAGAAGAGTATCAGATGTTAAATGTTTAGAGGTAAGTAATAGGAATTTCTGTCCGGATAGTGTGTTTTTTGAGATGCAGAAAAGAACAAAGACCATGTCTACTATGTTTTTTTATCTAAAAATTGAAGAACATACAAAGTTATGTGTGGTTGACTGCTTGAAAGAGTATGAATGACGAGTATTGGAGAATAGAAGGGATAGTGAGCATCAGTAGTTAATATCTTTTGTTAAACCGTTCAAGGCAGTAAGTACAGCAACAATTTCACGATGGGTTAGAAATGCAATGGAACAGGCTAGAGTGAATATGGAAACATTTACAGCCCACTCTGTGAGGGGTGCAATGGCAAGTAAGTCTCGTCGTTCTGGTGGAAGTTGGGAGAATATTTTGAAAAGTGGTACATTGGTCAAATGTGGGTACATCTGCTAAACTTTATCTTAGACCAATTGAGCATATGTCTGAGGTGGTGTTGAAGGGTGATCAACATGCATAATGGTAGCCTCTGGTCTTGTAATGAAATGGCAATTCTCAGATTAACATGACAAGAGAATCAGGATTTCATTAAAGACACAGAGGCTAACATTATCCCTCCCACCTCACCCTACTACGAAAAAAAACCAAAAGCATTATTTGTTTGTTTAAAGTTTGGTGGTAGAGGTTCATTTGGATAGTGTGTTATAGTACTGTTTTTTGGGACAAGAAGCTTTAATTTTATTTTTTGGTTACAGATTCTCTATTGTGAAAGACTAAATTGTGCAGGGGGACTACAGGTTGCATTTAAAAGAGGAGGAGAGTTCTATTCAGGAGATGTAGGAGAGTAGGGTCTGCAATCCTATGATCACCCAGATTTTTTGCTTTTGCTTCATTGGTTTACGACTTTCTCCGGCTGTGGGCCTGCCAATCAGACCCACAGCCTAGCTGTTCTCTCTCGAAATTAACACACATGTACGTTAGGTGCATCCACTAATTGGAACTGGGCCACCTTGTCAGTCCCTGTCTCAGCATACCACAGGTATCCAGGGCATCGGTGTACCCAGGGCCTACCAGGGGCTGAAGCATGTATTATGCCACCCCTGGAATGGCCGCCCAAATCTGACACAACTGGCTGCACGACAGCTGGGGCCACGTGGTGTAATCACCCGTTGCTGTAGGTGTAGTATTCCTACACCTAAACCCTAAAAATGGACACATGGATTCCTATCAGTCACTCCTATAGCAGGCCTTATCAATCCTGAAGGCAGAGTGCAGGGAATCATGTGGGACGGTGCTCTGGCGCGAGCTGAGCCCGTCGACGGCTTGCGGAACCAAGCCCTAATAGCCGTTCCATGGTGACGCGGGCCAACTACTTTTAAGGCATTATAATCCTTGCGGTTATCTGCTAACTTTGGCATCGCATCACCTATACATGTCGAGTAAGGTGTCATACGAATGGGAATACGAACCCCTCGCCAGTCCTGGTGACGGGGTTAGCATTCCCCCCTTTTAGAGGGACACGACATGGAAGTAACCTTGAACCCCGGTTAAAGTTGACTCAAGCCTCAGCATCACAAAATGGATGCTGCCACCAGACACAAGTCTGACCTCCTGCTGCTGGGGGACCTTCCAGCAAGGGGAGCTTGGACAAAGGGTTTCCTGTCGAGGGCGGTGTTAGCACCGTCCCAGACAGGGTTTGTGTATCCCAGGTAGGCAGGGCTGAAAGGAAGGTGACTGCAAGTGGCACCCCGGTGCTCACTGTGCATAGCCCGGCTCAAACCAGTTTCGGGGGCACACCAGCCCCTGAGCTGGCGCGAAGCCGGACAAAGGATAGGGGTGTAACCACCCCCCTCCTGGCTCCACCCATAGGTAGAACCTAGTCACGGGCCAGCCCCTTTCTCTTAGAATAAAGGTAGGAGCGAGTCCCCTTCCCAAATTGGATAATCAGATAATCGGATAACTCCGAATCACGAACTACTTTCCACGAAAGGAACTCTTGACTATTTCTGAAGACTCTCCCTTGTGGCTAAGGAGTAGCCACCCTGCACCAGCAGGCACCATCTAAGCGCTTGCGGTTTGCTGTAAGTCTCTCCTACGGATCAAGACTGCCCAGCTCGACGAGACCCGAGTCCCTGCCATCTCTGACCTTTTACCTGCCTCATCAGCCCAGCTGAGAGTCGTAGGTGTGACGAGACCTGCGGGACCGGCTATCTTCAGAACCTGCACGACGCTTATCTAGCACGCCCACCGAGGGACCCTCGAGTGAGTGCACCTAGGGTTTGAGAAGCCCTAACCCTGAGCAGCTCCAGCATCGAAGTCTGTCTCCCCAGCATCCACGAGATCTGCGTGGGGGCCCTTCCGCTCCTTGCTGTTCACCGCGTTGTTCGACCACTTGCCGACCGGCTTGTGGCCCTCTTCACGACGCACCACGATTGTTTCATCACGAGTCTGGTTGCTCCAGACTGGCTCTTGCTCCCCTTCAACAGAGGAGTACCACGGACCCTCCTGGTCCACTCCCGACGCCATCTTGACTCCCCCGCCTGGGTGGCCACTGCCAAGATCCGCTGCCCCTTCCTGGGCCCAGCATCATCGACAGCAGACACCTTCGTGGGACAGCTCGCCCTCCATCCTGGTCGCCGCCGCGCCTCCTGGTCCGAGGAACAGCCGAGTCCGACGTCACCCACTCACCTGGTCGAGGTGACTTCAGCCGGTACCCTCCTGGTACCCACACGATCGCTGGCTAGCGGTTGAGAACTGAGTCCCCTCTGCTTTCAGGTTTTCCTTCACCACCGATCCAGGCTTGGATCGCTCTGAACATCGTCACTGGTCGCCTGCCAGCAACTTCTTCTTTCAGGCTCCTGAGACTACACGAGGACTCCCGACATCTTGACGAACTTCACGCAGCCGCAGCCTCCGGGCTAGGTAACTCGAGCATCTCGGTGCTCCATCGCAGGTTCGCTCTACAAGTGTCCAGTTCCTTTTTCGTTTAGTCCCACTGATCGGATCACTCCGGAATCAGTATCTCCAGACTCTAACCATTCGCATTTCACTGTTAGTGTAGATGGTTTCTCGTGCCCCTCGGGCATTTGTGTAAATTGTGCAACTGAAGTATTTTCCTAAGAGTTTTGTAGTGTGCTTAGCTCCCTGACTCATAAAGAGCCAGGGTAGTCTTGTCATAAATAAATATCCTTTTATTTTCATAACAACTTGTGTGGTGTCCTTTCACTTGGTGTTCAAGGGGTATATGTGATGGTAAACAGCTGGCTTAACACGCCCTCTAGAGTTTAGCCTAAGACTGCTCGTATCCACGCTACTAGGATAGCTGGTCTAAAAGGTTGACTTACAACCAATCATCAATAAGGGTCGTTTGGAATGATACACAGTGATCACTAGAATAGTGAGCACTACATATCAGGCCAACTTCTCACATTGGTGGCAGCGGTGGGATTTGAGCTTGCTGTTGTTTTTCCACACACGTATCCTAAGAATATCG
This sequence comes from Triturus cristatus, assembly GCF_964204655.1. Classification (NCBI taxonomy): domain Eukaryota; kingdom Metazoa; phylum Chordata; class Amphibia; order Caudata; family Salamandridae; genus Triturus; species Triturus cristatus. The sequence continues at coordinate 244,643,644 of NC_140583.1, forward strand.
CAGTGAAAGATCACATAAGTACCCAGGTACATATAACTTAACTGAGAATACTCCGAGTTCTACTGAACCGGCTGTTGTAGTGTAACAGGGCTTAGCACACCCTGACTACAACTCTTAGCAAGGGATCAGTAGGTAAACCCATAGTGTAGGTAGGTGCAACACTTACACCTCACTAGAAAAGCATGTCGGTCCACGGAGAGTCTGCAGGGACTCCCCTAGTGGTCAGTGACCCTCCACAGGTCGTGTCACGGTATGCAACTCTTAGCTTCAAGGAGATGAGACAACTGTGTGCCTCCAGGAAGCTAAACCAGGGTTCTAACCCTACCATCGCAATACTGATAGGTCTCTTAGAGGCGTACGATGCTAGGAGGTCCTCTAACCCAGGTCCCCCCAGTGCAGATGGGAACATGCCTCCCTTAGAGGGAACCCTCGGTGACCCAGACCTCGACCTCCACACAGAGGAGGAGGACGAGGACGAGTTATCGGGAGACGAGGCAGACAAAGGTCCAGTGGTAGTCGGCAGGCTTACAAGGACCAACTTAAGCAGGCATGAGAATGGAACTGGGGGAGCCCCGGGCCCACGCTCAAGCAGGCTTAACCTTGGGAACGGACGAGCTAGGTCTCTCTCCAGAGGCTCTGGCAGATCGGTTCATACACATGTCTCTCAGGCACCTTCTCAGAGAGGAATGACTTCCCCTCAGAGGAGGGAGCATGAAGCGAAGATGCGGGAGGTCAATCTGAGGATCGAGCGGGAAGAACTTGCCCTCGCCAAAGAAAGACTTGCCTTAGCCCGAGAGCAGAAATTAAGTGGGTTAGATCCCACTGGTGGCAGCGTTCTCAATAGAGAGAAAGACAGGGGTATAGACACTAGACACCTGAGTAAAGTAGTGCCCCCCTTTAAACAAGGGGACGACATCCACAAGTGGATAACTGCCTTGGAGAGGGCCTGCACTGTCCAGTGCGTCCCCCCAAGTCAGTGGGCAGCTATACTGTGGCTTTCCTTTGAAGGTAAAGGAAGGGACAAGCTCCTCACTACAAGAGCTGAGGATGCTAACAACTACCAAGTCCTGAAGAACACACTGATTGATGGGTTCGGCTTAACCACGGAACAGTACCGGGTGCTGTTCCGAGACACCCAGAAAATTCAGTCTCAGGATTGGGCTGACTTTGTCGATTGTGCCACTAAGGCTTTGGAAGGCTGGTTGCTGGGTAGCAAGGTTACTGATTACACAGGATTGTACAATCTTATCATGCGAGAACAGATTTTAAACAACTGTCAGAACCAATTGTTGCATCAGCACCTTGTCGACTCGGATCTGACCTCTCCCCAAGAATTGGGAAAGAAGGCAGACAGATGGGTCAGAACAAGGGTCAAGCAGAACCAGAACCAGGGTGGTCAGAAGAAAGCAGACCAAAAGGGTAACAAGAACGAACAAAATGACCAGAAGTCTTCGACAGGTCCCCAACAAACCAAAGAGGGAGGGGGTCAGGCTTCACAGAAGAAGAAGACTCAAGAAGGCCAGTCAAAAAGGTGGTGCCAATACTGTAAAAGTAAGACTCACTGGTTTAGTGAGTGCACCAAGAAAGGAGGGCAAACTCCTACCACTGCAGCCCCTAAGGCACCTGCACCCCCTAGTACAGTCAGCAGTGGTAGTGCGCCTCCCAAGGCATTAGTTGGGTTAACCTTGGGAACCGAGGGGAGTGACGACTTAGTCGGCACGCTCACTCAGGCCGTCCTTGTCTGTACAGGGGATATGGATATGTCCCCTGATGCCAGTCCCAATACTTTGGGCAAATACAGACAGACACCTTTGATAAATGGAAGAGTGGCCCAGGCCTACAGGGACACGTGTGCCAGTGTCACCATGGTGACGCCTAACTTCGTGGACCCTGGACAGATCATGCTAGGTACCAGTTACCTAGTGACCAATGCCAGCAACGTCACTACCAATCACAGTATGGCAGTTGTTGATTTCTCCTGGGGAGGGGTAAGTGGCCCGAAAAAGGTTGTGGTTAGTTCAGACCTCCCCGTAGAATGTCTGTTGGGCAATGATTTGGAAACGTCACAATGGTCAGAAGTGGAGCAGAGGACTCACATGGAAATGTTAGGTTTGCCAGCACATGTCCTTGCTGTGACCAGGTCACAGGCCAAAAGATGCCCCACTGAACAGGTGCTGGATCCTGGAAGAACGGACCAGACACCTTCCAAGAAAAGGAGCAGTAAGGGTAAGGCTTCGCCTTCCCCCTTGCCCCAGGTCGTGGATCAAGTCTCCGAGGAGGCTGACCTTAAAGAACTGAGGGAAACTGAGCCGCAAGAGCTTGAACCTGGTCAGGTTGAGTTTCTGGGCTCAGGGGGACCCTCCAGGGAAGACCTGGGGAAGGCACAGTTAGACTGCCCTCACTTGAACCCCTCAGACAGCAGGCCGCTGCTGAGGCTGCAGGGAACGCCACGGGTACCCACAAAGTGTACTGGGACGATGGACTCCTGTACTCTGAGGCAAGAGACCCCAAACCTGGTGCGACCAGGAGGCTGGTCATCCCCTTGTCTCTGAGAGGTTTCCTTCTCACCTTGGCCCACGAGATTCCCCTTGCAGGTCACTTAGGCCAGAATAAGACTTGGGACAGAATTGTTCCACACTTTCACTGGCCCCACATGTCCGAAGATACGAAGGAGTTTTGCCGCTCCTGTGTCACTTGCCAAGCCAGTGGTAAGTCAGGTGGCACGACAAAGGCCCCCCTCATACCACTACCAGTGGTGGGGGTACCCTTTGAACGAGTGGGGATCGACATTGTCGGACCAATGGAACCCCAGACAGCATCAGGGCACAAGTTTATACTGGTGGTGGTGGACCACGCCACCAGGTATCCTGAAGCTATTCCCCTTAGGACCACTACGGCACCTGTGGTGGCACGGGCCCTACTTGGAGTGTTCTCCAGAGTGGGCTTCCCTAAGGAGGTCGTCTCAGACAGAGGTGCAAACTTCATGTCGGGATATCTGACTGCTATGTGGAAGGAATGTGGTGTCAACTACAAGTTCACCACACCCTATCACCCACAATGCAATGGGCTGGTTGAGAGATTCAACCGGACCCTAAAAGGGATGATTGACGGACTACCTGAAAAGCTTCGGCGGAGATGGGATGTCCTGATACCCTGCCTCTTGTTCGCCTACAGAGAGGTCCCGCAGAAGGGGGTTGGCTACAGCCCTTTTGAGCTTCTGTTCGGACATCCTGTAAGGGGACCCCTTTGTTTGGTAAAGGAAGGATGGGAGAGACCTCTCAGAAAGCCGGCATCAAACATTGTGGACTATGTGCTCGGTCTCCGCTCGCGGATGGCGGAGTACATGGAAAAGGCGTCTAAAAACCTTGAGGCGAGCCAAGAATTACAGAAAGCTTGGCACGACCAAAAGGCTGTCCTGACTGTGTATCAGCCTGGACAGAAGGTGAGGGTGCTGGAGCCAGTGGCCCCAGCAGCACTCAAAGACAAATGGTCTGGGCCCCACACGATCATTGAGCAAAAGGGAGAGGTCACCTACCTGGTAGACCTGGGAACTCCCCGGAGCCCCCACAGGGTGCTCCACGTAAACAGGCTCAAGGCATATGTCGACAGGGAGGGCATGGGCTTGCTCATGGCCACAGATGAGGGACAGGAGGAGGAGAGTGACCCTCTCCCGGACCTGCTCTCTCAGAACCCTGACGATGGATCAGTAGATGGTGTTGTCTTTTGTGGCAGCCTCTCTGGACATCAACAAGAGGATTGTAAACAGGTTCTTCAATCCTTTCGACATATGTTCTCTCTGACACCCAGTCAGACCAAGTGGTGTACCCACGAGGTCGACACTGGGGACAGTCTGCCCGTAAAGAGTAAAATCTATCGGCAACCTGATCATGTCAGAGACTGCATCAAGACAGAGGTGCAGAAAATGTTGGAGCTGGGAGTCATTGAACCCTCGGACAGCCCCTGGGCTAGTCCCGTAGTGCTCGTGCCGAAACCTCACACCCAGGGCGGTAAGAAAGAGATGAGGTTTTGCGTGGACTACAGAGGTCTCAATGCGGTCACTAAGACCGACGCCCACCCGATACCAAGAGCAGACGAACTTATCGACCGGTTGGCCTCGGCCAACTACTTAAGTACGTTTGACCTGACAGCTGGGTATTGGCAAATCAGGTTAGCTGAGGAGGCCAAGCCCAAAACAGCATTTTCTACCCCGGGTGGGCATTATCAGTTCGTGGTAATGCCCTTTGGTTTGAAAAATGCACCTGCCACCTTCCAAAGGCTGGTGAATCGAGTTCTCACTGGGTTGGACGACTTCTGTGCGGCGTATCTGGACGATATCGCTGTCTTTAGCTCCACCTGGGAGGATCACCTGGTCCACCTGAGGAAAGTGTTAGAGGCCCTGCAGAAGGCAGGCCTCACTATCAAGGCCACCAAGTGCCAGATAGGGCAGACACAGGTTGTATACCTGGGCCACCTTGTAGGTGGAGGCCAGGTTCAACCATTGGAGAGCAAAATACAGGCCATCCAGGACTGGGCTCCTCCAACCACCCAGACTCAGGTTCGAGCTTTCTTGGGCCTGACTGGTTATTACCGGAAATTTGTCAGAAATTATGGATCCATTGTGACCCCGCTAAACGACCTGACAAGTAAAAAGATGCCAAAAAAAGTTCAGTGGACAGCAAGCTGTCAGAAGGCGTTCGATGACCTAAAGCGGGCCATGTGCACAGCACCTATCCTAAAGAGTCCAGACTACTCCAAACCATTCATTGTCCAAACAGACGCTTCGGAGCTGGGTGTGGGAGCTGTTCTATCGCAACTGAATTTTGATGGTCATGACCAGCCCATAGCTTTTATTAGCAGGAGGCTGACCCCCAGAGAGAAGAATTGGTCAGCTATTGAGAGGGAGGCCTTTGCTGTGGTTTGGGCCCTGAAGAAGTTGAGGCCATACTTGTTTGGCACTCACTTCAAGATTCAGACCGACCATCAGCCCCTCTTGTGGCTAAATCAAATGAAGGGTGAAAACCCCAAACTACTTAGGTGGTCCATTTCCCTACAGGGGATGGACTTCACAGTGGAGCATAGACCTGGCACTGATCATGGCAATGCAGATGGGCTCTCCAGGTATTTCCACTTAGAGCAAGAAGACTCACCTGGTCAAGGTTAGCTTATTGTCCCAAAGTTTGGGGGGGGGTCATGTAGGAGAGTAGGGTCTGCAATCCTATGATCACCCAGATTTTTTGCTTTTGCTTCATTGGTTTACGACTTTCTCCGGCTGTGGGCCTGCCAATCAGACCCACAGCCTAGCTGTTCTCTCTCGAAATTAACACACATGTACGTTAGGTGCATCCACTAATTGGAACTGGGCCACCTTGTCAGTCCCTGTCTCAGCATACCACAGGTATCCAGGGCATCGGTGTATCCAGGGCCTACCAGGGGCTGAAGCATGTATTATGCCACCCCTGGAATGGCCGCCCAAATCTGACACAACTGGCTGCACGACAGCTGGGGCCACGTGGTGTAATCACCCGTTGCTGTAGGTGTAGTATTCCTACACCTAAACCCTAAAAATGGACACATGGATTCCTATCAGTCACTCCTATAGCAGGCCTTATCAATCCTGAAGGCAGAGTGCAGGGAATCATGTGGGACGGTGCTCTGGCGCGAGCTGAGCCCGTCGACGGCTTGCGGAACCAAGCCCTAATAGCCGTTCCATGGTGACGCGGGCCAACTACTTTTAAGGCATTATAATCCTTGCGGTTATCTGCTAACTTTGGCATCGCATCACCTATACATGTCGAGTAAGGTGTCATACGAATGGGAATACGAACCCCTCGCCAGTCCTGGTGACGGGGTTAGCATTCCCCCCTTTTAGAGGGACACGACATGGAAGTAACCTTGAACCCCGGTTAAAGTTGACTCAAGCCTCAGCATCACAAAATGGATGCTGCCACCAGACACAAGTCTGACCTCCTGCTGCTGGGGGACCTTCCAGCAAGGGGAGCTTGGACAAAGGGTTTCCTGTCGAGGGCGGTGTTAGCACCGTCCCAGACAGGGTTTGTGTATCCCAGGTAGGCAGGGCTGAAAGGAAGGTGACTGCAAGTGGCACCCCGGTGCTCACTGTGCATAGGCCGGCTCAAACCAGTTTCGGGGGCACACCAGCCCCTGAGCTGGCGCGAAGCCGGACAAAGGATAGGGGTGTAACCACCCCCCTCCTGGCTCCACCCATAGGTAGAACCTAGTCACGGGCCAGCCCCTTTCTCTTAGAATAAAGGTAGGAGCGAGTCCCCTTCCCAAATTGGATAATCAGATAATCGGATAACTCCGAATCACGAACTACTTTCCACGAAAGGAACTCTTGACTATTTCTGAAGACTCTCCCTTGTGGCTAAGGAGTAGCCACCCTGCACCAGCAGGCACCATCTAAGCGCTTGCGGTTTGCTGTAAGTCTCTCCTACGGATCAAGACTGCCCAGCTCGACGAGACCCGAGTCCCTGCCATCTCTGACCTTTTACCTGCCTCATCAGCCCAGCTGAGAGTCGTAGGTGTGACGAGACCTGCGGGACCGGCTATCTTCAGAACCTGCACGACGCTTATCTAGCACGCCCACCGAGGGACCCTCGAGTGAGTGCACCTAGGGTTTGAGAAGCCCTAACCCTGAGCAGCTCCAGCATCGAAGTCTGTCTCCCCAGCATCCACGAGATCTGCGTGGGGGCCCTTCCGCTCCTTGCTGTTCACCGCGTTGTTCGACCACTTGCCGACCGGCTTGTGGCCCTCTTCACGACGCACCACGATTGTTTCATCACGAGTCTGGTTGCTCCAGACTGGCTCTTGCTCCCCTTCAACAGAGGAGTACCACGGACCCCCCTGGTCCACTCCCGACGCCATCTTGACTCCCCCGCCTGGGTGGCCACTGCCAAGATCCACTGCCCCTTCCTGGGCCCAGCATCATCGACAGCAGACACCTTCGTGGGACAGCTCGCCCTCCATCCTGGTCGCCGCCGCGCCTCCTGGTCCGAGGAACAGCCGAGTCCGACGCCACCCACTCACCTGGTCGAGGTGACTTCAGCCGGTACCCTCCTGGTACCCACACGATCGCTGGCTAGCGGTTGAGAACTGAGTCCCCTCTGCTTTCAGGTTTTCCTTCACCACCGATCCAGGCTTGGATCGCTCTGAACATCGTCACTGGTCGCCTGCCAGCAACTTCTTCTTTCAGGCTCCTGAGACTACACGAGGACTCCCGACATCTTGACGAACTTCACGCAGCCGCAGCCTCCGGGCTAGGTAACTCGAGCATCTCGGTGCTCCATCGCAGGTTCGCTCTACAAGTGTCCAGTTCCTTTTTCGTTTAGTCCCACTGATCGGATCACTCCGGAATCAGTATCTCCAGACTCTAACCATTCGCATTTCACTGTTAGTGTAGATGGTTTCTCGTGCCCCTCGGGCATTTGTGTAAATTGTGCAACTGAAGTATTTTCCTAAGAGTTTTGTAGTGTGCTTAGCTCCCTGACTCATAAAGAGCCAGGGTAGTCTTGTCATAAATAAATATCCTTTTATTTTCATAACAACTTGTGTGGTGTCCTTTCACTTGGTGTTCAAGGGGTATATGTGATGGTAAACAGCTGGCTTAACACGCCCTCTAGAGTTTAGCCTAAGACTGCTCGTATCCACGCTACTAGGATAGCTGGTCTAAAAGGTTGACTTACAACCAATCATCAATAAGGGTCGTTTGGAATGATACACAGTGATCACTAGAATAGTGAGCACTACATATCAGGCCAACTTCTCACAGGAGACATTTATTGTTTATTCAGATTCCAGTGCTGAATTGTTCTTTGTTGAAAGTTATTTGAAGGTTCGGCTGATAGCGTGGCAAATAAAAGATTACGCAGAATGTTAGCCTCTGTGTCTTTGATGATTCTCCGGTCAGAAAATCGCCATTCTCTTTCTATAAAGAGTGAGCTGAGATTCTCTGCTCAGGGGGTTCTTCTCTGGGGAAGGAGAAAGCATGACCTCCAAATCCTTTAGTAGGAGGTTTATTTTAGGACCTTCTCTGGCTAACGGTGTGGGCTAGTCAATTTATGATCAAATCTATTTATTTCAAATGGCATGTATGCTCCCCAAACGATAGTTAATATTCTTTGAACATGCAAAATTGTAGATTCTATATTTCGCAGTCAAATACCGATTTTCATAGCCAGTTGGTAAGAAAATGAGGCATAAATTAAAATTATGCATAATTTCTCTCCTTGTTGATTCCGATTCATCTGTCTACTGCAGCCAGGCTGGCCTATTCACCTTATTCCATCGTGAAGGAATGTAATCCTGGGAAAAAGCCAACCTGAGGTATTTGGTTGAATATTCCAACTGGAAGGGAGGGAGTTTCAGAAACAGGGTTTTTCACCTCACGTTCTTGTATAAGTGGCATCACGCTATGTAAGTTCCTTGTCTAAGTTAGCGGACATGATTTTTCGGCATTTAACGTTTTATAACAGGCAAAAAAGAAACTAGCATGTGGTTGAGCTGCCTTTAGGGATTATGATCGCTCTTGAATGATAATAACGTTACTAATGAGCACCTTTTCTACCGTTCTGAAATCATACCCACAGTCTGTGGTGCTGACGGTTTCGTAAAGGGGTAAATGTCAAAATCTTTACCTGCCTGGGGCCCTATTACAAAGGGAGCACTTCTCCTGTTTCCGCCACGGCTCACATTAAATCGGTGGGCCGTGCACAAACAAGTAAAGTGCGCCCCATTACAATGGATTTAATGACTCCAGGGCAGCTGTGAACTCATGCTGCCCTGGGGGCAGCACTTTCAAGTGAAATACAGAGAAGCCAATCATGTTTCACTGTGTAGGTGGCAACTCGCCTGCACTCAAAGGAAGGATTAGAGATCCCTTTAAAGGCGGGTGCAGTGAGTGCCTGCACGCACCTGCAAAGGATGCCTGGGGGTCCATAAAAGCCCTTTTCCCCCCTTTTTTGTGGTGCACTTTCAGTATGCCTCCTGACAGTTTCTTTGCTATTGTGCCTGCGATCATAATACCCTCATTTTCATGGGCCAGGCCCCCATGCAAATGAGGGAACGCCCCTTCAGATAGTGCTAGCACTACCTGCACGCCAGCGCTATCTGTATTACAGAAGCAGCCACACAAGTGTTGGCAGCCATTTTTGTAATACCAAAGTGCCCCGGGGGAGCACAAAGTGGACACACATTCCCATTGCGCCCCAGAGGCAATTTCTGTAATATGGCCCCTGTTAATAAGAATTTAAAAATTCTTCACAGATCGCTACAAAATTTGGTATTAGATGAGATATGTTTATAGCCAGATTAAATAATATATACATAGTGTGTGAATTTTGACTTGTTCCTCATTTAATGACTCCCATTTTCTTGTCAATGAAGTCATCCACTCTAAAAATCCTGGACAACTGATCAAATAACTTTTAAAGATTTAATCTATCAAAAGCAAGATGGAGTGGACACTCCATAGCTTATTTCCTTAAGCACAATTCGGTTCTATATCGTGCAAAAAACGAGAAGAAGAACTCGAAGAATGTCCCACAAAACAGTCTTGCTGCACCACGCCACACAGAGGGAGCGTTTGCTTCCACCCACTGCTACTTTGCCTGCAACACTTCACCCATCACGACTACTCCACTCACAAACAGCACCCCTCCTGCAACCACCTACAAACACTCACCCCAAGACAAACTATCATGCATGCTCCTCAACACCCATTCATTCAGCAAACTCACCATGAAAATGTGGAATATACTATACAATGACGCCCCAGATCTCCTCTTCCTAACACAAACATGTTACCTTTGAGTGAGCTCCCGACATTGCCCCGGCTGTCCTAGCAGGATACAAACTCACACATAGGGACCGCAAACACAAACGAGGAGGAGAAATTGGAATATTATTCAAAGACTCCTTCATCTGCACTACAATCACAGCGACCGCAACCCCCTTCATAAAGCACCTATGTTTCAAGCTAAAATCCTCAGCAACATACATCTTGAGAGGAACCTTTGTCTACAGACCACCGGAACCTCGAGCCACCATGGCCGACAACTTTGCTGACTTCATCACTCTCCCAAACAATCAATGATTCAATCAATCAGAGGTTGGTAAGCACAACTACTCACCTGTGAAGGTCGCAAGGAACTGGTGGGTAGGGGCTGACTCCATGCTGGGGTCATCCGAAAAGCCAGGTCTTGAGGTCATTCCTGAACTGGGGCCGTGTGAGGGCTTGCCGGAGGTGGGAGGGGGGGGTCATTCCAGTCTTTGGCTGTGTGTTAAGGGTAAGATTTTCTTACCGTTCTAGTCTTATAGATGCGTGGGACGGTGGCTAGAGAGAAGTCAGCTGATCAGAGGTGTCTTTTGGGAGCGTGTAAGGAGAGTCGGTTGTTCAGGTATGTTAGTCCGGTGTTGTGAAGGGCCTTTTATGCGTGGGCGAGGAGTTTGAAGGTTATTCTTCTTTGAACTGGGAGCCAGTGGAAATCGCAGCGGTGTTGGGTGATGTGGATGTGGCGGGGGATGTTGAGGATTAGTCTGCCTGCGGTGTTCTGGACGGTCTGGAGTTTGCAAAGGAGTTTCTTGTTGATTCCAGCATAGAGAATCGAACTGTAGTACAGTCTACTACTTAAGAGGGCATATGTGACAGTTTTTCTGTATTCAGATGGGATCCATCTGAACGTCTGTGGAAGCATGCGGAGGATGTTAAAGCAGGTTGATGATACGGCGTTTATCTGGCGGTTCATTGTGAGTGATGAGTCTAGTATGATTCTGAGGTTTCCTTGTCAGTGGTCAGTCGGGTGGGGGGATTTCCGAGAGTGGAGGGGCCACCAGGAGTTGTCCCATGTGGAGGAGGTGGATCCCAGGATGAGGACTTCTGTTTTGTCGGAGCTGAGTTTCAGGCAGCTGTTCTACATCCAGGTGGCGACGGCTTTCATCCCTTCTTGGAAGTTGTGTTTGGTGATGTTGGGTTGGTTAATGAGGGAGAGGATGAGCTCAATGCCGTCGGCGTAGGAGATGATGTTGAGCCCGTGGATTCTGACTATGGTTGTGAGGGGGGCAATGTAGATGTTGAAGATCATGAGGCTGAGGGAGGAGCCCTTGGGCACTCCACAGTTGGTCTCTTTCGGTTCTGAGAGGTAGGGCAGGAGTCTGACTCGCTGAGTTCTGCCAGTGAAAAATGAGCGTATCCATTCGAGGGCCTAGCTGCGTATGCCAGCGTCATGAAATTGGTGTCTAGGGTGCTTTGGGAGATGGTGTCGGAGGCAGCTGAGAGATCCAGGAGTATGAGGACTGCTGTTTTTCCCTGGTCGAGGAGGGAGTGGATGCCATCCATGGCGACGAGTATGGCGGTTTGGTGCTTTGGTTGCTGTGGAATCTGGATTGGGAGATGTCCAGGACATTGTTGGCTTCAATGAAGTTTGCTAGCTGAGTATTGATGGCCTTTTCAATGACTTTCACTGTGAATGACAGCAGGAAGATGGGCCTGGGGTTTTGGCAGGTCATGGGGTCTGAGAAGGGTTTCGTCAGGAGGGGGTTGACTTCGGCATGTTTCTAGTTATCAGGGAAGGTGGCGGTCTCGAAGGAGCTGTTGATCATCCAACTTAGTTTGGGTGCAATGGCAGAGGTGCCTCTATGGAAGATGTGGGGTGGGCAGGGGTCTGATGGTGCTTCGGAGTGGATGCTTTTCACAGTCTTCAATGTGCCTTCTGTCATGTGTGGGATCCAAATGCGCAGGGTCTGACGGATGGCATCACTTGGGGGAGAGCAGGAGCGGTGCAGAGGTCTTGGTCTTTGAAGTTGTCATAGATCATCTTAATCTTAATGTGGAAAAAGATGCTGAGTCTGTTGCAGTGATCTTGGGAGGGAGAGACGTCTGTTTCGCTGCAGGGTTTGGCAAATTTTTTGATGATGGGGCAGACTTCTTTGGTATTAGGAACACTGGTGAGGATTCTGTCTTGGAGGGATTGCTTCCTTGTGGATTTGACGAGATGGTGGTGTGTGGTGGTGGCTGCTCTGTCTCAACATCGACTCTAAGAATGACATCCTACTAGAAGACTTCAACTACCACTTTGAAGACAAGAGTGACACCACCGGACTCCTTGAGAGCCTAGGGAACCTGGAACTGGTGAACCATGTCAACGGACCCACACACTCCACTGGACACACCCTTGACCCTGTCTTCACCACCTTCAACAGCATTGAATCAATAAATCAATCAATCATGGAATTGTAAGTGCGATACTCACCCATGAGGGTTTCAAGGCGCTCGGGAAGGGGGGGGTGGGAGTAGTAGCTCTGCTCAGTCGAAAAGCCAGGTCTTGAGTGTCTTCCTGAAGATGTTCAGGGGGATGTATGTCGTTACAACGCACACTTTTACAACGCATGCACTTACAACGCATTTTTTACAACGCAAAATCCACTACAACGCATTCCATTACAACGCAGGACACTACAACGCATTTTTAAAAACTACCTTTACAACGCATTCCATTACAACGCATACTACCTTTACAACGCATACCATTACAACGCATAATATTACATTGGATTTAAGGTAAGTGTTGGATAGTATAGGGGTAAAAATTACTATTCTTACTCCAGGGGGTGCAACAGTAGGGCAAGTGTTGGATAGTATAGGGGTAAAAATTACTATTCTAACTCCAGGGGGTGCAACAGTAGGGTAAGTGTTGGATAGTATAGGGGTAAAAATTACTATTCTAACTCCAGGGGGTGCAACAGTAGGGTAAGTGTTGGATAGTATAGGGGTAAAAATTACTATTCTAACTCCAGGGGGTGCAACAGTAGGGCAAGTGTTGGATAGTATAGGGGTAAAAATTACTATTCTAACTCCAGGGGGTGCAACAGTAGGGCAAGTGTTGGATAGTATAGGGGTAAAAATTACTATTCTAACTCCAGGGGGTGCAACAGTAGGGCAAGTGTTGGATAGTATAGGGGTAAAAATTACTATTCTAACTCCAGGGGGTGCAACAGTAGGGCAAGTGTTGGATAGTATAGGGGTAAAAATTACTATTCTAACTCCAGGGGGTGCAACAGTAGGGCAAGTGTTGGATAGTATAGGGGTAAAAATTACTATTCTAACTCCAGGGGGTGCAACAGTAGGGCAAGTGTTGGATAGTATAGGGGTAAAAATTACTATTCTAACTCCAGGGGGTGCAAAAGTAGGGCAAGTGTTGGATAGTATAGGGGTAAAAATTACTATTCTAACTCCAGGGGGTGCAACAGTAGGGTAAGTGTTGGATAGTGTAGGGGTTTTAATGTAATATTATGCGTTGTAATGGTATGCGTTGTAAAGGTAGTATGCGTTGTAATGGAATGCGTTGTAAAGGTAGTTTTTAAAAAATGCGTTGTAGTGTCCTGCGTTGTAATGGAATGCGTTGTAGTGGATGTTGCGTTGTAAAAAATGCGTTGTAAGTGTAGTGCGTTGTAAAAGTTGAGTTGTAAAGGTTGTATACCGTTCAGGGATGGGGCACGTCTGATGTTGATCGGAAGCTCGTTCCAGATCTTGGCTGTGATTTAGGAGAAGGCTCGTTCACCTGTTCTGGCCCTGCGGATGCGTGGGGTGTCAGCGAGGGCGACGGTTGGCAGATCAGAGGTTTCTCTTGGGTGCGTGGAAGGAGATATTTTCTCGTTGAGGTATCGGGGGCCAGAGTTGTGAAAGCATTTGTAGGTGTGGGTGAGCATCTTGAAAGTGACTCTCTTCTCGATGGGGAGCCAGTGGAGGTTACGCAGGTGTTGGGTGATGTGTTTGTGTCGAGGGATGCCGAGGACGAGTCTGGCTGCGGTGTTCTGCATGGTCTCGAGCTTGTGGAGCAGAGACTTGTTGATCCCGGCATACAGGGCGTTTCCGTAGTCCAGTCTGCTGATTATGAGTGCATGGGTGACGGTCTTACTTGATTCGGGGGCGATCCATTTGAAGGTCTTTCGGAGGATGCGGAGGGAGTGAAAGCAGCTAGAGGCGATAGTGTTAACCAGTCTGGTCATGGAGAGGGAGGAGTCGAGAATGATGCCGAGGTTTCGGGGCGTGGTCCATGGGGGTGGTGGGGCTGCCGAGGGCTGTGGGCCACGAGGTGTTGCCCCATGCAGAGGGGGAGGGTCTAAGGATGAGGACCTCTGTCTTCTCCAAGCTGAGCTTCAGGCAGCTGCTTCTCATCCAGGATACGAGGTCTTTCATTCCTTCCTGGAAGTTGAGTCTGGTGCTGACGGGGTCCTTGGTGAGGGAGAAGATGAGCTGGGTGTCGTCGGTGTAGGATACTATGCTGAGTCCGTGCTGTTTGACGATGGCGGCGAGGGGGGCCATTGAAATTGAAAGCACCACAATGCACAGAGGATAACATAGAAGCAGGCCAGCTGGTACATAACAAAGGAAGTGTTACAAAACAATACAGCATGCAATTGAAAAGAAGATGGAGAACGAACCACCTAGAAAACTGCAAAACAAATGCAAGACAGCCCTGAGACGCTACCACCAACAAATCAGAGAAACCTAGAAGAAGGCCCTAGCAGAGCTCCTAGACAACAGCTACAACAGTAGCAAAGAAATATTTGTGACCAAAGACTTTACTTCACCTGTCGCCCCCTCGCAAGTAATTTGTGAAAACCTCTCAGAATTTTTTTTTTTTTTATAACTTTATTTTTGTGCAGGCATGAAAAGATTACAGATGTGGCACGTCCATACCATCATGTCAAACTTACATCTTGTTATTAGTCCACAGCCGTTATGCCCCTAACCCTGAGGCCGGGCAGCAACACCTAGGTATTCCAATAGTGTGCAAATGTTTCCAATGTTACGCGTTCCACATGGAACCCCACGATCCTGCTTTTTGTCTATTTTCTCCCACAACACCCCCCCCCCCCCTTCCCCCACTACCCCCTACAGAACTAATAGCACGTCCCCCTCCAGGGTTGACAGATAGCTCCCAAGTCCATCCAACTATGTGTCACCAGTCCACCGGTTTCATTCGTGCATAGTGCATTAGTGCTTGTCCCCCTCCCATAACACAATATAGCATCTCGCATGTACGGAATCACTAAATGAATCACTGTCACTGTCTTGTACGGGTACTCATCGTTATCAGGTGGTCCCTCCCGCCCATCCCCGCCATCTACCCCTCTATGTGTGTCCTCCTATGTGTCCCACCTCTAGGCCATGGTATTGTCTCCATTTGCTCCATATCTTTCGTAATTTTTTTGGACAGCCTCTAGCTTTGTATGTCACTCGTTCTGCTGCCATATAGAGGTCCAGACCTCTCCTCCAATCCTCTATCACTGGCCGCTCCGCCACCCCCCAATATTTCGCAATGTCCCTTTTCGCTACCACCAGCGCCAACACCAGGAAAATGATATGTGGGCGCGGCAGGTCTACTTCGGTCACCATTCCCAGTAACGCCAGTTTTGGGTCTAGTGTTAGCTCTATTCCCAACACCTCCCCCAATTCTGTGAAGATGTGAGACCAATACGTTTGAATGTTCTCACAGGACCATATAGTGTGATAGAAATCTCCCTGTTCGGTATTGCATCGAAGACACGTGGCGTCTGCTATCCTACCCATCTTGTGGAGACGCCTCCGGTCGAAGTATGTCCTGTGTAATACATTCAATTGGATCAGCCTCAGCCGTGACTTAATGGCGACTTCTCGGGGTGCATCAGTATCAGCTCCCAGTCTAAGTCCTCTAGCTGCCCTACGTCCGCCTCCCATGTACCTCTGAGTTTCGCCAGATTTACCAACATGTTGTTTGTGAGGGTTTTATATGTAAGCGACACTGCCTGGTGTACCATCTGCTCCTGTAGGAGTCTCCCTTCCAAAGGTGCATATTCCGGTATGTCCTGTGGTGACATCTGCTGTGCATTCCAGGCATGTACTAACTGCAGGTGCTTGTACCGTTGTGTGTGGTGTAAACCGAACTCCGCCTGCAGCATCGCGAACGTCTTCAGCTCACCTTTACTAATCACGTCCCCAATGGTGGAGATCCCTATGTCATCCCACCTTTGGAAGCCTTTCAGTTTATGGAGTTCCTTGAACCATTTGCAGTGCCACAGTGGTGTCTGACATGTTGGCCTCCCCTCCCATCCCGTGGATCTAGTAGCTCGGGACCATGCTCTAATCGTAATCAAAGTCGCTGGCAGGAGCGTTCTCTCCGCCTTTCCCCCATACAGATAGTGAAGTATATTGTGTGCGGATAATTTATGCCTCTCTAATGCATATGTTGGGTGGTCCGCTGGTGCGTGCAGCCAGTCATTAATGGGGGTCAGGTGTTCCGCCCAATAGTATGCCTCCAGGTTCGGTAATGAAATCCCTCCACTATATTGATGTCGCTGGAGTGTCTGGAGCGCAATGCATGGTTGTTTGCCTAGCCATATGAATGACCGCAGGTCTGCGTGTATTCTGGTGATAGTGTTAGTCGGAAGCGGATAGTACTCATTTTGAAGTGCGTAGAGGAATTTGGGTAGGGTAATCATCTTATACATCGCCGCCCTTCCCAGTAGGGTGAGCGGCAACTGTCTCCATCTTGTCATATCCTCTACTGCCTCCTTCAGTATTCGTTCCACATTTCTCTGGAACGAGAGCTTTTTGTCCAAGGTGACATATACCCCAAGGTACTGGAACCCCTCAGCGGTGGTGAGTAGACGGTCCGGTAGCGTTACTCCCTGTACTGCTCCCCGTGGCGTATACAAGACTGATTTATGCCAGTTGATGGTATGGCCTGCCATTACCCCAAAGTCTTCCAACTCTCTGAACAACTTCCCTACGGAGACCTCGGGGTTCGTGATATACAACAGTACATCGTCTGCATATAACGAAACCTTTTCCTGAGTATCCCCCGACTCGGTACACCTGAAGCCATGGATCTCTGGGTTCTGTCGAATTTTGGCTGCCAGTATTTCTATAGTGAGAGTGAAAAGGAGAGGGGACAGCGGGCATCCTTGTCTGGTGCCCCGCTCCACCCGGAATTCGCGCGATAAGCACCCATTCACTCGTACCCGCGCCTTCGGCGCCGCGTATAGCAGCCCTATCCATTTCTGAAAGTGTGGGCCAAAGCCAAACCGACGCAACACTGCCATGAGAAAGGGCCAATGTACCGCATCGAACGCTTTTTCCGCGTCCAAGGACAGGAACCAGTGCGGCTCCGTTCTACCTTGTATTTCTTGGAGCCAGTTGTGGGTCCATCGGAGGTTGAGTTTTGTCGCTCTATCCGGCAAAAATCCGGATTGGTCTGTGTGTATAAGGTCTGGGACCACCGTCCGTAGGCGCGCCGCTAGAATTGTGGCCAGTACTTTGACCTCCATATTTAGGAGGGAGATGGGGCGGTACGAGGCACAATCCTCCTTCGGCTTGCCCTGTTTGTAGATCGGCACTATGGTTGCTAATGCTAGATCTCGTGGGAGTCTCCCTAGTCCGTATGCTTCAACATATAGAGCCAACAGGTGAGGCGTCAATAGGTCGGCTGTCTTTTTAAAGAATTCCGCCGGGAACCTGTTGGGCCCCGGTGTTTTCCCCGTTTTTAATTTATTGATGGCTGCGGAGATCTCCTCCAGTGTGATTCCCGCCTCCAAAGGGGCGCTGAGTTCCTCATCCAATACTGGGATATCCAGATTTTCCATATAAAGTAAGGCCTCGTCCACTGACCCGAGGTCTCGGCCCCTATAGAAGTTCTCATAGTGAAGTGCGAAGGCTTCTGCTATGCCCCTGTCGGTAGTTTCCAGGCCTCCCCCATCCTTCCTGATTCGTTCCACCCACCTCGCGGCGTGTTCTTTCCTGCTAAGCCAAGCCAGGAGCTTGCCTGACTTGTCGCCTACATCATACAGGCGGTGTAACGTTGCTAGGGCTTGCGTCTTTGCCTCATTAGAGACCAGTTCCCTATACTCCTTCTGTTTGTCTTGCAGTTGCCGCAGTATACCGTCCCCTCGGTTTACAAGGTAGTGTCTTTATAGGGTCAGGATTTCGAGTTCTAACGCTGTTGCCTCCCTGTGCTGTTTGCTGCGCTCATCCCGTAGTCTCCCTCTAAGTCTATCTCTCATCACAGGCTTCATGGCTTCCCAGAAGATAATGTTAGATTCCACTGAGCCCTTGTTCTCCGCTACATACACTTTTATGTCTGCCCTCAGACCCCGTACTATTTCAGGGGATTGAATATCCCAGGCTGTCAAGCGCCATTCCGTCTCACGCCTTTCGGTGTTCTTCCCTAAGAGCGCATATAGGGGGGAGTGGTCTGAAATTCCCCTTGCCTTGTACGTGAACTCATCTCCTTCCGACAGGTACTGTCTTGCCACAAAAATATAGTCTAGCCTGGAGAAGGTTTTGTGGGCCCCTGAGTAAAAGGAGAACGTCTCTTGCATCGGGTGTCGCCATCGCCATGCGTCAGTGAGTCCCATGTCCGCCACGTATTTCGCAAGAGCTGTTTGTGTCCCCCCTCTGCGTGTTGCCCCCGAGCGGTCTAATTCTTCCGACATGACGTCATTGAAGTCCCCCCCCACTATTTGCATCGTATCCGCCGTTTCCAGTAAGATGGACGCTACCTCCCTGAGTGTGCGTGGTTGGAGTTTCGGTGGGGCATATACTGAGATGACTGTAATGCGTTGTCTGTTCCACACTCCCTGTACTCCCACATATGTACCCTGTGTATCGCTCCATGTGCGCGCTACGGTGAAGGGGTGTGTTTTGTTAATTAGTATTGCGGCTCCCCTGGCGCCTGACGTGTAGCCCGCGTGATTCAAGACTTTGTATCTCCCCCTCGCTATGAATGTACATTTTTCCGCCCTAAGGTGAGTTTCCTGCAGGAGGATGAGGTCCGGGGCGGTCCTCTTTATGTATGAATTCACTAATCCCCTCTTTATTTTGGAGCCCAGACCATTAACATTCCAAGTCATAATGGAGATCCCCTTGTGTATACCGTCTGTGTTTGTTAGTGTACCTGCCATACTGTGTAGGTCTTCTGGAGGTCAATAGGCGACCATAGCGGCTGTGTGTGACAGTGTTGACTCCCATTCCTCAGATTGTGCCTCTTTGTGCTATCCCTTGTCCAACTCCCTCCCCAACTTCCCCAACTTGTTGAAACTCCCCTGTGCCCTCTCCCGCCCCCCACCCCACCTCTCTCCCCTTCCAGACTCGTCCCCATCAAGGTCCAAGCTGTTAGTAGAAGTCGGTCTGTCACCCCCCCCACTCCCTCCCTCTACCGAACTATGGCCCGCAAGAGCCGCCTATAATGGTCCGTGCTGTATCCCCCCCGTCGGGCTTGTACCCCCGACAAGGGTATGCACCACTCCTGGGCTCCTGTCCGGACTATGAAAGAACTGTTGTTGCTAACAAGTAAACCGTACCTGAAAACACAAAAAGATTTAACGAAAGGAAAAAAAAGAAAAAGAAAGAAACAACAACTAAAAGGGTGTTGGCCACTTGCGTGTCATGGCCGTGTCCCGGCCGACAATCCAATCATCCACTTCTTCCAGGTTCACGAATGTGAGTCTTGTGTTGTCGGTACTGTGCTGCAGTGTTTGTCGGATACGTCCTGTTCCAACAGCCGGATCTCTGTTTCCAGTGGGTGTAAGGAGCGCTGGCCAGTGTCAGACACCTCGCCCTCCACATCCGAGTCCCTGAGGTGTTCTCCTTCTCCTTCCGAGCATGCCTGGTCCCGTGACCCTTCCTGTGTTCTGTGTGCCATCCTCGACGTCCCGGGTGATTCCGATCTCCCCCTCCTGGATCCTGCCGATGTGCGTGAATGGTATGGGGTGCCTGTGTATCTCGAGTAAAGTCTCCTGGATCTCCTCCTCTGCTGTTTTGGCGAGCCCCACCGCGCCTTGTCCTGTGCCGCCCTCACCAGCTCCTCTCTCCCTGCCGTTTCCCGACTATTGAAGATCGGTCTCTCCTCCAGCCATGCATCCTCCGGATGGCTGAAGAAGTGCGCCTTATCCTTGTAGATGACTTTGAGTTTTGCTGGGAAGAGCAGCATACACGTAATGTTCAGTGATCTCAATTTGACTTTCACCGAGTCAAAGGAGTGCCGCTGCTTCTGGACCTCCTGACTATAGTCCGGAAAAATCATTATGTTGGTGTTCTCAACTCGGATTTCGCCCATTTTCCTCGCTTCCCGCAATATTAAGTCTCTGTCAGCGAAGTTTAGGAATCGTGCGATCACTGGCCTGGGTCTCGCGCCCTCCGGAGGTTTCGCCAGGAGCGCCCTGTGCGCTCTTTCGATCACAAAGCAGGAAGAAAAACGGGCTCCAGGGAAGGTGTCCGTGAGCCACTTGTGCAGGAAGGATGCCATATTGGTCCCCTCGATTCCCTCTCTAAATCCCACGAATCGGAGGTTGTTCCATCTCGCCCTATTTTCGGCGTCATCCACCTTCCAGAGCAGCTGTCTGTGCGACGCCTGGAGCTCCGCCATTTCTCTTCGAAGCGTAGTTATCGAGTCCTCAGCCTCTCCAATGCGTGTTTCAGTCTCAGTCACTCTGGCGGAGAGGTTCTTGAAATCTTGGCGCAGGAGTGTGACCTCAGCGCCCACTTCCCCAATTTTGCCCTCCAACGCGGATCGGGATTCCTGGATATCCGATCTCGACGCCTGGATTGCTGCAAGTAACCTGTCCGTGTCAGTGGCCCCCTCTGCTGCCGCGCCTGTGTTGTCTTTGGATGTCCTTGGCGCCGCGAAGAGATCCAGAGTGCCTTGTTTGGGATGCTTGGGTGGGAGGTCCCTCTTCCCCATCCTAACTGATTCAGTGGTGAGCCCAGCTGTGAGGGATGTGGGCAGAGTGGTTTTAGCGGCCTCCTCGTTGTGTGCCCCACAGGGATCCAGAGTGTCCAGGCACTGCCCGCCGTGCGTCAAATCTCCAGTACCAACCCTTTACGAGGCAGCCCCCCCGTTATCACCTCACTCTGATCGTCCAAGGTGGTGTACTGGGTTGGTGCTCCTCTTCCTCCCCGCCTATCTGGTAGCGGGTATTCCGGCCGTGTGTCTCCGAGTGACCCTCCGCTCTGCCTGACCCACTACGCCTCAGTGTTGCACAGTGCGGTGTGCGGCGTCGCCCCTCCGAGTTAGCTGTGGTGGGCCCACCCTATGCAGAAGCACGTCCAGCAAGGTTCCAACCGGCGCCCCTCTCTACACCGCCGCTGGTTGCAATCTCAGCCCTCCCTCAGGGCCCTTGGACAGTGCAGCGTGGATGTTACCTTCTCCCCTGCTCTCCAACCTTGCGCTGCACTACTCCTGCTTCTGTACAGGGCTAGCCCTCTCATCGCCACTGGTCTCATCAATAGTGCTTCCTCGGGGCGGTCAGGGGGCGCCTCTCCCAGGTTCGCGTGGCTGCCAGTGCGTGGCGGTCGCCAGTGTGGCCTGCGCGCTCACCTCCGTGGGTTGGCAGTGAGGGCGTGAGGAGTGGGGGGGAGGGTTATCTGCCACAGTAACCCCTCGTTTCAAGTCAGATGCACCCCACTACTGGCTTCTGTGTGTTTGGGTGCGCAGGGCCGCCTTCTCTCGCACCGCTCACTCACCGCGTGCGTCCGAGGTCGCGGCCGCCATATTGGTAAAGGTGGGCTCTCGGCGTCCGCTGCTCCCCCGCTCTAGCCGTAACCAGTGTACCTCCTCCGTGTCTTCGCTGTAGCCGGTGTGGGCAGGGAGGTCCTGTCTCCCGCCGTGGAGACCGCAGGGCTCTTCTCTGGTCGTCAGTCCGGTGTAGCGGCCGCCACGTTGAGTAGGTGCGCCTCGAGTCTCAGCGACACCCGCTGCACCCGGTCCACTCAGCTTGCGGCCCGGCGTCCCTCTCTGGCCCAGTCGAGGAAGCCGTACAGCATGCCACCCTGGGTTCCGGCCCCTCCGCAGTCCGCTCCCGTGCAGCTTTCCTTCACCTGAGCGCCTTCGCTGTGCTCTGACTCTTCGCCCGGCGGGCGGACCTGTAGGCACCCGGGCTTGTACGGCTCTCCGGGCTCGGCTGGTGTCAGTGTCCGATGGCGCCTCGTCACTTACAGGTAGTCTCCTGTTCCTGACGGGATGCGGCACTCTGCCCCGGGCCGTTCACCGCGCCGCCATCTTGTCCGGCCGTTACCCCTTCACCACGGGCGCCGCGTCAAGGTCGGCCAAACTCCCTCTGGAGGCTTCGGTTTCGGGCTTTGTCGCGCTCGTCCCTCTCCAGGCATCCACCGACAGCCAGTGTGTGGTTTTAGGCCAGTGGAGATGTGTAATTGGTCGGATATATCGACGTCGGCCGGGAGCTCCCGGGAGACACGTCTAGCCCTGCATGCTGCTGGCCACGCCCCCCAACCTCTCAGAATTTTTAAGCATCGATTGTCCCGTGTGACTGGCCGGATCATCATTACATCTCCTTCCACATCATTGAACTCTGGTCCAAGCAGAGATCACAAGACAAGAATACCAAGCTCTGGAAATGATCTCATCGAAACTCAAACATGAATGATCTGAGCTCCCTCTGCAAGAACACCTTGTTGCCTCCAATTAACATGTCCGAGGTACAGGACCTCACGAAACATTACAACAGCTCTATATTGAGTATTTTAGACTCTGTTGTACCCTTACAACTTAAAAGAAAGTCCTCCAAAGACCCCAAACCCTGGTTCAACAATAGTTTAAATTCAGAGAGACGCAGTCTGAGACTTGCTGAACGATCCTGGAGAGGATCCCTGTCCCCAGAATACCTCCTGCTCCTCAGATCTAGAAGAAGCTCTTACAACAAACATATCAGGAGGCCAAAATCGCACTTCTACAGAAGCCAACTAGATAATGCCAGAAACAGACCAAAAACACTTTTTGAATTGATCAAACTTCAATCCAACTATCTACCTACCCTCCTGTCATCTCAGGCACTTATGCAGCCAGCCTGTGAAGTGTTTGCTTCTTTCTTCCTTGAAAAGACTATTAAGATTGAAAATGATCTACGAGCTCTACAAGGCAACCAACTCACCCCACCTCAGCCTCTGCCTGACATAGGTCTCTCATCCGAAAATAATGCCTGCTGGAGCTAATTCACTCCCTATGACAAATGTTCTATTCTCAAACTGATTACTACTTTGAAACCCTCAAACCACTTCAGTGACCCTTTACCCTCAAATTTCTTCAATGAGATGAAAGGGTCCTTGGTCCCTCCCTGGACCAAAATAGTAAATGCCTCCCTACGTCAAGGTGTGATCCCTGACTGTCTGAAGTCAGGGCAGGTTATGTCCATTCTCAAAAAACCCACTGCGGACCAAGAGGACCTTAATAACTTTGGTCCTATCACTAGCATTCCAACTCTAGTGAAGCTCCTTGAGAAATGTGTTCTTGTCCAACTATGTAACCACATTGATCAATTCCAGCTGTTAGATCAATTCCAATCGGGTTTTCGCCATGGCCAAAGTACTGAAACGACTATTACACACATAATCGATGACACCCTAAAAATGCTTGATCGGAATGAAGCCTGCCTTCTAATCCTCCTTGACTTATCTTCAGCGTTTGATACGGTCAAGCATGACAACCTCCTGGATTTACTGGAACGAAGGATGTGTCTCCCTGCCCCTGTATTAAATGGGTTTGCCTCCTTTCTTAACAACAGAATGCAAAGATTTAAAGTCAATCATTCCCTTTCTAACTCTTTGCCATCCACTCTTGTGGTCCCTCAGGGATCTGCACTCTCTCCCACGCTCTTCAACTTGTTCATGGAGCCTCTAAAGGAATTTCTCAATTCATTCAACATTCACTATCTCATGTATGCCGATGACACCCAACTGTACCTGAAAATCTCCTCCCCAGAAGACATCAAATCACTCAACTCAACCCTACTCGAAACTCAACACTGGCTGACTTACCAACATCTTAAGCTTAACTCCTCCAAAATGGAATTCCTCCTGATTGTGCGAAGCAAACAGTCTGCCATCTTTGCTGAGTACTTGAATCACCTAACAGCTCTCAATTGTACCACATACATCATTGACTCTGTAAGGTCTCTTGGAAGTATACTTGACAGGTCACTGAGCATGCAGGAACACATTAGCTCAGCCACCAAAAGTGCAAACTACCACATGAGTATTCTAAGAAAGATAAAACCCTTCCTCCCCCCGGACGACTTCAAGTCTGCTGTTCAAGCTCTGGTAATTTACAGGCTAGATTATGACTGCTCAACACTCTGCGGGCTACCCAGTTACAAGTTGGCTCTGCTCAGGGCTTCCCTGAATAAAGCGGCGAGGCTCATCACAGGATCCAGAAGAAATAGCCACATTACACCGGTACTGAAATCCTTAAACTGGCTGCCTTTGGAGGCTAGGATTCATCTTAAGATTGCGTGACACACAAAGCGTCCTTCACTTTAAAACCCCTCTGTACCTAGCCCAAAAATTGGAGCTTTCGGTGGGCGCCAATCCTCTAGGAGTTCCAGCACTCTGCTGTTGAAACCTCAAAAATTCCAGAAAAAGAAAACTTATAATCGGGCGTCTCGGGTATCGCCCTGAGAATCTGGAACTCCCTGCCTCCAAACATCAGACTGACTCCCTCTACGGCATCTTTAAAAAAATAAGTGAAAGCTCTATGGATGAACGCCCTTGTTTGACGGCACCTACCCCAATCAGGTACCTCCCATGGTTGGTTCAACTACTGACAGGCTTTTCTCATTCTCCACTGACTTCCTCGCCCTGATTAACGCTACTTCATAGTTTGTTTGTTTTTTTGGTTTTTTTTTGTTTTTGTTTTTTCGCAGGGGAGTGCTATGCTTTTAACTATGTCTGTGACTTTGGTTTGTGCTCAACCCCTCTATTTTTCTGTTGCACTTATATGCTCTTCTATTTCCTTTTGCGTTGGCATATTTTATTGCGCATCTATCTTTTCCAGTACCTTGCTTCGCACTGTTGTTTTTTACGTGCAACTCTGTTTGTACCTCGATCATCTGTAAAGCGCTCTGATACACGCTTGGGTCACGTCCGCCCTATATAAAACTTTATATAAGTAAATAAATAAAATGAAATCAAAGCAATCAACAATTTTTTTTACCCCGCCCAATCCATTGCACCCTCACTCCCAGCCTTCCCACAAACACCCACAGAACATCCCTGACTGCCTGTGAAACACTCACCACAAAAGAAACAGTCAACATCATGAGGACCATCCACTTTGGGGCACCAAAATACCCCTGCGCCACTACATCTACAATATGGGTACCGCCCCAATCAGTGAAGTCCTCACCTACATCCTAAACAGCTCCATCACTTATGAGATGTTCCGTAGGTGCCTGGAAACATGCAGTGGTCAACACATTGCTAAAGTAACCCTCTGCACATTCCAAGCAACTAGCAAACTACTGCCCTATCTCCCTTCTACCCTACCAGGCTAAGGTCATTCCCTTCATTTTACTGTGAGAGACCTAGAATTCCTCTACAGCTGATTGAGCACTGTACCGGCAAAGGCCAACTTTCTAAAAGTGGTATTTGCAAACGCAGACTATTAAAATAAACCTTACTAAAAGATGTACCTTATTATTCTGAGTTCAGGCATACTAAACTCGATACTTGATTTTCTAACATGTTCCCTGGGTCTGTGTTCTGCTTGGGTCTTCGGATCAGATAGAACCCGCTCAGCAGAGCCTCTCTAACCCAAACCAGAACGTTACCCCCTCCCTAGGGCCTATTTACACCTAAATAACCACATATATGTACCACCTAAGGACAGGGAATTCCTACTATATATACCAAGACCTACAAGTCACAGCCTCGCGGTCCCAAACGGACCCAGGACTTCCTGCCCAGACGGCAGCCACAGACTTCCTGCCCAGACGGCAGTCACAGCCTCGCGGTCCCAAACGGACCCAGGACTTCCTGCCCAGACGGCAGCCACAGCCTCGCGGTCCCAAACGGACCCAGGACTTCCTGCCCAGACGGCAGCCACAGCCTCGCGGTCCCAAACGGACCCAGGACTTCCTGCCCAGACGGCAGCCACAGCCTCGCGGTCCCAAACGGATCCAGGACTTCCTGCCCAGACGGCAGCCACAGCCTCGCGGTCCCAAACGGACCCAGGACTTCCTGCCCAGACGGCAGCCTTAGCACAGCCTCGCGGTCCCAAACGGACCCAGGACTTCCTGCCCAGACGGCAGCCACAGACTTCCTGCCCAGACGGCAGTCACAGCCTCGCGGTCCCAAACGGACCCAGGACTTCCTGCCCAGACGGCAGCCTTAGCACGAGTTCATCCTATAATTACCACGACATCAGTGTTACTATATATCAGATCACACAGAGACAGCTAGTTGAGCACAACTTGTTCCCTAGTTCGAAGGGCTCCTTTCTCCCTTACTCAGTTACCACCTACCTGATCAGGATTAACATCTGTTCATGTCAAGTCACAGCTGACTAGAAGAATAGGTTACCCTCTTACACAAGAACACGTAGCACATATTGCTTTACTACAAACTGAATACTTTATTTAGTTATTACATGCACACTCACGGAACATAATACATATCACATAACCTGCAAAGAAAAGTGAAAGATTAAGTTGTACACTCTAATAGTAAGGGGTTGACATCACCTTGGTCGTATGTAGCCTGCACTCAATGGTCATCTAGGTTCCCTTCTCGTCTGCGCCTCGGCTTCGCCTGGAAGTCACACCTCCGCAATCACGGGTTTACTCCCGTCTCCCTCTCCGAGTCACTGGGACCTCTTCCTCATCGGCTACTCTCTTCTCTTTGGAATATCTATTTCTCGGTTTTTCTCCACCTCCAAGTTTGTCATCTGTCTTCCCTGGAATAAGTAGCAGCTTTACTACTAACGGCCAGGTGCCGCCTATGGACTAGAAGCAAGTGCCAGCATCTGCCTCAGACTTTCACTAATATAGAGGTGCATTTTCTCATGGAAAATTCCAGCCCGTAACCTGCCGCCCACCAAATTCTTGTACCTCCCCGTGCCAAGGACACGTTCCCAGCCGGCCGGCCTGATGTAGTGTCTTCGGCATGAAGAAAAATACAATCCTTCGATAAGGGCCGGCCTGAACCGGTTCTCTCCAAGCGAATAACACCTCATAACTAAAACATCCCCTTTACCCTAGAAACATCTCAAGCTGCCGGAGCAGAAAGAAAGATGGAGTCTCTCCCGTTTGAGGCCTACCAGGCCTGCATTCAGCACGGCTCCATGAAATACCCTCACTACAGGACAGGTTATCCCTAATACTAACAAATCTATCCCCTAGGCTATATGTGCAAGCCCTGATCTATGGGGAGGAGCACAGAATCATGTCGAAGTGCCTAGTAAATAGGCTCCATTCACTACTCTAACCCTTAGACTTGAATGGAAAGAGACTGAAGTCACCTAAATCACCCTTCAACAGGATAAGACCGGAAAAATCGAGCAGTACATTTCACCCTTGACTTCAGTCTATTATACATTCATTAAATGGAGCTAACATCTGTGGAAGAATAATATGAAACAAAGCTAACTGATCTATGTCTAGTACCAAGTGTGCAGAATTGAAATAATGAAGGAATACACTGAATAAAGCAACAGATAGAAATCAAAACAGCAATAGTAATCAAAATGCCACCTAATATTTGGCGTAGCAAGTGTATATCAGGTAACCAATTAAAGCGCCAGTCAAACCAGCCCTGGTCAATGTGTTTTCTAACTTCTTCTGTTAAGTCACGCAACTTGTCGATGTGAGCACGAATGGATTGTGTATGGTCAGACAAGTTAAAACAACAGAGACCTTCAAAGTCCGAGCAATCATGTCCATGTTTAAGCAAAAGATAATCAATGGCTGCTCTATTTTGCAAAATGGCCCTACGTTCACCCTGGGCGTCTAATAGCATGTCAGACAAAATTGTAGAAGTATGATTAATAGATTTCACCATCCAGCAGGCCATTTTCCCAATAGATTTGGCATTATAAACCGCCAAAGCAGGAACACCAATAATTGAAACAGCTAAGCTAAGGTATTCAGACTTGGAATATAAATGCAAAGATGGGTCACAATCCTCCTGTAACATTACAGTATCTCGAAGCACACGAGAGTTGGCATTCGGATGCGATGCGAACATCAACAAACTGAGTCTCGTAATGGCACAAGGGCCTCCGGAAATGTTTGCAGGGACAAATGGCCAGGAAGTATTACCACATGAGAAAAGCCATCCGGCAGGTAGTAACATCGTGCGATAGTGACTGGGGGTAACTACCAAACTATTACAAGTCATATTGTTCTGAACTGAAACACATGTGGTCGGTGTCCTTTGAAAGCACAAAGTCCGTTCGTGGGTTGTAAACGAAGTGGCGCCTTTTAGTTTTAGGCGCAGACATTCA
Organism: Triturus cristatus; assembly: GCF_964204655.1. Classification (NCBI taxonomy): domain Eukaryota; kingdom Metazoa; phylum Chordata; class Amphibia; order Caudata; family Salamandridae; genus Triturus; species Triturus cristatus. Next base: position 244,671,927 of record NC_140583.1, read on the forward strand.
GAGATCGCACTAGGATTACACGTAAGAAAGAAGCACAAATCACCTTGTGTGATATTATAAGTAAGTATTTGGGACTGGATGGGGGTTTGCTCGTTCGGCAATTCAATACATAGGGGGCAATATACATGGGTAGCAAAATCACCCAGGAGAATATTGGGACGGGCCTTCGAGACAATAAAAATATGAGTTAAAGTTTCCAATGAGGCGGGGACAGCAACCAGGCAGGTCGCCAGAATGTCATGAACAGATCTCATCGGTGTCAAACAGAAGTGAGGGGCGTCAGTCACCCTCTTAGCCAGTGCGATCCAAAAGTTCGATGATGAATCCCATGCAGCGAAGGAACGCAACACTCGGGTTCCCAGTTCATCCCGGGTTGATAGGATCCCTCCTTTCTCGTCGTACCAGTCCGAAAACAGTCCGGCTCCGACACATCCTGCAGCAACAATCCAAAGAATGATCTGAAAGAAAACCAAATACAGGCATTAATCATTCTCGTAAATAACATTTATCAGCCGGGACCGCTTCCCAGCTATCTTTCCCTGGTCTCATAACCAAAATGGTATTATCCTGACCGGTGGCAATGACCTCTGCTTGTTCAGGGGAATTCTTAGGCGACTGCACCCAAACTCTGGCCCCAGGATTATCCGTGGAGCCAAAACCTTTCTGGCCACGTACAGTTAGCAACGTTGGAGCAGTGCCTTTCATTAATACACCACTGAAAACAGGCATTATGAGTAATTGAGCCACTCGGTCAGTGCGATGTATCAGTAAGTCAACCTCACTGCTATTCAGCAGGAGCACCTTAATCTCTCCCTGATAATCACTGTCGATAATTCCTCCAAGCACCTGAATGCCTTTTACAGCCAGCCCCGATCTAGGGGCGATCAATCTGAAATTTCCAGGTGGTATCTGAACACCAACACCTGTCTCTATGATGACTCGATCTCCACTTTTTATAACAATGTCATCCATAGCATGCAAGTCTAAACCTGCCGACCCTGGGGTCGCTCTGCATGGAGCCAAAGCTCCGGGAGTAATTTCCCAATACATCACAGTTTCTCTGATTTCATTAGGCATAGCCTCAGCATTCGGGGGAAACAAACGCATAAGTGGAGATTCAGCATTTAAAAAAGGACGATTATTCAAAATCAATAGTGCTTGGGGCAAAAAGTCTCGCCAATTTTTATACTTGTCATCCGTTAACTTACGCAGCTGGTCCTTTAGCAGGCCATTCAATCTCTCCACCAGGCCCGAGGCCTGTGGGTAGTAGGGGATATGGAATATCCATTCAATATTGTTTTCCGCACAGAATTCCTGTACCAATCTTCCACGAAAATGGGATGCATTGTCAGATTGAATTTGGAATGGCACACCATAGTACATCATAATTAATTCTAATGTTTTAATGGTATTCAATTGGGTAGCTTGCTTACAGGGAAGGGCTACCAGCAGGCCACTGTATGTATCAACAATAGTGCAAACATATTGACAATTCCTACTCATGGGAAGTGGACCAATGTAATCGATCTGCCAAATTTGAGCGGGCAGTTTGCCGCGATGTAAATGACCTTTAACAATTTGGGGCACCTTACGCCGTCTGATATGCTAACAAACGGGGCAGTGTAAAATAACATTTTTGATTAAATCTAAGGGAATATAAATTCCTTGATCAGCAGCCCACCTGCTAGTGGCCTTCTCTCCAAAATGTCCTGCCTTCTGGTGTGCCCATTTCGCCAATCCCGCAATATCAGAATCTTGCCTGTCCACCACTGCCTCAGCAATTTTAGACTTCTCATCTGCAATGTTATGAAAAAATTTGTCAAGAGAATCTATCGGGGTGTGAGCGTCCACATGGAAGATTGTAACAGAACTCTGTGGGAGCATCTCCCAAATTTCTTGCCATAACTCTTTTCCCCATAATTCTTTGGAATGTAACTTCCAATTATGGGAATGCCAAGTTGGCAACCAAACAGCCAGTCCATTGGCAGTAGACCAAGAATCAGTGAAAATATGACATGTACCAGGTAACTCTTGTTTCAAAACTTGGTAAACAGCGTAAAGCTCGGCAAATTGGCTGCTTTTACCTTCACCAGTTGTGCTCAACAATTTCTGAGTGATCGGATTATAGGACACCGCCTTCCAGTGCAGTGTCATCCCTATAAACCTCGCTGAACCATCAGTGAACCAAACATGGTTTCTTTCCGCTGCGGACAAATCATCAAAAGGCTTACCCCACTTGACAGGAGACTCCTGTGCTAAAGGTACGGAACATTCACTCTCAGTCTCAGTCGATGGCGCTCGCGCCACCTGCTCATGTAAAGAAGCAACTCCTTTCGGGCCCACACGTGCCCTGTCTTGTATGTACCATTTCCATTTAATCACACTCGCCTCTTGAGCGTGTCCAATTTGGTGAGTTTTCGGCGAACTCAGGACCCACTGCATGATAGGAATTTCCGGACGCAGAACTATATCATGTTTCAAAGTCAATTGCTCGGTATCCACCAGAGCCCAATAACAAGCAAGTAACTGTTTCTCAAAGGGTGTGTAACGCTCACCAGCATCAGGTAACTTTTTGGTCCAAAAACCTAACGGTACTTTACTCCTGCCTTGTTTCTGCCACAAACTCCAATTTGCATAAAGGCCCTGTACAGACACATTCAAATCCACATCACCATCACGTACAGGCCATAAATCCAGAGCATGTTGAATTGCCTCTTTTGCCAGACTAAACGCATCTTGCTGTGGTTTATCCATTCAAATGCATTCTTTTTACGCGTGACCCGGTACAAGGGGGCCAATATTTGACTCAAATGAGGAATATGCTGGCGCCAAAAGCCAAACAGACCAATGAAGCTCTGGGCTTCTTTCCTATTTCTAGGAACTGCAAAATCAAGAATCTTCTGTTTAACCTGAGGGATCACTTCACGGTGCCCTTCATGGCAATTAATACCCAAAAATTTTACAGCCTGGGACGGACCTTGCAATTTATCTGGGTTGATTTCCCAACCTTTCTCACGCAGGCACTCAATGACTCTGTCTAATTGGGTCTGAACTTCCTCTTGTGTTTCGCCTTGGATCAAAACATCATCAATATAATGACATATCTGAATTTGGGGATGAACCGGTACCTCAGCCAAATGCTCTGCCACCAGCCGGTGACATATCGTAGGACTATGCACATAGCCCTGGGGAAGACTTCTAAACGTCATCTGACGCCCGTTCCACGTAAAACTGAATTGTTCCTGACACTCTGGGGCAATCGGAATTGAAAAGAAAGCATTAGCAATATCAATGGACGCGTACCATGTACCTGGATGCTTTTGGATTCTCTCAATTAGTGTAATAACATCCGGTACTGCAACAGTCAAAGAGGGTGTGTGCTTGTTCAATTCTCGATAATCAACGGTCATGCGCCAAGAGTTATCACTCTTACGCACCGGCCAAACAGGATTATTCCAAGCAGAAGTAACTGGGGTTATGACTCCTGCATCCACTAACTCCTGAATAGTGGTACTAATCTCCTCATGACCACCTGGAATACGATACTGCTTCTGACAAACCACTTTTGTCGCATGGGGAACTTGTATGGGGGCATTCTTAAACGACCAACCCGTATAGGTCTGGACGATATATAATGCGTCGTTCCAAATTGGTAACATCCGTCATCTAGATGCAAAGTCATTCCTCTCAAAATATCAATCCCAATTATGAATTCTAGAAGTGGCACTACTAGTACAGAATACTCTTTTCTAGGAATTCTACCTATTCTCATTTCAAGCAAAGTTTGAACTGCAGGGGATTCTTTTCCACCTAATCCGGTAATAGTAAAAGGCTGACCTGTAAACTTCTTCGGTTTTCCATGAATAAGAGTGGCCTCCGCTCCTGTATCTACCAATGCTCGGGCCCTTTGGATATTACGATGTCTCCAATAAATGTCAATATCTACATAGGGTCTATTATCTCTGTGAGCCCATCTGTGTACCGGAGCTTGACCTCTTTCCTAATCATTCTTACTGCATTCTGTATACCAGGATAAATCAGGATAAAGACTCTCACGCTTCTTAGGTATCGGTACCTCCTGTTCATATCCATTCCCAGTACGGAACGGATTCGTATCTTCTGCATTGTACTGCGGGTTACGATCGACCAAACTGTGACGATCCTCTCTCCTCCTCAACTCAGGGGATTGATCCCTATCATCTCTACGTCTGCTGTAAACATAGTCAGTTCTCCCCCTTTCTCTTTCCCCCTCTCTCTCCCCGTCTCTCTCTCGACGGGGGGACACATCACGTGCAGAACGTCGATCATCACGACGAACAGAGCGCCCACGGCGGTCGTCATCACCGCTACCGTCAGAACCACCACGATCACACTCAGTGGTCCGAACACGCCGGGCACCCTCCTTTCGATCCAAGCCACGTTTGCGAAACAACTCCCACAAACGAGCGGTAGTCTCACCATCAATGTCCTCCCTTCGCACACCATCAGCCAGAAGACCAGAAAAAATATCACGTCTAGTAAGTTTATTTTCACCAGGAGTACGAGTGTCAGGCCGGGACTGACGTTCAGGTTTAAACCACTCACCCAACTCACCGAGTTGGCGCACCGATTCCAAAACCGTAGATAACACGTTACCAGTCTGATTAATCAATAAAGTCATCATGACCTGCTTATAGGCAACAGGGGAAGATCGAATGATACGGTTCCGCACAGAAGATGTCAACGAACCATCAAGCAACCTGTCAGCAGTACCCAGAAAAATTGCCGTTTTCATCACCTCCTCTTTGAGACGTTGAGCAGCATCACGCAAAGTATACCACGGCTTGTCATTCACAGGCCAGTCAGATTCAGTAGGATATTTTACATTACATCCCTCAGTCGTCAATTGGAGTAAAGAAATCTGACCAACACCATTATAGTTACGAAAATGATCCTGCACAGTAGAATCCAAACTCAAGGAACAGAACTTTAAACAATCGCCAGTATCCAACATAATACCAGCAGCGCCCAGTTCATAAAGGCGCACCATCCATGTGAGCAAGGACTCACCAGCTCGCTGCCGAAATCGCTGCAAAATGTCACTAATTTCCTGCTGAGTAAAGTCTTCTAAACAGTCCAAAGAAATACCCTGCGGAGCATTGGGAGACTGCTGCAACTTCCAACGGAAAACTGGATGCGCAGAAACCGCGGGACGAGCATCACAAGGAGCCCGATCAGTACTCGTAGAGGGACAATCAGTGTAAGAAGCATTGATCCCACTCGAAGAACGAGCGTAATCACGGGGTGCACCATCAAAGGTGCGAGAAGCAGACTTACAATCATGGCGGGAGCGAGAAGACTCGCGCTTGGCAGACTCCTCACCCGAGGAGCAAGAATCAGTCGAGTTCCAGATATTACCATCCCATTCATCAGGATTCCAATCCAGCCCGGCTGTCGCCACGACCAGACGCACCTTTCGCGTCGAAACCCGACCGCGCCTGTTCTTGTATTTATAACGAGCAATTCGAACAGCCGCCCGTTCGGCAATAGTTTGGTAAGTCTCAAGTTTATCAGCAAGCAACTTATTTTGACACCGCAACAAAGTATGAGAATTCTGAATCTCAACAAAGTGCGCTTCCACATCTTTAAGAGATATCTGTAACTTCAACAATCTCTCATGCAGAATCCTGTATGCAGACAAAAGAATCCAACCTCTGCGCCCCAAAATGGGAATCTCCTCACCCTTCGATACGGGTGCCTTCTGTAAACAAGCAATCACATTAGCCGGCTCTGCCAGCTCCAAAGAAGAATTCCAATTCTCACTCAAACCAGTAGAATCAGCCCACTCACGGGCCAAGGCTTCATAAGGCGTTGAATTCCATCCGGGAATATCAACGGGCAACTTAAAAGTAGATTTAGACCTTCTAGAAAACATCGTGAAAAAGGAAAAAGAAGAAAAGAAGAAAAAGATAAGAAGGAAGAAAAATAAAAACTATACACAGAAATATACAAAAATAAAATGCAAACAAAACCACGCACGCGCCGAAAGCAAACACAAGACAACCACAACGCACACAGGGTTCGTAAACGGTTCGTGACGCCAAATGTTCTGCTTGGGTCTTCGGATCAGATAGAACCCGCTCAGCAGAGCCTCTCTAACCCAAACCAGAACGTTACCCCCTCCCTAGGGCCTATTTACACCTAAATAACCACATATATGTACCACCTAAGGACAGGGAATTCCTACTATATATACCAAGACCTACAAGTCACAGCCTCGCGGTCCCAAACGGACCCAGGACTTCCTGCCCAGACGGCAGCCACACACTTCCTGCCCAGACGGCAGTCACAGCCTCGCGGTCCCAAACGGACCCAGGACTTCCTGCCCAGACGGCAGCCACAGCCTCGCGGTCCCAAACGGACCCAGGACTTCCTGCCCAGACGGCAGCCACAGCCTCGCGGTCCCAAACGGACCCAGGACTTCCTGCCCAGACGGCAGCCACAGCCTCGCGGTCCCAAACGGACCCAGGACTTCCTGCCCAGACGGCAGCCACAGCCTCGCGGTCCCAAACGGACCCAGGACTTCCTGCCCAGACGGCAGCCTTAGCACAGCCTCGCGGTCCCAAACGGACCCAGGACTTCCTGCCCAGACGGCAGCCACAGACTTCCTGCCCAGACGGCAGTCACAGCCTCGCGGTCCCAAACGGACCCAGGACTTCCTGCCCAGACGGCAGCCTTAGCACGAGTTCATCCTATAATTACCACGACATCAGTGTTACTATATATCAGATCACACAGAGACAGCTAGTTGAGCACAACTTGTTCCCTAGTTCGAAGGGCTCCTTTCTCCCTTACTCAGTTACCACCTACCTGATCAGGATTAACATCTGTTCATGTCAAGTCACAGCTGACTAGAAGAATAGGTTACCCTCTTACACAAGAACACGTAGCACATATTGCTTTACTACAAACTGAATACTTTATTTAGTTATTACATGCACACTCACGGAACATAATACATATCACATAACCTGCAAAGAAAAGTGAAAGATTAAGTTGTACACTCTAATAGTAAGGGGTTGACATCACCTTGGTCGTATGTAGCCTGCACTCAATGGTCATCTAGGTTCCCTTCTCGTCTGCGCCTCGGCTTCGCCTGGAAGTCACACCTCCGCAATCACGGGTTTACTCCCGTCTCCCTCTCCGAGTCACTGGGACCTCTTCCTCATCGGCTACTCTCTTCTCTTTGGAATATCTATTTCTCGGTTTTTCTCCACCTCCAAGTTTGTCATCTGTCTTCCCTGGAATAAGTAGCAGCTTTACTACTAACGGCCAGGTGCCGCCTATGGACTAGAAGCAAGTGCCAGCATCTGCCTCAGACTTTCACTAATATAGAGGTGCATTTTCTCATGGAAAATTCCAGCCCGTAACCTGCCGCCCACCAAATTCTTGTACCTCCCCGTGCCAAGGACACGTTCCCAGCCGGCCGGCCTGATGTAGTGTCTTCGGCATGAAGAAAAATACAATCCTTCGATAAGGGCCGGCCTGAACCGGTTCTCTCCAAGCGAATAACACCTCATAACTAAAACATCCCCTTTACCCTAGAAACATCTCAAGCTGCCGGAGCAGAAAGAAAGATGGAGTCTCTCCCGTTTGAGGCCTACCAGGCCTGCATTCAGCACGGCTCCATGAAATACCCTCACTACAGGACAGGTTATCCCTAATACTAACGAATCTATCCCCTAGGCTATATGTGCAAGCCCTGATCTATGGGGAGGAGCACAGAATCATGTCGAAGTGCCTAGTAAATAGGCTCCATTCACTACTCTAACCCTTAGACTTGAATGGAAAGAGACTGAAGTCACCTAAATCACCCTTCAACACGATAAGACCGGAAAAATCGAGCAGTACAGTCTGTTAGGATAATAGGATGTAACAATCTTAACAGCCCATTCTGGCCTATGAGAACAGGGTAGCCTTACAATAGTGAAAAACAAAAATGGCTGTAATTCACTATTAGGACATGCCACACACATCAGGGCTTGTCCTACCTTATGCTACAATGCACCCTGCCCTTGGGCCTACCATAGGGGTGACTAACAAGAAGTTAAGGGAAGGTTTAGGGACTGGCAAGTGGGTGCACTTGCCAGTCAGCATGTCAGTACCAGACTGCACACAGGTTCTGCAATGGCAGACCTAGACACATTTTACCAGGCCGCTTCTGTGGGTGGCACAACCAGTGCTGCAGGCCCACCAGCGGCATTTGTATTTACACGCCCTGGCACTCCTGGTGCACTTTACTGGGGTCTGATAGTAAACCACATAAGCCAATCATGGAATCCAACCAACATATACATTTTACATAGGGAGCACTTGCACTGTGGCACTGGTTGGCAGTGGCACAGTGCTCTGAGCGTCCAACACTATAAAAACACATGAGGCACAGCGAGAAAAAGTGGAAGGGAGACTCACGCCAAGGTGCCAGGTCTAACACGTGTCCCCTCCAGCTGAAGAGTGGGGAGAACTACCCTACCCCAGGGAGTTCCTCATCACTAAGGCAGAAAAATCTGGACAGACCGTCAGCATTGGTGTGATCTGTACCAGGGCGATGTTCCACCGTGAAATCCATACCCTATAGGGAAATGGACCACCTCAACAGCATTGGATTCTCACCCCTCATATGCATCAACCATCTGAGGGGCCTGTGGTCTGTCTGAACCCGGAAGTGAGACCCAAACAGGTAGGGTCTTAGCTTCTTCAGTGCCCAGACCACAGCAAATGCCTCACGCTCAATAGCACTCCATCTCTGTTCCCGTGGAAGTAACCTCCTGCTAAGAAAGGCTACAGGTTAATCTAGGCCCTCTCCATGCTCTGAAGCGTCTGTCTGAACGATAAACTCTTTGGAGAAGTTGGGAGCCAAGAGCACGGGCGCCGTGCACATAGCAGCTTTCAGGGCCTCAAAAGCTTTCTGACAGGTGTCAGTCAAAATCACTTTCCTGGGCTGCTTCTTAGAAGTCAGCGCTGTCAAGGAGGCAACAAAGTTGCCATAACCCTTGAGAAACCTCCTGTAGTACCCGGTGAGACCTAGGAAGGCTCTCACCTCTGTCTGGGTTTTGGGAGACTCCCAATTCAGGATGGTTTCTATCTTGGGTTGAAGGGGCGCCACCTGGTCGCTCCCAACCTGGTGCCCCAAGTACACCACGGAACCCTGCCCGATCTGGCACTTACTCGCCTTGATCGTGAGGCCTGCCCTCCGCAGCGCCATCAACACTTCCCAGAGGTGGCGCAGGTGTTCCTCCCAAGTGGAGCTGAACACTGCGATGTCATCCAGGTAGGCTGCACTGAACGAATCCAGTCCAACCAACACCTGGTTGACCAACCTCTGGAAGGTGGCAGGGGCATTCTTCATCCCAAAGGGCATCACCCGGAACTGGTAGTGCCCATCCGGGGTGGAAAATGCTGACCTCTCTTTGGCCTCGTCGGTCAAGGCGATCTGCCACTACCCAGACGTTAAATCAAACGTGCTGAGGTAGTTGGCAGCCCCTAGCCGATCTATGAGCTCATCAGCTCTGGGGATAGGGTGTGCGTCAGTCCTGGTGACCGAATTGAGTCCTCTGTAGTCCACACAGGACCGTAGTTCGGGTGTGGCTCCCGGCGCTGCAGCCTTTGGGACCAAGACCACTGGGCTGGCCCAAGGACTGCTGGAGGGCTCAATTACCCCGAGTGCAAACATCTTGGAGACCTCCTCATTGATGCATGCCCTCACCCTGTCAGTCACCCTGTAGGCCTTGTTCCTCACAGGTGTACTATCCCCAGTGTCCACATCATGGACGCACCAATCAGTGACACTGGGAACCAGGGAAAACAGATCAGAAATTGCCCCAACAATTGGCGACAATCATTCTGTTGCTCAGGGGTCAGGGTGGAAGAGAGGATGACACCATCCACTGACCCATCTTGCTCCTTGGCTGACAGGAGGTCAGGAAGAGGCTCGGTCTCCTCTTCCATCCCAGCATCTGTTGCCAAGAGCATGCCCACTTGGGACCTCTCCAAGTGGGGCTTGAGGCGGTTGACATGAAGGACCCTTAAGGGGTTCCTTGGAGACCGCAAGTCCTCCAAATAGGTAACAGGACTCTTGCGCTCCACCACCTCGAAGGGACCGGTCCACTTATCCTGGAGCGCACAGGGCTCCACTGGGGCCAAGACCCATACCTTCTGTCCAGGCTGAAGCTCTACCAGAGTGGCAACAACCGGATAGAATGCTCCTGGGACAACCTGCTCCTGAGACACCAGGTGGCGCTTGACAGCCGTCACACTGGCTCCTGTATCTCTCAGAGCTTCAACCCTATGGCCATTTATGGTCACCCACTGCCTGTATTTCTTAGTGTTCTCAGGCTGCTGGGTTTTGGGGACCACTTCACGGTCTCCTAATGAGACCAGGGATATTTCTACTGAACCCCACCCACCAGGGACACCCATTTCTCCATCCAGGTCTACACTAGCCATCTGCCGGGGGTTCCACCAGAGGGTGCTGGTTTACCAAACTGGCGACACTTGGGATCATTGGCAAAATGACCCAGCTCACCACATCTGTAACAGTTTGGGGGCCCTCTTTGAACAGGGTTACCTGTCGGAGCCCCGGTCGGTTTCTGGGGTGGGGGAGGCTGAGAACCCTTCCCTTGGTTCCCTTGGGGATTACTTTGGGGCCTCTTCTGGAACTCCCTCTGTTTACCCTTGTCCCCCTCGCTCTCCTGCTGGGGACCCTGCCCACCTTTGGCGGAGTCTCCCACGTGACCCTTGTGGACCCTGGTACTGACCCAGCGGTCCGCCTCCTCAGCAAGCTTCCTAGGGTTAGTCAGCCTACTATCAATCAGGTGCTGGCGTAGCTCAGGAAAATAATTACTGGACAAGTGCTCCCATGCCATTAAATCACGAAGCCCTTGAAAATTATCAACCTTGCTACGCTTTACCCAACCATCCAGTGCTCTGCAAAAAAAAGTCACATACTCCACATACGTACTATTGGGAATCTTAGTGCAACCCCTGAACCTCTGTCTATACATTTCAGGAGTTAACCCATACCTAGCCATCAAAGCATCGTTCATATGGGGGTAAGAGTTATACACATCTGAGGGCAAATCTAGCAGTGTGTCCCGCCCTTCACTCAAGAACCCCCCCCCCACAACCTCGCTCCCCAATCCTTCTCAGGGACCCGGTGGGAGGACATGGCTACTTAGTAGGCTTTGAACCGCTGCCCTATGTCATCATTTAAAAAAAATTCCTTCACTACATCTTTGGGTATGTACACTCTGCACTGGGGGTGTGCTGCCACCAGAGGGAGTGCTTCTCAAGCCCTGGGCTTTCAACTCCAGCTCCCTCAATTTCATCTCATGCTCCATTCGGCTTCTCCTCTCTTCCATCTCTAGCCTCTTTCTTTCAATTGCCAGTTGTCCATTTAGTTTCGCCATCTCTATCTCATGAGCTCTGGTTTCCTTCCTGTCGGCCAACTCCTCTGGCGACATGCCTCTGCCCAAGCAAGAGATGCTCTCTGCCTGCTCAATTTCCTCCATCTCATCAGAGTCTTTTCTTGACTCCATCCAGGCCCTCAGCGCCTTGCAAAGATCTACTTTGAGCTTACATCCAACAGTGGTGACTTTGAATTTTCTGCAGAAGCCTTTTAGCTGGGCCTTGGTGTAGCTCTCTAATCTCTCTTCTTTCCATTCCACATCTTCAGTTTCAGAGATGAGGGATGCTGCCCTTTCCACAACACTTGAACCAGGCATGATTCCTTTAACAACTGGTGATTTCCCCAAAAATGCGAATAAAAAATAAGTGGTTGCGCTATTGGTCTGCCTTCACTATGAGGCGTTCACCAATCACTGTGAATGTGTCACAAATGCAAATTCGTAATCCCACTGCTGCCACCAATGTTAGAATCCGGGTTCTCTGGTTGGCACAGGTAGGTACTTGTGTCAAGCAGGGAACCTGTCCTCTAGTCAGGGTAGGGGGGTACACTCCAACAATAACCCCTGCTCACCCTCTAGGTAGCTTGGCGCGAGCTGACAAGGCCTATCTCAGAGCGTTCAGGTTAAGCATTTGTGAACACACACACAGTAACTCAGTGGCAACCCCACAAATGGTCTCCACACTGGGATATAGAAAAATAACTTTGTATATGTAGTTTAGGCTTAGCACAAGACCAGATAACGTCTAAACGGCCCACAATACTTATTAGACAAAGAGTTCTTGGTTTTAGCGTAGTTTTAAAGTTCTGTGCGCTTCGTTCCTTTCCGTACACTTCGTATGTGGTAAAAACTGCTTGGGAACGGGTCTCACACGCACTGTAGGCGCTTCGGGATGAAGCGTACACCCTACGGTGCGAACAGGCACAGTACCTTTATCTTTTGGGAGTTCGTCACGGATGCTGCGCTGACATCAAGCGCGGTGTACGGTGCGTTGTCCTCCTGGTGCGATGCGTACTACGGTACGTTAGACCTTGGGCGTGCAGGGCTTCAGGGGACGGTGCGTAGGTATGGTGCGTTCAAAGTTCGTCGCGGCGTTCATGCCGTACCATGAGATCGGCAATCTTGACTCGAAGTGCTGGATACAAGCGAACAGTACGCTCCGCACAGGGTAGACGTACGCAGCTACCGTACGCACCGCAGCCATTCCAAAGCAGGGGAAAGGAGCGTACGCCGGCAGTACGGTTCGTAGGGGATAGTAGCAAGTACGGTTCGCAGTCCTTCCGTTACTGTGCGAGCTACGGCTCGTAAGGGCCTGTTAATTGCGTTGCTCAGGCCGGACGATACCTTCCTTTGCGGTGCGAGCTACGGCTCGTAGAGGGGCCTCAGTCACGTTGTTCGGGCCGGACAGCGGGATACCAGCTTGCAGGGAGTACGCTGCGATCAGCGAGACGTACGCAGCAGTTCGAGTCGAAGATGCGGGGAAAACGGTCCGTTTTCCAAGACAATCTCACGGCGGGGAAGTCCACTGGTCCTGGGACTTCGTTCAGGGGGCAAGCTCACTCACAAGCCCTTGGAGATCTCTAAGCATAAGTCAAATAAAAGTTTCTTGAGTCTTTTCTTCCTCTTCTTCAGCAGCAAGGCAACCACTGAAGCCCAATCCCCCAGGTCAGGGACAGTACTCCTCCATGCAGCTTTTCAAGTTCCTTCAGGTCGGACAGAGGTTTCTTCTTGGCAGGACAGGATCTGATTTCTTAGGAGCAGGTCTCCTACATTTATACGCCATTTATTTTGTTCTTTCAGGCCAGGAGGGCCTTGCCTAGTTCGGTCCGGTTTCTGAGCACTTTGTTGACATGATGCAGGCTGCTTCTTTCAGGGTGCAGGGCAGAGCCATCTGACGCTCCACAGGGGGCGGAGCCAGCATTGTGGTGGCAGAGCACAGCCCTATTCAGAGTCCAGGTGTACTCCTCCCACCCATCTATATGGCAATCTTCCTATTCACCACCAGGCTACCTAGCCCTGCCCATCTGGGTTTCCCCAGCCCTGTCACTCACACAAGCCAGACAGCAGATACACATCACGCAGAGGCGGGCTGAAATGGTTAGGCAAGCAAAGGCCAACTTTCTAAAAGTGCCATTTGCAAACGCAGAATATTAAAATAAACCTTACTAAAAGATGTACCTTATTATTCTGAGTTCAGGCATACTAAACTCGATTTTCTACCATGTTCCCTGGGTCTGTTAGGATCATAGGATGTAACAATCTTAACAGCCCATTCTGGCCTATGAGAACAGGGTAGCCTTACAATAGTGAAAAACGAAAATGGCTGTAATTCACTATTAGGACATGCCACACACATCAGGGCTTGTCCTACCTTATGCTACAATGCACCCTGCCCTTGGGCCTACCATAGGGGGTGACTAACAAGAAGTTAAGGGAAGGTTTAGGGACTGGCAAGTGGGTGCACTTGCCAGTCAGCATGTCAGTACCAGACTGCACGCAGTTTCCGCAATGGCAGACCTAGACACATTTTACCAGGCCGCTTCTGTGGCTGGCACAACCAGTGCTGCAGGCCCACCAGCGGCATTTGTATTTACACGCCCTGGCACTCCTGGTGCACTTTACTGGGGTCTGATAGTAAACCAAATAAGCCAATCATGGAATCCAACCAACATATACATTTTACATAGGGAGCACTTGCACTGTGGCACTGGTTGGCAGTGGCACAGTGCTCTGAGCGTCCAACACCATAAAAACACATGAGGCACAGCGAGAAAAAGTAGAAGGGAGACTCACGCCAAGGTGCCAGGTCTAACACGTGTCCCCTCCAGCTGAAAAGTGGGGAGAACTACCCTACCCCAGGGAGTTCCTCATCACTAAGGCGGACAAATCTGAACAGACCGTCAGCATTGGCGTGATCTGTACCAGGGCGATGTTCCACCGTGAAATCCATACCCTGTAGGGAAATGAACCACCTCAACAGCTTTGGATTCTCACCCCTCATATGCATCAACCATCTGAGGGGCCTGTGGTCTGTCTGAACCCAGAAGTGAGACCCAAACAGGTAGGGTCTTAGCTTCTTCAGTGCCCAGACCACAGCAAATGCCTCACGCTCAATAGCACTCCATCTCTGTTCCCGTGGAAGTAACCTTCTGCTAAGAAAGGCTACAGGTTGATCTAGGCCCTCTTCATTAATCTGTGAAAGAACAGCCCCCACACCATGCTCTGAAGCGTCTGTCTGAACGATAAACTCTTTAGAGAAGTTGGGAGCCAAGAGCACGGGCGCCGTGCACATAGCAGCTTTCAGGGCCTCAAAAGCTTTCTGACAGGTGTCAGGCAAAATCACTTTCCTGGGCTGCATCTTAGAAGTCAGCGCTGTCAAGGGGGCAACAATGTTGCCATACCCCTTGAGAAACCTGCCCGATCTGGCACTTACTCGCCTTGATCGTGAGGCCTGCCCTCCGCAGCGCCATCAACACTTCCCAGAGGTGGCGCAGGTGTTCCTCCCAAGTGGAGCAGAACACTGCGATGTCATCCAGGTAGGCTGCACTGAACGAATCCAGTCCAACCAACACCAGGTTGACCAACCTCTGGAAGGTGGCAGGGGCCGTCTACATCCCTAAGGTTATCACCTGAAACCGGTAGTGCCCATCCGGGGTGGAAAATGCTGACCTCTCTTTTTTCGGTCAAGGCGATCTGCCAGTACCCAGACGTTAAATCAAACGTGCTGAGTTAGTTGGCAGCCCCTAGCCGATCTATGAGCTCATCAGCTCTGGGGATGGGGTGTGCGTCAGTCCTGGTGACCGAATTGAGTCCTCTGTAGTCCACACAGAACCGGAGTTCAGGTGTGGCTCCCGGCTCTGCAGCCTTTGGGACCAAGACCACTGGGCTGGCCCAAGGACTGCTGTAGGACTCAATTACCCCGAGTGCAAACATCTTGGAGACCTCCTCCTTGATGCATGCCCTCACCCTGTCAGTCACCCTGTAGGCCTTGTGCCTCACAGGTGTACTATCCCCAGTGTCCACATCATGGACGCACCAATCAGTGACACTAGGAACCAGGGAAAACAGATCAGAAATTGCCCCAACAATTGGCGACAATAATTCTGTTGCTCTGAGGTCAGGGTGGAAGAGAGGATGACACCATCCACTGACCCATCTTGCTCCTTGGCTGACAGGGGGTCAGGAAGAGGCTCGGTCTCCTCTTCCATCCCAGCATCTGTTGCCAAGAGCATGCCCACTTGGGACCTCTCCAAGTGGGGCTTGAGGCGGTTGACATGAAGGACCCTTAAGGGGTTCCTTGGAGACCGCAAGTCCTCCAAATAGGTAGCAGGACTCTTGCGCTCCACCACCTCAAAGTGACCGGTCCACTAATCCTGGAGCACACAGGGCTCCACTGGGGCCAAGACCCATACCTTCTGTCCAGGCTGAAGCTCTACCAGAGTGGCATTCTGGTCGTACCACCGCTTCATCTCCTCCTGGCTGGCTTCCAGGTTTGCCTCAGCAAGTTCCCTGAAACGCCTAGTCTGGTTCCTGAAGGCCAGCATGTAGCTATATACATTCTGGGAAGGTTTCCTGGAGATTGCTCCCAGCCGTCTTTGACCAGACTTAGGGGTCCTCTCCCTGGGTGGCCGTACAGAAGCTCAAAGGGGCTGAACCCTAGAGACTTCTGGGGCACCTCTCTGTAAGCAAAGAGAAGGCATGGTAAGAGGACGTCACACTTATGCCTCATGGGTTCCTCAAGACCCATTATCATGCCCTTCAGGGTTCGGTTGAATCACTCAACCAACCCGTTTCCTTGGGGGTGGTAAGGTGTGGTGAATTTGTAGATTACACCACACTCTTGCCAAAGGGATTTCATATATTTGTATATGAAATTGGTACCCCGGTCAGACACCACCTCTAGAAGGAATCTCACTTGGGAGAGAATTCCCATCAGCGCACGTCCCACCACGGGGGCCGTCACTGTCCTCAGAGGGATGGCTTCCGGGTACTGGGTGGCATGGTCCACCAGGACCAGGATAAACCTGTTGCCCATGGCTGTCCTGGGGTCCAGTGGCCCCACAATGTCAATCCCCACTCGCTCAAAGGGGGTACTGACCACAGGGAATGGTTGGAGAGGAGCCTTCTGCTTTCTCCCACTCTTTCCACTTGCCTGGCAAGTCTGGCAGGTCCTGAAGTGAGTGTCTGAACTCCTGCGCATTTGGGGCCAAAAGAAGTGGGTGACAAGCCTTTCAAAGGTCTTGTCCTGCCCCAAATGTCCTGCCAATGGCACAGTGTGAGCCAGCCCCAAGTAGGAAGGCTCTGAAGCGCTGGGGTACCACCAGCACACGGGCTGACCCAGGCTCAGCAACCTTAGGCTCAGAATACAGGAGGTCGTTCTCCCAGTAAATGAAATGTGTTCCAGACTGATCACCGTTGGCCTGGTCTGCAGCCTGCTGCCGCATACCCATGAGAGAAGGGCATTCTTTCTGCTCCCTGCAGAATTCTTCCCTGGAGGGTCCTCCTTCTTGCTGCCAATGGGCCAGCTCAGGCAGGTCCCCCAGTTCAGCTATCTGTTCCCCTGTAGGTTCCAGGGCATCCCCCTCAAGGTCTGCTTCCTCCTGGAACTTCGGGGGCCGGTTTCCCGTGCCCCCTGCCTCTTCTCCCTAAGGCCGGTTTCTGGGCCTCCCTCTCAGGCTCCAGGTCCTCTTGAGCACCTCTACTTGCTGCCATGGACCGTGTGGTGACACACGCCCAATCAGGCATACCCAACATCTCCAGGTGAGCACTCCGCTCCACCTTAGCCCAAGGTGAGCTCTCCAGATCGTTCCCTAACAGACAGTCTACAGGCATGGCGGGCCTCACAGCTACCTGAAGAGTACCAGAAACCCCCCCACTCAAAGGGAATCTGAGCCACCGGGCAGTGACTCTCCGTGTTGTCAGCGGCAACAACCGGATAGAATGCTCCTGGGACAACCTGCTCCTGAGACACCAGGTGGCGCTTGACAGCCATCACACTGGCTCCTGTATCTCTCAGCGCTTCAACCCTATGGCCATTTATGGTTACCCACTGCCTGTATTTCTTAGTGTTCTCAGGCAGCCGGGTTTTGGGGACCACTTCACGGTCTCCTAATGAGACCAGGGACATTTCTACTGAACCCCACCCACCTTGGACACCCATTTCTCCACCCAGGGCTACACTAGCCGTCTGCCCGGGGGTTGCACCAGTGGGTGCTGGTTTACCAAACTGGCGACACTTGGGATCATTGGCAAAATGACCCAGCTCACCACATCTGTAACAGTTTGGGGGCCCTCTTTGAACAGGGTTACCTGTCAGGGCCCCGGTCGGTTTCTGGGGTGGGGGAGGCTGAGAACCCTTGGAGAACCCGTGGAGAAGTGTGGCTCAATGGTTAGAGCGGCAGACCCTGATGCAGAGGTCTGGCCCGGGACCAGGGATCAATTCCCGCCTCGGCGAGTCTTGGGCTCAATTTCCTCGGACCTGTTAATTCTCGCCTCGGTGCATATTCTAATCATGGGTCTCACTCTGCAACTCTGGGCAATAGCTTGCTTAATCTCCACAATGGCCCCAACAGCGCTGGGATGCCTGGCTTCACCTTGGGAGTGCCCAGGAGTGGACATTTCACAGGGAAAAGCCAGGAAGGGTTCCACAGCGGAATGAGTACAGCGCCAGGACACCCTAGGGTAACAGTGCGCTATACAAGTACAACACATTTACATGGTTCCCTTGGGGATTACTTTGGGGCCTCTTCTGGAACTCCCTCTGTTTACCCTTGTCCCCCCGCTCTTCTGCTGGGGACCCTGCCCACCTTTGGCGTAGTCTCCCACGTGACCCTTGTGGACCCGGGTACTGACCCAGCGGTCCGCCTCCTCAGCAAGCTTCCTAGGGTTAGTCAGCCTACTATCAATCAGGTGCTGGAGTAGTTCAGGAAAACAATTACTGGACAAGTGCTCCCATGCCATTAAATCTTGAAGCCCTTGAAAATTATCAACCTTGCTACGCTTTACCCAACCATCCAGGGCTCTGCAAAAAAAAGTCACATACTCCACATACGTACTATTGGGAATCTTAGTGCAACCCCTGAACCTCTGCCTATACATTTCAGGAGTTAACCCATACCTAGCCATCAAAGCATCCTTCATATGGGGGTAAGAGTTATACACATCTGAGGTCAAATCTAGCAGTGTGTCCCGCCCTTCACTCAAGAACCCCCGCCCCCCACAACCCCGCTCCCCAATCCTTCTCTGGGACCCGGTGGGAGGACATGGATACTTCGTAGGCTTTGAACCACTGCCCTATGTCATCATTTAAAAAAAATTCCTTCACTACATCTTTGGGTATGTACACTCTGCACTCTACCTGTACTGGGGGTGTGCTGCCACCAGAGGGAGTGCTTCCCAAGCCCTGGGCTTTCAACTCCAGCTCCCTCAATTTAATCTCATGCTCCATTTGGCTTCTCCTCTCTTCCATCTCTAGCCTTTTTCTTTCCATTGCCAGTTGTCCATTTAGTTTCGCCATCTCTATCTCATGAGCTCTGGTTTCCTTCCTGTCGGCCAACTCCTCTGGCAACAGGCCTCTGCCCAAGCCAGCGATGCTCTCTGCCTGCTCAATTTCCTCCATTCCATCAGAGTCTTTTCTTGACTCCATCCAGGCCCTCAGCGCCTTGCAAAGATCTACTTTCAGCTTACATCCAATAGTGGGGACTTTGAACTTTCTGCAGAAGCCTTTCAGCTGGGCCTTGGTGTAGCTCTCTAATCTCTCTTCTTCCCATTCCACGTCTTCAGTTTCAGAGATGAAGGATGCTGCCCTTTCCAATACACTTGAACCAGGCATGATTCCTTTAACAACTGTCGATCTCCCCCAAAATGCGAATTAAAAGTAAGTGGTTGCGCTATTGGTCTGCCTTCACTATGTGGCGTTCACCAATCACTGTGTATGTATCACAAATGCAAATTCGTAATCCCACCGCTGCCACCAATGTTAGAATCCGGGTTCTCTGGTTGGCACAGGTAGGTACTTTTGTCAAGTAGGGAACCTTTCCTCTAGTCAGGGTAGGGGGGTACACTCCAACAATAACCGTTGCTCACCCTCTAGGTAGCTTGGCGCGAGCAGACAAGGCCTATCTCAGAGCGTTCAGGTTAAGCATTTGTGAACACACACACAGTAACTCAGTGACAACCCCACAAATGGACTCCACACTGGGATATAGAAAAATAACACTTTATATATGTAGTTTAGGCTTAGCACAAGACCAGATAACGTTTAACCGGCCCACAATACTTATTAGACAAAGAGTTCTTGGTTTTAGCGTAGTTTTAAAGTTCTGTGCGCTTTGTTCCTTTCAGTACGCTTCGTACGTGGTAAAAACTGCTTGGGAACGGGTCTCACACGCACTGTAGGCGCTTCGGGATGAAGCGTACACCCTATGGTGCGAACAGGCACAGTACCTTTATCTTTTGGGAGTTCGTCACTGATGCTGCGCTGACATCAAGCGCGGTGTACGGTGCGTTGTCCTCCTGGTGCGATGCGTACTACGGTACGTTAGACCTTGGGCGTGCAGGGCTTCAGGTGGCGGTGCGTAGGTATGGTGCGTTCAAAGTTCGTCGCGTCGTTCGTGCCGTACCATGAGATCGGCAATCTTGACTCGAAGTGCTGGATACAAGCGATCAGTACGCTCCGCACAGGGGAGACGTACGCAGCTACCGTACACACCGCAGCCTTTCCAAAGCAGGGGAAAGGAGCGTACGCCGGCAGTACGGTTCGTAGGGGATAGTAGCAAGTACGGTTCGCAGTCCTTCCGTTATGGTGCGAGCTACGGCTCGTAGGGGGGCCTTAGTCACGTTGTTCGGGCCGGACAGCGGGATACCAGCTTGCAGGGAGTACGCTGCGATCAGCGAGACGTACGCAG
This sequence comes from Triturus cristatus, assembly GCF_964204655.1. Taxonomy (NCBI): domain Eukaryota; kingdom Metazoa; phylum Chordata; class Amphibia; order Caudata; family Salamandridae; genus Triturus; species Triturus cristatus. Next base: position 244,692,277 of record NC_140583.1, read on the forward strand.
CAGTTCGAGTCGAAGATGCGGGGAAAACGGTCCGTTTTCCAAGACGACCTCACGGCGGTGAAGTCCACTGGTCCTGGGACTTCGTTCAGGGGGCAAGCTCACTCACAAGCCCTTGGAGATCTCTCAGCACAAGTCAAATAAAAGTTTCTTGAGTCTTTTCTTCCTCTTCTTCAGCAGCAAGGCAACCACTGCAGGCCAATCCCCCAGGTCAGGGACAGTACTCCTCCATGCAGCTTTTCCAGTTTCTTCAGGTCGGTCAGAGGTTTCTTCTTGGCAGGACAGGATCTGATTTCTTAGGAGCAGGGCTCCTACATTTATACGCCATTTCTTTTGTTCTGTCAGGCCAGGAGGGCCCTTGCCTAGTTCGGTCCGGTTTCTGAGCACTTTGTTGACATGATGCAGGCTGCTTCTTTCAGGGTGCAGGGCAGAGCCATCAGGCGTTACACAGGGGGCGGAGCCAGCATTGTGGTGGCAGAGCACAGCCCTATTCAGAGTCCAGGTGTACTCCTCCCACCCATCTATATGGCAATCTTCCTATTCACCACCAGGCTACCTAGCCCTGCCTATCTGGGTTTCCCCAGCCCTGTCACTCACACAAGCCAGACAGCAGATACACATCATGCAGAGGCGGGCTGAAATGGTTAGGCAAGCAAAGGCCAACTTTCTAAACGTGGCATTTGCAATTACAGAATATTAAAATAAACCTTACTAAAAGATGTACCTTATTATTCTGAGTTCAGGCATACTAAACTCGATTTTCTACCATGTTCCCTGGGTCTGTTAGGATCATAGGATGTAACAATCTTAACAGCCCATTCTGGCCTATGAGAACAGGGTAGCCTTACAATAGTGAAAAACGAAAATGGCTGTAATTCACTATTAGGACATGCCACACACACCTTATGCTACAATGCACCCTGCCCTTGGGCCTACCATAGGGGTGACTAACATGAAGTTAAGGGAAGGTTTAGGGACTGGCAAGTGGGTGCACTTGCCAGTCAGCATGTCAGTACCAGACTGCACGCAGGTTCTGCAATGGCAGACCTAGACACATTTTACCAGGCCGCTTCTGTGGGTGGCACAACCAATGCTGCAAGCCCACCAGCGGCATTTGTATTTACACGCCCTGGCACTCCTGGTGCACTTTACTGGGGTCTGATAGTAAACCAAATAAGCCAATCATGGAATCCAACCAACATATACATTTTACATAGGGAGCACTTGCACTGTGGTACTGGTTGGCAGTGGCACAGTGCTCTGAGCGGCCAACACCATAAAAACAAATGAGGCTTAGCGACAAAAAGTGGAAGGGAGACTCACGCCAAGGTGCCAGGTCTAACAACCAGTTTGCTCATTCTGTCATCATTGGCATCTTTCTTGACAGAAAGGAAACGTGTGTGATCTAATCTGTAGACTGATGTGAAGTGGTAAAGAATATTTTAGTACTAGAGTGTAAATGATACTGTCATCTATTGTACATCCAAACCCTGTTGTGTAAAGAAGTGAATAAATCTCCTAATTAAAAGTGAGTTATTGGGGCGTGGCCTGGCAAGCCGTGATGGCAGACGTGTGCTAGGCGAGCTCCGTCCAACCTGAACACTTATCCTCCAACTATCCTGTCCTCCGGTCCTTCTCCTACGTCTAGATCGTGTCCCAGGTGGAGTGTGAGAGGGAGCTGTGCTCTGTGCCCTGATTTGATCCCGGGTCTCCGTGTGGCAGGCCGTGGTGGCAGCAGCCTGGAGTGCGGCCTAGGAGAAACAACACTGCACCATGGCTAGGAGCGGCGGCCGGCGACCGGAGCCCGAGGTGCCTGGGGTCTCCGGGGCCCCACTGAGCTTGAGGCTGAGTGCCCACAGAGGCTACCGGTGAGGTAAGGGTGACGGGCGGCAGTGGCCTTCTGAATCTGGCTGCAGGAGTCTTGTGCGTGGAAGCCTCCCTCCCCCCTCACTCCTGCTAGAGCTGTGGCAGTGCTGTCGGCCGCCATATCGGGCCGCGGGGGAGACAACGAGCTGCACTGTTGGCGGTCTCGTCAGGCTGCAGGAGAGTGTTAAGAAGCGGTGGTGCTGCAGACTGCGTCCGGCGGCCGCCATACCGACTGGGGGCCAGCGTTGAGTCCGCGTCCCCTGAGCCATCGGACGCCCAGAGAGCCGCCCTCTGCCCTGATCGCCGTTGGTGGTGCTGCGCACTCGCTCCGGTGGCCATCTTGGGTCGCGCGAGTTGGCGGCGGTAGAGGCGGCTTAAGGGACTTCTGGAGCCCTCTGCGGACATTGCCCATCATTGCTTAGTCTGAAGGTAGGAGGTGGACGCTTTGGGGGGCCCCGGGGATAGTTTTGATTCCCCCTGGCTCATTGACTGAGTATCCTGTTGGCTGGAGCCATGATCATTTGTGAGACTATGGAGGGGCTTTGATGCGGCACTGTGGCCCCTCGGCAGTAGGTAATTACCCTTGATTCCTAGCTGCTCACTATTGGCCCCCTCTTTTGCTGCTCCTTTCCCTTCGTCTGCAAGTGTTTGCACGATCGGCAGCCGGATCGGGTAGCGTGGGCCCCGGACCTGCAGTCCTGTGGCCTCTCCCTGCCTCTCCCTGCCTTGCTCATCCTCTCACCTGGGGCGTTGTATTGGCCTGTGACGTGCACTGGAGTGTGCCTCTTCTTCCCCTACGTGGAGGGGCCTGTAGCCCTCTGAAGCAGCGATTGGAGGAGCCGGTGCCGGGGGGCCTAGGAACAGGAGGGCTTCATAGTCACCATGACGAGGGACAAGACCGGTGGGAGCTCGGCGAAACAGAGCACACTCGATAAATATACAGGTCCTTGGGCAGCCGCTGCGGCGCCTGGAGGAGCGCAGGGGGCTGCGCCAGACATACCTGACAATGCTGTGCTCATGGCCACCATCACGATGTCCTTGATGCTAAAATCAGGGAGGTCGGATCTGATGTCATGCTCGTCAGACAGGACCTGCGGAATGCTGTAGCCCGCATCACGGAGACCGAAACGCGGATCTCTGGCTTGGAGGACGAGGTTGTCACTCTACAGAAGCTGGTGGTCACCCTTGAGACAACCCAGCGGGGCCTTGCAACACATGTGGAGGATGCGGAAGGGAGGGCCAGGCGTAACAACCTTGGTTTTGTGGGCTTCCCAGAGGGGTGTGAAGGGGGGATATGGAGCAGTTTCTTACTCAGTGGCTGAAGAGCTGGCTTCCCCCGGAGTCCCTGTCCCGCTGTTTCGTGATCACACGGGCTCATAGGGCTCTTATGCAGAAACCTCCGCTAGGAGCCCGTCCGAGGCCGGTCATTGTAAAACGACTGAATTATCATGACCGTGATGTCATACTTAAACAGGCCAGGGCTAAGGAACCTCTGCTCTTCGATAATGTACGCATACTGATTTTTCCTGACTACACGAAGCTGGTTCAGGCACGTCTTCGTGAACTGAAACTCCCATATGATATGATGTAGCCAGCCCGGCTGCGGGTGGTGTACCGATTCTGCACCCTCTTCTTGGACTCGCCAGAGGAAGTGTTTCAATGGACAGATGGGACAGTTCAGTTGCGTCCCCATACGCCACCTCGGCAGGAATCGGACTCCTCATCCTGCGAGGCAGCTCGCAGGCAGCAGCAATCAAAGCTTAACGATCGTAGACGCTCCAGATCCAATCGTCAATCCCACTCCTGCAGTGCATCCTCCCGGGCCGGTTCGGCATCCCAACAAACCCCATCGGTCTCCTGATTGGATGGGGAGACCGCAGTCCTGTGTACCCTTGACTTTGGTGCCTGGATCAGAGGAGTCCCAGTGAGGGCCGGCTTCTCTGTTGGATTTTCTGACGGACAGAGTGCCTGCTGACATTGGGCTGTAAGTTGGGGATTCATTGGTCGGGCCGAGACTCCCCGTTGGGGTCTATGAGCTGCACCCGCTGCGACATATGCTTCATCGTTCTTGAAGTATAGGGTGGGGGGGGGTGGTTGGGTTAGTTTGTTTTTGTTCTTGTTACCAGGTCGCACTTTGCTACAGTACTGTTAGATCTCTATGCACGCACCACATGCTTTCTTTCGCACCAGTGTTTCCTATCAGAGTCTTCCATGGCCGACCCACCTAATGGTGCTCGGGTGCCTCCCGAGACTCAAATTCATAAGCTGGAATGGCAGGGGGGTACTAGGTAAAATCAAGCGAGGGGCCATTCTCCAGCAGGCAAAGAGGGTCCGGGCCGACATACTTATGTTACAGGAAACACATCTTATGGGTTCGAAGGCGCTCTGCCTCCAGTGGTATGGCTACACTCAGGTGTTCCACTCAGGGTTTGTGTGAGGGGGCCCGGGGAGTGGCATATTGATTCACCGCTGAGTTCCATACACACATGTTAAGACGTGGGCGGACACTCAGGGGCAATACTTGTTCCTAAAGGGCATGGTTAGGGAGGAATCAGTGGTGCTGGGATGTGTCTATGCCCCTCCTCTGCTTTCCTGGGGCCTAGTAGAGCGGCTTATGACATTGTGGGAGGATATGCCTGATGGCCTGTCCGTGGTGGGAGGCGACTGTAATGATGTGATGGATGTGTCCTGGGATCATTGGAGACACGGGGGTTGTAGCTGCTCGACAAGTCACAAAACGTTCCCCATTAGTGTCTGGGCTTGATTGGGTGGACCACTGGCGCCGGCTACATAGTAAGGTGCAGGGATACACATATCTGTCCGCGGTCCACGATTCCTACTCTCGCCTTGACTATTTATTTGTCCCCCGGATGGCTGCTGGTCGGGTGGTGGAGGCGGATATCCTCCCAAGGGGTCTCTCTGATCATTCGCCGATCGCTGTTACGGTACAGATGGGCTTGGCGAAACAGTCCTTCCGCTGGCACCACTCAACGTGGAACCTCCAGAAGTCAGACTACAGGGAGTGCATGGAAAGCGCTCTCGACCAATACTTAACGCTTAATGTGGGTTCGGTTTTTGGGGCTGAACATTTGTGGGAGGCATTGAAGCCCAAGCTACGGGGTGTTGACATATCTTTTTGCGTGGCAGCCCATAGGACTCGGAAGGAGGCTCTGCTACAAGCAGAGCTAATATTGCAGATCTAGATCATCGCAGCAGGGATACCGAGGGCACCCAAGTACGGCATTAGTTACCGCTGGAGCAACAGAACTATGCAGCTCTTCTTATGAATGAGGCCCGCCTTACATGGCTGGCAACACGCAGTAGGGTGTACCAATGGGGGGGTAAATCTGGCAAGATGCTCCATTGGTTGTGTCAGGGATGTTCCATTCCCAGCCCCTTCCTGGTATAGTGGGCCTGTGATCTCTAGGTGGGTATTGGCGTCCTGTGAACCCCACTAATTTAGGCAGCCGTAGGCTGGGTTGTTCTCTGTAAGTCACTTTATTCCAGACAGGAATCAGTACTATGCAAAAACTGTTCTCAAAACAAAAGTGGAAGTATTGCATCAATGTCCCAGTCCGTCCAGGGCTGTCCTTTCCGGGGTCTTCCTGGGGGGGGTTGAGACGCCAAACAGAAGAAAAAAGAAACAAAGAAACCCAAGATTTAGGCCGCTGGCCTTTAATGCTTACTGGAAGGGTAGGGTTTGTGTTGCCATCACCAGTGCCCTATAAGTGTGGTGCCTAGGTGAGGGAGTAAGTGCTTTGTTGGGTGCTTTACTCAGCCCTGCCCACCACCCCTTCAGGGACTGAAAACGTGCTGCTGGCACTTGCCTGTAACCACAACCCTCCTGGGCCGTGGTGGAGACCCTGCCTCCTCACACGCCTCGAGAGTACTGGTCTCAAGCGCGGTGCTCTGGAAACTGTCCTCGTGGTTGCCGATCACCTCCTCCTTCTCCGGTATTTCTGTGGCCGATTGCTCCCCGATACTGCTCTTCTCCACCTCTGGATCTCCTAAAGCCGACTGCTCCTCGATACCACTCCTCTCTGCCACTCTGCTTTCTCGGCTGCTGTCCTGCTTCATCCTTTCGTGCTTTGGTTCTTCTCCTTCACCCGACTCCGGCAGCAGAATACCTGCCTCTCCTTCCGGTGTTCCTTTTCTTTCCTTCTTGCTCCTCGCGTCTCCGTCAGGAAGTGCAATAACAACTAGCACGCTATCCTGACTTCCTGGTTGGGTGAGGTTCGCTGCTATGTTGGAAATCCCGGGATCACCGGCGGCGAACTCCTCACAGGGCCCGAATGGAGTACCCTTTACGGACTCCTCTGCCATTGCTGAGAGTTTCTCTGCATATTTTGCAGAGCTCTATGCCCCCAAAGAATGTCTCCACGAAGACGTGATCGGCCGTTTTTTGGATGACCTCCCGCCACGGCCTCTGTCTGATGAGGCGAGTACGGAGCTGGATCTCCCGCTCACGGAGGAGGAATTGGGTGCAGCCCAAGGAGGCCTTGATTCGGGTAAGGCTCCGGGGCCTAATGGGTTTCCTTGTGAATTTTTAAAGAAATACTTTCTACAGCTTGGACCCCATAACCTTAGGGTGGTGGAGGAGTCCTGTGATCGGGCCGTCTTCCCCGTGATTGGAGACACATGGAGGTAGTGGTGTTCCATAAACCCAGCAGACCCCCAGACCAGCACACTGCATATCGTCCCATTTCTCTCCTGAACGTTGAAGCTAAAATATTGGCCAAGGCGCTGGCCAACCATTTGCGGTCCTACATCACTACATTGGTACACCCAGACCAACCGGGTTTATGCCCCAGAGGGCGACCAGACATAACATTCGATGGGCACTAGTAGCTGTTGCGACCATTCGGGGGCTCAGTGAACGGGCAACGTTCCTGCTGGAAGATATAGACAGGGCGTTTGATTCCCTTAGTTGGGCGTATTTATTCGCGTTGCTGTGCAGATTGAATCTTGGACCACGCTTTTTGTCCTACTTGTCCCTACTCTACACTGATCTTACTGCGTCGGTACGTGTCGCTTGCTCTACTTTCTCCACCTTTTCTATTGAACGGGGTACCCGACAGGGCTGCCCGCTTTCTCCTTACTTGTTTGCGCTGGCGGTTGAACCTTTGGCCACCTGGGTGTGCATAGATGCGCAGGTGACTAGCTTTGAATGGGCGCATGGCTTGTCGGATCATATTGCTTTATACGTAGACAACGTTCTATTTTTTCTCACTAATGTGGACCGGACGGGGCCGCAGCTGCTTCGTATTATGCAGGTGTTTGGGTAATCGTCGGGTCTCTACCTGAACCCCAGCAAATCTACCCCATGGCTTCTCGGGGACACATCTGGTCTTGGCTCCTGGGCTTCGTCGGTTCGGGTGGTCACCGGTGGGATGAAGTATCTCGGGGTATTTTTATCAGATGCGCCCACGGTGGTGGGGGAAAGGAATCTGGTTCCGGTCTGGGAACGTGTGCGAGAGGATCTTAAGACATGGTCTCATATGCCATTGTCTATATATGGTAGGTCGGCCAGCTTTAAGATGGTCTCCCTTCCATGGCTACTGTATCAATTGCCGAATTATCCCTACCCGATTTCCCCTAGATGGTTCAGGCAGGTTAATGCTGCCTTGGGTCAATTTCTATGGGCAGGGGGAGTGCCTTACGGACATGCTTCCTCTCCACATATTGCGGAGGACTGGCAACCTCTGACATATTATCATACTACATGGCCTTACACTAGCTTGTCTTGAACGAATGGTGGTTTGGGGGCAGAGAGGACCCAGCCTATGCTCTTGAACGGTGTCTCATGGGAGATCTTTCTCTACACACAATTTTGTACTCTGCACCGATACACAATTTCCTGCCGCCGGCGACCCAGGTGGTTTTCCAGCTTTGGCAACAGGCCTTGCGGAGGATGGGGTGGTGGAACACACTGACACGGGAAACCCCCTTATGGAATAATGGTCGCTTGCCACAACTAGCTACTCTGTCAGGGTTTCCTGGATGGGACAGCATTGGTATCTCTTCCCAGGGGGACGTTATGCGGGGCCAATCCTGAGGTCCTTTCAGGACCTACAGAAAGATTTTCATATCCCGAAAACCCAATTTTACAAATACCTCCAATTTCGTCACGCCCTATCCCCTATCCTGGAGGGTTTGGAGTCTCTAGCGGAGTTCAGTCCGGTAGGGGTGAAGGTATTTATGGGGGACCTTTAAGATCATAAGATATCTAAGATCTACCAATCCATGGTGACTCACTGCTCCCCTACATTGCAGAAGCTTAAAGGGGCCTGGGAGGGGGACGTTGGTCCACTTGACGAGGAAGACTGGACGGAGTCCTTGGCCTCCCCGCGTGGGGCTGCCATAGCGCTGCGTCTGCGCCTTGTCCAGCTTAAATACCTCCATCGGGTTTACTTTACACGGGTTCGTTTGTGCAGGGCAGGGCTGGTGGTCTCCTCAGTATGTCTTAGATGCGAACGGGAGGCGGGGACCCTGTTACAAATGATTTGGCACTGTCTCTCCTTGTCACGGTTCTGGAGAGGGGTTATGACCTGTCTCTCTGAGGTGTTGGGCTGGGACTTGCCACACTCACCGAAATTAGTGCTTTTACACGTCATGGAGGGAATTGGGAGCAATATTTACAAACGCCATCTTATGTTGCTAGGGTTTACTCTGGCGAAGAGAGATTTTGCTAGAGCATGGAAGGCGCCGGCGCCGCCCTCAGTGTCGGCATGGAAGAGGGGACTGGACTTTTGTATGGGCTTAGAACTCCCCATTTTCACTGCAAGAGGCTGCTCGCAGAAACATTTTAAAATTTGAAGCGTTGGGTGGACTACTGAGGTTTGCTGCTGGAGCCGGTCTCTGCCACATGGCCCCTCAATCCAGTTCTACTCTGCTGGTGCAAGCTGTAGTTACTTGCTTTATAGTATATGGTAGCGAGTGGTTGAGGTGCAACGTTCACGGCTAGACTGTTCTTGAGAAGCTGTTAGTGCGACAGGGGGGAGGGGGGTTGTTGGGAGGGGTTTCATGTGATTTTATTTTATTTGTATTGCTCTTTATTTCTTCTTGATCTCCGTATTGAAAAGTCAAAGTCATGATGTTTTATGCTTATGGTGCAGATGTCTCTGGGTTACAGAGCCCTTCTCTATATGTGTCAGTTAACAAATAAAATTTGTTTAAAAAAAAAAAAAAGTGAGTTATGAACATCTATGCTACACATACTTTATTTCCATAGTGTCCACAGTCAATTAAAAGAAGCGGCATGTCTAGACCATCTTAGCTTGAACGGCCGACATGTTTCAATGCCCGAACACTTTTTGGCAATTTCATCAGGGCATGTTGTGTGCGAAGCAGTGAATGGCACGGGTCTGGAGAGTAGCACTGCAGAGAGTTCAGTGCCCCCATAGCTTGTGCAGAGTATGCAGGCCTCAGAACGATAGGTTACTGCCTCAGCCAGGTAAAGGATGACACCAGGAACATGACCTCTCTGTGATAACTGAGTCCAGGACCAGGCAGGAAGAGCCATCCCCCACATGGAACTCAGTGGCAGCGAGTCACATAAGGACCATCTGGGGTGGCTGGCAGGGCCCAGAGGCTGGTGCAGGATTTCAGTCTTCACCCCCACTTTAACAACTCTGCCATTTACTGGCCTTGCATTTAGGTGCATCGACAACCCAAAACAAAGTAGGATGACTCACCAGGCTATAGGGCTTATAGGATGGTGCACCGTACGTGTCCACACCTCAAGGGCAGAGCCAAAATTCCAGGGCGGCATCGGTGCATAAGCGCTGTTACAGGTCACTCATTAAGACTGCAGTGGGATCACAGTGCAGACACCAGCTAGGAAGCCAGTAGAGGTGGGGAGAGACAGGGCCTCAGGATTCCCTCCCCCATTATGGAGTTGAGGTTCAGTGGTGAGGCGATACTCCAGGATGTTCAGGGGACCCCACTGCACAGCCCCAGGGCCTAGAGAGGCGGCCCCAGTGCTGCAACCACACAGCTCACAGGCCACGGCGCAGTCCAATCCATAATGGTGGCCCCGCCCAGATACCCCCAGGAGTGACAGTGTGCTCTATACAAATGTTGATTAATTGATCAGCACTGGGGCTTCAGGCAAATCTGGAATTGGCCCACTGATGCTTCGAGTCTAGAGGGAAATGGGTGGAAGTGGAGGGAGTCCCCCAGGGTGTGATGGAGTCATGCAGGTGTCAGGGAGGTTTTAGGTTCTCAACCCTGCACCCCTACTTCGGGATCGCCGGTCCACAAAATGGCAGCCCGGCCGTGTGGAGTTCCGACCGATGAGTTTTAGGGCTGTCTCTCTGCTTGCTGGCCATTTTTGGGCTCACTCCCCTGGTGCCTGAAAATGTTGTGGGGTCGCGACACCACATAGTGCTATTTCTCCTCGCCCCCATTATTGAGATTAAGCTGAGACGGCAAGCAGGAAGCCGGAGCCTTGTATAGGCTTGTCAACCGTGAGCCTGGCCATGCCCCCAATTTTGTTTACTTTGTCAATTAAACTGTGGTATATTTTTACATTCCTAATAAAACAGACGAACTATAAGAAATGTTTTTTTTCAGACCATTCAGATCTCCCATGTCATTCCCATTGCTCTTTGTTCACAAGAAAGTAGGCAGGCGACTTCGAACGTGCATTGGCTACAGGGCACTAAATCAAGTTACCATTGAGAACAGGTACACTCTACCCTTACTTTTCACACTACTTGATCAAGTGAAAGGAGTAACTGTATATAGCAAACTGGATCTAAGAAGGGCAACCACCTGATGCATGTATAAGAGTGATGAGTGGAAGAATGCCTTCCGGACCAAATTTGTTCTTTATGAATACCTTGTCATGCTTTTGTGTCCGTATAATGCCCCAATGGCGTTTCAGTATTTTATCAATGAGTGTGTAATTGTTTATATTGATGCTATAATTTTGCATTCAAACACCAAAGAAGACCTCATTGATCATGTTCAAGCTATACTGTAGAGATTGTGGGAAATCCATATTTCTGCAGTTAGAAAAGTGTGTGTTCCACACCACTACTAAGAGTTTTTGGGGCTCATCATTAGGTACTCAAATGCCTGATTATGTGATGGTGTGGCATGGCATGTAGGTAGACCCTATGCGCTTTCCTACCCTCAAGGTACTTGACAGGCAGGTAGAAGCCTGGGGCTCCAGGCTCAGGGCAAGTAGTCTTGACATTCTGGGTGATGGCCCCTCACCCAGCAGGGAGACTGAATGACCTTGGTCCCCAGCCCTTGTCTGATCCCAGCAGCATGAGGTCACGATGTTTCTTTCCACTCCTGTAGGAAAGTGGATCTTTGTTGCAGTAACCCCCCCCCCCCTTTTTTGCCTAATAGCTGATGCACTTTTCCTTGTTGTGCCCTGGGTTCCTGCCAATCAGGTGCCCAGGGCCTGTGTTCCTTCCCTAACAGACAAAACCCAAATTGGCAAACCCTGGCCACATGTCAGCCCCTGGTAAATGGTACCCTAGGTACCCAGGGCCTTGTGACCAGGGAAGGCCTATAAGGGCTGCAGCACTTATTGTGCCACCCTTACAGGCCCTGTACCCTAACACACACACACTGCTCTTGCAGGCTGAGTGTCTGGGTACAAGACAAAACAGAGAGTCGACATGGCACACATCCCTGTGTGCCATGCCCACACCTACACTGCCATGGCATACATCAGCCATCCCTCTAGCTGGGTGCCCTATGCCAATGGTGTGGGCACAGGAGCAGGAGCTCTGTGCCCCTACAGTACCCAGGTCCATTCCTGGGCTCTGTAAGTGCAGTGCTGCCCTTTAAGAGTACATGGTGCTGGGATCTCGTCAAACACGAACTCCACAGCACCATAAAGGCAGAACTGAAGACTGAGAAGTTTGGTATCAAACTTCTCAGCACATTAAACCCACACTGATGCCAGTGTGGGATTTAATGTGCCAAGCACCCCAGAGGGCATCTTAGAGATGCCCCCTAAAACCTAACCTACAATCCACGTCTGTGCTGGGGCTGCCTAGGCTGCCACACACCAGACATGTTGCTGGACCACTGGGTAGGAGAGCCCCTGCTCTCCTGGGCCTGCAACAATGCACATCCTGGGCGAGGTGCTAAATCTCCTCCCCCAGGATGGGCAGGGGGAAGCTTCAAAGGCATGCCGCCTCTGTGAGTTTCCCCAGGCCACTGCAACCCCCCCACTCTGGCGGGAAGCTTGGCCGGAAACCCCAAATAAGGACAAGGAATGTGCCAGCCTGCCAACCCCACCCCTCAGGTGGGGGAGGCGAGGTGAAGCACATCCCCGGGCTCTCGCCATCTTGAAGATGGGAAGCCCTACCCAATCAGGATTAGGCTACTGCCCCCCTCCCACAGGAGAGAGGCAGGATAGGGGGTGTACCCACCCCAGGACAGGGACCCATTGGTCCCTGCCCTTCACCTACCTGTAACGCCCCTAAATCTAGTATTCAGGGGCACCCTGAACCTTCCTTCCCCAGATCCCAGATTCGAAACTACAAGAAGAGCAAGAAGAACAAAGACCTGCCCTGCAGCTGCTAAAAAGAGGAAGACACCAACTGCTTTGGCCCCAGCCCTACCGGCCTGTCGACCCTCGAACCTGCTCCTGCTCCAGCGCGGCATCTCTTGTGGCCAGCAGCCTCAGAAACCCCGGAGGACCTGGCTACCTTTGAACTCTGATTCCCTGGGACTCCCATGAGTAGAGGCTCTACTCAGAACCTACCTTTCACCCCTGGCAGCGGCCCGGAACCGCGATCCCAGCCCACTCTGCACCAGCCAAGCCTGGCCGGTGCCGGAGTGAACTACACCCAAGAGGACGACCCCACGGCGACTGTGACCCCGAGTCCGGCACCCAAGGACCCCCCTCGACAATCCTGAAGAAGCCTGCAGCCTCAGAACAGTGTGCCACCCCAACCGCGATCAACAGAGGGTAAGATTTTCCGACACCAAAAGGCACCCCTGCACCCGGCGCCCCACGGCCCTCTGTGTCCAATCCCGGGGTACCTACCTATCCTCCAACTACCCAACTTACCTGTCGAAGTGGTGGTGGCACCTGAAGAGTCCTCGTCCCCGAGCTTGCAGTCTTTTTCCGAACCGGAGATTTCCCATTGAAATCCATTGAGCGCCCGAAGGCTCAAAAGCACTCTGCACCCAGCCGCCCGAGTGGCCCTGGCAGTGAAAACTCTACACCTACCTACTTCCCCACTTGCCCTGAGTAAGTGACCAGGAGCCCAGCTCCCACAGCCGCGTGGCTTGCCAGACAGCAGCCACCAAACAAGGCCCCCCTATCCCTCAAAGGATAACATTTGGCCTAACTCTCTCTGCACCCGGCCGCCCTAGAGCCGCTGAGGGTGAACCAACTGTACCTACCTGACCCTGGGAGACCCCTGAGTCTGTGCCCAGAACCTCAACTCTGCCAGTCGAGTACTTACCCTTAAACCGCAAACCCTATTTTCCTCCTAGGGTAACATTGACTGGCTTTTTCCTGAAATTTCTTCTAAGTGTGGACTTTTCAAATCTTCAAATAATCACCAAAAATCAGCCGAGTGACAAAAACGAATTTACTCACCAGCTCTTAGGTGAGCTCCCAGTGCTGGATCTTGGTGCCCAGCACTGACTCTGAAAAGTACCCACAACTATACTTACCTTTAACTCATTTTTCTTCCATAGGAAACCATTGACTGTTTTTCTGTGAAATTTCTTCTAAGTGTTGATTTCTGCAATTTCTAAATATTCTTCAAAAATCGTATAACATCTGAAAACGTAATTACTTACCTGTTTTGGATAAAGGTCCCAGTACTGAGTCTAGGCACCCAGTACTGGATTACAAAAGTAACGATAACCTACTGTACCTGTAACCTACATTTTCTTCCATAGAGAATCATTGATTGTTTGCTCTGAAATATTTTCTAAGTGCTAACTTTTAAAATAGCTAAATATTAGTAAAAATCATTACAGTACCAAAGTCGACTTCCAACAGCTGATTCTGAGAACTGACCCAGGACTGGATCTAGGATCCAGGCCTGGAATTACAAAAGTAATCTAAAAAGTAATCTGTTGCATATCATTTGAATTTATCATTGAGCTCAATGTATTGTGTTTAGAAATAGAGTTGCTTACTGCAACTACTTGTAACTGTTTACTAAAAAGTCTATTGCATATACAAAAGTATTTTTATGAAACATCTCCTGTTGAGAAAGTATATTTTAATTCCAAGTGTTGGTTCTAAAATAAAACAAGCATATATTTTTTTATATACAAACCATTGGCCTAGAGTTCAGTTATTGAGTGGGTGAAACTATTTGCTGACTGAGTGTGTACAACAAATGCTTTACACTGTCCTCTGATACTGCCTTACTGCTCGACCAGGCTACCACTTTGGAGAGTAAGGTTATATCTAACTTTAACCTCTGTTAAACCCTTGGGGTCTGTGGACTCTGTACACCCTGTACCTATTAAGGAACAGTATATACAGAGCAACTTTCTCACAACTCCTGATGAGACTCTGCTGTTCAACAAAGTATGGGACTTTTGCTCTCACCTTTATAGTCCAAATCCAAACACGTGTGATTTAGTGGCTGTTTTTTTAAATTCGTGTTAGGGGTTTCAGTTCCTTTAAGGTACTCTCTCTTCTGAACTGCCCTCTGTCAAAGGTACAGTCTGCTACAGCAGGAGTGGCTCCAATTCTAATTGACCTATAACAGTCAAGGAAGTAGCTAGTCATCACACCTCGGTTTCAGCCTCCACTGAAATATGTCCCATAAAGGTTTAGGCCCAAACCTTCCTCTCTATCAACATCCTGTGCCAGCCTTAAAATTTCCACCATTTCCCTGACAATGAGCCTATTCCCCACTGATCAGTAACTCTTCCTAGAAGCAATGAGACCATTGATGTTCATAGAGGATGCCCCGCTCCTCTCCCTCCAGTGTGTGTCCAAACCTAGCCCTCAGGAATGTCAGTGATAAACATCTCCTGTGTGGAGGTTTGCACTCACTTCTTATGATCTACAGGCCCTGTGCTTCCAAAATGGAACCCCCACAGGGCTTCATGTTATGTATCACACACAGGCACACACATGCATCCCAGCATGCACACGCAAGTATTATGTGGTGTCTGGTGCTACACACGATCCATGCAGGCCAAGAGTCCACAGCAAACACAAAGAGATCATGGACAGAGCACTGAAACTTTTCAGAAATTCACCCCCAGTCACAGATCTGGGTCGATCCCTCATCGTTCTTTAGCTCACTTCGCCACCCCAGTGCAGAACCGGCCATATGCAAATCAGCCTTGACCCTGTTTCTCATGGGAACAGTCCAGCCTGAACTGCCAAGCCAGATCTTCCCTCGACCGGAAACAAGCATTCTGGGACTGGTTTCGGGATAACACCCCTCTTCAGCCAGGCTAGCTGGAATCCAGTGGCAAAGTGAGCAAGGTACCCACATCTGGGCATACCCTGCCAAGAGTACACAGCCATGGAACTTTAGACAAATGGGCCAGAAGGGTCCATTTAAGTGATACAGGTAAAAAGCCGCCTGTTCACACTACTGGTTCTACTTAACACAAAACATGTATGTTGCCACCATTGTGCTCCTATCTATCGTCACGAGGGCAGCACTTGGAGTGTCCCTCCTGTTCTAACCATACATGATACAGGCCTAGGCCATGGCGCACATGCCGTATCCTTGTCTGCCCAAGACCAAAAATCAGTACCAGGGATCCAGATATCCATGCAGCTGGGGCACTCGTGGCATGGGGTGAACATTTAGCAGCATCCAGGGGACTTTTACGTTTGAACGGAGATCAGACTAGCACTGAACCAACTCCTAACCTGGAAAGGTTGGGTCGTCAGATCATCAAACCCTATGGGAAAGTCAAACTGCATTCCCATGTGTGAAGTTTTAGGATTTAGAATTTCATTACTTGTACACTGTGAGGCATTCATGATGCCAAACGAATGTAGGGGAGTCCTAAATGAACCAGTTGGACTGCTGATGCTGGGGGTCATGAGATAAAGAGAATAAACCTGTCCAAGTTAAGAAGAAATTAGGGGAGTTGCAACACCATGTTTTAATCCAGCTTTGTGCCCCACTACAAACTCTAATCCTTGCAGTAAAATTGACCATCTCAACAATTTGGGATACTTTTCTTTCATTGCCATTAACCATTTCAATGACTTATGATCCGTTTGCGCTAAAAGCCTAGTGCCAAACAAGTATGGGGGAATTTCTGCAAGGCACACACTATCACAAAACACTTCTTCTCAATGGCTGCCTAATTCCACTCCCTGAGTAGCAACTTTTACTAAGAAAGGCCACCAGAAGCTCTCTACGCATGTCATCTAGTAGAGTTAATGCTGCTCCAACTCTTGGTCATAGGCATCTACTGTGGTCAGGTGTTTTTAATGCAGGTGCATTGCATCATACCGTCTTCAGTTCTTCAAACTCCCTTTGACACTCCTCAGTCCAGATTACCTTCCTGTATATCAATGTAGTCAATGGGGCAACTATACTTCCATAGTTCATCACAAAGTTCCTGTATTAACCCCTCCACCCCCACCCCACCAGGAATCCTAATAAAAAAAAGGCCCTCACCTCAGTCTGGGTGTTGGGAACATCAAGTTCCATCACTGACTGTGGCTGGGCATCCTACGGGCAAATCTGCCTGTTACCCAAATCATGCCCAAAATAGACTACAGAGTAATCCCCTGTCTGACAGTAGCCGTAATGGTCAGTTTTGCCTCAGGTATCCCAGCCCATCACCTGTCCTAGCTGCCTCAGATACTCCTACCATGAATTGCTGAACACCGCAATGTCACCCAGGTAGGCCACAGGTAACTTCTCCAGCCCTGCAAGAACATGATTCAGCACATGCTGAAAAATGGCAGGAGCATTCTCCAACCCAAACGGCATTAGTCTAAACTGATTTTTTTTTCCAGGGTTTATTGGGTTTTACCATTTTTACAAGCAACGGTTCGCATTTAGAGATAAATACATTTCATTTTTTCCAAATTGTCTTCCAAGTGGATGTGCATTCAAAGAAAAATCATCGTTTTAGTCCACCATTAAGAAAATGCCTGGGGTCAATAAGTATGCATACACCTTATACACATCCAACAGTCTGTTATTAAAAAAAAGAGTGTAAAGAAAACAACCATAACCCATAGTGAGTGAGTGAGCTTAAGTTTTTGGAAAGAAGCATCCACCACTCTTTCACTACTTCCGGGGAAGTATGCTTAAAAGTAATGGAAACCAGTGCGCGCAGCGGACGCGAGTGCAAGTAAGACGCTGCTCTTTTATCTTCTTTTAGAATTTTACCAGCTAGTTTTATGATACTGGCCATTATTCCTATTTGTTCCAACCTTTTCTGAGTCTACTTACTTTCCGGGCCACTGCAAGGGCATCCCCTTTCAGCAAAGAGAGTGCTGACTCCATTCTGCCACTAATGGCCGCCATTAGGTGGTTGGCGGTCCAGCCCGTTTTGGATCTGTACATCTTACTCGAGAAATTATTATAGCGCTTAATAAAGTTAAAAGGAAAAGCTGCATTAATATTAACTGGTCCCTGTTAAAGGCTAACTCACCAATGGATTGCTTAAAGTGCAACCTAGAGGTAATGGCCAAACCCAGTAAGCTCTTCTCTGAGACCAATCCCCATTTACACAAAAGAGTTTCTATCGCCACCTGTAAAAAGATAAGGAACAAAAATCAGAAAAATAAAACATTAAATGGACCTAGCAAAGATGCCAATAACAAAACAAACTTGTTATCTTGTGTATTCTTAAACACCAGATCCTTAATAAAGCACATTTGTGAATTCCGCTTATTTATGGAAATACACAGAACCGCGCTTGCTTTTCTTAATAAAACATGGGCTGACGTCACCTGTGATATGGATATACAGGCAGCGTTACCACAAGGTTTCAACATTTATAGATGTCATAGGGTACTTAAGCGTGGAGGAGGAGTAGCAATTATTGTGAGAGAAGACTTACTAGCCAAATGCCAACCCTCTCTATCCTCTTTTGGAGAAATGATCTGATTTTCTATAGAGATAAACAAGCAACAATTATTCAGTCCAATACAAACCACCTAGCCCCCAAAAAGATGTTCCTCAGGAAATAGCTTGTATTTTGAAACTTTTATCCTAGTAACAAACTATCCAATCCTATGAGACTATAATTATCATCTAGCGGTAAACTGTGACCCTGATACTGCCGCATTGCTGCAAACTTTCTTGGCGTTAGGACTAGACCAAATCTTTTGAGAACCAACACATCAGACAGGTTACACAATGGATCGGATTTTCACTATTAATCCCAACCTAATCAATGTGAAGACCTCTCAGGTAGCATGGTCCGACATAGAGCAGTCTTCTTTGATCTGTCTCTTCCGCAATCTAATTTTAATATGAAGAAATCACCATCTATTCACCTTTCACAAAACTGGCGGAATGTGCAGGCAGATCATCTCAATTAGATACTTGAGAATACAACTTATAGGGACAGCAAACAATATGGAGGCAGCAGCCAAACAATATAACAAATGGCTGGATACTGCATCAAATCAAGTAGCTCCCATCAAAATGATCAAAATAAAATGACAACGTCCTTCCGCCCCTTGGTTCTCATCGGAACTTAGGAAATGTAAGCAAAATTTTAGGAAATAAGAAAGAAGGTGGCGAACGGCTTACAAAGAGGAAGAGAAGGAAAAATATAAACAATTTATAGCCTTATATAAATATCTTATCTTGAAAGCCAAGGCAGAATATTTTCACAAAGAAGATTGAGGAAGCCAAAGACTCAGCTAAAGAGCTTTTTCGGACAATCATGGAGCTAACTAGTAATCACAACAAAAAATCTCTGATTGCTAATCAATCCTTTTGTGATTAATTGGCAGATTTCTTTTTAGAAAAAGTATAATCAATCGTAAAAATATTCTCAAATTCTAAACCATTGCTTACGCTTGTATCTGCTACTATGAACAATCACCCCCTCAATACAACCAAAATCATGACAGAATTTGTTGCCCCATCAGTGGAATACACTATAAACCTATTGGAAACTGCGATCTCAGGCTTACTATATGACCCATGCCCCCCAAACATAACTAAACTGGCAGTAGAAGTCATTGAGTCTAAACTAACACCTATCTACCAAACTATGTTCAAAACAGGCATCTTCCCAAATATTTGGAAAAAGGCAGCCTTGATCCCTCTTCTAAAAAAAGCATCACTTGACCAGAATGACTGAGCAACTATTGCCCAATTTTCCATATCCTTCTACCATCCAAAATAGCTGAGATATTTCTGAATGACCAACTGGTATCCTTTATAGAGGCTAACAACGACCTTGATAGTATCCAATTTGGCTTTCGGAAGGGCCAAAGTATGGAGACAGCTTTGCTCAAGGCAACCAAAGAGATCAGGCAGGTTTTAGACCAAGAAAAAGGGGCAGCCCTTATACTGCTGGCTCTCTAGGAGGCTTTTGACACTGTCAATTATAAACTATTATTAACCCGATTAACAGCCTCTGGAGTCACAGGTCTGGCTTGGAACTTGCTAAAATCCTATCTAGCGGATTGGGAGCAGGTAGTAAAGTTGGCGATTTTTACTTCCCACTTTTTCTCCCTTCCACGTTGAGTCCCGCAGGGATCCTCGTTCAGCCCTACTCTTATTAACATCTGTGTTTCCCCACTAGCAGATCTGATAAGAAGCTTTGGATTTTCGCGTACATCCTATGCTGACGAAACCCAAATTGTTATCTCCATAGGGAAAAATTAAGCTGACACAGGAAATAGATTTCAGGATTGCATGCTAGCTGTCCACGACTGGATGGACAACAGCCAGGGCCGGACTGGCTGTAGCGGGAACCGGGCATTTCCCAGTTGGGCCGCCAGGGTGGGGACCGTTTTGGACCCCTGGAGGCCGTTTTTGTTTCCGTAGGCCTGCAATATCAGCCCCCTGTAACCAAATCGTCGAAAAACTATCCTTGCAAATAACTCGGCCGCACCCACTCCCCCTCCCTGGGGCTGGCCGAGCAGTTTGCCAGGGTCAGTTATGGTTCCCCGTCCGGCCCTGACAGGAACTGGCTTAAACTAAATGCAGAGAAAAACAGAAGTTCTACTCTTCGGACCAAAATCGTCCTTTTGGGGTCTGTCAACCTTGCCAGTTCTCATGGGCCCATTCCCCCTCCAGTGGAAAAGACCCAAAACCTGGGAGTGATCATTGACACTAAACTTGATTTTACTGATCATGTAAATAAACTTACTTCTTCCACGTTCAACACCCTTAGAACAATTTCAAATGTTCTGCCTTTCATACCTGCCAATTTGCAAAAGACATTAGTTACCTCTCTGATACTGTCTAAAATAGACTATTACAACAGTGTGCTTCTGACCACTCATAAGTACAACATTAACAAACTCCAGGTCTTGCAAAACGCTGCGGCTAGACTTTTGCTGAAAATTCCCAAATTCTGTTCGGTGTCCCAAAAACGTAAAAATATGCATTGGCTTCCTATTAAACAAAGAAACACCGAAACTGCCCTCATCGCCGCCACCGACAACATCAGGGCCCTGCTGGACAATGGAGAGACCACGGCCCTCATCCTCATGGACGTCTCAGCCGCCTTCGACACCGCCTGCCACCACACTCTACGCACACGCCTCCACAATACAGGGATCCGAGACAAGGCCCTGAAATGGACCACCTTCTTCCTCTCCGGCAGAACCTAGAGTGTCCGCCTCCCGCCCTTCCGATCCAAAGCCTCCGAGATCATCTGCTGCGTACCCCAAGGATTATCCCTCAGCCCGACACTGTTCAACATCTACATGGCACCGCTCACCCACATAGCCCAATCACACGACCTCAACATCATCTCCTACGCCGACGACACCCAGCTGATCCTCTCCCTCACCAAGGACCCCTCCACCACCAAAACCAACCTCCACAAAGGAATGAAGGCCATTGCCGAATGGATGAAGGAAAGCCGACTGAAACTGAACTCGGACAAGACGGAGGTCCTCATTCTCAGCTCCACCCCCTCTGCCTGGGATGACTCCTGGTGGCCAACCACTATGGGAGCAGCAGCGAGCCCCACGGACCACACACGCAACCTGGGGTTCATCCTTGACTCAGCACTCTCCAAGACCAAGCAAGTCAACGCTGTCTCATCCTCCTGCTTCAACACCCTCCACATGCTCCGCAAGATCTACAGATGGATTCCCACCGAATCCAGACGGACAGTCACCCAGGCCCTCGTCAGCAGCAGGTTGGACTACGGCAACGCCCTCTACGCAGGAGCCTCGACCAAACTCCTGAAACGACTATAACTAATACAGAGCGCCTCTGCACGCCTCATCCTCGATATCCCTCGCAGCAGTCACATCACACCCCACCTGAGAGTCCTGCACTGGCTCCCCGACAACAAGAGGATCACCTTTGAGCTCCTCACCCACGCACACAAGGCACTCCAGAACACTGGACCCACATACCTCAACAGATGACTCACCTTCTACACCCCGAACCGCCAGTTCCGCTCCGTCGACCTCGCCCTCACCACCATCCCCCGCATCCGAAGAGAAACCTCCGGCGGCAGATCATTCTCCCACCTCGCCACCAAGACCTGGAATACCCTCCCCATCCACCTGCGGCAGACCCAGGACCTGCTTACCTTCAGGAGCCTTCTCAAGGCCTGGCTGTTCGAGCAGTAGCAGCACCCCCCCCCCCCACCCTCACGGGTGAGTAGTGCGCTTTCCAAATAATTGATTGATTGATTGATCTGGGTTTAATCCATCATCATTCTTTAGCTCACTCCGCCACCCCAGTTCAGACATGGCCATATGTAAATCAGTCTGACCCTGTGCCTCATGGGAACAGTCCAGCCCGAACTGCCAAGCCATGTCTTCCCTGGACCGGAAACAAGCATCCTGGGACCGGTTTCTGGCTAATCAGCCGTCATCAACCAGGCTAGCTTGAATCCAGTGGCAATGTGAGCAAGGGACCCACGTCTGGGCATACCCTGCCAACTTAGGGTGAACAAAGCAAAACCAAGGGGGATGATGGACGGAGTGTTGAACATTGCAAGCACTCACCCCCAGTCAACTGATCTGGGTTTAATCCATCATCATTCTTTAGCTCACTCCGCCACCCCAGTTCAAACATGGCCATAGATTTGCCACTGGATTCAAGATAGCCTGGCTGATGAGGTTTATGAACCCGAAACCGGTCCCAGGATGCTTGTTTCCGGTCCAGGGAAGACATGGCTTGGCAGTTCGGGCTGGACTGTTCCCATGAGGCACAGGGTCAGACTGATTTTCATATGGCCATGTCTGAACTGGGGTGGTGAAGCGAGCTACAGAATGACGATGGATTAAACCCAGATCAGTTGACTGGGGGTGAGTGCTTGCAATGTTCAACACTCCGTCCATCATCCCCTTTGGTTTTTCAAGGTTCAAGTCAGAGGCCTGACTCTGGCTCAGCTCAAGGTCCTCTTGGAATCTCGAAACTAAAATGAGTCGAGCTTTCATGTGGCTTCTGCCTGCCATCCACGCTGTACCCTTGTGCACTAAGCATTAAAAACAAAGCATAAATATTTTATGTTAAAAGGGAGAGAAAGAGATAGCCATCTAATGCATGAGTACTCGCAAACATTTTCCCAGGGGCCAAGAAGTATAGTTTGTGGTGTGTACAGGTCTGCATTGAAGCATGGATGCCAGTATGGCGGGCGTATGGGAAGAGAAGCATGTACATGGTGTTCAAAGCAAGGTGTGGAGTTCTTTTGAGAGGTTGATTCCATACTGCCCTCTAAATTAAGCCTTTAGCCTCTAGAAAAGACACAGTTTTGACAATGCTTTGTTATGCTGTATCTGAGTCCCCAACCCTCTACTGCACCCTGGGGTAGGCCTTCTCTACTTGCTATCGCTACCCTTAGTGAGTCATGTGTACAATGGAGCAAATTTGATTATTGAACTGGAATGAATTAGAATCTTAGGCCTTATGATCTCCTTATGTATTCAGTATCTTATCTGTAAACATTAGGGATGCTTAGAAACAGGTTCAGTTAAGGTTGAGGGTGCTATGAAAATATTCTTGACAAAGACCCTCCAAGGTGTACAATTCACTCGTTAGACACAAACACACAAGCTCCACCACTAGACATGGGACAATAAGCAAGCTTTAGCCAAGGCCCTAGGGAACTTGATGTTTAATCATGGCTTTAACACTTGGCCAACATATGCTGGTTGATTTGTGAACTCTGTATTTACAGTCTAGGAAGCTTCTGCATTTCATTGGTGAGAGTGGTCCCAGAAACTCACCATCAGAACCACTCACCCCCTAGTTGTAGCAATGAGCAGGATGGAAACCATGGAGGCAGAAGACATGTTTTTATTAGTCGCATCCTTCCTTTGTGACAAATTGTGTGCTCTTGGGTAGTTATCTACTGAACATATGCTTGTTGCTCCTTTTTTTAACAGAGGTAGGAAAATGTTAAACCAAACTAAACATTGGTAGTAAGTATATGATAAGAAAACAAGACTACACTCAACAATCATTTGATTTTACCCATGCATGAAAGAACACCCAACCTCACTGCCCACTCACTAAAATATGGTGTAGAGAGAAAGTTATGAATCTTGAAACAAGAAGTCCTGCGCTTTGGTGTTGGTATCCTACTTTACCAAATTGATGAAGATAGTCAAAGCAAATCATTCCTATGACATTTTCCCCTTTAACTGAAATTATGTGATAAAGGTGAGCGAGCCACTAAAAACACAGCCATGCTTGAGCGGGATGCCTGGATCTTGCTCAGCTTGAGGTTGTCTTGGATCCTTGAGCCCAAACTGCGGTCTTTCCCCGATCTCACATCAGCTTCCTCAGTCTCCGGACGCTTGATGTCAGACACTCCTGCTCAGCTTCTCCACTGATTGGTAAACGTTTACAACGGTTCTCTTGGCACAATGAGTGAGGGCGACGTCGCTAGGTCGATTGTGGCCCCCTAACAGACACACAGGAGTTACCCTCTCCGGCCCTCACACAGGCATAAGCCCTACCTTTACAATGGCACCTGTCCCCTTGTTTGCTCACAGGATGGCAAATGACATGCGGCACACCCAGACGACAACCTGAATTTCAGGGGGTCCCCCTAGGACATGGAGTGAGGGGTTAACCAACTTGGCACACACATGAGCGACGACCTGAATTTTTACAGCATCCTCTTCCTGCTCCCTCCAGACCTCTCGTTTTTCACACAGGGCCCGCTGGTCTTGGCAGGCAAACTGTGGCTGCTCTCCTCCTGACAAGGTACTCTAGTCTTGGTGGCACAGGCAGGCAGAAGGCTGGTGCTCCAGGTTCAAGGCAGGTAGTCTTGACTTCCTGGATGATGGCCCATGCCCAGCAGGTAGACTGGCATACCTTGGTACCTAGCCCTGGTTTAAGCAGCAAGAAATCTTGTTGATCTTCCCTCTCCTCATAAGAGGGTGCTGTTCAACAAAGCATGGTCTCATGCTCCCACCTTTATAGTCCAAATACAATCATATGTGATTTAGTGTCTTGCTTTTGAAATTTGTGTTAGGGGTGTGAGCTCCTTTAAAGTGCTCTCTCCTCCATACTGTCCTTTGTCATATGGACAATCTGCCACAGCAGGAATGGCTCCAATTCTGACTGTACAGGCCAAGGAAGTAAGCGAGGATCACATCTGGGAGTCAGCCTCCGCTGAAATATGCCCCACAATGAGTCACAGGCTGAATCCTTCCTGTCTTTCAAGTTCCCCTGGTGCACACTAACAGCCCTATCAGTCCCACCATCTCCCTGACAATAAGCTTAGACCCACTGACCAATAACCCTTTGTGGAATGATAGAGACCTCTGAGGTGGACAGAGAATACCCTGCTCCTCACCCTTCAGTGTGTGTGTCCCAATTCAGAAATACATATCTTCTCAACCCTCTCCAGGCCCTATGCTTCCAAAATGGAACCCAAAGCCCTCCATGGTATGTACCACAGGCAGGCACACACATGCATCCCATCAAGCGCTGTCTGGCGCTACACACAATCGATGCAGGCCAAGGGTGAGTTAATTGCACAGCCAAGGAACTTCTCACAAGTGGGCCAGGAGGCCCCCAATCCAGTGACACAAGAAAAAGGACCTGTCCCACACTACTCATTCTACTGAACACAAAACAGAGATGCTCTCACCACTGTGCTCACGTCACTTAACTCTGGGTAAGGACAGTAGCCCTCTACGTTCAAGAGGGCAGTGCTTGGTGTTTCCCTCCTGGTCTAACTAGGCCACATTACAGGCCTAGGTCGTGGCACACAGGCATGATTCATTTTTGCCCATTAGCAAAAATCATTACCAGAAATCCCGATATCGATGCAGCTGTGGCACTCAGGGCAGGGGTGCACGTTTTTTTAC
This sequence comes from Triturus cristatus, assembly GCF_964204655.1. NCBI lineage: Eukaryota > Metazoa > Chordata > Amphibia > Caudata > Salamandridae > Triturus > Triturus cristatus. Next base: position 244,717,562 of record NC_140583.1, read on the forward strand.
CATGGAATGGGCTTTTCGGTCCCAACAGGTGGCCTCCATTGAAATTCTCAAAGAGTGTGCTCAAAGTGCTGGATTTCTCTCTTACCCTTTTTTCAGCTGTTTTTCCAACAGTTACTTTGTCTGGTGATACTTATCACTTTTCATCACTACAGTAGTTACAGTAAGGCAATGGCTTTCAGAGGCTCCCCAACTTCGAATCCTGACAGCCATCCACACAATTGAGGTACTGTTTCTATTGGGAGACACATGGAAAAGCTGGGTTTTAGGAACTTGTTGGATCCCCGTGGATTCTGGAACTTTCCCTCATAGAAATGTGCAGAAATTTGGGGTTTATGGCCAAAATTGAGATTTTCCTAGCCTTGGTGTCAGAAGGGCTACATTTTATTAAAGGCATGTAGGCATGTATTACACTTATCTTTTCTTGCCTTTATTAACAGCCACCAAGAGAAGTAAAAACTACATTACCCAGAAGCCCTGGAAAAAGAACTACCAACATTATATTATATTAGAACAGCTCATATATAAATGCTATCATAATTATCCTGACTGAGAGCACCAAATCCTCTTTTCTTGCAAGAGTCAATCAAGATATAATGCCACTGATAAACAGGCTTATAGATCTGCACTCACCATTTATCACCATAACATTCAAGTTGCTAGGAAAACATATATTACCAACCAAATTCACCAGCCGGCAACTCTTCGAAAGAGCTATTCAAAGCTCTAAACACATTTATGAACCCTCGCGCCTGCTCCCAAGACATTAAGGCTTCGCAAGAACTATGTGACTCTCTTGCAGGTTATTTCGAAGATAAAATTAGGGAAATCTATCTCAGCTTCTCTAACATCTCCAATCAGTTTAACATGGAGCTAACTACTAATTAAGGCCTTCTCTCCTGAGAGCATTCAGAGGCTATTGGAATCAGCCAAATCTGGCTCTCCACTTGACATCTGCCCTCCTAGGATTGCAGAAAGACTTTCCAAACAGATTGCTCCTGAATCTGTCTCTTGTTTAACCTATCTGCTAACATGGGGCAATTCCCCTGGCTTGGATGGCTGCTCAGGTAACACCCATTCAAAAGAATGCAAACATGTCGCCACCATGCTTACAGTTGGCCCATCTCTTTACTCCCACTACTTGATAAGGTGATGGAGGGACAGATAAACAAACAACTTACTGACCATATTCAAAGACAACAAAATCCTGTATCCATCTAATTCGGGGTTCAGGCCATCACATAGTACAGAGACAGGCTTGCTTGCAGTCGCGGACCGCATAAGACTCCCCCTGGATGTAGATACTCCCTCCATTCTAGTGCTGCCGGATTTATCTGCAGTTTTTTTTTCACAACAAAATGTTATTGTCAACAGCCAAAGGACGCCCGATAGGGCAGTACACCAGTATTGCGTTAAATACATAATACAAATAATGATGTCGACATTTTGTATCAGGTTATACAATAGAGGATCTTGTACATAACAACCTGTCATAAACAACAAATAAAAGAAGTGCCATAATTCTACAATAAATGTAAAGCTTAGAAGGTCCATCAAAAACTAGAAGGTCTACATCACGACCATCTGTAAATCCCCACATAGCAACTATGGTCAACTCACTCAGTTGGTGGATCAGGGATGGGCTCTAAGTAAATCCCCCGATAATCTGCCCATTCTTTTCCATATCTTGGGATGTTTGCGAGGACAGCCCCGGGCAGCAAAAATGGGTATCTCTAGCCCCATGCAGAAATCTAGGCCCTCTTTCCAAACCCCTAAAGAGGGCGGGGAAGTGTCTTTCCAATTCTTCACAATGTCACGCTTTGCAAGTGTGAAGTGTGAGGCCCCGTAACAGTAAGTGTCGTTTGTATACGTTTCCCCCAATGTTGTCCATAATGTGTAGGAGGGTCAATCTGGGCGTGCGGGGGACGTCCCACTCCAGTATCCGTGATAAACATGTGATAACACCCTGCCAAAACTTTGAAAGGGATACACATGACCATACAGTGTGAAGGAAAGTACCGTCAGGCGCACAGCACCTCAAGCAAAGCGGGGAGGCAATGAGTCCTGCCCACCAGAGCCGATGTCTTGTGTAAAACACCCAATGTAAGTATTTAAAAAACGGTATTAATCTGAGTCGTGTTGCGATAGCAGCCCCGCGTGGGGACGCAAGCGCCTCGGTCCTATCTTCATCGTCTAGTGGGCCCAGGTCGGTCTGCCAGGCCTCCTGCGTACTGGACAGTGTTGTGCGACTATTAGTGAAAAGCGTGCAATAGATTTGTGCAATCTGGTGTACCCCCAATTCTCCCATGAACACCTTCGCCTCAGGAGGGATAAACTCGGGTATGGACTCCTGTAAAGCCAAATAAGTAGAGAAAGCATGGCAGAACTGCAGATATTTGTAGAATTCCGACTTAGGCATCGCATACTCTTGTTGTAGCTCCATTAAGGACTTCAGAGTCTGTCCATGGAGGACATCTCCAGTGGTGGAAATGCCTATTTTATCCCATCCCGGAAAACCGGGGGAGACCATACAGTTGGGGCAGGAGGCCATTATACCAAAGTAGAGCTTCTTTCGTTATTCTGCCCCACCACCCCAGTTGCCGGAGAGTGCGCTTCCAGAGTCTAAAGACTAAAGACCGTGGCCAGCGCTCGACCGTATAAGCGGGATCTGACCTATTCCCGTACCACCAGTCATTTAAAATGAGGAGGTGAGAGGCCGCGTAATAAGCTTGAATATCAGGTGTTGCCAATCCACCGCAATAGGTTGATTGAAAACAGGTCTTCAAAGCGACCCAGGCAGATCCACCGCCCCAGAGAAAGTGTCGGAGTGTAGCGTTGAGCTGTGTAAATCAGCTGGGTGGGATTAGATAGGGATAGGGGAAGATGGGACCAAATGCGAATCTGCTCTTTAATCTGTACACCGAGCGGTGCCAAGTTTCTTTCCCAGGACAGAGGCTGGGAGTCAGCCAAGAAGACTCCAAGATATTTGAAGCCGTCGGACACCATCGTGACCTCTTCAGACCAAGTACCCAGCTGTACCGCACTGCGCAAGGGCCATAGAAAGGATTTTCGTGTGTTCATATACAGTCCTGAGGTCTCGTCAAAGACCTGCATGATCCTGATGAGTCGAGGCCCAGAGCGATCAGGATGTGTAAGGAAAAATAATACGTCGTACGCATACCATGCTATGCGATCTGACGTTGCCCCAGGCCACTCGAATCCCCGGTACTGAGCGTCTATCCGTACCCATGCCGCGAGAGGCTCCATAGCGATCACAAAGAGGTATGGGGAGAGGGGGCAGCCCTGGCGGGTACGGCGTCCAATAGAAAACGTATGTGAGACAGAGTCTGCCACCCAGACATACGCAGTAATATCAGTGTACAAGAGTTTAAAATATCGCAAGAGACGAGGACCAAAATTAAGGCGATCCAGCAGTGCAAACAGGTACGTCTAACTTAAAGAGTCAAAGGCCCTATCTACGTCCGCTAGCAGGAGTGCAGCAGGCTCGCCCAATTTATCTACCGAAGCAATGGCATTATGAAAACGTCGGCTGTTATGTCGCCTAGCGTGGCCCGGCATAAATTCTGCCTGATCAGAATGGACTAGGTCAAGTATATGTGGAACTATACGATTGACTATAATTTTGGCAGGAAGTTTTGCCTCTACATTGAGGAGAGATATCGGGCGATAAGAGGAATGGCTTTCAAGGGGTCTAACCGGCTTCTGAAAGATTACAATCTCGGCGTGCCGCCAATCTGCAGGTAGACACTGACAGTCAAAAGCGGCCTGAAAAGCGGCGAGATAAGGAGCCATAAAAAGGGACTGGTATTTTTTATACAATTCACACGGGAAACCGTTAGGGCCTGGAGCCTTACCTGAACGGATCCCAGCAACAGCCTCCTGAACCTCCTTAGTCCTGAGCGGGACATCTACTACATCCCTGGTCTGGTCCAAGAGGGCACCGGGAGGTAGGTCGTCGACAAACCGCTGGATTAACTGTGGCAAAATGGTTTCACGAGGGGTGTATAGATCTGCAAAGTATGTCGCGAAGCTGGTGGCCACCTGGGATGGGTACGTAAGCACGCTACCATGGGGATCATGCACACATGGGATAGAAACAGGGTGGAGCTCTCTCTGACAAAGGCGGTGGAGCAAAGCGCTCAATTTGTCGCCCTACTGATATATTCTGCTCCGAGTGGCCAACCAAGCCATCCGGGCCTTGTCCATCAATTCCCCAGCATACACCTGTTGGGCAAAAAGTAATTGACAACGCGTATCCTGTCCATTTTCCTGCCAACATGCGTGCTCTGCAACCACCAGCTGGGCCTCTAAAAGGGTCCGCTGCTCCCGACGCAGTTTACGTTGTGCTGTGCAGTAAGCAATGTCTATCCCTCGCATTGTGGGTTTCATCGCCTCCCACACAGTCGAGGTGAGTCTACAGATCCAACATTACGTAAAAAATTGTCAGTAAGGGATGTGTGTATCTGTGACCGATGTTTGTCATCCAGCAGGAGCTACAGTGAGAGGTGCCAACGTAAGGGAGGGCGCATAGTGTCTATTCGCAAGTCGACTTGTACCGGGGAATAATCAGAGAGGCCTCGGGGTAGGATTTCGCCTGCGGCCAGGCTATTTGTGTGCACGTGGATAAGAAAATGTGATCTATGCGGGAGAAAGAGCCATGGAAGCTGGAAAAATAAGTGTAGCCCAGTTCAGTGGGATGTAGTCGTCTCCAGGAGTCCACCCAATCTAACCCCCGAAGCAAGATCCCGTGTTTAGAGTCGCAGGCCTCGACCAGATTCCCAGTGGCCCTCCACCTATCAATAGAGGGACATATACTGTCATTCCAGTCACCCCCAACCAGAGTTAGTCCCTGAGGAATCTCAACACCACTTCTTCTTCTACTGTCTGGGCACCCAGGACTTCACAGGACTTCGCTCTGGGCATCAAGGCTGCAACTGGGAAGACTCCTGCTGCTCCCGAACACTTTGCCCTGCTCGTCTGCTGCAACGTCCGTGCCTGTGCACCATACAGGAAACTTCCAAGGCCTTTGGGCATCCAAGACACCTGAAGGAATCTCCCTTGAAGTGAAGGAGTCACTTCCCTGCATCTGCAGGCACCACAACTAAGCTGACCAGTCTGCTGATCCTGAGCTCCCATGGACTCCAAAAGGCTCAGAAACACAGGTGGTGGTCTTCACATCCCTCGAGGTTTGCCCTGTCCTCTCACCAAGTTTGAGGATAGTATACCTCGTCAGAGCCGCAGGAACCAAACCCCTGTGCACTGCATCGACTTGCAGTTGCAAAGGCTTGTTGGCTTCCTTTCACCTAGATCTTCGGGCTCCAAGTAGCCCCAACCTGAAGAATCTCCACTGAGCAAGCTTTTTATCCCCACTGCATCTTCTTTCTTCGTGGGCTTGAATCTTTGGTGAGCTGCTTGAGGTCCTCTTGCGACTCCAGTGCCTGTGGGTGCTCTTGGTATTCTTTGGGCTCCCCTGATTGCTTGGGGCCTGCCCTGACTCCCCTGTTTGTGGTGAGTCACCTGGACCTTGCTGACCCCGACACTGCATCTTCTTCGCTTTCCCCATTGTTTGCAGTTGCCAAGGCTTGTTGGTGCTCCCAACGGACACCGACCTCTCCACATCCGACGTGGGACAGCTCGTGAATGGCTCCTGGTCTTCCACAGCATCACTTGGTCCTCACAGCTGTAGCTCCAAGGTCATCGTCAACTCTCCTGCAGCCCCTGACATTGGTGGGCATTCATCTTCTGTGCCTCCTGGTCACTTTCAAGTGGCATAGACTCTGTCCCCTCTGCTTTCAGATACTTATCGACTTGAATCCACCTTTGGGTTCCACCGGACACTTTCTCCTTCTCCAGCAACCGCATCTTCCTGAAGTCCTCCGTTGGGTTCGAAGGCGGTGTCTGACGCCACTTCACACGTATGCACCCGGCTCCCCTGAGGTAGGTATCATGCTTCCTAAGCTATCCACAGGCGGGGTGGCTCTCCGACCTTCTGTCTTCCACTGGGTTTCTTTAAGGTCCACTGGCAAAGGTCCTTCTTTAAAATTGCAACCTCGATCTACCCATTGACTTGCATTGATCCCGCGGTCGTGTTCCCACTCTGCACACGGCCTCCATGGGGCTCCTGGTTACTTACCTTGGGTGGTTCCTTGGATCCAGGGCACTTCTACGTCTTCTGAGTATTGTCTTGACTCGATTCATGGTTTGCATTCCACTGTTTTAGTATATGGTTTGGTTCCCCTCAGTGACCACTGCATATTACGTGTTACTTACCGGTTTCTATTGAAAAGTATTGTGTGCCTTGTGTGTACCTCCGGCTAGGAGATACCTGTATGTATTAGTGAGTGTTATATAATAAATACATATTTTTTTAATACAGTGTGTGGTTCTTTTTTACTTAATCTATATCAATAAGATTATGTTCTGGTGAAACAAGCTGCTTTACACTATTTCTGGACTAATCCTGAAGGCTGCTCTCCACAGCTACCACTCACAAGCATGATTTCACTTTTGTCTGTGTTCAGCTGAAGATAGTTTTTGCTCATCCAGATAGCGATCACAGTCCTCTCAGTTAGGAATTGTTCTTTTACTTTGGCCGGATCTTTGTCAGAGGAGATAACTAACTGCATGTCATCTGCACAGGACAGCAGTTCGAAACCAAAGGATCTGACGACTTTGGCAAAGGGGGCAACGTAAATATTGAACAGTGTGGGGCTCAAACATGAGCCCTGTGGAACTCCCTTGTCAATTATCATAGTACGTGATTTATAGATAGCGTAGAGAGATGGTCTGAGTTCTATTAGTTAAGAAATCACGGAACCATGTCAGGGCTGTCCCATGGATTCAAATCTCCGACAGCCTTTGAAGCAGCCTGTGATGGGAAACAGTGTAAAAAACTGCGGATAAGGGGCGCGGACAAGCCTTTCGTCATAGTGGACGTGCTCTACACGGGCTCCCCTAAGCCCTCATTGATCCAGCGATTATTCTGCTGTTTTTTCGGCTCCCACTTGACACACTTTGTGGATTGAGATCCGCTAGACGAGCGGAACCTGAAAATCTGCTTGCGACCTGCCTTGGGGACCTAGCGACTTCCCGATCCCGGCAGTGAATCGCGGCCTGGCAGTCCTCGCACTTGCGTGGTGGGCCTCGACTGGTTGCCTTGGGTGCTGCTCTCTGTGCAGCGTCCTGGAGGTGGAGGAGTGGAGCCTCTTCGCCTGCTGCAGAGAGACTCGGCGGCGCTACAGAGCCGCGGTGGATACCCCAGCGTCCTCCGGTGCTAGAGGTACATTGAGGAAGACGGTGCCTGCGGTGGGCTGTGCCGGGCCTCCCTCCCTCCTGCAGGGTTGCAACACCAATCTGGCCCGACTGCCACATCGGGCTGAGGCGCTTCCTGAACCTGCGCTATATGCTGCCTGCTTTGTTGGCCTTAGGATCCCCCGTGAAGGGCCCTTTACGGACTCACCTGCTGGCAGTGCCTCTGGATCTGGGTGGGGTGAGGCTGGGCTGGTGCGTCAGCGGCCTAACCCGGTGGAATTGGGCCCCTTGGGCTGCAGCGCTGCCGCCCTCGAGCCCCTGCTGATGACCTGTGGAGACGCCTGCACTCCTTTCACCCCCCTGTTTAAAATACAACGCGCAACTGCCATCTTGAAGTGTGTTGAGTGGCGCTGCTGCCTAAAAGTATAGTCACACTGTGCTGATCGACTCGGCGGCCGGTGCGGGCCACGGCGTGCCGCCTTCATCCCTATGGGGTCCTGCCCCTCATGTCGCCCAATTTGCTGCCGCCTGTGGGCCTGTTGCCGCGGTACACCTAAATTGATCCTGCCCCTGCCTTCTTGGCCCTTTGTGTTGAGTTGCCTTGTAGTGTACTTGGTGGGATGACACTTGAGAGCCTTGCTGAAGGCACTGTGGGGAGCTTGGTCTGCAAGGTGGTGTTTGGGCCTTGACGTCTACCTGAAGCTAGTGAGGCATCGTAGCACTGGGCATTTGTGGTCAGCGCACTGGCCCCCTACTGAGCTGTGATATATATGTGGGCATATTGCCTGGTCGGTGCCCTGGATTTGGTGGTCCTCCCCTATTGTATCTCAGGGTCTCCCACCTCCCCGAATCCTATTGTTGGGAGCCCTTTTTGGCCCTGCTCGCCTCCTGCCCATTGGATTGACGTGGCCACCAACGGGGAAATACCAAAACATGTCCAAGGTTAAAAATTCTGGTTCTTAAGCCCGACAGAACACTTTGGACAAGTTCACGGGTGCAACTGCCCAACCCCCTGCTCCAGGCGACGCACAGACGAATATGCTGGACAACGCCGCTATTTTAGCTGCTATCACGCAGTCCCGGGACATGCTCGAGGCTAAGAATGGGGCGGTGGGTTCAGATGTGATGCTCCTCCGACAAGACCTCCGCAACGCTGTACAGCGCATCACGGAAACCGAGTCCAGGATATCCACGGTGGAGGACTCGCTCACAACGCTTCAGAAGAGGGTCTTGGCCTTAGAGTCCATCGCTAAGGGACCAGCGACGTGGGCGGAGGACGCGGAGGGACGTGACCGCTGCAACAATCAACGCTTTGTTGGCTTCCCGAAGGGGTGCGAGGGTAGAGATGTGGCTGACTTTTTGGCCAAATGGCTGCTAGACTGGCTCCCTCCTGGTCTCCTGTCTTCCTGCTTTGTTATTGAGCCCGCGCATCGAGCTTTGCTACAAAAGCCGCCACCGGGCACGAGGCCCAGACCAGTGATAGCGCGATTCCTTAACTTTAAAGAGAGAGACATCATCTTACAGCAGGCCAGACTCAAAGACCCCCTGTTACATGCTTCACAAAAGATCATGATATTCTCAGATTACACCAGAATGGTGCAACAGCACCGACAATCCTTTACTTAGGCGAAGGCTAGACTAAGACTACTTAAGGTCCAATACTCCTTGCTGTTCCCGGCCAGGATGCGGATATCATATAATGAGCGGACATACTTTTTCGACTCCCCTGAAGAGGTCCTTGTTGGTCTGATGAACATGTCAAGCTTCGGTCGCACACTCTGCCCAGACTCGACTTTGACTCTTCTTCTAGCTGGCCGAACCGGGAGCAGTCTCAGGCCCCATGCGAAAGAAAAGCTCAAAATCCCGCAATAAATCACATGTATGACCCACGTTGTTTGACATGGATAGCTTCTGTACTCCTTGTCCCACGACAAATCTAGGGACCCACCCTCAGGTAAGCCCTTAAGTACCCTAAGGAAAGGGCTGGGACGATACAGAGGTCCCTCCCTAAGCAGGAGCTGGACAAGGGGGAGGATACTCCCCTGTCCTTTGTCCAGGTATGCGCCAGAGTGGGAGGCAACGGCTCCCTGAACTGGTTTGAACTGGACTATGCATGGAGGGAACCAAGTGTGTCCTGCACGCAGACTATATGGTGCTGACAAGCGCTCTCAACCTGCCCCAGTACACTAAATCCTGTCTGGGAGGTGGTCACATCTCCCTGTGACAGGATACCTATTGTTATGCTTTCGCCTGCCCGAGCTTGGCTCGGCAGCAGGAGGGCAAAAACGTGTCTCTGGCCGGCAGCAGCCCTAGCCTGCTGTCTGGGTCTGGAAGACTGGTACCAGAAGCACCGAGGGCCTCCCAGAGGAGCTCTACGGTGCATGGAATCATACCTCCCATGCCGTTTACGGTGTGGTGGTATCATTCCAACATGTTTGATACCAAACATGATAGGATTTGTTGCACCTAGTTTCGAGATGGTCACCGCGTAATGATGTGGTACCCCTCTATATGTCATATGCCTGGCTCACTTACAACCCGGGAGAATAGACTCCATGGGCTGTAGGGGCACCCTCCCACTTAGAACCAAGCACCCAGCCTTTAGGTCTGTAAGGCCTGCCTTAGGGGTGACTTATAGGTTTTAAGTGTAGTGACCCTAAATATAGGTAAATCTATATCTTTAGTAAGTGGTTCTAGCACCAGCTTACACAGGCTGCAATGGCAGGCCTGTAGTTGCAAATTGAGTGGTCTCCCATGGGTGGCATAATGTATGCTTCAGCCCAAGGGGGACCCCTGGTGTACCTATGCCCTGGGTACCTTAGTATCATATACTAGGAACTGATAAGTGTACACCAGTGTCCAATCTGAGATGCACATAAGTACGTACCAAACCAATTTAGGGGAGGAAGCACAGAGACTGGGGTCCTGATTAGCAGGATCCCAGTCAGACTACTCAGAAACAGCATTACCTCAAGCAAAAAAAGGGAGTGTAACCATGAAAGCAGATCCTACTTTCCTACACAACTACCCCCCCCCCCCAAAAAAAAGGAAGGCGATGAGACTAACCCTGCTCAGTTGAATCCTAATTTTCTAAGTGGAAGTATCTGGAGAGTCCATCTGCGTTGGCGTGGTTACTCCCAGGTCTATGTTCAACTGAATAGTCCATCCACTGTAGGAAAATGGACCTCCTCAAATGCTTGGGGTTTCGCCCTTCATCTGTTTAAGCCATAAGAGGGGCTTATGGTCTGTCTGAACAAAGAAGTGAGTGCCAAACAGGTATGGCCTCAGCTTCTTCAGGGCCCAGACCACAGCAAAGACCTCGCTCTCAATGGCTGACCAACATTTCTCCCTGGGGGTCAACCTACTGCTGATAAAAGCTACTGGTTGATCCTGGCCCTCTGAATAAAGTTGTGAACACATCCCCTACCCCTAACTCAGATGCATCTGTCTGGACAATGAAAGTTTTGGAGTAGTCAGGAACTTTGCAGAATGGGAGCAGTGCACATGACTTTGAGGTCATCAAAGGCCTTTTGACAGCTTACTGTCCACTGAACTTTCTTGGGTATTTTCTTAGATGTCGGATCATTCACAAATCTTCTGTAATACCCAGTCAGGCCCAAGAAAGCTCTGACCTGAGTCTGGGTAGCGGGAGCAATCCATTCCGTTATGGGCTGAATTTTGCTCTGTAATGGTTGAACCTGGCCTCCACCTACCAGGTGACCCAAGTACACAGCCCTGCTCTGCCCTATCTGGCACTTAGTGGCCTTGATAGTGAGGCCTGCTTTCTGCAGAGCTTCCAGAACATTCTTGAGGTGGACCAGGTGATCCTCCCAGGTGGAGCCAAAGACAGTTATATCATCTAGATATGCTGAACTATATGCACCCAGACCTGTTAGAACTTTATTCACCAACCTCTGGAATGTGGCGGGTGCCTTTTTCAAACCAAAGGGCATCACAATAATTTATTAATGCCCACTAGGGGTTGAAAATGCTGTTTTTGGCTTGGCATCCTCAAAGTATCTATAAGTTCATCTGCACTGGGAATTGGAAAAGCATTAGTCTTTGTGACTCCATTGAGACTTCTGTAGTCTACACAAAACCTCATTTCTCTTTTCCCACCCTTGGTGTGAGTTTTGGGTACCAGGACTACTGGGCTAACCCATGGGCTAACTGAGGGTTCAATGACTCCCAACTCCAGCATCTTTTGGACCTCTGTCCTGATGCAATTTATGACATGGTCAGGTTACCTGTAGATTTTATTCTTCACAAGCAGACTATCACCTGTGTCCACTTCATGTGTACACAAGGTGGTTTGACTGGTTGTCAGGGAGAACATATGCCTGTACTGGTTGAGAACATTCCAGCAATCAGTCTGCTGTTGATCAGTGAGGCTGCCTGGCAAGGCTACTCCATCTACTGATCCATCATCAGGGTTCGTAGAGAGGAGATCAGGGAGAGAGTCACTCTCTTCCTCCTGTCCCTCATCATTTGCCATGAGCAAGCCCATGTCAGCCCTATCAACAAAAGGTTACAGGTGGTTCACATGAAGTATCCTAAGGGGATGTCTTGGAGTAACTAGGTCCACTAAGTAGAGGACATCACCCTTTTGCTCAAGTATAGTGTGGGGTCCACTTCATTTGTCTTGGAGAGCTGCTGGGGCCATAGACACCAACACCTAAACTTTCTACCCTGGCTGTTAACAGTCAAGACAGCCTTTTGGTCATGCCAAGCTTTTTGAAGTTCTTGCTGGCCTCCAGATTTTTGCTGGCTTTCGTCACATACTCAGCCATGCGTGAAAGCAGGCCAAGTACATAGTCCACTATGTCCTGTTTAGGAGGTTTGAGAGGTTGCTCCCAACCTCCCTTCACTAGACACAACTGGATGTCCAAACAGAAGTTTAAATGGGCTGTAAACCTCTCCGTAGGAAAAGAGAAAGCGGGGTAGTAGGACATCCCATTTTCGCCTAAGCTTTTCTGGGAGACCCATGATCACACCCTTGAGGGTCTTGTTGAACCATTCAACAAGCTCATTGCAATGTGGATGGTACAGTGTGGTGAACTTGTAGTTCACGCCACACTCTTTCCACATGGCAATAATGTAGTCAGACATGAAGTTGGTACCTCTGTCTGTTAAGACCCCCTTAGGGAAGCCCACTCTGGAAAAGATTCCCAGGAGGGCCCTGGCCACTATAGGAGCTGTAGTGGTTCTATGGGAAATAGCCCCTGGGTACCTAGTGGAATGGTCCATCACCACTAGGATACAACTGTGCCCAGATGCAGTTGGAGGTTTCAAGAGACCAACAATGTCAATCCCTACCCTTTCAAAGGGAACCCCAACCACTGGGAGTGGAATTAAGGGGGCCTTTGTTATGCCACCTGACTTACCAATGGCTTGGCAAGTGGCACAGGAGCGACAAAACTCCATGGTGTCCTCAGACATACGGGGCCAGTAAAAGTGAGGGACAAGCCTGTCCCAAGTCTTGCTTTGCCCTAAGTATCCTGCCAGAGGAATATCATGTGCTAGGGAGAGCAGTAAACTTCTTAACTTCTGGGATATTACCAACCTCCTGGTGGCACCAGGCTTGGGGTCTCTACCCTTTGAGTATAGAAGTCATTCTTCCCAGTAGATCCTATGGGACCCACTGATATTCCCTATTGCCTCAGCAGCAGCTTGCTGTCTGAGGTGTTCAAGAGAGGGGCAGGTTTGCTGCTCCAAACTCAAATCTGCCCTAGAAGGGCACCTTGCCCCCAAGAACTCAACCTGATCAGGCCCATGTTCCTCTGGGGCAGTACCTTCACAGGGGCTAAGATCATCTCTCTCAGGAGACTGATCTTCACGCTAAGTCTGTGATGAAGATAAAGCCCTACCTGGTCCATTTATCCGGGATCCAGGGCCTGTTCAGTTGTAAGCTGTTTGGCCTCAGCCCTGGCGATAGCAAACACACTAGCAGAGATGCCTAACATTTCTGCATCAGTCCTAAACTCCATCTCAGCCGAGGCTGAAGTTTCCAGATCATTGCCCAGCAAACGATCTACTGATAGGTCTGAAGATACTACAACCTTTTTAGGTCCAGTTACCCCTCCCCAGCTGAGGTTCACAACTGCCAAGGAATGGTCAGTCCTGACATTGCTAGCGGTGATTACTTGGTAAACTTGTCCAAGTATGATCTGCTCAGGAGACACAAGTTTCTCTGTCACAATAGTGACACTGGCCCCTGTGTCCCTATAGGCCATTGCCTCTTTGCCATTCATTAAAGGCTATTGTCTGTACTTGCCCAGGTTAGTGGAACTTACCAGTAAGGTGGCATGATCTATGCCACCATCACAGACTAGAACAGCCTGAGCTCGAGTCCTGACTAAGTCAGAACACACCTCAGGGCCCAGGGTTAACCCCAATAATCCCATGGGTGCTGTATTACCACTTGTACTTGTGCTAGGGGAGCAGGTGCCTTAAGGGCAGTGGTTGTAGTAATCTCCTTGGCCATTGGACAATCATCATCCTTTGTCCAATGGGTCTTTACTTTACAGACATAACACCAAAGTTTCTTCTTGCCCTTTTTAAAATTATGGGGCTCACCCCCAGATGCAGGTTTTTGGGGCCCTTGAAAAGACTCTTTCTTATCTTTGCCCTTGTCCCCACCCTTATCCTGGGATTTAGAAGAATCTTGCCTCTTCTGGTCACATCCATTACCATGGTTTTTCTGCTTAACCCTTGTTCTGACCCACTTATCTGTCTTCTTTCCCAATTCTTGGGGAGAAGTTAGATCTGAGTCCACCAGGTACTGATGCAAAGGCTGATTCTGACAGTTATTAAGGATGTGCTCCCTCATAATCAAATTGTACAATCCTTCATAGTCCTGTACCTTGCTTCCATGAAGCCAGCCTTCCACAGCCTTAATAGCACTGTCTACAAAATACACCCAGTCCTGGGCCTGTGCTTTCTGGGTGTCTCTGAACTTAGTCCTGTATTGTTCAGTGGTTAAGCCAAACCCCTCTACGAGAGCACTCTTCAGCACTGAGTAATTGTCAGCATCTTCTTCTCTAACAGTGAGGAGCTTATCTTTACCTTTGTTAGCAAAGGAGAGCCACAGGATAGCTGCCCACTGCTCTTAAGGGATCCTCCGAACTTTACCGGCCCTCTCCAAAGCAGTGATCCATTTATGGATATCATCCCCCTCCTGGTAAGGAGGGACTATCCTGCTCAGGTTCATATTATCAAAAGAGGTTTCCCTGATTCTAGGGACATATTGCTGCCACCATGGGACTCTAGTCCGAATTTCATCCTAGCCTTCTGTACTTTTAGAGACTCTTTGTCCAGGGCCAACTGATCTCGCCTAAGCCTTGCTTTCTCAAGTTCAAGCAGTTGGTACTCCCTGTCCAAAGAGATGTCCCTCTTACTAGATATGGAGGTCCCTATAGAATGACCTGAAGCATTGGATTCCCTAGAGGAGAATCTAGAACTTCTGGGTCTACTCTGGACCCTCCCAAGAGGAACAAAGGGCATCTCCTCTGTTCCATCTGCACTGTGCCCTTGAGGGATCTGAGTTGGGCAGGTTGGAATCATTTGGCTCCTCCTGTCCATATTCAGAATTGGGGTCCTCAGGAAGAGTTCCTGATGCTCGCTCTTCAGTAGTATCCCCACCCATATTTCTCTGTTCTTATGCCCTCAAAGGATGACTATCATCCTTTAGTAACAGCTCTAAGATCAGTTTAATGGTGAGGTTGCAACTTGTCTTTATCTTCTCAAGACTACACAGGGTCCTTAGTTTGTGAAACGTTAGACCACTGTACTTAGCAGACTGGGGTACATTAGTACCCCAACTAAAGACATGGCTCAAGGTGTAGTGAGGTGTTGCATCTTCCGAACCTAGTGAAAACTAAACTCTCTGAGGTTGGAGAAAGGGTTGTGTTAGACCTTTAACTACCCAACCCTAAGTTCAGTAGAACTTACTTATTCCACTCTGTATTATATGTGCCTATGATTAGTGATGGTTTTTCAATTAATCCACATCAAGATTATCTGGTAAAACAATCAATCAATCAATCATAGCATTTTTAAAGCGCACTACTTACCCGTGAGGGTCTCAAGGCGCTAGGGGGAGGGGGAAGCTGCTACTGTTCGAAGAGCCAGGTCTTGAGAAGTCTTCTGAAGGCAGTCAATGCAGGCCTAATTCCACCACTGCCATCAATGTTAGAAGTTGGCTTGGTATATGGTGTACACTTATGTAAGTGGACACCCTGCAACAATCCAGACAACCTTCATGGTGCTTTTAGTTGTATTAGACAACCTTAGAAAGCTCTCTAAGTTGTAGTTGTGGAGAGCAGCCTTCAGGCTTAGTCCAGAAGGAGTGTACAGCAGCTTGTTTCACCAGAACATCATCTTAGTGATATAGATTAAGTGAAAAAGAGCCACACACCGTAATTATAAAATATGTATTTATTATATAACACTCACTAACATATACAGGTATCTCCTAGCCGGATATACATACAAGGCACTGTGAGAAAGTGCCATCTTTCTTGCATGGTATGCCCTCACTTTTTGCTGAAATGCTGAATGTACTTTGACTGAGTGTGCCCTGGACTCCTGCCAATCAGGTGCCCAGGGCCTATGTTCCTTCCCTAAACAAAAACCTCAAAACCAAATTGGCAAACCCTGGCCACATGTCAGCCCCTGGTAAATGGTACCCTAGGTACCCAGGGCATTGTGACCAGGGAAGGCCCCTAAGGGCTGCAGCACTCATTGTGCCACCCTTAGAGGCCCTGTACCCTAACACCCACACACTGCCCTGGCAGGCTGAGTGTCTGGGTACAAGACAAAACAGAGAGTCGACATGGCACACATCCCTATGTGTCATGCCCACAAACTACACTGCCCTGGCATACATCAGCCACCCCTCTAGCGGGGTGCCCTATGCCAGTGGTGTGGGCACAGAGGCAGGAGCCCTGTGCCCCGACAGTACCCAAGTCCATGCCTGGGCCCTGTAAGTGCAGTGCTGCCATTTAAGAGTACATGGTGCTGGGAGCTTGTCAAACACAAACTCCACAGCACCATAATGGCAGCACTGAAGCCTGAGAAGTTTGGTATCAAACTGCTCAGCACATTAAATCCACACTGATGCCAGTGTGGGATTGAATGTACCAAGCACCACAGAGGGCATCTTAGAGAGCCCCCCTGAAACCCAACCCACAATCCACGTCTGTTCTGAGGCTGCCTAGGCTGCCACACAGCAGACATGTTGCTGGACCCCTGGATAGGAGAGCCCCTGCTTTCCTGGGCCTGCAACAATGCACATCCTGGGTGAGGTGCTAAATCTCCTCCCCCAGGATGGGCAGGGGGAAGCTTTAAAGGCATGCCGCCTCTGTGAGCTTCCCCAGGCCACTGCAACCCCCCACTCTGGTGGGAAGCTTGTCCGG
This sequence comes from Triturus cristatus, assembly GCF_964204655.1. NCBI lineage: Eukaryota > Metazoa > Chordata > Amphibia > Caudata > Salamandridae > Triturus > Triturus cristatus. The sequence goes on from NC_140583.1 coordinate 244,734,247, forward strand.
AAACCCCAAATAAGGACAGGGGATGTGCCAGCCTGCCAACCCCACCCCTCAGGTGAGGGAGGCGAGGTGAAGCACATCCCCGGGCTCTCGCCATCTTGAATATGGGGAGCCCTACCCAATCAGGACTAGGCTACTGCCCCCCTCCCACAAGAGAGAGGCAGGATAGGGGGTGTACCCACCCCAGAACAGGGACCCATTGGTCCCTGCCTTTCACCTACCTGTAACACCCCTAAATCTAGTATTTAGGGGCACCCTGAAGCTTCCTTCCCCAGATTCCAGATTCCAAAATCCGAAGAAGAGCTAGAAGAAAGAAGACCTGCCCTGCAGCTGCTAAGAAGAGGAAGACACAAACTGCTTTGGCCCCAGCCCTACCGGCCTGTCGACCCTCGAACCTGCTCCTGCTCCAACCCGGCATCTCTTGTGGCCAGCAACCTCACAAACCCCGGAGGACCTGGCTACCTTTTGATTCTAAGCCCCTGGGACTCTCATGAGTAGAGGCTCTACTCAAAATCTACTTCTAATCCCTGGCAGCAGCCCGGAACCGAGAACCCAGCACACTCTGCACCAGCCAGCCTGGCCTGTGCCGGAGTGAACAAAGACCACGGGACGACCCCACGGCGACTGTGACCCCGAGTCCGACACCCAAGGACCTCCCTCGACACTCCTGAAGAAGCCTGCAGTCTCAGAACAAGGTGCCCCCCAACCGCGATCAACAGAGGGTAAGATTTCCCAACACCAAAAGGCACCCCTGCACCCAGTGCCCCGCGGCCCCCTGTGCCCAATCCCGGGGTACCTACCTATCCTCCAACTACCCAACTTACCTCTCGTAGGGGTGATGGCACCTGAAGAATCCTCGTCCCCGAGCTTGCAGTCTTTTTCTAAACTGGAGATTTCCCATTGAAATCAATTGAGCGCCCGAAGGCTCAAAAGCACCCTGCACCCAGCCGCCCGAGTGGCCCTGGCAGTGCAACCTCTACACCCATCTACTTCCCACTTGCCCTGAGTAAGTGACCAGGAGCCCAGCTCCCACAGCCGCGTGGCCTGCTAGTCAGCAGCCACCAACCAAGGCCCCCTACCTCTCATAGGATAACATTGGGCCTATCTCTCTCTGCACCCGGTCGCCCTTGTGCCGCTGGGGGTGAACAAACTGTACCTACCTGACCCTGGGAGACCCCTGAGTCTATGCCCAGAACCTTAACTCTGCCAGTCGAGTACTTACCTTTAAACCGATAACTCAATTTTTTCCATAGGGTAACATTGACTGGCTTTTTCTGAAATTTCTTCTAAGTGTGGACTTTTCAAAACTTTAAATATTCACCAAAATACTCACCTGCTCTTAGGTGAGCTCCCAATGCTGGATCTTGGTGCCCAGCACTGACTCTGAAAACTACTTACAACTGTACTTACCAGTAACCCAATTTTCTTCCATAGGAAATTATTGACTGTTTTTCTGTGAAATTTCTTCTGTCAATTTCTGCAATCTTTAAATATTCTTCAAAAATCGTATAATATCTGAAAACGTAATTACTTACCTGTTTTGGATAAAGGTCCCAGTACTGAGTCTAGGCACCCAGTACTGGATTACAAAAGTAACGAGAACATACTATACCTGCAACTTGAATTTTCTGCCATAGGGAATCATTGACTGTTTTCTATGAAATATTTTCTAAGTGTCAACTTTTAAAGTAGCAAAATATTGTCTAAAAATCATCACAGTAATTAAGTCGACTGTTATCACTTGATTCCAAGTACTGACCCAGGACTGGATCTAGGATCCAGTCCTGGAATTCCAAAAGTAATCCTAAAAGTAATCTGTGGCAAATAACATGAAACTTCCATTGAACTCAATGCATTATTGTGTTTAAAATAGTGTTGCCTATTGCAACCACTTGTAGCTGTTTACAAAAGTCAATTGCATATTGCAAAAGTATTTATATAAAGCATCTCATTCTGAGAAAGTATATTTTAATTCCAATTGTTGGTTCTAAAATAAAACAAGCATATTTGTTTTAATATATAAACCATTGGCCTAGAGTTCAGTTATTGAGTGTGTGAGACCATTTGCTGACTGGGTGTGTACAACAAATGCTTTACACTGTCCTCTGATACTGCCTTACTGCTCGAACTAGCTACCACTTTAGAGAGTAAGGTTATATCTAACTTTAGCCTCTGCCAAACCTCTGGGGGACTGTGGACTCTGTACACCCTGTACCTATTTGGGAACAGTATATACAGAGCCACTTTCTCACAGGCACACAGTACTTTTCAATAGAAAAAGGTAACATATAATACACAGTGGTCACCAGGGGAGGACCAAACCATATACTAAAATAGTGGAATGCGAACCATGACTTGAGTCAAGACTATACGCAGAAGATGTAGAAGTGCCGGGGACCCAAGGAACAACCCATGGTAAGTAACCAGGAGCACCACTTACTAAATATATAGGTTTCCTATATATAGGGTCACTGCACTTAAAACCTATAAGTCAACCCTATAGCAGGCCTTCGCATACCTGAAGGCAGGGTGCTTGGTTCTAAGTGAGGGGGCACCCCTGCATGAGCAGGACACCCCTACAGCCTACGGAGTCCATTCTCCCGGTTGTCAGTGAAGCAGCCATATACCATATAGAGGGGCACCTCATAATTACACGATGACCATCTCGCAAAAGGCTGCAACGAATCCTATCATGTTTGGTATCAAACATGTTGGAATCATACCCACACACCGACAACGGTGTGGGAGGTATTATTCCAAGCACTGGAAAAGCCCTCTGTTAAGCTCTCAGAGCCTCCGGTACCAGCCTTCTTACCCGGACGGCACAAAATGGTTGCTCCCGACCAGAGACACGATTCTGCCCTCCTGCTGATGAGCCAAGCTCGAGCAGGGGAAGTCAAAACAATAAGTATCCTGTCACAGAGAGGTGTGCCACCTCCCAGACAGGATTTAGTGTATTGGGGCAGGGTGGGTGCGCTTGCCAGTGCCACTCAGTCTGTATGAGAGGCACATTTGGTGTCCCCATGCATAGTTCAGTTCAAACCAGTTCTGGGAGACATTGGCTCCCGCTCTGGTGCAAAACTGGACAAAGGACATGAGAGTAGCCTTCCCACTGTCCAGGCCCTCCCCTGGGAGGGTCCCCTGAATTGTCCCAACCCTTTCCTTAGGGTACTTAAAGTCTTACCTGTGAGTGGGTCCCTAGATTCGTCGTGGGACAAGATTCAGATCAGACACTACTTCTTCTTCTACTGTCTGGGCACTTTGGAATTTGCTGGACTGCGTTTCGGCTCGACTTCGTCTCCCTTTCAGTCTGCTGCATTGTCTGTGCCTATACATCATACAGAAACCGTCCAAGGCCTGTGAGCATCAACGACACCTGAAGGAATCTCCCTTGTAATGATGGAGTGACTCCCATGCATTCGCATGCAATGCAACTAAGTCGACCGGTCTGCTGATCCTGAACTCCTGCGTACTCCGTAAGGTTCTGCAACACAGATGGTTGTTTTCTACAGCTCCCATGGCCTGTCCTGCCCTCTCGACAAGTTTAAGGCCAGTATACCTCGTGGGGTTTGCAATAACCAAACCCCTGTGCACCGCGTCAACTTGCAGTTGCAAAGGCTTGTTGGCTTCCTTCCAAGTAGCCCCAACCTCGAGCACCACCAGTGACCAGAAACTTCGGCCCCACCGCATCGTTGTGCATCGTGGCCCGCATCTTTTGGTGTGCTGCTGGAGGTTCTCTTGTGACTTCAGTGCCTCCGGACTGTGGGTCCATTTGAGGGTCACCTTTGCTTCCTTTGGGCTCCCCTCATTGCTCGGGGCCTGCCCTGACCCCCCTGCTTTTGGTGAGTCTCCTAGACCTTGCTGGTCCTGACGTTGCTCCTTCTTCAATTTCTGCGTTTGTTACATTTGCCAAGGCTTGTTGGTGCTCCCGACGGACATCGACCCCAAAGCACTCGACATCCTTTGTGAGACAGCTCATGCACCGCTTCTGGGCTTCTTCAGCATCGCCTGGTCCTCACAACTGCAGAGTCAAGGACATCGTCACCCATCCTGCAACACCTGACATCGGAGGGCATTCGTCTACCAAGCCTCCTGGTCACTCCTGAGTAACATAGACTCTGTTCCCTCTGTTTGCAGGTACCTCTCTTCTCGAATCCACCTTCGGATTCCACTGGACACTTTCTCCTCTTCCAGCAGTGGCACTTTCCTAAGTCCTCAATTGGGTTCGACAGCGGTTTCTGACACCACTTCACACTTATGCACCTGGCTTCCCTGGTGTAGGTAACGTGGGTACTAGGGTATCCACGGGTGGAGTGGCTCTCCAACCTTCTGTCTTCCACTGGGTTTCTTCAGGGTCCACTGGGAAGGGTCCTTAATCTTTAAAAATCCAACAGTGACTTTCACATAGAACTGTACGGAGAACACGGTCATGTTCCCACACTGCACATGCTCTCTGTGGGGTCTCTAACTACTCACCTTGGGTATTGCCTTGGGTCCCCTGCACTTCTACGTCCTCTCGACACTGTCTTGACCTGAGTCATGGTTCTTATACCACTTTCTTAGTAAATGGTTTGGTTCCTCCCTGGCGTCCACTGTGTATTCTGTGCTATTTACTGTCTTTCTTCACAAAGTTTTGTGTGCATTGTAATTATCTCTGAGTAGGAGATATCTTAAACACGTTAGAGTATAATATAATAAATACATATTTTTATAAATACCTAGCGTTTTTCTTTTTCACTTATTTTATACTATAAGATTGCATTCTGGTAAAACAAGCTACCACTTAGAGAGCTTTCTAAGGTTGTCTAAGACCTCTTAAATCACCATAAGGGTTGTCTGGACTGGTGCAAGGTACCCACTTACATTAGTGGACATCATATACCAGGCCAGCTTCTCCCATTTGGGAACAGGAGGTTTAGAAAAACGTACTCCCTTTAACAGACAACAGATCAGAGGATGTTCTTCGATAGGCCTTCCACGCACTCTGCTGCGTTCTGCTGAAATCGCCAATCTGTAAGTGTTAATGGTACAGTAGGCTTTCCCTTGTAAAGCCAAGGAAGCTAAGAAATTAACCACCAAGTTTACATTTGCAGATTGAGGATCTGAATCTCTGTCCAAACGCCAGCTACACCAGACCAACCAGGCTGACTTGTAGACTTTTGCAGTGCTAGGTGACCAGTATTGTTAAATGAGCTGGATAGCTTCCTCCAAAATTCCCAGGATTCTCCAGGAAGCCCCCAAATCCTCCATGCGATAAGGGAAAGGGAGTCCTCTAGAAAGAGGTTGTGAAGAATGCCCTGAAGGTAGAGAAGCAAGTCAGGAAAGGGAGGAATCCAAACTAGAAAATTCAAAGCCAGTTCCAACAGCGTTGGGCACCAACGATGGGCCTGCCAAAGAGGAGTGATAACTGTTGCATGTGGACTTGAGCGAGACCTTGGTAAATTAAGAGGTAGGAGGGGAAGGCATAGAGAAGGGTTTGGAGCCATGACTGGAGGAAAGCATCTGTAGCGAGAGCTAAGGGATCTAATCTCCAACTGAAGAGAGGAAGTGAATAATTGAGAGTTGAGATGAGAGGCAAAGTGGTCTATTTATATTGTGCCGAAGATTGAAAAAGATGATAGACTATGAAGGATGAAGCATCCAATTGCTTGAATCCTGAAGATGTCTGGAACACCAGTCAGTTACCACGTTTAATTTGCATGGAAGATATTCTGCTTTGACAGAAATGTTCCTTTGGAAACAGAATTCACAAAGACTCTTGGCAAGAACTCCCAAAGGTTTGGACCTTGTACCTCCTAGGCGGTTTATGTGTCTGCCCGTCGACAGATTGTCTATCCGTAACAGGATTGTGCATTTTGCCTTGCATTTACAGAGGTCTGGATGACAAACGACCTGCAAGCATCTCTAAACAGATGATGTGCAAGGACGACTCCTGAAGAAACCATGTACCTCCATTCGAGAGTTTACCACATCTTGCGCCCCATCCTGTCTGACTTTCATCTGATTCTAAGACAAGTTCTGGGTGGCAGAGGAAATAGTTCTCCTGTTCCAGGCATCTAAGTGATTCAGCCACCAGACGAGTTCTTCTCTGGACTCTGAATCCAAGATTACTGGGTCTCAGTAAGCTACGCCCTTGCGCAGATGACGAATCTTCAAGCTCTGTAAGGCTTCATAATAGAGCGAACCGGGGAAAATGGCCTGAATAGAGGAAGCCAGAAGACCCACTAACCGGGCCAAAGATCTGAGAGAACAATGGGATAGAGACTGGGCATGACGGATCTCCTTCTTGATTAAGCCAACTTGTAGATCTAGATGTACTAACCAATCGTCCTGAAGGGGAATGTCCCTGAGATGGAGAATAGTCTCCATTTTGAAATTAAGATTAACTAAAAAGTTGTTGAAAATCCTCACATTGATGACTGGACGATATTTTTGTTCTTTTTTAGAACCAAGAATAAGGTGCTTAGGAAACCCGAGAGATCAAATGTGGTTTGTTCGATGGCTTGTTTTGAAAATAGCGACTGCACTTTCTCTTGAACTAGAAGAAACTGCTCTTGTGAAAAACATGGAGGGCAGATGACGCTCCACCGGAATCGGATTTAGATCTATACAATAACCCTGAATGGTCTGAATCACCCAATGATCTGATGTGAAAGACAACCAAGCATTTAGACAAACAGCCAACCTGCCTCTTACAGGAGGAAGGCCAAAATTGGAAATTATTACTTGTTTACTGATATCCTTAATTTCCATAACCTCTGTCCTGGGAACCTCGGAAACGGCGGGGTAGAAATTGGTCTTGAAATCTTAGTAATAGTCTTGCTGTGATCATTGATTGGGGAACCCTCTATAGAAGGATTGACCACTTGAGGGATAGCGACTGGTAAAGTGACTTCTTCCTTTGCTGGCCCGACTGAAAACCCGGGAACAAAAAATCTTTTTCAAGGAAAAATGGGCCTTATCTAAAGTAGTAAGGTGGAAACATATTTGCCCATTTCCTAGAAGAAGGAATCTCCAAATAGTTGGTCATTGGCTTGTTGGTCCTTTTTTTTGTTGTTGCAAGGCTACTTTATATAGGGACTATCTTTAATAGAAGGTTCTTGCGTCTTTCTTGAGAGATGTAAGCATTAGTATTCGCAAGCATACATTTGGTGCGCTGCGCCCAATTAGATAGGGTACTGAGTCGACTTGTTCACCCTCGATCTTGAAATAAAATTTGACATTTGCAGGACACTCTTGGTAAGAACAAAAATATAGGGGTCCATGCAAGCCACACAACCAGGGAGTCCCCGGGTCTAGGATTGGTTGGTACCCTGGGTGCCTGCCAACTCCAAGCCCATGTAGCAGAGCTACCCACATAATCAGAGTAACTGAAATTCAAAGGGAAATCCTTCAGCTTTCCACTTGCATTTTGGGGCCTTTCCTGCCCTGGAAGATAGGCCCACTCACACAAGTGATGTACTTTTTTATAAGGAGATGTATGGGAATGCTGAATGGTAGGTATTTATTGTCCACAACGTTTTGTCACAGAAGTATGGGAAATTAGGCGATTTTAGCCAAAGTTTGCCATTTGTCAAGCATTTGAGATAAGAAAAAGTAGTAGGGCCCATACCAGTGTCACCACCTGGGTTTCCGTCCATATCAATACCAGACATACCACCGTCTGTTTCGGCGGGTGACTATCGATTTCAAGGCTAGTCTCTCAGGGGCGGCTCTTTGCGGGGGAGCGTCGCCCCACTGCTTTAAACAGTGAGAAACATACAAATGATAACTTAGAGTAATCATTTTATGTTTCGTGTCCTGATGCTTTGCGGCGGGCGGGGCTGCTCTGCTCTCTGAGCAGGGCAGGGGAGGGGTGGTTTGCTCACTCCTAAGTGCACAATGACTGTTTGGTCGACTCTCTTGGGCTGCCCAAACCAGTCATGCGCACTTACCTGTTCTCTATGCAGGCCGCATTACAGCCTGCATGGAGAACATGCCCAACCCTCCAGCCCCTAGCTGAGCGCCGTGTGACAGTGCTCAGACAAATCACAATACTGCATTGCAGCATTGTGATTGGCTTGCTTAGGGGAGGGAGCCTGGCTGCCTGCTTCCTGTTCCTGTCGGAGGCAGTAGAGCAAGAGCAGAGAAGATGCGGGACCCAGTTCAAGGTAATTTTCTTTCTTTTAATTCTGAACCCCGCGCAACACCCCCACCCCCCCGACTTCCCCAGCGCGACACCCACCCCCCACACCCACAAGCCATGTTGGCCGTGACTGTTGTCTCCTGCCTTCAGATTCCAGCTTCAGCCGGGACTGGTCTCATCATTTACTGCCAGTAACCTGCTCCTGCAGGCCAGGGCACAACACTTTTTGTCATGCAATATTGCACTTTCTCCGTGCTCCTGACAAGTAAGGGAAAAAAATGTCTCTGCATTTCTGATATACAATTCTGTAGTAGCACGCTTTCAAGTCCCATACATGACAATAGACCCAATTTAGGCCTTGATAGAAGTCAAGCAGTCACCAAATGGATGAAGAGCAGCTGTCTAAAAATCAACACTGACAAAACAGATGTACTCATCATGGGCCCACACCCCGACGCCTGGAAGACACCTGGTGGCCCATCGCCCTCGGAAGCCCATCCACCCCCACAGAACACGCACGCAACCTGGGAATCCTCCTAGACTCCGAACTCAAAATGGACCGCCAGATCAACTCCGTCGCATCCTCCTGCTTCCACACCCTACGCCTCCTATGCAAGACCTTCAAATGGATCCCCCTGAAACACAGAAAGACCGTCACTCACGCCCTCGTAACCAGCAGACTTGACTATGGCAACGCACTCTACGCCAGAATCAACAAAAACCTCACCCGCAAACTACAAAACATCCAGAACCGCTCAAGCCAGACTAATCCTCAACCTGCCACGACACTGCCACATCTACCAGCACCTGCGCACACTCCACTTGCTCCCCATCGAGACAAGAATCACCTTCAAGATTCTCACCCACGCACACAAAGCCCTCCACAACACCGGACCAGTATACCTGAACAGCCGACTCAAATTCCACGCACCCCAAAGGACCCTACGATCAGCCCAGCTCTCCCACGCCGTGGTCCCCTGCACCAGGAAGTCCAGATCGGTCGGCCGCTCCTTTTCCTTCCTCGCGGCCAGAGCCTGGAACGCCCTCCCGCTCCATCTCAGACAGACGACATCACTCCCCATCTTCACAAGAGACCTCAAAACATGGCTCTTCAATAGACCTCCTCCTTGATGGACAGGATCCCGCACCTCCCCTACACCCCAGCGCCTTGAAACTCTTACGTGTGAGTAGTCGCGCTTAACAAACTCATGATTGATTGATTGAATAGGAGAAAAACAATCTCCAGATTATTCTTCTAAAGTCTCCCACTTTGCTCTTTTAAAACGTTGGTATGGATGTAATACCTTTCTCCTTTTAATTCAGGCAAGAACATTTGTATACAATTTGGGTTGAATAGAGTATTTGCAGCGTCATGGGGGAAAAAACTTGCCTATTCACAAAGTCCTCCCACAGAAAGGAAGAAAATTGTACTGAACTTCAATTCAAAATTTGCGAACCTGCGTGACAAGAATTTTCAATTCTATTAAGGACACGGAGGCGAGGATTATGCTCCTCATTTCTTTACTAGGAAATGCTCAGCAGCCAATCAGCTTACAGTAAAAAACTAATAATACTACAATACCTGTGAACACTCTGGGTATCACCTGACAACCATAGAGAATCCCCTATAAAGGGATCATAAGAAAATACGACACTCTTTCTTTGGTAAGTAACAGTTTGAGTTTGAGTTTTAAAATACTTGTAAAGCGCTCGTACACCTGCGGTTTCTTGGCGCTACTGCGAACCAGATCCAGGGCTAAAAAACGGGGGAGACTGCTGGGGATTTAATCAAAGGATTTTGTGAACAAATGGGCTTTGAGATGTTTGCGAAATTGCGGGTACAGGGTGATGGATCGTAGATCCAGGGGAAGGGAGTTCCAGAGGATCGGGGCAAGGGTAGCAAATTTCGAACCTCCCCACTTCTTTGTCCGGTAGCGTGGGATAGTGAGGAGGGACTGGGAGGACGAGCGGAGTTTCCTAGTGGGTACATAGGGGGTGATCTCTGAGGAGATAAATGCTGGAGCCAGGTCCAGTCGGGCCAAGAAGGTGATGGAGGCGAGCTTGAATTGGATTCGGGCTCGCACAGGGAGCCAGTGCAGGGATTTCAAGAGGGGGGAGGAACGGTGAAATTTGGGAAGATTGAAGACCAGGCGGGCCGCCTGGTTTTGTATCTGCTGCAAAGGCCGTAAACTATATGCAGGGATACCTGCATATAGGGCGTTGCCGTAGTCCAGGCGGGACACCACCATGGCTAAGGTGATGAGTTTGAGAGCTGAGAAGGTGAAGAAACGGGACACCCTGCGTATAGTGCGCAGTGAAAGGAAAGAGGAAGATACCACAGAGCTAACCTGGGAGTGAAGGGTGAGTTGAGAATTGAGTTTTATGCCGAGGGTTTTAACAGAGGTAGAGGGTTCCGGAGAGGGGCCAAGAGAAGGGGGCCAGAAGAGAGGGGACCAGGGGCAGGATGAACCACCCGTCAACACCAGCTCGGTCTTGTCGGGGTTGAGTTTAAGGTGATTGTGGTTCATCCAGTCCCGGATGTGGAGCATGACAGATTGAAAATTAAGGACAGAAGAGGGGGAAGAGGAAAGGTTGAAGACCAGCTGGAGGTCATCCGCGTAATTAAATACGGCGACCTCCATTTGTTGAAGAGAAAAGATAAGAGGGGCAATATAGAGATTGAACAAGAGGGGGGAAAGGGAGGAGCCTTGGGGAACCCCGCACTGGACTTTTCGGACGTCCGCTGTAAAATCACCCAGGCGAACGGCCTGGGTGCGGTCGCTCAGGAAGGATGATAGCCAGACCAAGGCGGTCCCTCCGATCCCGGCCGCCCTGACACGGGAAAGCAAGATGGTATGATCCACCGTGTCAAAGGCGGCTGAGAGATCGAGGAGCACAAGGGCCTGGCGTCGGTTAGCATCCATACCCTCCATACCAGTTAATGGAAGAAACACAGTCCAACGGTTGAAGAAATTGTAAAGTCAAACAGCACGATCACGGAAACAGCAGACCAACGGGCTGGGACAGGAGAAGAAACAGGAACCTGCAGGCATCCAAAAGACAGTCCATAGAGGTTGAACCACTCGCCTCACTTAGGATCAGAACCTGAAAAGAAATATAGAGTCGTAATACATCATTCCTTCATGGCAGAAAAACGGTAATAGGGAAGTGAATAAACAAGGAATATATCCATAGTACACAATGTATATATATATATATATATATTCACTGAAAAAACCATAGGTTTCACACACGTTATAGTTAGGAATTAGCATTTAAAAAACCTTGCAAATTCACTGAAAAAACCATAGGTTTCACACATGTTATAGTTAGCGGAAATTTTACTGATAAAAAACCAATGAAATTCCCCCGTTATAGTTAGTGCAGGCAACTATAACTCACGCGACCGCAATCCTCTGCTGATGCTAATACTGTATTTAGACACTTATTTGCCCATGTCTTCTTCCATACATTTTTAGCTATACATATATTACAAATATTTTTTTTTCATAAAGACACATATGTCATCAGCAGAAGATTGCGGTCGCGTGAGTTATAGTTGCCTGCACTAACTATAACGGGGGAATTTCATTGGTTTTTTATCAGTAAAATTTCCGCTAACTATAACATGTGTGAAACCTATGGTTTTTTCAGTGAATTTGCAAGGTTTTTTAAATGCTAATTCCTAACTATAACGTGTGTGAAACCTATGGTTTTTTCAGTGAATTTGTACGGTTTTTTAAATGCTAAGTTACTTTACGCCATTCGTGGCGTGCGCGCCCACTTAACGCAGTTCGTTCCGTGCGCGCACGGTGCGCTTCGCGCACCGTGCGCGCACAGTGAGCACGCGGTGCGCTTCGCGCACCGCGCGCCCACTTTACGCAGTTAGTGCCGTGCACGCACGGTGGGCACGCGGTGCGATGACAAAGCAAGAAAGCACGTCAACAAATCTGTTTCTGCTTTCCTCCGTGACTATGGTATGGGTGCCATTTACCACAACAACTTGCGTTATGACATGCAAGACATTTATAGAGGAGATGGTGTGCACTTCAATGATGAAGGGAACAGAGTCTTCCTCTTGAACCTTAGACTCTGCATCGGTACTTACTTGTAGGTACCACTAAAAAATCATTTCATAAACACAACGGCTCTTTTTAGAGCCCCCTAATATCTAAACACTTAAATCTGATTTTCATTTTTTTTTTTTTTTTTTCCTACCGTACGCTTACCGTAAGCTTACCGTACGCGTACCCCGTGATTTTTTTTAAAATCAATAAATGTTTTCTTTGTACTTTTCTGTCCTTCTTTGACCCCCTTACAAATGTTAGGGGGTCTGTAACTCTCCTCATTGCCCCCTTTCCTTGTTTTCACTCTTTTTTTTCAGAGTGAAATACACAAAATGGCGGCCGCCGCTTCCTGGTTTCGGCCGATTCGAATGTTTACTAAGATCTAAGAGCCAATCAGAATCGCGCTCGCGCACGCCACCGTACGCTTACCGTAAGCGTACGGTAAGCGTACCGTAAGCGGGCTCAGATATATATATTGATTTAAAGGCTATTTTCTCAGAATCTACTGAACAGATTTACACCAAACCTACAAAAGGCACTTCCTTGACCTAGGGACTACCTCTCTGCCAAATTTTGAGTAATTCTGTTCAGCCGTTCGGGCTGTAGCTCGTTCTAAAGGTCCTATGGAAAAATGCATGGGAAAAACGCGTTTTGGGACCCCCCTTTTATCTCAGCCCCCGCTTGACGGATCCCCCCGAGACTTTCAGGGTAGGAGCGGAGCGTAGCGCCCCACCTATTTTGAGAAATTCGCGAGGATTCGTCGACCGGCGCCAAAGTTATTCAAAATAGAATGTTGAGGTTTTCCTATGGAAACGTGGTCCTAACTATAACTACCTACTGGCGACCGCCAGTAGGTAATATATGTATATATGCAAGAAAACAGATAATGCAAACAAGCATATGAAAAACAAAAATAATGGGTGGGATAATCCTCGCCTCCGTGTCCTTAATAGAATTGAAAATTCTTGTCACGTATGTTCGCAAAGTTTGAATTCTATGTCAGGACCGGAGGCTCCCATTATGCTTGTTCGAAGCTGCGCCACCACAACAGATGCAATATCCACAATAGGCTTATAATAAAAGGTCTTGAACATAGAGTCAGATGACCAATCAGCTGCCTTCATATGTCAATTAAACTCACTCCTACTGAAAAAGCTTTGGAAGCAATAGCTCCACGCGCTGAATGGACACCAAATTTGGCAACATCAATACCAGCTTCATTCATGAGCCATCTCACCCATCTTCCCAAAGTAGCTGGGGTCACAGGACAAAAAGGCTTTTTCAAAGCAATCAACAATTGACCATGCATATCCTGTCGAAATGGAGCAGTACTTACCTCATAATCCCTAATACATTGTACTACACAGAGTTTCGGATTATTGGGAAAACTCGGGTAAGTAACCAAGGAAGTATTACACTTAGTGCACCTGGATATAGCAAAAGTAACTCCATCAGGTGAAAATCTACGACCTGCAAGATCCAGAGCACGAATATCAGAAACGCGTTTGCAAGAAACCAGACATAATAACATAGTCAATTTTGCAGAAATTTGTTTGCGGGATAAAGAAGTATTGGAGGGCCAAGCCTCCAAGAAACGCAAGACAATAGAAACATCCCATAAATCAACATATTTCGGGCAAGGTGGTTTGACCAACCTGATAGCCCTGAGTAATTTAGAAACCAAAGAATGCTCACCAGCAGGTTTGCCATTGATAGTTACATGGCCTGCAGAAATGGCAGATCGAAAATGTCCTATATGCGAGACCGGAAGAAGCAATAGATGCCAAAAAATTCACAATCAAAGAAACATCTGCTGAAGAGGGATCCACCTCCCGTTGATCGCACCAACTACACCATCGTTTCCATGCTGCCGCATAACGTTTGTGTGTGCTGGGAGACCAAGCTTTGCTGATAAATCTGGTAGCGTCTCGCGAAAGGCCTGGGATTTGCCAGCGATCCCCGAAACCCGCCATGCAACCAGAAGGAGTTGACCCGAATATATCAGTGGATGAGGAGTGTTGAGAGGGTCTAATAACAGATTCCACAGCTGGGGAAGGAGCGGCACTGCACAACTCATCTCCAGAAGAACTGGGAACCAAGCCTGAGCCCTCCACAGAGGAGTGATCAGAATCAACTCCGACTGATAAAACTTTGTGAGTGCTAAAACCCTGGGGATCATTACAAACGGGGGAAAGACATAACACAGATGGGACGGCCAGGCCTGCAGAAATGCATCCGTGGCCAGAGCTTCCGGATCCAGACGTCAACTGAAAAACATTGGAAGTTGGGTGTTGAGGCGAGAGGCAAATAGATCGATCTGGCATTGACCCCATACCCGAGACAGGGATCTGAATACCCGAGGGTGAAGCCTCCAATCGCTGAAGTCCCGGAGATGACGAGAATTCCAGTCTGCAATCAGATTGCTGTGACCCGGAAGATACTCTGCAATCACTGTGATGTTTCTCTGAAGACAAAAGTGCCAAAAATCCTTGGCGATTTCTGCCAGAATCTTGGACCTTGTACCCCCTAAATGTTGACATACCGAACCGCTGACACATTATCCATGCAGAGGAGTATGCAACAGTTCGTCATGCGTGGAGACAGACAACGAATCGCAAAAGACCCTGCCAGAAGCTCCAGACAATTTATATGGAGAGACAATTCTTACCGAGACCACCGGCCTCCCGTGGACATCTGACCGCATCGGGCTCCCCATCCTCACCGACTGGCATCGGATTCTATCACCGCCTCCGGGGACACTCCGAACAGGGCTCGTCCATTCCAAGACTCCATGTGTTCTAACCACCACAACGTCTCCCACCTCGCTTCCTCTGAAAGAGGAATCTGATCCGAATACCGGAGGCCCTTCTGGAGATGACGGATTTTGAGCCGCTGAAGTGTTCGGTAATGGAGAGGACCCGGGAAGATGGCTTGAATCGAGGAAGCTAACAGACCGACAATCCGAGCTACAGATCTCAACGACACAAGCTGTTTGTGTAAAATCCATCTCAACTCCCTCTTGATAGATTTGATCTTCTGATTGGGCAAGAGGAGTTGGCAAGGGAGGGAATTGATGAGAAAACCCAGGAATTCCATCGATTGAGAGGGAAGGAAAACAGACTTCTGAGGATTCACTAGAAATCCGAGCGACTGTAATAGATCTATTGACCACTCCAAATGGATCATTAACAGACGAGGACAATGAGTCATGATGAGAATGTCGTCCAGATAAATTATCAGACGAACACCCCGGGCTCGCAGAGATTCCACAACAGGCCTCAGAAGTTTCATGAAGCACCAAGGTGCTGACGAGAGGCCGAAAGGGAGGACTTTGTACTCAAACCATGCTCCCTGCCATTGGAATTGCAGAAACCGGCGATGAGGACCGTAAATGGGAATTGACAGATACGCATCCTTCAGATCGAGACGGACCATCCAGTCCCCTTCCTGAAGAAGATCCCTTAGAAGATGGATGCCCTCCATCTTGAAGTGGCGGTATACAATTCAGCCGTTAAAATCCCTGATGTTGAGAACTAACCTGGAACCGCCCCCTTTTTTCTGGACCAGAAAAACGTTGCTGGAAAAACCCTGAGGATGACGAGAAGTCCGTACAATGGCCCCTTTTGTCAGAAGAGAATTTATTTCCCCGGAAATTACCGCCTGATCGTGAAGGGAAAAATCCAGGGGAGAAGGAGGATGGGGTTGACTCGGGCAACTGAAAAACTCTATTTTGTAACCCTTGACAGTCTCCAACAACCAAGCATCGCTCGAGATCAGGAGCCAATTTGGAAGAAAAAAATGAATTCTGCCCCCCAACACGACCTTTGACGCCGAGATCAAGCTCACCTGAAGTGGAGGAATTGTGATGTCCTCCTTTAGTACCGCCATAGCGTCCCTTCCGGCATTGGTTTCGGCCTTTGCGGGAAGGATAGAAGAAAGACTTATTGTTGTTGTAGCCGGAATCTTGACCTCCTCCACGATGGGACTGATAGCCACGCTGGGTGGTCTGGTTAAACCCACGGCCGAACGATCGTCCCCTATATCGTCCAGTCCGTCCAAAAACCGGGCGAAAAGCCCGTCTAATGGAGGATTGAGCCTTGTCAAGACCACTAAATGTGGCCACAAATTTAGTTGACTCCGTAAGGAAAGGATGACCAAACAACAAACCCCGAGCCAAAGAGCCAGACTCAGAAGTGGAAAGCTCTGCCAATTTAGGGTCCAATTTCAACAGGATAGAGCGTCTATGCTCACAGGACATGGCACAATTGGCGTTTCTCAATTGGCAAATGGCCCTCTGAGACCACCCAATCAAGTCATCCGAGTCAACGGCAGTGGAAGACTCCTTGGTCCGAAAGCCTAAGTCCAACATTTTTGTGAGAGGACCCAGTAAGTCCAATAATTTGTCTTGACACAAGCACCATGCTCTATTATTACCTCTTTTAGGATCCTTAGCATATTTTTTAAGATATGTAACCATAGTAGGATCCACCTCAGGAGTGTCAGCCAATTTGTCCGCTAAATCTGGCCGTGGACATTCCGATCGAAGACGGGTCCGCACATCCTTGTCAAATGGTTGACGAATATGAGTCTGGACATACTCCGCCACTTCCGGAGATGGAAGCCAAGAGGAAGAATTAGGGTGCAAAATGTCTGAAGGTTCAAAAGTAAGGAGTTGGGGATGTGATGGCGCATCAACAAAATGCTCCTTACGAGTCTTCTTAGAAGGAGGAGGGAAAAAAACATCATGATCGGAGGACGAAGTAGAAGGTGTGTCACCATCGTCTGTCTGGCGAGCAGGAGAGGCCAGAGCCTCCTCAGTAGGCTGACCATAGGAATGCTCAGAAGAGAGAGCCTTGGCAAGCTTCACAAAGTCAGACTTATGAGGATTCGCAATTTTAGAAGACTTCGAAGAAGACCTTGAAGACTTAGGCAGCCAGCCCTGCTGCACAGCATAATTGGACAGATGACGTTTTACGGGTGCAATAGCGCGAACCAGCGCCTTATTCACGGACTGTTGAACACCCATGTCAAGAGCCTTAACCAAATCCTGCTCCATGGAGCCAGAGGCTCCTTCATCATAATAATAATAATCTTCCTCATAATAATCAGCCATAGTAACACCAAGCTGTAATAATGCCCACATGAGGAAGTAACAAGCACTTGCAATGAAAAATGCCAAAGGCAAGTATAACGGGGTAGTGGCAAAAACCCTGAAGGCAAGCCAACACAACAGGTACAAAGTAAACTGAAGAAATTAATTAATTAGGTGTGGAGGGAGGGCTTGCCAATAAAGAAGCCACTCTAGGCAAAGCCTATGCTGTATTATACAGCCCTACTGAGGATTTTAGCAGCAGGACGTAAAACCGGGGCTAGAAACAGGCAGTGGGAAAAGAGCAAAGGAAGCGCTGCTCCCGCGCTGAATTTTGTAAATATGCGTGCGATAATAAACAAACAAAATGGTTGTCGTGCATGCACGGTAACGGCCGCCTGAATCAAAGTGAAGAAAGGACTACGCGACCGACACGCGTAGCCTTTCAGCACCTCTCTTCCGCTCCACAAAGTGGATTAAAAGCGCGGGCGCTCCGTGTCCGAAACAGGGAGGCGAACACACGCTCCCTGCAACCATGGAAACGAAACAACGAGCGGAGGAAGTGGCAATGAGGAAAAATGCAATCTGGGAGCGCGACGAGTGCAAACGGCACAATGCCGAAACCGAAACAGCACCACAGCGAACAGAGCGCCAAGACTAGTAAAGGTAACGGCGCAAATCAAATACAGTGCAACAAAGCAGAGAAATGCAAAACACAAGAACAATATAGTAAAGCACTTAACTGGCTGCGGAGCAGTAAAGATAGAGGATGTAGTATTCACTTATGGTCCCTTTAGAGGGGATTCTCTATGGTTGTCAGGTGATACCCAGAGTGTTCATGGGTATTGTAGTATTACTAGTTTTTTACTGTAAGCTGATTGGCTGCTGAGCATTTCCTAGTAAAGAAATGAGAATCATAAACGGAGCCTCCGGTCCTAACATAGAATCTGGAATAATTTCAATCTGGCATTCAAGTATATTAATGGACGTAAACCACATTTCTTTTAAAAATATGTTTATCTATGGTTTTCAACAGGTAGATTTGGATGAGAATTTGGGTAACGGCCAGAGTTGCCCACTTTGGCACTGAGAAACCAGGTTCGAGTCTAGGCGAATCTCGACATCCTGTGATTCTAGGCAAATCAGTTAATCTCCCTGTGCTAACAAAAGTTAATGTCTGCTTGTGTAATGTTACTTGTACTCGTGATAAGAGCTCCAATACCTTCTGGTCGAGTTCGCGCTATGTAAATTACATTAAGCTAAAATAACGGCGCTCCCGTCAGCTGTTTTCAGCCATATTGTAAATCCACGTCATATGGTTTACATAGCGTTAAAAAGAGCTAGAGCGCTGACGACATTTAAAAATTCGCCAGCACCGGACGCCATGTTGCTCGGCAAAATGTATTTAGAATCGTTTCTCCTGTGCAGCAAGCCGCAGAAAAATGTGACTATCTAGGCTGGTAATGGCTATATAAGTAGGGACTGTCTGTGCCCTGTGCATCACCACCAATACTTTAGCCATAAATATTTGAAGCTGCAAAAACTACTTTATTTAGTGTTCGTTTCGTCTTCATTTCCGCACCAGAATATCACAAATGAGAAAATGTGATAATTTTAAGAAAATTTCAGTCTACAGCTCAGAACATTTTACACATTGAGTGTAGCATGAAAAGTGGCATACATGTGTGAACGAAATACAGTGCATTGAACATGCTGCATTATTTATTGTGTAGGTATTTCGCGTTATACAGAAAAGTTCAACCTATGCCAAGTCACTCAGTATACAAGTAAAACATTCTATATGCCCTTGCACGTAACAATAATTCGATCAAAATGAACTTGCATCTATTCCATGTGAAGAGATTGAAATGGAAGAAATCAATAAGAGGAAATCAGACCTGAAAAGTGTAAAAGCGAAATACCTTCGATAGACACTTGTTTTCGGATTTAAAAAAATGAGGAGTCAGAAAGCCTTGAGTGTGAAGAAACAATAGTGACAAGGAAGATTTTACCGTAACATATAAATTAGATCAATCTCTGTTTTTAAGCTGATTATGTTGTAATCATTCTTAAATGTAGAAGTTTGTGAAATCATAAAAACAATTCTGATAATCGTGTAACTGGCACGCTGCCTCTACTTTCGGCATGCAGATTTCAATATTAATAAAAACACATTACACTAAAAATTTACATTTGCAGACGCGCGCTCCGTCCACATCTTTCATCTCAACAGCGTAACGTGCACGTTTCTGCTCACGCCTGATCTGTCACAAATACATAGTTTGCTTCCGTAGGAAAACATTGTGACTCATTTGCTGTTTTGTCCTTCTTTTTTTTCTTCGTCTGGTTTACTACGACGTTGACGTCAGTACGCCCAGGGCGCGTGCTCGGGCGGGGCCTAGGTGTTCCTGGGGCTGACGTTGAGGTGGAAGCTGACTTGGGAGGTTTGAGCTACGGGCAGAGTTCAGCCGATAGAGCGGTCCCGGGTACGGGGAGGCCCGGCCATGGTGGAGAACGCGAGCACCGCCCGTGGAGCCCTGGTGAGAATGGGAGGGGAGCAGGTGGTAGAACCCGTACCTAAGGAAGGGTGACTCGGATCCTAGCGGACGGGGCACAGATCTCTGGATATGGCAAACAGTTTGAACGCAGGCAGGCTGGTGAGCCTGCGGACGGGGCAGGAGCTCAGCGCTTCAAGGAGGGAACGTTCGTTTTGAAAAGGAGATATGAGAGTTCAGTTCACCCGAGCACTTTTCCAGCTCCCAAAGAGAGGGTATATCAGCGAATCCAAAGTTGGGTCGATGTGACAGGGAGAGAACACGGGGTTCATCAGGGCAAGGTGGCCGGTGACCAGTTTATGCTCCTGGCCCCAGACTGGAGAGGGTTTCGATGATCTCCGAGACTATGGATTTTAGACAGTGTTACTGCGAGGCGGTAAGCACCGCGGGGCAGGTGGTTGTGTAAGTGTTAAAGCTTTGCTGGTTGTGAGATGTTTTGTGAAGCGATCACCGCCGTAGGGCGGGGTAATATCAGCAGGCGATAATGACGGGAGGGCAGATGCTGGGCGTGTCATCACGAGAGTAACTGATGTGTGGACAGAAGTCACCATATGGGATGTGTAGGCTGCCCGGAAGTACACACTGCGCGCGGGGTGACGATAATGCGAGTAGTAAATCATTGGTTCTTGTGTACGTTGTTTAAATCAACTAAAGGAAGATGTGGGAGATAGATCCGCAGGCGCATGTCGGGTGCGAGTCTTTTGGAGGAAAGAGCTGGATCTCACGAGACCGAAGTCGCGGTTTTGTTATCTTTGCACATGCAGGTCCTGCTTGGAAAGTGGCCGCACCTGTGGTAGAACGTGCGCTGTACTAAAGCCTATAACGCGTGGACGCTATGACAAATGTTTAGTTGCACCTCTGTACTTTTGCGTTTGTTACGAAATGCCCATTACTATATATTATATCGATATGACATGTACATAATGCTGCTTGGGTAGAATGTGGTGTCTTGGTCTTTCCCTAAATCTGGTCACCATCCACTGAATTGTCACGTATTCGGATTTTTAGAAATGGGCTACCCTCTATAAATGCGGATAACTGCTGTTGGGGTGTCAACCGCACTTGTGACATTCAGCACTGGTATCATCCAAATATAAGAACACTCTACAATTGAGTTTGTTCATATTCCAATTTGCTTGAGGGCTATGCAACACACCCGGTGTTGATATTTTATGTTCATTTGCACAGTGCTTCACACCCCCGCGAGGTTTGGAAGCACACTCGTGGAAAGGTGGCGTGGTCTAAATGCTCCGTGTTTTGTTGCTGCGCCTTGGTTCCGCCTAAGTGACGGGTATAGAGAGGATACTAAAGCAATAGACCCTTATTGTATGGGTTAATAATGTGGGGGTTGCTTTGATGATTATGTATCGCACACTGCTCACATTGAATTGTAGAAGACGCGCAGTTGCCCTTTATGCATGCGAAGTCACCTGAAACGAACATGAACTGTCTTTCCGTAGCGGACAATTATTTTAACCTCCTCATTCACTGCTCACTTCATATTGATGGTTTAAACAGGGATTTCTCTCAAGTGTACTGCATAATTTTAGGGCATGTGCTTCATGTTACTTGACATCACGGCTTGAAACACCTGTTACTACGCACTACAATGATTTTCGCCCATTTGCAAGTCTGCCTACCCCCCAAATTGCCCTCCTGAAGACCTTTTTTGTGAAAAAGCAAGTGTCGACTCAAAACACGGAAGTACCGATGATCTCCAAACAAAACAATAGGAATGTACTCATTGATTAACTTAGTCAGTCTTTCTCTGGCGCGTCTAAAAAACACTTAGTTAAGTAGTAGAACCATAAGGTCAGTTGGTCTGACCACACACTTTCCTTTTCTTGCCATACCAAGGGATGCTTTGGCGCCGCATGGAGGACTGTGCAACTTTAAAACAAATGTTCAGCATCCACTAAAAGTTTCCTTCTTCGCTATCTGAAACATTGTGCATAAATATCTAACATAGAAACGACTATACTGCTAGAAACCCCTTTTAGAATAAGAAGAACATACTAATCATTTCTCGTAGCAGCCTCGATTGGAAAGCACCGTTCTCCAGTAAGACTGCTATACTATTGTTTGTTCCCCCTATTCTGCAAGATATTAAAGGCCTTGAATCTGCTCATGGAACCAGCGGCTGTAATAGCTGCACATATACATTGACATAGTACCGTTTCAATCGCCAGCTCAAATTCAGTTTCCTCTCCAGCTTTGGATACTGCTCATTAGTTATTGCATTTGTATTCTGGTCGTATGTTTGTAATTCATAATCCTCTCTCTTCCCATGAGTGCGTCTGCAATTTTAAGGAATTTTGACGTGGTCGATGTTTGTTGTGACATTCCAAAGCTTGGTGGCCATACTTAACAAAGTACTAATCATTATTTTCTCCTGGACCAGTGAGCCCACTGGCGGAACCGGCCTGACATGTAAAGCAACTAATAAGATATGCTTTATACGTCTTATAAATAGTTTTGGACATAACTTTAGATGCATAGGTACATTTGTGGAAGAACCTTGTCATTTAATTTCATACCAGAAATTAAAGATGTTTCGAACCTTATTCATGCAAATGGTTAATTTTTTCCCGGGCAAGCATCATTTATCAACCATGTCCACCTTCTAGCATGAATCTTTTTTTTTTTTTTTTTTTTTTACGGTTGCACCTTTTTAACCCTTTTGGATGTGAATGTTTTTACACGAGATTGCTTGGAGTAATGTAATACTCAATAACAGTTATAAACTGATAGTTAATTCCTTTGTAGGGATGTATTTGGGATTTGGTTAGGTTGAGGTGTTTTAGTGCCTTTGAGGCAATGAGCGTTCTGTTTGAAGAAATAAATACCTTGTTGAGTCCAAACCTACAATTTGGGAAAATGGATGTTGAGTACTCCTTTGACGGGCAGGGCATTAATTTGCAGTAAATGTCCTTTTATACCAGGGATACACAAAGTATGGCCCGGGTGCTGTATTTGGCCACCCTTACCTTTCATTGTGGCCCCCAGGTGAACAGCAGCACTAGGCTGCTGTTCACTTGACAGAGCAGGAACATTCAGAAAGCTGTTAAACAATTGTGCATACTTTACACGTTAACTAAATTAACGGTAAATAAGAAAGGAAGGTGTCTTAGACAACTTATCTTTAGGAACACCTTTAGTTTTAAAGACCTCTTGCACTAAACATTTAAAAACATGATACACTCTTTTGAAGTTTGCAAGAGTTTATTTTATTAACATGCATGAGTGGTTTACCTTAGTAGATCAGATTGTTTCACGCATTGAGAGGCATTTATTAGCAGTGATAGTTTTCATACATGATCTTGTAAACATTCATGGCGCCACCATTCTGAAAACAATTTATTAGTGAACCAAGAGGCAAGTAATTTGTCAGGTGCACCTTATGTGTAGCTTTGGTTGTTATATAATTGGAACATCCTTATAGTTAATTGAATAAAACACAATAAGGTTTTGTATAGCACACATCCTGAACTTGTATACTTTAAGTGGCTCTCATTTGGTAATGAAGAAATAGGAGGCAAAGTGAAATTAGCCATTTGCCTAGGATCACACAGTTTTGTCAAGTGGGGAAGCGAGGACTGATACCAGGTTTTCTGATTTCACATTTTGCAATGCAGACACCAGATGAGTATCTCTTTCTCACGTTTTAGTTGGACTTTAATTCTTGGTGCTTGAGAATAGAGTGTTGGCGGCAGACAGAAGTCACACGAAGGTTCAGTTTGATGTCCACACCATGCATCTGCTTCACGTCTCGCTACGCCCACCTTTCATCACCCCAACCCTCACATTACTAGCATTGGTGTGTCCCGCGAGCATGCCACAACAAGTACTTTGTGGCCCCGGGGAAATGTTTGCGAGTACCCATGTTTAATACTATATGCATTCTCAAATGATGACTTCGCACAGCCTGTGCAGGAAATTAGAGAAATTAAGATTTTCTGCTTTACTGAAAATGGTAATTGGCCTGGGCGTCTCATCACCATAATAGTGAAATGTTTTAAGTCCAGAAGGTAGACTGTTTCTTAATTCAAGACTGCCAATTTTGTGTAAATAATAAAAAATAAATAAGGTATATCTAGTTTCTGACACACCAGTCTACCTTCTTCCAAGGCTGATAGAATCTGATCAGTGATGTACTGCTCACTTAAAGAAGCATAATCGAGCACATTACATTTTCCTTTTAGGTCTTGTTCTGCTTTTGGAGGTAGCCTCAGCCTAGAAAGCATGACAATAGCGAGCTTGGTACTTCTGTGTATTACATACTTTATTTGCGTATTGAAATTGCATATACCTGAAAGTATTTGTAGCCAAGGTATGGCCATGTCCCTAGTTTGTAACTGATGTTTTCTTTGACATGGGGAAAGTCTAGGTACATGCTCTTGCACTGACACATGCGATCGGGCAAAATACCTTCACTCGCATTACAAGACAGCCAGTTGATTAAGTGGCTGTTACATTGCCCCTTTATGTGTGTACTTCTATTAAGTTTTCAATTTTGAAAAAAGCATGAGGCTGGTGAGACAGCTAGAGCAGTCTCAAGCCCAGATTTAATGTGTTGGATGCAAGCAAAATGTAAATGCCATTTGAACAGACTAAGGCAGATCTAAAACGTTGTCTACCATTGTGAGGTGTAACTTATGTTGATTTTTATGGCTCGATAATTAAACATGGAACACCTGTTATGTGCTTACAATGTCTCTTACTCAGAATCGTTCCCTCCTGTAGAAATACTGGCCGGTGTTGTGGGCACGACCACATGCAGTAAGTGTGATTTGAGCTGTGGGTCTCCCCGAGATCTGAAATATTAAACAAAACCGTTGCATTTGTGTCACATGCAAAACGTACTGCTGGCTAAAAATAGGCAGCGAATCTAATATGCTGATCGGTGCAGATGCAGAAAACTTTGGCGGCCGTGTTATTATAAAGCGGGCTTTCAAACTTAATGGATTTCGGGCTTGTTGGGTTGCTGTAGGCAGTAGTAAAAAAAAAAAAAATGGGCGGGGTGGGTGGTGGCATGCTGAGAATTAACTCATTTATCGACAGGTTCAAAGGATAACCCGACCGTCTGTTGTAGGGGTAGGGGAGGAGGGGGTTCAAAATGTTAAAGTAGAAAAAGTAAGCGGGTGGGTGGAGTGTACTATATCAAGAAGGCAACAGTGGTGGTGAGGGAGGCAGGTATGTGGATGATTGATAATTTGTTTACAGATGAGATCTCATCAGTGACACGTCCAGCAGTGTTTAAACCTAAATGGAACAAAATTAGAGGTAAACTTAAACTCAAAGACAAAGATAATCCATTTACTGAGTTTCATGCCTTTTTTTGAGGGCATGTCTATGTTGCTCTTTGTTTTAGAAAGAAAGTTGGACATTTCAGCCTATTTTCTTTTGCATTTTTTTTATATAAATCACCTCTTTAGTGTCCACTTTTGACAGGGACCCTCTTCCTTCCTTTACAAATGATTGACTAATTTTTCCCGTGGGAAATTGCTGTATCAGAGTTGCTCACCACTTTTAAATTCGTAAAAATAAGCTTAATATCTGACTCTCTATCGAAGCAGATTTCAAATGTCCACATTCTCCTGAACTCATGGTTTGTTTTTTGTTTCAGCCGTCGTTGATCTCAGACAGTCTGAATCCAGTGTTATCGAGTGGAACTCCCCAGCGTCAGCCCCCCAAACAAGGCATGAAGTTGGAAGCTGTAATGGAGCAGCTACAGAAGCAACAGCAACAACTGGCTCCGCAAGCCATGGAGATGCGGGCGCGGCAGATAAGGGAGGCCCAGAGATTGTATGCACAACAGCTGGCGGCCCAGCAGGCCTCTCTAGCTGCTACTTCTGTCAAAGCAACTGGTAGCCCAATGATGGGCCATCTGAGCCGTGGCCACCCTGCAGCTGGAGTATCTCGGGGCTTTCACCAAGATAGTGTTAATTCGGAATCTGAAGAGGACGAGGAGGAAGAGGAGGATGAAGACGATGATGAGAGCTTGTTGGATGAGGAAACAGAACATGGTGACCTGCATGACAGCATGGATGTGACTGACAGGGCATTGATGGTGTCCACAAAGCACTTTCACGTGGTCCAGCCTGACCACAGGAAAGAATCTACCTCCGAACCCCTGCTACCTCAGGGGCCACCTCCAGTGGAAATAAAGGAGGAGCAGGAAGACCCTTCTGATGACCTTTCGGGCTCACCTCGCAGTCATCCCAGCTGGGGAATGGATGAGCAGCTAAAACAGGTAATGAACGTATGCCTGCCTTGTGCACCGCTGCTGTTATGGGGCACCTTCAGAGTAGACTATGATTATTTATAGAATCGCTCTGACACAGTCCATTTCAGTGTAGTGTGGCTGATGGCCTCCATATCAACTGTACAGCACTTGCTCTGCGTCACATATTGCAGACATTGTTACAGTGTCGAGGAAGAAGTCTCTCATAAATAACCTGTTATTGTTTATAGTTGCCTTATGAGGCTGCCTGCCTCAGGCAGAGTAATTGCTGGTTTCTTTTACATTTCTTCCATACCTGAGAATATAGTGAAATCTTTGTAGGAGACCTGCTGTGTGGTGTAATGGTAGCAGGCTTACATGCTGACGCTCAGGGCACTATAGATTTATCTTCTCATTTCTTTATGGTTGTCCACTATAATCATAGTATGGCTGGCTCTTTCTTAGTTGTCCATAGGCCTCAAAATGCACAGATTGGGGTTCTAGAATCGATGCTGCGATGGCTTTACATATGGTCACCTGGACCATAGTGTTATTTTTCAGTACTCCTTTAGAGGTAGAAACTCACGTGGGAAGCAAACCCATTCATAGCCGTATTTAACTGATCTGCTTAGGTCATTTTTTCACCTTCACATCGTCTTTTGCTATGAAAGTGTTAAACCGGCCTTAAAAAAGGCAATCAAATTCAAAAGCAGAACTACGACACGGGATCTCACTCGAGCCATTGAGCTGCGCAGTACATTAACCATGTTTTTCATTCTTAAATGTGAAGGCTTCCGACATACTGCGTAGTGCTGTTCTCAAAACCTCTTCAGGTCTTTGCTGTCCTTTTAAAGGTTCCTTTTGGTAATCAAAGTCTCTTTTCATTTTCAGAGTGACAACCCAGTATTTTGTGCCTCTTCTAGCCTTTACTTAAACTCTCTATTTTTTTAATACCGTCGCCCTCTTTCACTTACCATGTAAATCTTATTTCATCTCTCCCTCACCCTTTCTTCCTCCTTCTGTCTGTCCTCTTCTTCTGTCATGGTCATGTCATGGCAGTAGGAGTTGTAGGACTGAGGACGTTGTCTTCTGTTTTTTATTAACTCCCTTTAGAATTCTTAAAATGGTTTGGTTCCGTTTAACTTTGGATACTTATTGGGAGTACAGCTGTTTTGATGTTTCCGTCGACCATTAACTATTGATGCTGACATGGTGCACTGCTGACCTGGTATGATTCCATTGTAGTTCCAATTTTTAAAAAAGGCGATAGGCTGAGTCCAGCCTGCTATCGCCCAATTTCATTATTGGATTCCACAGTGAAGATATTGGGTCGGGTAATTTTAGAGAGAATGCAGGCTTGGCCAGATGAACAAAGAATTATAAGTGATCTACAATACGGTTTTTGTCAAGGCTTAGGGACCATTGAGCAGGGATTAAATTTACATATTTTAATTGATAAATATACAAAGGCAAAGGGAGGAAGATTGTTTTTGACTTTTGTTGACCTAACGGCTGCATTTGATTGCGTCGTGTATGAAAAGCTGTGGTCAATTTTAGGGGAGCAGGGGGTAGACCCTATTTTAATTTCCTTTTTTAAGGCATCTTTACATGGGCGCAAGGGTGCGCTTTGGATGGGGAATGTACAAAAAGTTTTAGAGTTAGGAGGGGTGTTAGGCAAGGCTGTGTCCTTTCCCCCTTCTTATTTATTATGTACATAAATAATCTAGAGACTACCCTTGTAGAGGAGTGCAGGTACTTACCATTAGTATTTAATCGTTCTATCCCTGTGCTCCTCTACGCTGACGATGCGGTTCTTATGTCACGTACGCCACTTGGCCTTCAAAGGGTAGTTACTTCTTTTAATAATTTTATGTCCAAACTTGGTCTTACTGTTAATTGCTCAAAAACTTTTGTAATGAATTGTGGCACTGGTTCAAATAAAGTGTAATACTATTTATATTAATAACAAGGACATAGATTGCACTAAAACATTTTCTTATCTAGGGTTTTTATTCGACCAAACAGGAAGTTGGACTAGTGCAGTCAAATCTAGAAGACTCTTGTTTAGTAAGTCATTGGCGGCACTGGCAAATTTTAGTAGCAAGTTGGGAAGACGCCCTCCGAAGGAATTACTCCATATATATAAGGCAAAATGCATTGCGATTGCCACTTACGGGGCAGGAATTTGGGGTTTCTCCAACGTTACTACATTGCAAATGACGGAAAATGTTTTTTAAATTTCTTTTGTCTGTACCAGACAGTACGTCTAATTCTATCTGTCATGCCGAACTTGGTTTACCCTACTTGGAAGACACGATAAAGATCCAGCCTGTCCTCCTGTGGCATAGGGTCTGGACTACAGATGAGTTGATTCTTAATTGCCACATAGTGAAAGATGCTATGGGCCTTGACGTAGTAAAAAGCATAAGATGGCAAGAATATGTTAAACTATTCTTAGGTCAGATAAGCCATCAGGAATACTATTATGATCCCCGCACTTTACTTAATGTGTCTAGAAAGGACTTAAAGTCCAGTTGCATGAAATTTTTAACTGAAAAGAGAATACTGAGTGAAATGGACAAAACAACAGTTCAATCCCACTACCTAACTCTGGCTTTTGAGCATATCCAGCCCTATCTTTCAATGGTCACTAGCGAATACGAAAGACTCTTGCTAACTAGATTTAGGTTAAACATCATATTTAGGTCTCTAAGTTTTCCAGAATTGAATGACTGGTCAAGAATATTATGTAAATGCCAGTGTGATGATGATCTCTCCGCACAATCCTCCTTAAACATTTTATTTTTCTGTAAATTTTATCATAATCCTAGGAAAAGATGGATTGTACCAGTGCTTAAAAAACTAGGATTGAGACAATGTTGCCCTGCATTACTAGCACTACAATTCTTGGATAGTGAATATACAATTGCTGCTATTACTGTTTTCTTAAAAAATGTTTTTAAACTGCGGAAATCAGTTGTGTTTTGATATAACTGTGGTATAAATTGTGTTATTTGTCTTTCCTTCTTTTTAAATTGTATAAACTATGATATGTACTTTTATGGTATGCTTATAAAGTATCCGAATAAAGTATTTTGATGATGATGACATGGTGCACTATTGGAAATCCCCCAAGTTACTATTGCACTATGCCTGTGCTTGTTTGGTGTATACCCAGTGCTAATAGTATGGCTTTATCTAATTGTGAGAGCAATGCTCAGGTGATTTGCCATAATCTGCACATCTCTTGCCCATGCTTAGATGCACCGGTGAGTAGCAGATTCTTTTCACTAGTCTATAGGTTCTGGGAGAGACATCTGTTGCCTTTCAGTGGAGATCAGTTTGGCTCCATCTTCAGGAGGATCATGAGAACATATACAGCTCCCCCCGCACCCTACACACAGACACCCCAGCACGCACCATGCATACCACAGAAACCACATTCCATCCATACCCCTAAGACAGAGAGAATAGAACTTTTCTACTGTACATATCATATCTATGAACTCTGTTTTTAAGGTCTCGCCTAGCGACGCAGCGGATGCGTTGCTCGCTTGTGAGACTATTGTCATCGGTTTTGCTTAGGAAGCGGGGTGGAAGCTCAAGAATAAACGCCTTTAATTGGAAGGGAGGCCTGTTTGTACCCTCCCTGTTTGCCGTGCCTGCCCGGACAGGAGATGTACACGCATACGGTGTGTGCGCATGGCGCGCTTCCTCTTTTTTCTCGCGGGCGTCTCTGATGGTCACAGCGTTTCAGCACAGCCCGCGCATGGCGCGCTTAAACTTTCTTCTACTTCATAACACTCCTACTTTAGTTTAAGAAAATATTCTTACGCTCCTCATATGTACAGACTGAAAATAAAGTTATAATAAGGAAACGGCAACGTGCAATCCTTAATCGCTTTGAAGGGTCGAAGAGCTGACCTCTGAACTCCCCTTCTGTGTATCTCTGAACTGACCTTCGTTGTATGTGGAAGGTGCAAGAGTCACCGTAAAATATGTATTTATGGATTTTATTTTTTAAGTCTACAAGTTTTCTAGTTCCAACATATGTGCGGCCAACTTTTCATGCTTTATATGCTACTTTTATTTTAGGAGAAGTCAGAAACATGGGCTACTTTAAGTCATCTAGTCTACTGTCCTCTATAGCTGACATGGGCAGTGCCTGAAATCCGCGAGAATGCTCAGTAGAGTAATGCGCCTGCTGCACAGATGAACTCGCAGGTCTCCGGTTCAAGTCCCAGAGGGGCCCAGTTTGCCTTTCATCCTTCCAAAACACCAACTCCTGTGCATAACAGTAGTCTGTGCAATCTTTGTCAAGAGGCAATGACAAGAAGAGGCAATATATAAGCAAGCTGCAGATTCGTCAAACGCCTTGATTAATGGCTGGCAATGATATCTTGTTCCCAGCCTCCCATGGCATACGTTGTCTCAAGTAGTGTTAAACTTTGTACACAAAAACAAGCCTCGCGTCATCGCAGCGAGATATGAAAACTGCATTGTTTCTGTTTCTTGGAGACCTGGAAAGCGCTGTGAAGTCACCGAGCATTGTTGTGCGCTTGTGGGAGTGCCACGCAAATGCGAACAGGTGGCGCTGGAGCGTGTATGAGAAATAAGCCTCCCAGGCGGGGGTGTCAGTCAGCGACCAAAAAAGAGTCCTTAGGGCTTCTCTGATGGCCACTCTCTGTATAAAATATGACTCTGACTTACCTTTTTGTTTTAGGACTTTTGGGCAGGAGGTGATGAGCCATACCAGGAGCGCCTGTGTTCTAACTTTTGCACATGCGTCCTTGGCCACTGGCTATGCAGTACTGGCGTCGATGTCGGAATGCATCGAAGCAGCATAGCGCATGAGTATCCCTAACACACCACGTGATTGGTAGACTTCCATGCTGCCTGCGTAGTTTGTTGTTGCACAGAAGAGTCTTGACTTTGAGGGCACCTTAACTGTGAGATAAGGGGAAGTGTTTCCCATTGGTGTTTACTGATAACCAATAGTTGTTTGCTTCTGTACAGTTTAGGGAATGTCTTAATATTCCCCTAGTATGTCTGGTATCCCTCATACAAAAATCTTTAACATGCAGACTCGATCAGTAATGAATAAATTAGCAAGACTTTTCCAACCCCTGTATAGATGGGCGTCTTGTACCTGTAGGGGCTTCTTTGTGGCTTGTGAAACATTTACCAGGAGCAGAGTCACTGGAAAGCTTCGAAGAAAGTGGGTGCTTGTGATATGACCCAAGGCTAAATAGACCTTTACTCCCCTGTGCCTTAGGACTGCCTCATCGCTCCGGGAATTCAGGAAAGGGCTCAAGACCTGGCTGTTCGAATGTTCTGAGAACCTTGAAGCAGCTAGCAACTCTGCGCCTTGAGACCCTCGCATGTGATTTGCCACGCTTTACAAATCCTGATTGATCGATTAACTCCAGATGTGTAAGGATAGACCCATACGGGCAGCTATCGTTTTCAACTTTATTTTCACTGTTACGCGATACATGCAGTCACTATATTTGAAAATGATGCATAATGACAAATAAAATGTCTCGACGCACTTACGAAATAACGCAAATGCTCCTAGTTTTTGTCACACTTAAAATCTCGTGGATCAATTGAAATATGAAATAAAAAAATCGCGAGCAGTGCTGTTCAGGGAAAATGGCTAAATTGCACAATCGTAATTTGACATAAAAATAAAAATACATCTTTGCACTGTAGACATTAGAACTTTTCACTATGAAACAGTCAGGGCTTTTGACTTTGCCCCATCTAAAAATATAATCTGAGCGCTCAGCTTCCGAGTTAACACAAACCAGGGCCTGCTTCCTAGCCTTCTCAGTATGGGAGATCTGTTTTTGTGTCTGTGAGATCAAGTCTGAGCATCTAGCTGGGAAAAAAAGCAGAACAGAAAACTTGAAAAAAGCATAAGATATGAATCTGAGGAGAGATTTTTGAAAGTTGGCTGAAGTGATACTCGCATACTTGTAAGATAATGGGGTCACCTCTGTGTTAGAACTGGATAGTTTGGCCCTTGTTTTCACCCTACTTTTATGTTCCTTGTATATCAAACAAGGGCAGGGGGCTTCTTGCTGGTGCATGCCGGGAAGCACAGCCCTGACCGCTGGAAGCTGTTATCTGTTTTTTGGCTATCTTCATCTGTTCGAGTTCCGCAACATCTCGGTTATCAGTTCTCCATCTCTGAATAACAAGCATTTGCAATGCAATAGATCTCGCATTTGCGAGAGTTGGAGCTATTGGCATTGTAAATGACAATACCTTTTTATTCATTTGTTTTGAAAACCTGCAAGCGGTCTATAAACACGCACTTAGTACGTATAGTCCTTGCTTATGAGAAGCAAGACTGGCAAAGTGCCTGTTTACGCACAGCTTGCAGGTTTTTAATCGCATAAATAAAAGGC
Source organism: Triturus cristatus (assembly GCF_964204655.1). Taxonomy (NCBI): domain Eukaryota; kingdom Metazoa; phylum Chordata; class Amphibia; order Caudata; family Salamandridae; genus Triturus; species Triturus cristatus. The sequence goes on from NC_140583.1 coordinate 244,766,719, forward strand.
TTTGTCAGTTACAATGCCAATAGCTCAAACTCTCGCAAATGCGAGACCTTTTGCATTGCAAATGCTTGTTCAGTCTTATAGTGGAAACGTGTCTCATTTTCCATGACCACCTTTAAGAATAGCAGCAGTTATCAACCAGATCCTGGGCATCCAGATGCCTCCCTCCCCAGTGTTGGGCGTATTGGGATATGTTAAACACACGCACATTAAAAAGCGTAGGTTGCATGCACTGCTTTTGCTATTTGCTAGACGACAGGTAGCCATTGTTTGGGGGAGGCGAAGGAAACCCACAATTAAAGATTGGTTGAGGGAAGTCACGTATGGCCAAACTCAGTTGGCAGCGTACTGGGCGCTTATGCCGCCAGCCTCCAGACCAAGGGAGATTGGGAGCAGTTTCTCGAGTGGGCCAGGGCGCACTCTAAGAATTCCGATACAGCCGGGGGCGCTGGAGCTGTGGCAGTATAGGGGGGGTCCTCCCATATGAGTCATAAAACTGAGGAGCCTACTAATGCTCAAGGTAGTTAACGATTGCTTGTTATAGCACACACTGGAAGCGACATCTTTCATGGTGGTTTGCTGGGTTGAGTACAGCCGTCTTAGGTAACACTGTAAAGGCGATTGAGGTCTCTGTGCAGTCATCGGGCATCACGGCTATCACTGTATAAATGTTTTGGATAAGCGTATATGTTTCACATCTCTGCTCTGTATTTGGCTGGTACACACCACTGTAATGTCATGACTTTTGGATTGTATTGTATCACTTTTTGGATACCCAATTAAAACTTTAATTAAAAAAAATTAAAATTAAAAAATAGCAGCAGTTAAGGGCCTTTAAGTGCCAGCTTTTCAGTTGTGAAAAATCTGTGCCAAAAGATTGTCCCGCGACCAGATTAATTGACAACTGTAGTGCTTGGAATCTCTGTAAGCTCCTGTCTTGCCATTGTTCAGTAAGGCCTACTGCTGCATTTTAACGTAATGCATTTGGCGGGGCAGCTAGTTTTACATTCAGAGATATTAGCCTTTTCACATTTCGTCAGTTTTTATAAAGTCTGTAATCCCTTAGAAGTGCCTCTCGAAATGGGCACTTTCCAGAGTAAATGGTTAGGTGAGGGATCGATGTGGGAATCCATTTTCCATCTCCTTTCACAATAAGAATTGTTTTGTAAATCACAGTTTTATGCTTAGATTTGTTTCAGGCTTGAGATGCTCATGGTATTTGCTTCTATGTCACATCCTTCCTCAAGTCCACAATTCCGAGTAATTGCCAGCCTTTGTGTCCCATTATTGTAATAGTTGTCGTGAGCTCTCCACCTCTGTGTTCCTTTGATCCAAGACTTCTGTTGGTTGAAAGTTTGTCCTGTTTTTGTATGCTATGTATGCTTAACTGGAAAGTAGAACATAGGCTGCTGAGACAATATTTTAAATACCATTTAAAGACCCTTTTCAGGTTAGGTGTTTATATACTGCTACCTCTGGCTTGAACTAACCTTTACAAATGTTTGTTCATGTGCCAGGCATTTCCTGGTGCTTATTTTGCTTGCACATAGCTTCTTATTGTGTGCTTTATTCCAAACCATGTCGGTGGCCAGCTTTGTTTCTTATTTGTGGGAGTCTGCTTTTAAAGATTGCGTAATAGTTTAGTACCTTGTACTGTGGAGTAAAGGAAGCTTACTAAATGACTCAGACTTGCAGATGTTACTTCTTCCAGTAGGTTGATGAGTGTATGCTGTTTTGAAAATGATGCTTCCCCCTTGTTCCTTCGATCTATCTCAAAATAGTAAACATATACTCACTTTGAAACAGATGCTCTTACAGAACTATTATTTGTAGCTCGTGCATATTTATAACCCGCTACTTTCAACACAATGTAGGGGCTATTGGTAATAGAGCAATGCCTTCAAGGTAGCAATGAGGGGAATGTTGTTCACAAGCGTTTGACATGAAGACACCATTGGAGCGCACACTGAAAGACCGTGGGCTGTAGTCCGAGGGAAAGGAAAGATCAGCAGTGTATTTCTTAAGAGTGATATGACTTATGCAGAATAGAAGCGAAATTGGTAGGTGCTAAAAGTGAGAAATACTTAAATGGGGACTGTCGACTGGGGAACCTTCGAGGTGAGAGCAAGATTTTTGATGTGTGGACTGAAAGGACTCTATGGTGCTTTTGAATATATATATTTTTTTTATCCTAAAGCCAAGTGCCGAATATTTTTTTATTTAACATGAGGATTTTAGGGAAATGGTTGCACATTAGAGTTTACTGTAGGTATTGCTCTTGTAATCACTTGCCCAGGACTGCACATGAGCCCCGAATCTTTCAAGCACATTTAAAAAAAATGTGTGTGGATGTATGTGCGCACACGCACCCCCCGCCCCCCATCGAGTTTAAATCATCTATGTGGCCACATGTTTGGGGTTGTTGGGCTGTTTGCCACAGTTTTTTTTCTGTGACTCTTTAAATTACGGCGTTGTCCACCAGGTTCTCCCTTTTGATGGCAATTGGCTTGATAAGCAAGCCTACTCTTCTGCTTATCTCTGCCAAAGTACCACAATGACCACTAACATTTAAAGGTCTGTACTTTATTTTCATTGCCTCTCGGGAGAGAGTAGGTCTTGAACTGACTTTGCTCCACCCAAATATGCTATCCGTTTTTGGTTTCACTTTCACATGCAATAGTAATGGAGATAAGATGATGTATATGTCCTATTGCCGTCACACGGTTCTTTGATAAGTATACCTCTGGCAACTTGCCCTATTGTAAGTTTCAGACTCTTTGGCTAAAGTACAGACTTGTGCTTCCTTTCTTGCATCCATGTGCACCTGGGATGTGGTAGATTGGAATGCCCCCCGCCAAACCCCCACCAGACTTTTTTTTTAAATCCCAAAGACTTTTTCAGTCCCAAAGACCTATTCCTCCTTTTCTTAAATTTTTTTTTTTAGTGCTGGGTAGAGATATAAACTGGTGCCGATATGGTCATTCAAAAGGTGGATGTCACTATATATAAAGGGCCCAATAACACAACAAAAATTGGATGAAGACTGGTTGCTTGGGGCTAAAATCAACTCATGGCGTGAACTACGTTCACTCATTTTCCTAAACGTGTATATTAATCCAAACATCCGCACAAAAAAAGCACATCTGGTACGACTAACGGAAATTATGAGTGACTTAGCCACGGAGTACCCTGACTCAGACTGCTTTGTCACTGGGGATTTTAATACCAATCTATTCCAGTGGCAGCTAACAGAAACTGAGGGGCCCTTTCTATTTCCCTTGAACGAGGCAGAGCCACAAACCAAACCGGCAAATCAAGCCTTCTGCAGTCTGGGACACCTGTGCGATGCGTTTCTATAGTGCAGGTTACCTGGTTATTAATGGAAGGTCGGTGGGTGATACCCCCCCTAATTGGACTTGGACAAATGGAAAGAAACGATCCTATTTGGATTATTCCATTTGCAATTCAGCTTTGCTTCAATGTCTGGTCAGTTTTAGTATACACCCACGAACTGAAAGTGATCATCGGCCTCTGGTCATAGCTTTCGAAACAAAACCAGTGAAGCATAAATCTGCACCCTTAACCAGCAGGGGAATATACTCCGAAAACCTAAAGCGCCTGAGATGGAGCGAAGACATCAGCCGAAAGATCTTACATGTAAGCATGGAGTTCATAAGAGGTGGAATGGATCAGGATGCCTCCCCGATAGCGACATGGTCTATGCTCTGCTCACATTTGATTGACCTTTTCTCAAAAAATCAGTACTCTCCAAAGAGATCCCTTCCACGCCAGTTTGCACTCTCACAACAGTCGAAGGCACTTAAGAAAGCCAGAAACAATGCCTTACGACTACTGGCAAAAATGCCAGGGAACAGCGAATGCTTAAAACAGTATCAGGCAGCCCAAAAATCACTCAGGCTGGCGATCACTAAGGACAAACGGATACATGACAATCAATTCTGGTGTAAATTAATGTGCGAGAGTAAGAGCCGAAACTCACAAATTCTGGGCCCTAATCAATCAGTTCAACTCGAGCCCATTGAGCTTTGGATCTTGCAACATTCAAGAATCTGATTGGGTTGCCTTCCTCACCGATCATCTTAGCTCCCCAGAATGTTTAGGTGCTATAGGAGGCAGCCCCGCTAGAGTGAAAGCAACAGATTATAATAAGCAGAGCAACTTGATAGAGCACTTAGACACCGACAATGAGGATCTTCAGATGTCACAAGAAAGGGTTGCTACTGCTGTGTCAAGAGCAAGATCAGATGGAGCCCCGGGCCCAAACGGCCTGCCACAGAACCTGTTTAAATCTGACGTGGCATTCTGGTCAGGTCCATTGACAAATCTTTTTAACTTTGCTCTGAGAAATGCAACAATCCCAGATTCATGGCGGGGTGCAATAATCCAACCCATTTATAAATCAGGTTCCCGTGCCTCTCCCAATAACTATAGACTTATCGCACTGCTGGATATTGAGGCGAAGCATTACGCAGGTCTCCTGTTGGAGGAGCTGAGGCTATGGCAAAGGACCATAAATTGATACCAATTAATCAAACAGGTTTTATTGCTAACTCTGGGACGTCGACCAATTTACTAGCACTGTCCACCATCGTCGACAAAGCACTCTCCACATCTAGAACTGTGTTTTGTTGTTTTGTCGACTTCAAAGCAGCGTTTGACAGGGTTCCGAGGGCTGCTTTATGGGCAAAGCTGAGGAAATGGGGGATCCCCGATAAACTCTTGGAGGCAATTATACAACTTCACTCCAGAACTTGGGTCAGGGTTAGGCTGGGGTCCGGCACTCATCTCTCCTGGAAAATCTTGATGTCAAGAGGCGTGAAGCAGGGATGTGTGCTGGCCCCCATGCTCTTTAACCTGTTTATAGCGGATCTGTCATCTACATTAGACGGAATTAACAGCCACCCCCCAAAGGTAGGAGGTTCGGCCTTAAGCAATCTTTTATATGCCGACGACCTAGTCCTCTTTAGCCTCACCAGGGTCGGCCTTCAAAGGCTCCTCGACAAATTGTACATCTACACAACCAGGAACCAACTAGAGGTAAATCTAAAGAAAACTCAAGTCGTCCCATTTGGTCGGAAACGGCTTACTACAGGAGGATTGTCATACAATAACATAAGCCTTGTTGTAGGACATTCGTATAAGTACCTAGGTGTCCAATTGGACTCTAGGGGTAATCTTATTAAACACCGTAATGAGATTGCAGTTAAAGCAATGACCCTTGCGGTTTCATTAGCAAAGCTCTCGAAAAACATCTCTGCCCTAACTCTCCTACCACTCTTAGAGCAAAAATTGGCCCCACTCGATCATACGGTATAGAGATATTTAGGGGCAAGCTGAATACTGCCCTAAATCAACATACGACCAAAATCTACAAAAAGGTACTCCATTTGCCAAACTCTGTATCCCCCGCCCAGGTAAGACTAGAGCTGGGGATACTGAATTACGATGTTTCTAACATGGGCACATATTTACATTTCTGTCATAAATTGAGGCAAGCGGACCCAGGCACATTAGGATCCTTAGTCTGGCTGGAAATCACCCAAAAAAAACCCGGAGGCACGTTTGGTTGTCTTTTTAAAGACTATATCCATCAAATGTCGGTGAGTGAGCTATGGGCCCTCAACCCTAGTCGGGCAGCATTTAAATCTGGTATCAAAAAATGTGTGAGATTGAGTTCTCTGATAAGGGATAAAGCACTTTTCACCAAACGCAGTCATGCTTGGGCCCTTGTAAATTCATATAGATGTGTAGCCCCTGCAACTTACTTGTCTTGTACATACTCATTATATTTAAAACGCACTTTTATGGCAATTAGAATGGGTGACTGGCATTTCCTGCAAGATCTGCCCCCCTGGCGACGCGTGACAGAAAATACAATCTGCAGAGGGTGTGGCAAGACAGCTGAAACTCTGTTACACGTGGTTTGTCTCTGCCCAGCTTTCAACCTCCAACGTAGGTGTAAACTCAAAGCTGAGTGGAATAGGCTGGGTGTTCGGACTTGTAGGCAAGCCATCATCGCGACCCTGAATCCCGAAAATACAGCTTTAAACCTGGGTCTAACAAATTTTATTCAGCGAGCTTACCGTACTCTAAGCAAAAAGGGTCTAGCTAACAAAAATTTTAGGGATGATGTATAGGAATGAATATTATGCTCTGCACTTGGATATGCCAATACTCTAAACTCTATTTTTTAGGATACTGCTTTGTTTTTAATACATATGCTGTATTTTTATAATTAGTGCGTCAAAAATGTCTGAACAGTTTTTTAAACGCTTGTTATTAAGTCTTAAATCATTGATCAAAGATGCGGAAAACTTCTACTTCAAATATGGTTATTGAGCTTCTGCTCGTCTTCTCTTCTTCTTTCTGCATTTTAAAATAGTTGTTTTCTTTTTTCTTTAAATATCGATTTTGTAATCTCTTTTAAAGATATCTGTGTTATATCTAAATAAAGATTATTATTACTTACTTAAACTGGTGCCAACTAAGGCGCCCCTTTTTAGGTCTCGGCTGCTAAGGCTGCGCTTGCGCAGTCTCGCTCCGAGATTTAATGACTTGGAGAAGAGGGGCTTGAACCCGCCCCTCTTCTCCCCTGTTCTCCATTGGCTGGCCTCTTGAATGCTGGCCAGCCATTGGAGAAGAGGTCAGTCATTCAGATTAGGCCCCGTCCTTTTCGGATCGGGGGGCGTGTTTTTTGCAAGAAGTCTCAAGGAGGAGACAACAGCAAAACACGCCCCCGAATCCGAAAATGCCGCTGCCTTTTTCCGAGGCATTTCTGCTCTGCCTCAGAGAAAGGCAGTCGTGTGCTCGTCCGCTCCCCCTGCGTCCGGTGGCCAACTGTTACAGGTATGAAAGGGCTACGCGCGCCATCGTTGAAAGTAAGTAAGCACACGGAAGACAATGCGACACTACGAGTGCTTTTCATTGTCGTGCGTCTGCACTACTCATGTTTTGAGGTGCTGCAGCCTCGTTCACTTATGGGTTCGAACAAGGCCAGGCAAAAGTGTGCTAATTTGTCTCACTTAGGAAGTGGCGGGGCTGAAGAGATCGATCTTTGTAGAAGACCAAAGCCCTGGCACATAGGCTGATCGTGGTAAGCCTTTAAGCAGGGCATTGATCAGCCTGTGTATTTTCATAAACGATTTAGAGAATGTATTAAGTGTTCGACTGCTTGTGTGGGCTTTACGTGTCTGTTAGGGGCTTGGGGGTACACGTCTTATTCACAGCTGTAAACTGCGGTGCTGCTACTCTCAACCTCTCCCCAAGTCCAGGTAAACTAAGGTTACTCTGGTGGCGTCTGGCTGCCCCGCTGGACTCCGCGGCAGCACTGACCTGTTGACATCTCGGCTTCAAATGGTGTTTGTTGCCAGAGGGGTTTCTTCTAATTGCACCAGAAGCAGAGGCAGTCGCCGCCATCAGCTAATGCAAACTACAGCCCTGCAGCCACAGCCCGAAGCCCATCACGCACTCCAGTCACAAGGGACCCGCTAATTTCCGGACTGCGTCTCCCCAACCCCTCCTTAGCCCTAGCCCCCCTCTCCACTCCCACATTACACATTTAGGAGAGGATATGGTCTGTCGGCTAGACTGCCGACTTTGGTGCTGGAAACCCGGGTTCGCGTCCACATCCTGTGATTCTGGGCAAATCACTTCATCTCCCCGTGCCTGAATGTGTACTGTAAATACGGTGCTCGTGTAAAGCGCTCCAATACCTTCGGGTCGAGTTCGCGCTATATAAATATGCAACAACAACAAAAAAAACGCTAGACTCTAACCAATAGGAGTGTCGGACTCTCGCAGACGCTGGTCTGCCTCACATAGAAGCCATAATCTCCCTCCCGATTGGCTGTCTGTGCCAACGAGAGCCAGGGGTAAACTCTAATCACGGAAAGAGCCCGTTCTCCACTGTGGCTCATCGCATTAACGCGAGCTCGTGGCAGTGCTGGGAGTTTCCCAGAATTAGTTTAATCGTAATCCCTGTTGACTGTTTTTGAAGGGCTGTGTTTATGTGGTATACAAACCCCAGTGATCAAGTATAACCGATTTTTTTATTAAATAAGTGTATCTTCTCTTGAGCGTCTCAAGGGAATGCTTCCGTTTCACACTAACCTGCGGTCCTGCAAGAGGGAGGGGAGCCAGGGCCCCAATAGTTATCTTGCAGGGTGACAGCGGTGTGCGGCTCAAATCTGTCAGTGTTTGTGAAGGAGTATTTGGAAATAATTACTGCACGCCTCCAAGCGTTGACATACTTTGCCCAGTTGTTGCATCATCTCATTTCTTGTGTTGTTTGCCGCCTCTGTAGACGTTGAAATTAATATTCTCCAGATACAGCGATGATCCGTTCCAAATCAAGTGCTGAGTCACTCCATTGCGAGTGATTAGCAACGGTTGTCATTTCAAAACCCTTATTAACCGGCCTTGACGAAGCCAATAGGCCCCTTCACATGAGCGCCTTTGGCAATGGATTTTAGCTGCTGTGCTCTAATGCACTTTTTTAATATTATAAAAACGAACAAACGGGAGTGGGTTGGGGGACAAGTCAACAGAGGCAGGGCTGGAGAGGAGGACGTGGATGGGATTAGGACATACAAAATGTGGAAGCACACGGACAACGGAAGGTAGACGCAAGAGCGAGGGAGGCAAATGGACAGTGGAAAGAGGTTGAGGTAGCAAGCGGTACGGAGATCTGACGGAAGGGGTAGGGGCAGCAGGTTGACTGCAGAAATTGGGCCAGAGGGGCTGAGGAAGCAAACTGACAACTGTGGGTGGGAGGAGCCGGGGAAGCAAGCTGACAGCGGATCGTGGGTGGGACTGAGGAAGCAGGCTGGCAAGGGAAGATAGTGTTTAAACAAAAAGTACAAAGTAGCTCCTGAAAAAAATGCAGTGGAAGGACACAAGTTGTGCCCAGGGGAGAAACCAACAGAAGAGGAGGAAGAAAACGCCTACAAAAGCTTACAAATGAGAAGCAATCAAATTACAGTGACAATGAAGCCAACCAATGGCAAACACTTGGTGTGCTCTAAGCCTAGTGTAAGCTAACGAGATGTCTCGTAGCAGAAAACTATGCGCTGTCTTAGGCAAGAACTAACAAGCATTTACAATGCAACAGTCTCGGCATTGTTAAAGTTAGAGGTATTGGCATTGCTCATGACATTATTTTTGTTTATGTTTTTGTTTTTAAAACATGTAGAGAAACGGCATTGTTGTTTACAATGTCAATAGCTTAGTGTGTGTGTGTAGGTGGCTCTGTGTGTGGGTGCAAATGCAATAGGTCTCGCATTTGATAGTGATTAAGCTATTGACATTGTAAATAACAATGCCGTTTCTTTAAATGTTTTAAAAACAAAAACATAAACAAAAATGTCATGAGCAATGCCAATAGCTCTAACTTTACCAATGCCGAGACCATTGCATTGTAAATGCTTGTTACATTTGAGACGGAGCTCTGCATTTCGTGTTACCATAGAACTCTGTACATTATATTGCCTGTTGATTGGCATGAGCGGTTTATAAATGAATTATCTAAGCATTTTTATCCTATTTATTTTTTATTGCAAGTAGATATTTTATTATTCTTTTCAAATCTGTTTATTGAAAAATTAAAGTAGTATACCACAGCATGGAGACCTAAAACAGTCGTTGCATTAAGTAAATGTTGCGTTACAAGCTAAATCGACATAATAGCATAACGGTAGGCCTCGTATATCTGGTATCATAACTAATAAAAGCGTAGTAGTGTCTTGTTAGAGGCCGCCAGCTGTGGCTATTATCTAAGCATTTTAGACTGGCGCAGCTAATGCAGGTGGAACACAGTTCTTGATGATCCTTTTCTCAGCCATGTTTGCATTTGAAATGTTTGGCCTGCAGTGCTTTTTGATTGTGATGAGCCTCATTCTGTGTGAGGTTAGTTCCTCGAGTTCCTGTTTCTCAGTCGATTTTTGTTTTCAAGCATAATCTGACTTTAAAAGACCCCTTTACATGTGCTTTAATTCGTGTCGTGCATTGCTGCTAGGTGATAGATAGCTTGTTAAGACTTAGTAATAACCACGATTGTGTTAAAACTTCTGTGAGTTCAGCACTGCTGTAGTTGGTATAGTATCCTTAGTAGTGAGCACAAACTGTAAGACAAGAGCCTGTGTCCCAGAGCTGCTACCCTTGGCACCTGTTATCCAGATACAAAGCTGTATTTAGCAAGGCTTAAGGCAGTAACATTTTGTGTACTGGTGGATGTTTACCTCTCAGAGCATGCACCAGCAGTATCTGTGCATGTCTGGGCGTTAATGGCTGAAAACCGCATTCGAACCGTTCAGTGTCCTCCTCTTATTGCACAAGGATAGCAACGGGTTCATTCGTAAAGGTAAACCGCTTCACATCGGCACTGCCCGCGTGGAGGGGGGCCCCTCCCCCAACATGCCCGCCCCTCCTTCAAACAAGAACCGTCCACAATCCCATAAAAGGCAGACACCGGGGTTCTTGTTGGTTGCAGTTAGTTTATATTTCGTGAGTTGATTGATCTATCTGGGTGGTCGCTCTGTACGAATGTGAGGCGTTCACCAGTTGCCCGACTTGTTTAGTGTGGCACAATTCGAAGGAATAGAGAGGTGCATTTATCGAGTCATCCTTTTGTTACAGTTCACTCTCATACATGCCAACATTTAAGAAGAAAGCAGGGGATTTAAAAAAAACGACAGAATATAATTCCCCCCATTGATTTATATTGAAGATGGTATTCTAAACGCGAGAAAGCCAAAATAAAGCCAGTTTTGCCTTAAGAAATCGGGAGTCTCCCGCCCCATTCGTGTTTCTTGACGTGTATGCAGTCTGTTTTAGTAGATGCCTAAAATAGCGCATTTTTCACTGAATTAAGGATCGAAAATCTGTTATTTTGGCCACACCCCGTGTTTAGCCGTCTGATTACTTACATCTGCGCTGCCTGGGTTCAGCCATGCTTTCATTCGCCTGCACGTATAACGATTTTAGGACATTCCGTACTCAATCCATTGTCCACGTATGCTTTCGGTGCAGTTTAGTACTTAATCACACACTCGAAATGTGTAATATTAGAATTTTTATGCGCGAGTAGGATGCACGGAGGTACGCATATTAAACTATGCTTTTGACCCTGTCTTCGGTATTGGCTAATCAAATAAGTTCGGGGGAGGGGGGGGGGGGGCTTTAAAAATAATTAAATCACGGCGCACCCCTGAACGGCGCGCAGTGTGTAGCAGCAACAACGACCGTTTTTGCTGGCTGTGCCGCTGTGTACCCAGGGGAATCGCGGAGCTCCGCTTGTTAACGTTAGAATCGCACGGGAGAGCGGCTTAACCTCCCTCGCCTCGAGACCTCTGCCGCCAAGTATTAGAAAGGGGCAGATGGATGTTATTTAGTCAGTCTTCCAGAACCCGGGCTGCTCTTCATTGACAACGCAGCGAGGACGCCTTTCCCGCCACTCCCTCGCCGCCGCCAGCTGAAAGGAGCACCACTGTGTGCAGAGTCAATAATTGTCGGACATGAGGGCTGACAAAAGAGCGGGGCTGGGCCACTGACACAGGGCGACGGGGTCTGTTGACCACCATGGTCTGGGGATTGGCTTGTGCGTCCCCGCAGGACGGGGAGGGGGCAGACCTCCCGTGGTGGCACCCCCATAGCGCCACGTCACGACGGGTACAATTGGCTCTCCCAGGACAACTCGATTAACAGATGTGAGCAGCTACCTTGGATCGCAGCACATATGCCACATAAATAGCTTTAGGGCACTAGCTAGCAGATGGGGTGAACGGGAGGTGGAAGGTTTCAGCCTTTGATGTAAAAGGGAGCGAGCGGTTCGGAAGCTAGTACTGCTGGAAGTCTGCTCTTGCATAACTTTCGTCCCCTGCAGGAAAGGATGGTGGAATACAGTTATGTAGAATCCTTCGGCAAAGTTATATATTTTTTGCCATTATATTATATTGATCAGACATGCAGATTGATAGGAATCCCAAATCAACAGTTTTTCAGGAATTTACGGAGACTAATAAAGCTTTTGTTACTGTAATCCGTTGTCTGAGGGGCCACGTACCCAACGTAGATACCAGACCGAAAGACGCTGCTACCAGTGAGATATGAGCGACAGATTATCCAGAATTGGAAATCCCGCAAACGTAACCGCGAGGCATTTGTGGCCTGCACTAAAACGTCCTTGTCATGAGGGGCAGTGGACAGGATGATGATTGATAAATGATATTGTTGAACGCTGATGTAAATGACGCATAACTATTATGTGCACTGTGCCATGGGCTGTGTAGACTCCAGCACTTTTGTCGGTTTCATATCTAAGGACAGTAGAACCTGCCCAATTGGATAGGTTAGACAACCGATTATATCCTCTTGTAATGGAATAATTGCTTGTTCAGGTTGTAAATATGTACTTCATCCATTTGAATTTGACCACTAGACTTAGGTTGTGCCTATGCATGAGATTGTTTGTTTGCAATTTCGGACACGTAGTGGGTGGCAGAAGATGATTTATTCTTCAAAAAGACAGCGTAAACATCCACCTTCAAAGAAACCATCAGTCCCACTCAAACCGCCATTACTGAATGGCCCAAAAGGAATGTTAACCCAACATTCTTAATCGAGATTCCACAACTAGAACACTACATTTGTCTTCCTAAAACGCAATAAAAAGTACTGTAAAAAATCCCCAAATCGCCATTAAACTCAGGAAAAAGGCAGCGTAACTCCTCTTCTGTTGTATTTTATAAAGTCCTTGCTAGATTATTTTTCCCAATAGTTGGTTTGGCAGGGCATTCCCTCAGGCATGGTGTGTCCAATGAACATGGCCATACTTTAATTCACTTTAACAACACACAAAGTGATTAAGTGGTCGTGAAAGAAGTCCCCTTTTGATTGAAGTTTTAGTCTTTGACCAGCTCACAGTGTACTGACTCGTAGCAGATTAATTTATGGTAGGACCTTTCTGCTTCATGTGTTTTCTCCTTTCCTATGGATAAGGTTGGCCCACTGTACTGTTTGGACAGGTTTATGAGTCTCAAAGGTCCCACAGGGATGGATGGAGCACTCTTTAGAGGTTGGGTTGTGCCTTGCTGAGTGCACATGGGCACCATATCATACTATGGTGGGTTCGTAGTGTAGTGTTTACTACTTGTAACAGCAAAGCTTGGGTTGGCAGTAGAGGACCTTGTTGGTTTTATGGCCTTTGTCTTTGTTTGGTAATTTGTCAATAGGAACATTCCTTCTAGCCACTCTATTGTGCTGGTGGTGTAGTGCCAGAGACCTGGGCGAGTCATCCATGTGACAAAAGGCAACTTAATGCACCCTGGAGTCGTGCAGTGGTGTGAGATGACTGGCATATTATTATATAATAATATAACTTGTACAGCGCACAAATCACACTGAGAGGGCTATCTCCTGGCCGGAAGCATATGCCCAGCTAGGAATTACTATTCTAAAAGAGCACTGTCTTCAATAGTTTTCTAAATTGGAGAGGATCCATACACATACCAATGTGCAGAGGTAACCTATTCCAATACAGAGGGACAAGATACGAAAAGGCTCTGCCTCCTTTATGGGTCCTTCTGACATCTGGGTCGGGCAACAGCGCTTTGTCACTAAATCGCAGCTTTCTAGGAGGGCAGTAATGAACGTGTCTGGGCGATGGATAGCTGGGAACTTTTCCAAGTAAGGAATTATGTGTCAGAGAACAGATTTTAAAGATGATCCTTTTACGGACTGGTAGCCACTGCAGGGAGCGCAGAAGATGGGAAGAACAGTTTAAGTTGGAGAAATCTGCAGGTGACACAGGCGGTGGTGTTATGCACCACTTGTAGTTTAGAAAACAATGTCTGTTTTTTTAATGTGGCCAGAAGCGAATTGCCATAGTCCAAACATCTCAGCAACACCTGAACAAGGGTTCACCTGACTGAGAGAGGAAGGAGGGTAAAAACTCCTCAGCAGGCGCATTGTGTAGCAGCATATGCCACTGGTAGTTGATACCTGCTCCTTAATGGAGAGAATTTGGTCCAATTGGACACCCAGATTTTTGGCCACTGGTTTAGGACTTGGAACTATACCAAGTTCCGAAGGCCACCAATCCGAGGAACAAAGCTGTTGGGCCCTACCAAACAGCATGATTTCAGTTTTACCTGCATTCAACTGAAGGCATTTAACAGTCATTCAATCAGGAATTGATATCATCCCGGCTGAAAAACGTTCTTTAGATTTGGACAGACTTCATTGCAGGCAGTAATAACTATTTTTCCATCTGCATACAATGTTGCTTATACCTAGAATCCAAAGGTTTTGATGATCCTAGCAAGAGGCGGAGGAGGCACATAGGTGTTAAATAATGTAAGGCTAAGACAGGAGGCCTGTGACACCCCCTTACCCAATGGCATAACGCAGGATATATAACAACCCATAGAAATAGTTTGGGTACGTTTGGAAATAAAATAGTTTAGCCACTGTAATTCCAAGCTCTGGATTCCTATCTCCTGCAGCCCATGGATTAGCCTGGGATGAGAGACAGTAGCAAATTCAGATAACTCCAACAGCCCGAGGATGGAAGAAATGTTAGCATCCAGGAAGCACATGATATGGTAAGTCGCAGGGTTGACTGACTGTGAGCGTGGCGAAACCCAAAATGTGATGGGTCCAAGATCTTGTAGACCTCATGCTGTTTAGTGAGTTGCCTGTTAATTTAACCATTTTAACAGTTTACCCAATGAGGGGAGCGGTAAATTGGGTGATAATTCGTAAGGCTCAATGGAGACAGGCTCGCCTTCTTCTGAATCTGCATAACCTGGACCTCTTTCCAAGCCAATGGGATCTTACCTGTATTAACAGATTCAACATGGAGCATATGGCCTGGATGAAGGTGGCTGGACAAGATAGTTGTTGATCCCTGGAGGGCAGGTATCCAAAGCTGACCCTGCTTTAGATGTGGCGAGTGCTTTCAGAATTTCCTCTAATGTAAAGTTGTTACACTTCTCTAAATTGGCATGGTATGGTGTGGCATTGTACGATCCTTATGTTTTGTGATTAGAAAAAATACAATATTCCTTAGTTTAAAGTCTTTTAACTTTCTCCCACTTAAAATAATGACTATTTATAAGCAATAAATGACAGTGTCTACCACTCACTGGGAGCAAGATGCCTGTTGTGTGTAGAATGGGAGAAAATTTAAATGAAGAGTTAACTTTGTTTTATATGGAATCCATAAAATGACTCATTTACTTTTAATCCCATTTCCAAGTGTCCCATTTACAAACACCAGGCATCCTGCTCCCAGAGGCCTGTAGACAAGGTGCCATATTTATAACAGATCAATACAGTCATTTATTTAAATGGAAGAAATTTAAAGTGAAGAAATGTGCTTCATAAAACAGGACGTAAGTGGCTTAACTGAAAGTGGAGAAAAACTTTAAGACTTGATGTTTCATAGAAATATTTTCTTCACTTTACAATTCTCCCAATTAAAAAAAAAAAAAAGCCTGTATTTTTCAGTTATAAATATGCCACAGTGTCCACTGACTAGTGATAGCAAGA
This sequence comes from Triturus cristatus, assembly GCF_964204655.1. Taxonomy (NCBI): domain Eukaryota; kingdom Metazoa; phylum Chordata; class Amphibia; order Caudata; family Salamandridae; genus Triturus; species Triturus cristatus. The sequence continues at coordinate 244,782,283 of NC_140583.1, forward strand.
GGCCTGCTGTTTGTAAATGGGAAACCTTGTATGGGGGAAAATTAAAATGAAGAGTTAACTTAATCTTGAAGGGAACTTCATTTTAATTTTCCACCCTCTAAAAGCATTCAGAAACATAATTTTGTTTCCCAACTCCAATATTAAGTTGATCTGGACTTTGTTTAAGAGTTAAAAACCTCAGTGTTTCACCTCTGTGCCCTGGCCCAATAATCTGACTCCGTCCCTTAACTTTAAAAAAAAAAAAAAAAAAAGTGATCCTGTGCTTTTTAAAATAATGAACTTAAGGCTGCGAGCTACTCTGAAGGTGTCAACGAGCTATTGGGAGCTCGTGATCGACTGGTTGAAGACGCTGGCCTTAGATAATTGAATTGAGGAGGCTTGGCGTGCTAAGATGGCCACTTTGATGTTGTCTGTGACGGCATTGGCAAGGCTTGATATCCAAGAGCATAAATCCAATTTTATGGTGAGAAACTGCCCAGTTAATCTGCTTCTGACTGGTTAGTTGTGGCAAGGCGTTGAACAGATGGCCTCTGATTTGTTGCCCACTCAGTGACCTGCGGGCACCACGCTCAGGATTGGAGAAGCTGGGCCTGCTTGGCTTGAACTTGGAGCGGACTCGCTCTGTGGTTGGACCCATGGTGCTCTGACTTGCAGGAAACCATGAAATTATTTGGCCGGTGGAGATCTCTGACGAGTGCCTCTGGTCTGTTGGCGCATGTTCAATTTGGATTGGCAAGCTTGCCGGTCTGGGCTGTGTGGTATAGGACTAGGAAGACACTGCGTCAATTTAAGACCTGCATTGTCTGCCGAAGAGAGGTGGTCTAAAGCAATGCAAACACATATTTGATCTACTGTTTTCCCCTGATGGATACTTGGTCAAAGTAAGGAACCAAAAAAAAATTTATGCAGGGGTGGCTTGCTTCGCAGGGCCTTTCCCGGATAAACCTGTGTGCCCTCTGGGTCGTCCTGGTTAAATTCTCTAATTGAAAGGCATACGTGTTGATATTTGTGCCCCTAACTTCCCTGGGGTACCTGGACTGCAGCACTGTTATTGGAGGCACTGCTACTTCCTCTGCTGCTCAGTAAGAATGCACCGACCTCTAAGGGCAGTGGTTCCCAAAGTTTTTTTGACCCGCGGTTCCCTTGACCCATTGGCCATTGCCCGTGGCTCCCCACTGTTACTTTTTTGGGGGGGTGATGTAAGCCTGGCCTCGGCAGTGCTTTCATTTTTCCCCCTAAAAGAAATTGGGATGAAGGTGATGAAGGGATCATAATCATATACGCAGGGTGTTCCGTATTACTAAGGCAGCACCTCTATTAAAATATTCCTAGTTACACTTCTTTGTCCATGCCTTTTTTAGAGTACCCTCTCAAACTTTTTTATCATACTTACAGTGCTAGATAGCGCCCCAATGATGTAGGCCCCATTGCCACAGTGTTTCTGCGCTTGAAGAATATTTGCATGCACTTTCATTTCTACCCATGTCATACATGCCAACACACCTGTCTCAGCAGGTTGACTCATGATTTTTTTAAACCACATACAGCTTTATTTTTGCTTTATACTCCCTAAAATTGCCTCCAAATCAATGCAAGTAAAATAAATTCCTCAGATCTTTCTTGCTTCCATATGCCGTATATGGTGTCTCACTTCCCTGTGCTCAAGGAGAGAGCAGGCCTGTCTGGTAATGTGTGTGTACTGAAAGAAATGTGCACTGGAAGTACCTATGATTAAAGTACAAATGTCAATACTTAATAATACTCAGTGTGTTTAATAGACAGGACAACTGTAACTTCCTGATAATTTGCATTGGTGTAAAATGCATTTGGAAAAAAATGAAACTATTAACGAGTCTAACAAAATAAATCGGGCATCCTCCGCTTACTTTGGGGAGTGTTGGAACATAGGGATCCAGTGAAATATGGAGGTCATCTCCCTTGACACGCAATCAATTTAATTACTAGGTTTACAGCTTTAGGCAGGTCACTTACAAATCATCGACATCATGCGTTTAAGTCTAATTAGTTTACCTGAAGCCAACAGACCCTTCAACATCAAATGTATTAAAGTGCTGGGGTCCGCGGCTCCCCTGGCTAGGTTTGACGGCTCCCCAGGGAGCCGTGGCTCACAGTTTGGGAACCACGTACTTAGGGCCCTGAGGATATTAGAAATTATGCACTGCTTTATGTGGTTTATCAGATGGAGGCACAAGAAAGCTAACTCTGATATTGCATCATTTAGGCATGCCACCAAAAAAACGGCCTCAAAAATGTGTCCCTGTCTTTTTCAGTGGCCCAACAATACCCAAATGTCTGGGGGCGACAGACAGTAGTGGGCACAATCCAGCTCCTCGTGTGGTAATGGCCCTTACAAAAACAGACTTTTTGCTGAGTCTCTACCTTTTAATACAGAACCACGAGGGGAGCTTAGTACATACCTTTTGAATGGTCTTGAAAATGTAAGATCTGAGTTATGCTCCAAAGCTAGATGCACTAAAGATCGATATTGACTCTTGGCATAGAATGTGAAGTAATTAAGTTGGAAGCTAATAAAAATACAGTCTGAGGCCCTACTCCTCAAATGCGAAGATTTGGAAAACTGCCTTTGATGTTACTACATAATCATCACAAACAAAGGGACGGGGGGCACAGACTTGGAGTCTTTCCTGGCTGTTTCTTTTTGCTTATGGTCTAGAAGACCCACAGGAAACTTTGAACGATGAGAGAGCCCACAGATTTGGACCTCAGCGATTGAGAGAGATGACGAAGGCCTGACCTTTTTGGGGGAAATTCTTAAGCTTCTAAACTAAAGAACATATGCTTTAAGCAGTCACGAGATTTGATCATATCACCTTCCTGGACTATACATGTGAAATTTATCAGGACATTGCTCAAGCCATCCTCGCACGTAGACTAGCATTCAGGCTAATTACAGACCTTTCGCGACAAGACAACGTAAAGTAGTGTTGGTCATTTCAGTTTATCTCCTTTTGATTGGCAAGGTTAAAGCCAATATTTTACTCCCTAATATGAAGATGTACAACTTTTAGATGTTCAAATATCAGTTGAGCATGTTGTCAGGCTGAAACGGAAGCTGATAAGGATATCTCTTCAGACTGCCGCCATAAATATGCATGGGAGTGACCGCGTACATTATGAAAATGACGAAATACTGTCAAACTTAGACCCCCAACAATTTTCTGCTTAGTAAGCTTTTATGCAGTAAGCCTGCGTTCCAGCCCAATCTATATCCAACATCAAACCTGATTTAATTCTCTGGTAAGGTTATTAATTCTATCTAATAAGTTCTCGGAGTGGGAATATGGTACTTACTTGGGTAACTGAAGACAAATACATTATTACATGATTAATTAAAATCTAAACCATGAGACATTGCAATATACAATCTAATAAATACCTTGAAACTGCGATGTGTTTAAAATTACAAGTTCACTTTCACAAAGTGCAAAACAAAAAAGAGGTAATGTGCAAAATTAGTTCTAAGGTACCGATGTTGTTGCAACAAATTCAGCCACTTGTTCGATACCACCTAATGCAAAACAAAGGAGCAAATTGCAATGTTAGACCTGAAGTACAGCTATTCTGACAACGTTTAGAGTTCAAGCCAAAGTTCAATGTTCCTAGGATGTGAAAGCTCAACCAACCAAGGAGCAGCGTGCCAAAAGTGGGAAGGCTCAACCAGCGCCTTTTCTACAACCACTTATTTAGTTTCACTTAGTACATGCCTGGGGTAGAAATAAAGTGCAGAGTTGCTTCTAAAGCACGGTTGTAATAGCTACATGTTACGTTCCGCCTCCAATTTCATATCAGCTAATGTGAAATAGAAAAGGGAAGGGATGCAGTATTAAATCTGAGATGCAGGTGATGTAACTGTGTTTCAAAGTAGGACCAATGTGGAAAATGCCTTATTGGAAATTGTCCCAAAGTTTTGGCAGTGAGTGGGATAATAGCTTTCAAGTTCAATCGAGAGTGTGAAGTGCCTTAATATGGCGGAATCCAAACAGAGTTCTATTAGTAGGTGTTATGGTAGGTGGCCGATTTCAAGGTGATCGACCTCCTTGATAATCGCAGTTGATGTTCACATTATGCTTTCAGAGTCCATTTTAGTGGGATGCAGTCTTTGTGTTCACAAAAAAATGGCGGAGTCTAAGAATTGTCATGTTTCCTGGCACATATCCGTGCATTATCATGATCCACCGAGGTTGGTTTCGGCATTCTGGGGAACTATGTGATAACTCGCATATACTGCACTGTTCCATGTCCTTCTATAGATTGTCTTTTACTATTAACAATTGTTATTACTGTTTTTTTCTTTCTCGCATATCATTTGGAAGTGTTATACAGGACGCACATATTGGGTTGAATGTTCATACTGCTGGCAACACCACTGGAGCTAACACAGTTGTAGCTACAGGTCTAAGGTACATTAGTTATGTAGACTTACATGGGCTACCTTCCCTTTCCCCCGTCTAACCCATACATTGAAATTATATTTTCATTGAATTCTAATGTCCTGAACTCCCCTAGTAAGTGCACCAAGCTTGGCAAAATATTTGAGGGTGGTATGATGTAGTTGCACTACAAGAAGCGCACGTTACACTTTTCGAGCATCAGCTAATGCAAAACATAATGGTGAGGCCATCTTTTTTCCTAATATCGGAGTTGCACTTTTTTCTTGCATGTACACATCATATTCCAGGGACAATTATATAATACTTAGTAATTACCTTATGAAATGGGTGGGAGCAATGATGATATCAACTATTTCTCTTTCGGATCATGCCCCAAGAGAATTCTCACTTGAGCGGTTGACCGATGTAGAGCTGAGAGATGGATCTTTCATCCCACATTGATTAGGTACCCAGCATTAAATAACCTGTTCATTCTCGACAACCCTCAACATACTGGGTGGGCCTGTGTTTAGGATACTTTCAAAGCTACTATCTGAGGTAGATTCATTTGAGCTATAGCTTGTGTCCATAAGAGACAGCAAGCAGAATGTGCCTTATTGATCGACTAGCTTGCTGAAGCGGAGGCTGACGACAAGGCGAACCCAACTACGCTTTTGCAGAGGCAAGTGAGCGAGAAATGGAATGCTGTCAACACAATCGGGCTAAATTTACCCATTTGTAACACTAAAAAGTCTCTTATGGCCAGAGAAATAAAGTTGGAATTCACCTGGTGTAGCAAATAATCCAAACTAGGAATGGAACTATCCAGGAGCTATCCGACTCCCACCTGGGGACTTGGCAGAATCAGGCTCTGGTAAATTAAGCGCCTACCGTTTGTTCCATCAAGGTCTTTACACCTGAGACTCCCCACTTGAGTTCCACCAGTTTACATATGTAAAATCTCTTGCATTACCCCTGCAGAGTCTGGGTCAGAGGGACAACTATGAAGCTCCCCTGTTAAAGCTGCTAATAAGGCCCTTAAACGGAATGCCCCAGGCCCTGATTTTATTTTCTTTAGTCCCCCCCCCCCCCCTACCACCTGCCCCCCCCCCCCACTCCCTTATTTAACACAATTCTTAAATTTACAAAGGAATAGGCCTAGTTGTGAAATTTAGCTCGGCTTGCAGAGTTTTTCCCACTCCACACTCTTGTGTTGAACGCTGTGTTCTTCTCCCGTGGCTCGCCAAATCGAAGTTGGCACGAGTGAGGAAAATCTTACTCCAGACCACCTACCTGTGATATTTCTCAACATGTGATGTCGTAATTGGTCATTACCGCTTGCGTTGGGAAACCTTCCTCTTGCTTTGAGGGAGCTGCTGCTGGAGTAGAACATCTACCCGAGCGGCAGAAAGAAGCAGCACGCTCTTGGGCTACACATGTTACCGTTCGCTATGATATTACAGTGCGGGACAAACATGCGGCGCTTGTGGAACTCCATCTAGCAGAGCGGTGTTTGTGGAAGTCCATGTCTCACGGTGGCGGTTTTTGGTCACTTTGCGTTACTCCGCACAGACCTACATATGAGACGGGGGGCCTAGTATCAATAACAATGGCAGAAGGCCAAATATCCCTAGTACTAAAACAATGTAAATATACTACCAAGTGTGCTTCCAACAGGCCAGTAGCCCTACTTAATTTGGGTGCTAAAATATATTCAAAGTTTTGGCCACATGTTGGTGAAACGCTCCTTCCTGGACTGATCCCTCTGGATTAATCCCGATTCATTAAAGGATAGCAAACACAAGATGATCTGAGAATAATCCAGCTGGTCGAAAAAGTAAATAAGAGACCGACCGGCTTTGTTGGTGTTGCTTGATGGCTGGGTACCCTCCCAAACAGCTAGGGTTCAGGCGAATGGGAGATGCTCGAGGCATTTTTATTTGTACAGGGGTACAAAACAGGCCCCCCCCCTTTAATATTCACTGTAAGAATTGAATCTCTGACTCCCATGATATGAGCAGAAGGTGAGATAAAAGGTCTTCCCTATGCCTGTGAAGACCACAAGATCACACTGTTTGCAGACGATATACTAATATTGTTGACATCCCCAACCACTCCCTTTCAATGCGAGTTATAGCTTTTAAAGAAGTTTAAGGTAATATCTGGTTTTAAGGTTGTTAAAACAGCTTTGATGCTCATCCTCCTTTTCCTTCTGATGGGTTTAATCAAATCCAGACACTATCTCTACTTCGGTGGGCCTGGGAACATCCCTTAAATACTTTGATGTTCATATTCGCCCAAGTTAAATGCTCTCCACTCATCTAATTATCAGAAACTGCTTACATCCGTATGCGAAGAATGACTGGGAAGGTCTCCACTATTTCTATCTTGCCTGGGCAGGATCAACACAGTCTGCATGAGAATACTCCTGATGGTCCTCTATCTTTTTCAAGCAATGCCAATTGGGATACCTCAATCTTTCCTCCATGAAATTAAGTCTTTGAAACTTCACTTCATCTGGAAGGGAGGAAGGGTGAGATTGAACGACAAACTTTTGCACACCCCCAAATTGGCCGTTGGTCGGGCCTGTCCTGATTTTTCACTTTATTACAAGGCAGCAAAGTGGAAGGTCATAGCAGACTGGCTGTGTAGATGATCAAAAAGAACACTGGGTTCTCAAGGAGCATGCAACAACTGGCAGAACACTGTGGGTTCTGATGTGAAGGCCCCAAAAAGATGGACCTGCCAGTATCTACCTTAACATCCCCATAAAGGCTCTGCTCAATTTGTAGGATGCCTGATCCGATTCTCTATAGAGCAGGTGTAACTTTGCCCTCATGTTTCTATTGGTCACAAACCAACTTTTGCTCTGGCTCTACACCCGTAAGCCTTGATAGTTGGAGTGCTTAATAAGTTGAGATGTTTAGAAACCGCAATACTCTGTTGTGCAAAGCTTGCAAACACAAACTATGTATAAAGGAGCTGGGACGTTTATATCCTACACAACTCGGGCTTTGGCTATTAAACCCAGTCATACATGGTGTCGCCTCTGGGGATTTATCCCTCTTAGAAAAATTTGTGAAATCGGACAGGGATACCAGGGGTGTATCCGGCAGAGAAGCTCCTTATAAAGTAGCCTTTGATTGTTATTCCTACCCCCACCAAACTAGCAAAAATGTTCCTGGAGCTAGTGCACGACGTTGGAGCGAGCGTGGGCACTTAGATGTCTCGCATCTGCTTGAACTGTCCATTGATCAAAGTGTTCTGGGCAGAAATTTTGAAAGCAATGAAGACAATCATGTGCTGCCTGCCGGCTACTGACATTTGTTTTGTGGTTCATGGACTTTGCTCTCCTGGCCTAAAATATCGAACAAGCATTGGCATAGCCAATAGGTCTCGCTTTTGGGACCTTATAAGTGTTTAACCATGCAACAGTTACATAACTAAATACTTATATGGTTCCAAAAGCGAGACCTATTAGCTATGCCAATGCTTGTTTCTGTTTATTACTGCTCTGTAATAATGGCAGCGCACGGGTGCCACCATTACTACATAGAAGTAATACACCATTACTACATAGAAGTAATAAATAGGAGGAAAAATACTGGCTCACGGAGAACATCAGGACACCCTCGGGTAACAGTGCGCTTTATAAGTTTGTATACCATAACATCAAAGCGGCCGCGAAAGTGAGGCATGTGCGCCCGGCACATGCACTGTAGCTGTAGGCTACAGTGGTAGCACTTTTTTGAGCCCTCACAAAGTATCGCCTGACCCAGCGCATGCGCTGGGTCAGGCGAGACCTAAAAAGGAGTGACTATCTTTTGATGTGGACCTGTCTGGGCGCAGCTAAGAAGGCCCTGGCATCCTTGTGAAAGAAAAGGCTTTGGAACACTCGCGCTATGGAATGTGTGAGGATGATCTTTTTCCTCCCTCTTAACTTTTTAGGTCTAGCGATGCAGTGCGCATCACTGCTCGCGCTGCGAGAGTCCTTTTGTCCAGGGTTTCAAAACGGAGCCTGGAAAAGCACACGCTTGTGCTTGTGCTTTTCCTTTTGGCTTCCGCGATTGGCGTTTTGTGTCCGTGTTTTTCACAAAGACGGCACGCAATAGGCCAAAGGCGGGCGCATTGCTCCGCCCAGGGCCTATTGGTGTCTATTACGCACACTGGCCGTCATGTGGTTTCATTTATCGTGCCCAGACACTGGAGCGATAATTGAAACCACATGGCTCGCAGTGGCGCGCGCACCACTCGCGGGCTTGTATTTTTTTTTGGGGTGGGGGGGATCCATTTCTCAGGGAAGCAACTAAATGAAAGAAGCCGTGTTTTTTTCCGCACCACTTTCGCACCTCCCATGATGGCGATGTTAATAAAACAAAGTCTGCCTATTTTTATGTGGTTGGCAGACGGTGAAATCGTTAAGCTTCACAGCGGACCACATTCGTAGCATATACATTGTCACCCATGGAGGTTGCTTTGGTCAGCGCCTGGCTTCCTTCCAGAAACACCTGTAGCAGATACCCAGACTGTGTCCGATTCTTCGGAAGGCAGATCTGCTCTTTAAGTAAAGTCCACAGCAAGGGCTTTTCAAAATCTGCAGGAAGACAACAGCAACCGCAGCAGGCACCACATTTGTGTTTTCAAGACCTGTTCTAAGTGAATGGGAGTAACCTTGATGACAGCAATGGGACTAGTGCCAATGCCAACAATGAGAATAGCACTGATGATACCAATGAGACTTGTGCCCATGCCAACGAGAATTGCGCTGATACCAATTGAACTAGTGCCCATGCCAACAATGAGAATAGCGCTGATGATACCAATGGGACTAGTGCTGATGCCAACAATGAGAATAGCGCTGATGATACCAATGGGACTAGTGCCTATGACAACAATGAGAATAGCGTTGATGATACCAATGGGACTAGTGCCGATGCCCACAATGAGAATAGCGCTGATGTTACCAATGGGACTAGTGCCGATGCCAACAATGAGAATAGCGCTGATGATACCAATGGGACTAGTGCCGATGCCAACAATGAGAATAGCACTGATGATAACAATGGGACTAGTGCCCATGACAAAAATTAGAATAGTGGTGATAACAATGGAATTAGTGCCCATGTCAACAATGAGAATAGCACTGATTAAACTAATGGGACTAGTGCCCATGACAACAATGAGAATAGCGCTAATGATACCAATGGGACTAGTGCCGATGCCAACAATGAGAATAGCACTGATAACAGGACTAGTGCAGATGGCAATACTGCTTGATTAAGAGACTTTACTCATGGTCCGCACTGCTCATTTATAGGAGACACTGTCCTAGACTCACATGCCTCTCATCAGTGTGCACACTGGTCTTTAACCATATTCCTCCAACAGATCCTAGCACATTATTACAGGTTAATATGTTCCTTGTGAGGCCTACTAACTCCTGCCATTGGGATTTAAGTTCTGCCCCTATATTGATTATAATTCCAGTGCTGGAGCATTGTGCTTTTGGTAACACGACGCCATCTCGTGCTTTACCTGTACTTGTTTGTTTTTGTGAGTAACGTTAAACGAGCCAGTAGGCGCTGTAGAAAGGGCTTTTCTGTAACAAAAAGCATTTGCAATGCAATAGATCTCGCATTTACACGAGTTTGACCTATTGGGATTGTACATGACAATGGCTTTTTATTTATGTTTCAAAAACCAAAGCATAAATAAAAGGCAATGTCATTTACAATAAAAATAGCTCAAATTCTCGCAAGTGCGAGACCTATTGCATTGCAAATGCTTGTTTATTCTTGTATGGTAGTCATTGGTGCCCTATTTGTCTAGTGGGCATGTCTGGCCTGGCTGTAGGCCTTGGATTTATTTTGTTTTTAAAGTTTCATGGTATTGGATGGTGAAGGATTGAAGTATGTTGAGCAGCAGTTTATTACTTGAATGTTCAATGTGTTTGCAGGGGGCAGGAGGTTCAAACTTTGCAAACTGTGATGCCTCATTCATTTTGGCAGGAAATTGAGTCTGACACTTGGCCTCATCCTGAAAAATCAACAAACACCGATTTTAGAAGGTGTACTCTTTCCACATAATTGGGATGTAATAATTGTCGTTGTGCACCCATTGGTTCTGGGAGCCCAGGTGTGGCGTTTTTGAGTATGCCATCACTATTTCTCTGCGAGTCAAAACACTTACTGCCGACATTTGTGATCCGCACGTCAGTTGTTTGAATTCGAGCAAGTATAACTCTGCTTTCCTTGCTCCTGAGATTTGTACAGTGAGTACTCTGCTTTGGGTAATACTAATGATTGTTACTTCTGCTCTTGGAAACAGCATGGAAACTGCGGCACTGTGGCATGAGTCTCCCTCTAGCAGAAATTAGTATTTATTTATTGGTTACACATCTACCATTCTTTACGCTCATCAAAGTATGCTTTGCTCCGCCTTTTCTGCTTTTATTGCACAGTATAAAACAGATACTGATTTGTTTACAGAACCCTGCAAGTGTAGTTTGCGTTGTCCACGCCTATTCCACGAGAGGGACTATTCTTTTAAATACTTACTTTCCAGAGTCTAGGCATTTTCTGTCCAGAAAAGGGAAAATTGTTGTCCGATATTGGTAACCTCCATGTCAAAACGTGTGAACTAGGAGTTAAAGAATGCCATCTGTGGTCGATAAGTCGTGGTTGCCTGAACCGGCATGACTTTTATTTTTCAGTCCTTCATCATTTGGTACTGCAGAAATAAAATGAGTACTTCGTATCCGACACTGATCTTTTGGACATTTTTGTTCCTGATTTTTAACCAACTAACTTTGTTTGTAGGGAATGTTTTTCTCTTTTGTATATTTTCATATCTTCAACATCAGAAGATTATCCGTCACATAAAGTTAAATCCAAGCGATTTTACCTGTCAGATTTGCATGCATGAAATCATGTGACTTCATAGAGATTTTCTGCCCTCAGTGCAGAATGCGTTAAAGTTTGTTTCACTTTTTTTATTGCACTGTCTGAGCTCTCTATAGGTTAGTATCTGCCCCAAGTATATAGATAACTGTAAGCATAGGTGTGGAATTTTGTATAATATCTATTTGCCAAAGGTCAGGAACTTCAGTATTCTACTTGTCCTTAAACAACTCGTGTAGAAAGAGGTGAAGGTGTAGACAAACAATAATGGTTCCATTCTCAGTTAACAATTTCGTGTTTTTTTTTTTTTGTTGCATTTAAGTTGAGTTCAATAAATACAAATGTGATTTGATGGCAAATGTCTTAATCTTTCTTTTACTATACTTCTGCCTCGTTTTGGTTCATATTTTGTACACAGTTGCGTCGGAGAGGCAACTTACTAACCATGCCATACTCTCCCACTCGTGAAGTTGACTATTTCAGTGACCCATAGAAGTTGGAATTATCAAATGTAGGCTTTCTGTGAAGGTGCCTTAAAATAACTGTTCTACGAGATTCCTATTTGGGTAGTAGGCAGTAGCTCTCAATGTTATAGCTGATCTCCTTTCAGTCAAAATTTGCGGTCTGTGTAAGTGGTGGTGTCAGTGCACCACATTTTCTGTGATTCTATAGTGTGAACAGACCTTTTTTCTGTGTCAGTGAGGGTAGTCTACTGGTGTACTAATGTAAAGTTCACCAGTGATATGAAACTCAGCAACTGGTGCTGACACCCTGTATGCACTTCAAATATGTGTGTGTGCGTGCAGTACATGTGTAGCAGTTGTGTGAGTCTGAGTACTGGTGTCAGTGTGATCTATTTTTGAGGTCCTTGTTTTAGCTTGGCACAAGCTGGAGGATAAAGACTTCTTCCTCAGACAGTGGAAGTGTTTCTTCCATTTCTGTGGCCAGAGAGCGGCGACCAATAGAATGGAGACACAGCTCCCGTTCGATATTCCACAAGGGCCTTGTTAGCAGAGGACTGCTGATTTATTTTTTCCTGTGCACTTCCATTTGGTAGATGGTAGGCTTGAGGGGTGGGTCTGCAGATTTTGTTGTTCACTTTGAGGAAGTTTCTAGGAAGGGTCTACCCTTTTGTCTTGCTGCTTAATATGTACTGATGCTAGCCAGGTGCAGAGAACTCACATGTTTGTGCCCATGTTTTGGATATTTATACTTTGAGCTAGCCCCATTTTGACCTGCTGTTACGCTGAGGTTTGAATCATGAGGCTGCAATTGCCAAAACCATCTGCAAAGTAGAGATCTGCCCACAGGCTGGCTTTGCTGTTCAAGTGTCCCTCCAGTCCCTGGCCTAGGGAGGTAGGAACTGCTAAAGACGAGTAGCTGCAGGAGAAAGCAGCCACATAGAGCCTGACTAAGTCTAATCCTTCCCAGTGCTGCTTCTGCTACCTCAGTCCTGATGGCTCCAGAGTTGTTTCAAGAGCAAGAACCACTATACACATCTATCTACACCTGGAACTGCAGATGGACACGGAGCTGCATATACTAGGACTGGACGGTGAACTTCGCTGCGTTTGTGGAGCTTGCAGAGTTTTCTGCACTCTGCGGCGCTCTAACCCCTCTTTCCCCCCCCCCCCGCACAAATTGCAGTTCGCACTGCACTCCACCACTCGCGAAACTTCCGAGTTTTTTTGTAACCTTCGCGGAGTTTTGCTGTGCAGAACTCCGGAACTACGCCAGGCCTAGCATATACTAGACCGGGAAGCCTTCTGTTTGAACTAGGACTTTCTTCATGCTTACGTCACACTTAAGGAAAAGTGCTGACTACATACTTTTTAGGATGATGAAGTTGGATGTGCATAGCTAGTGCTGTGTCACCAGTTAGACTCCAGGGATCACATAAGCTGAGAAACTGTTAACGGGGAGGAGTACAGAAGGATGTAGCACCTTGAAAAGAATTTTAACACCATATTGTATTTTCCTAGTTGCACTGTGTAGTATTGCGGAACACTGTGATTAAAGTGCCTTCCTCTATTAAAAAAACTATCTGTGATCTGGACCAAGCTTTGTGTCTGAGTTCTTGCCCACCACACTATTTTCCTGAAAAGCCTCTCACTGCTCACCCTCGCTTCCTTGAGATTCCAATGTGGAAATGGTTGTACTCTGCCCTCTTTGCAGAACCATCTGCCAGCTTGCAGAGACTGACCGTAGTGAAAACTACTTCAGCCACTGTGTTTGGGACCCAGTGGCCTCTGTCTGACCTGTGGTCCTTGAACGTGTTCTGTGTGTATAGTTGCTCATGTGAAAATGGAATTTACAAAAGTTTGCTATGGACTTGTTTTCCAATCTCTCGTCTGTAAACTCTTGTGTATTACCTGAATCTGTAATTCTGCATCAATGCAAGGTCACTTTTGTTACTTTAGAATTAGGAACAGTCATTCAATTTCATGTTGACCGTAATGTTTTGCTTTTACACTGAGTCTCCAGTATTAATCCCTTTTTTTTTTTTCGTTTAAATAAATTTTGTACTGCATCAAATATCTTTAACTAAATTATGCTCTGGAGGAATAGTATTTAAAGTTGCAAAATAGTTTATCTAAACCGTTTGTTTTCCTTCGTCTTTGAGTCATAAGTTATGGTGACTCCACCTACTAGTGGTAATGCCCATTAACATCAGCTCCATTTTTCGTTTTTTTTTTCTTTTTTTTTTTTTTCTTTCCACTGTCTGGTTAGGAGGCGCATCCTGTGAGCTCCGGATCGAAGTCTTCCGTAGTTCAACACCGGTACCTTTCTGTTCTTCCACCCTGATTCACTTAAGCAATCTTCTTTCTGCTTCGACCACTGTAATGTCTGTTGACCAAGTTCCTTTCATCACCCACTACAGGGCACTTACCCATTTCCCATCGCCTTCTCATAATTTTCCACAAAGAACGCAGATTCCATGATAAAAGAACCCCTTACCGTACTGTCTAGTGTCACAGGCAATACCACCGGCCTGGTCTGTAACCTCTGTCTTTCACCGCACAACGAGGCAGCCTGTGCCATCTGCCTCTCCTTCTGAACTAAAAAGGCACCCCTTTAGCGACAAGATCAGTGCCTAGCTAGGCGTATCATGGCACACCGTCAACACAACACCCCAGGTCTCTTGGGGTATGTAGTCATCAAGGTGGAGCCGCAGCCAGAGACTTCAGGAAATGAGGACCGTTGCTTCATCCCAGAACTAGGCTTTCATTCGGACTACGAGGCAGTGGAACTGCATCTCGTCCATCAGAAGAAATAGAAGAAGTTTTTTTTTCTTTCATTTTTTAAAAATTTTATTTGTAGTTTACAAACAAACAATAAAGAGATCTCAGCGCTGAATACAATTCCCTTGAGTGTCAGATACAGTTCGATAATAATGTCCCCCCGCCCATAAATAATACTCAAGCCTGGCTCCAGGCAACAACTTCTCATTTTCCATCACAGCAATATATTCCAGCCGAACCCCTAGGCGCAAACAATGCAGTACTGAGCCTCCCTAGATCCGTCTAGCACATTAGAGCCCATCATTCAGCCTTGCCATACCACGCCCAGGCGTTATCCTTAGTCCCCTACCCGCAGTGTTGGAGTCCGTAGTGCCACCCCCGTCCCAAGGCCCAGCAGATCCATCCGTCCCATCAGTGTAACTCTCAACCCACCCCCGTGGGAACTATACCTGAGTCGGAGTGTGGTTGGGTGGAGCCCGGCAGATTCGAGATGTACGCCTTGTATGGGCCCCGTATGTCTTTTGGCCTGGCTATGGTGGGGAGTAGACTTGAGTAAACCTCACTGTTTAGGCTACAGTACGCCATGGCCGTGAGCCACGCTTTGACTGTGGGGACTGACCTGCCTCCCCAGCGCCGATATTTCCCGTTTCGCTAACAGAAAGCCCAGGGACGCCAGCCTCCTAACTGACTTGGGAAATTGACTGTGTATCCCAGCAACGCCAGCTCTGGGGTAGGAACCAGTGTGAGCCCTAACATCTCTCCCAGTGTCTCGTGTACCTGTGCCCAGTATGGTTGTAGTTTCGGACAGGTCCAGGTCATATGGGCAAAGTCAGCATGAGGGGAGGCGCATTTCCAGCACGTGTGGGGTCGCCTGGGATCAAGGGCGTGGAGTTTATCTGGCGTCATGTAGATTCTGCGCAAGAACTTATAGTGCAGGAGTTTGTGACGACTGTTGAGCGATATCCTATCGGTGACCTTGCAGCAGGCTGACCACTGCTCTTCCGTGATAGGCCTACCCAAATCCCCCTCCCAGGCCATACGCAGTTTGTCATCTGAGCAGGGGATCAGTGTCGCACATAACCTGTACAGTTTAGAAATTATATGTGCCCCCGTATCCTTGTCAATGAGTAGAGTAAGGGGCTCGAAGGAAGCCGGCTCCAGGGGGAATCCCTTAATTTCCGACCGAACTGTAGAATAAAGCCGGTTGAGGATGAATCTATCCATGAAAGTGGCATCGTTGAAGCGTGCTTCTTCCGACACCGAGAATATGTGCCCTCCTGGGTACAACTCGCCGATCTTGGTGAGGTTAAACTTCGTTAAGGTGCGTTGCACCAGTTTTTCGCCAGTAACCGGCAGCCATCCCACATTGGGCAACAGGAGGGAGGAGGAGTATAGAAGTGGCTGGTCCAAGTAGCGCAACAGCCTACTCCAGGCCCAACTGGGGGTGGACACCGTTTAAATATCCACTGGATGTCTAGGCACGCCCTGGGGCAATACCGCGGACAAGCGGCCCGGGAGCACAAAATCCGCCTCCGGACGGAGAAATGGAATCCGAGCGTCCGGGTGATACCAGGCGTGGGCACACTGAGCCACCAGATAGTATAGGTACAGGCCCGGAACACCGAAGCCGCCTCTGTCGTGTGGAAGCATGAGGATCTTCCAGCGGATCCGGGGGTGTTTCCCTCCCCAGACCAAGCGAATCAACTGGGACCGCAAGGATGCGAAAAAGCTTCGGGTGAGGGGAATGGGAATGTTATCATAAAGATACAAAAATTTGGGGAGCACTATCATTTTTATGATGCCGATTCTAGCGGCCATGGACAGCGGAAGCCGCAGCCAACTGTCCACCTGCGATTCAAGTTTTGCGATCGCACATCCATAATTCAGACGGATAATTTCGTCCGTGCTCTGGTGTATGTGGATGCCTAAATATCTTACCGAGTCCGAGCACCACTCCAGCGGAAACTCTCAGTGCCAGGGGGTGGTGCCACTAGTCAATGGGAAAATGATAGACTTATGCCAGTTGATGCCCAACCCCGAGTGGCGCCCAAAGCGAAGTATTTCACGGAGCAGAGGGGCCAGGTTCAACTGAGGCTCTCTGGCATACAGTATGGTGTCGTCAGCATAGAGGGAGACCAACAGGGGACCCGTCCGAAACTGGAGTCCCCTGTGCAAGTGCCGCTCCTGAAAGTGCCGGATTAGTGGGTCCATGGCGAGAATGAACAGTAGCGGAGAGAGCGGACAGCCCTGGCGTGTGCCGCGTGTAAGCGCAAACTGGCGCGACAAGGTGCCATTAATACGTAATCGCGCCGTGGGATAACTATATAAGAGCCGCGTGGTGGCAATGAAGCCAGCCGGCATTCCCATTCACTGCATTACGGAGATGAAAAAAGGCCATTCTAATGAGTCAAAGGCTTTTTCAGTATCGAGGAGGACGGCCGCCGCGGGTGTGTCAGGGTTTATTCGATGTAATACTGTAAATAAAGTCCGCAAGTTCAATGAAGTCGATCGATGGGGTACGAAACCCGACTGAGCGGGCGCCATAATAAACTCCATCAATTGGGACAGTCTGTTGGCCACTATTTTGGCGAGAATCTTGTAATCAAGATACAATAGCGAGAGGGGCCTATACGACCCACATAGCGCCGGGTCTTTGTTTGGTTTTGGAAGCAGAACAATGACTATCGCTCCAAGGCCTCCGCGTACACCTCGATAAGTTTGGGTGCCAGCAGATCCGAAAATGCCTTCTAAATCTCGCCGGTTAGGCCGTCGAGGCCCGGGGCCGAGGAGCCCCGCAACACCTTAATCGCCCCTCGGACCTCCGCCACCGTTATGGGCTCCGCCATGAATTCCTGCATACCCTTTTCCAGAAACACCAGCGCAATTTCAGACAGGTAGTCCTCCCGCGCCGTGGAGCTGTCACTCTGTCTGGTCGTGTATAGCGCCGAGAAGTGGGATAGGAACTCGTCCCTAATTTCCGAAGGCGTCGTGCGGAGCACCCAATCTTCGCCCCTAACCTCAGTTATGAAGGACTTACTGTATGGCGGTCGCAGGGCCTGCGCCAGCGTGCGCCCCGGACGGTCTCCCTCACCATATCGACGCGCAGCGTGATATTTGCCTTGATATAGAATCTCTCTATCCGCTGCCTCCCTATAGTAGGACAGGAGGCGCAGCCGCCGAGCGCACACGTCATCTGATGCGGCCCGTCTCGCCTCCGCATCTAGCGCTGCCAACTGCGCCTCCAGCTGAGTGAGCGTCGCGCGAAGCGACTTTAAGACCCCAGCGTGCTTCGCAATGCAAACTCCCCGAATGTATGCCTTGAACCCCTCCCAGAGCATGGCCCACGTGGCCACTGAGCCTGTGTTGATTGCAAAATAGTCCTCAATCGCCTCAGTGACCTCGTGACAGAAATGATCGTCTAAGAGCGCCCTACTCGGGGAATCGCCACTGTCTCTCAAAACCTTCAGGGCGAGGAACAGCCATGCACAATAAAACCGGAGAGTGGTCTGAGTATGTTCTAGGAAAAGTCTTCAAAGTCCGGAACCAGGGGGAAAGACCCGGGGTGAGGAGCCAGTAGTCCATTCTAGTCCAGGTGTTGTGTCGGCCCGAAAAATGAGTGTAATCGGTGGTGTCAGGGTTGCGTTTGCGCCATATGTCAATCAGGGAAAATCGGCGGCAGAGTTCACGGAGGGCACGACGTGCCCTGGGCTTAGAGTCGGCGGCTTCTGAGGTACTATCCAACCCCACATCTAGCAGTAGGTTGAAGTCGCCGCCCATTAGGAGCAGAGCTGGCTCCAGGGTCGCGAGCCTGTCGGCAAGCGAATGGATAAAGTCCGGGGAGTCAGTGTTGGGAGCGTATACACACACCAGGATGATCCCGTGACCCATCATCACCCCTCTCACTATGCAGTAGCGCCCTTCCCTGTCCCCAATGAACTGCTGGCAGTGAAATGGGACTCTCTTGTGAATCAGCACTGCCGCACCCCTAGCATAATTACTAAAATAGGCAAAGTACCTGTGTGTGCCCCAGGATGCCGCAAATCGGGAAGTGTTAGTGGAGTGCAAGTGCGTCTCTTGAATGAATGCAACATCGACTTGATGTCTATTCAGATAGTGTATCACTTGTCTGCCTTTGCGTGGGTTATTAAGGCCCCTAACGTTCCAAGACATTAATGATAGGTTTGTGGGGTTCTCAGTCAATACTATACGAGCCATTTAAACATCATAAAAAGCAGTGGGACCCAGGGGACAGCATCAGATAGCACCAAGTTTAGTACACACCAAAAAAGATCTCTGAGATCTAAACAACCTATCCCAACCCTCCTCCCCCCACCCAGCCATACCACAAAAACGTGAGGCAATCCCACACCTGTGAACAAAAAAAGGAGCTCCAAACACATTCGAAAAATACGGTCAAACAGTAGCAAAAGGAGCCTCATGGCCAAAATGATTCCCAGTGGTTTCCACCAAGGGGGGGTGGCACCGATCCGACATCAACCCAGCCATATAAAACAGTTGTGTAAAGATTGTCCAAAGTCCCCATATTGTAATTGATGAGATAAAGACAGTTCAGCCAGAGGCACCGCTTCACCCAACCCCCGAGCCCGCGAACAAATCTTGGCTGGTCGCCAAACCACTGGGAGGGGGGGACTGACCACCTCCGCCCCCCCGGGAAGGGCTCTTGTTCGGCCGGTAGGCGCGACAGAAGTCTTGCACTGCAGTAGGATTGTCGAATAGCCTAACCCGGCCGTCCACCTCCACCCGCAGCCGCGCCGGGTAGAGCATGCCGTATTTTAGGCCGAGGTTGCGGAGTGCGGCCTTCGCTCCAGCGTATTTACGACGGGCCTCTTGAACCATAGCGGTGAAGTCAGGGTAAAATGAGAGCTTTGAGCCTTGCCAAGATATTTCTCCCTTCTCCCTGGCCAGTCGCAAAGCAGTGTCCCGGTCCCGGAAGTTCATGATGCGGGCCATCAGCGGGCGAGGAGGGAGCCCCGGTTGAGGCCGCGGCCCCAGGGAGCAATGCGCCCTCTCCACCACAAAGCCAGATGTGAAGGAGTCTCTCCCGAAGATGTCAGTCAATAAGTTTTCCACAAACATGTCCAGTCGGCCCGTCGCTGTGGACTCCGGGACCCCAGTAATACGTATATTGTTGCGACGACTGCGCCATTCCAGGTCCTCGTTCTTAATGGCCACGTCTTTCAATATGCGCTCCAGCCTCTCTATGCGCTTGGTTTCCTGCGCATTACCATCCTCAATGGCTGAAATCCGGGCCTCCGCCTCATCCAGCCGCTGATCATGGGCCTGGATCTTGGCACCCATGGTTTCCAGCGTCTTGTCCAGTGAGTCAAAGCGACTGTCAATGGATTTAAACCCAGCTCTCATCTCTTGCAACCAGTCTGGAGATGGGGCGCGAGCCGCCGACCCACCGGGCCTGTCCCCACCCTGCTACGCCATGTCGGGGGGCCTCTCCGAGGGTTGCACAGCTGGTTTGTCAAACAAAAGCGTTTTCTGCTTCGGGTCCCTCCGACCCATGCGACTGGACTCCAGCCAGCCCTCGATGAATCAGCGTCCTCCACTCGTCAAAATGGCGCCAGACCAGCCAGGGAGCCCGGGGCACCACCACCCGACGCGGGATTCCAGCCGTCGCAGCCACGTCCGCCGTATCAAGCTTGCCCCGACCCCACGGATCCTCGGGCGTATGTCGCAGTAGCGTGCAGGCCAGGCCGGACGGAGAAACCCCTCTGGGCTGGACCAGGGAACCCTCGTGTGGCGTCTCAACAGTTCCAATGGGCAGGGGAGCAGGAGATCGCGCCGCTCTCCGCTGTGCAGACCCCCGGGCTCCGCTGCGTAGCCAGAGGCCGAAGCGCAGGACCAAGGAGGCCAGACGACCCAGCCACCGGAGCACAGGGCACCCCAAGAGAAGGGCCCGGGGCGCAGGGCAGGAGCGACCCGAGCGCCCGGTCCAGACCAGGAGCCAGCCCGCCCCCCTTCACCACCGGCAGGCAATCCCGTTCCCCCCCGACCCCGCCCGTGTGATCGGCAAGGGATGGACGCGAGCGAGGCTGCCTCGGCCGAGTCGGCCTACTGCCGATTGCCCGGTCAGCCCCGTACCAGCCGCAGTGGGGAAGGCAGGGCAGACCCCGTCCAGACCGCGCCCAGGTGGCCAAACCCACCCCCCGTAGCCCCCTCACGGTACCTGTCTCTGCGCCGCCGCTCCGTGAGCCGCTGCCGCTCGCCGATCTTCGTGAGCCGCTGCCGATCTAGGCCGCCATCATGCCGCCGCAGGCCTCCGGGTCCGATCTGCCCCCATGCTGCCGCCGATGAAGTTGTGGCGTAACCGGCACCGGATCGTGGCTCGGGGGTCAGGAGGTGCCGCGGCAGCGCCCGCCGCACATTTCTCCCATCAGGATGTCGGGGAGATGTGTAGTTGAGCTGGGTCGACGGCGGAGCTTCAGCACTACGCGGCCATCTTAGCCCTCGGCCACGCCCCTAGAAATAGAATAAGTATGACACCCACAGGATTTCTCACCCATTGGCGGGTATCACCTCCGATCAGTGGGAATTTTCCATCATCCGGCAGGGCTACTGCTTAGAACTCCCAACACCCACCAAACATGCCCACCCTGCAGACGTACCCTCTTCCAGGAACACCAGTGCCTCTTTCAGGTGGAAGTAGTCACTCATTGGTAAAGGGGCCCTAGAATCCGTGCTGCTCCCCCACTGCAGCAGTAGAATGTAATCCAGTTACTCTCCCATTCCCAGAACCTGACACCAACAGACTTGGCTTCAAGGAAGGAATGTAAGATGTCGCATCCTGGATGAGCAGCAGCTGTCTGAAGCTCCACTCTGAAAAGACAAAAGTCCTTGTCCTCGGACCCACCCCCTCAGTATTGGACAACACCTGGTGGCCCACTGCAGCCCCCCACCCCCCCCCCCACACACCAACGGACCACGCCCGGAACCTCTGCATCATACTCCACTCGTCCTTCATCATGACCTGACAGATCAACACAGTTTCCTCCATGTGCTTCAACACCCTCCGCATCCTTCGCAAGACCTTCAAGGGGTCGTCCCCCCCCCCAATCCAGAAAGACCGTCACCCATGCACTCATAACAAGCAGATTGGACTACGGAAACACCCCCTCTACGCCGAAATCAACAAATCCCTGCTCTGAAATCTCCAGACCATCCAGAACACCGCTGCCAGACTCGTCCTCTGCATCCCACGACATGACCACATTACCCAGCACCTACGTGACCTCCACTGCAGCACCTACGTGACCTCCACTGGCTCCCTGTCGAAGAGTAACCTTCAAGCTACTCACGCCTACAAATCCCTCCACAACACCGTACCCCAATGCCTAAACAACCAACTCTCCTTCCACGCCCCCAAGTGAAATCTCCGCTCTGCCGACCTCGCTGAAACGCCGCACGTCTGCAGAGCCAGAGCAGGTGGAAGAGCCTACTCCTACATTGCGGCAAAAACCTGGAACGAGCTCCCGCTCAACATCAGACACCCCCCCCCCCCCCCCCCCCTGCACACCTACAGGAAGAGCCTCAAGACCTGGCTCTTTGGGTGAAAAGTAGCTGCACACCTGCCCCCTCCCCAGCACGGTGAGACCCTCAAGGGTGAGTAGCGCACTTCACAAATCCCTGATTGAAAAAGGATGCGTACCTCTGACCCATACTCTACCTCAGGCTCCTCAACAAGTATATCCTATTATAGCATGGTGATACTCCAGGATGTCATCCCACTACTTCTGCAAGGCGAGTTCATGACCACCGTTGACCTGAAAGATGCCCACTTTCACATCCCGAACCCCCATCCCCCAACCCCCTTGGCGCCCGCACATTGCCGATAACTCCTGTTTGTGGTAAGTGATCAGCATTACCAGTACAAAGTTCTGCCCTTTTGAGGTCACCACTACCGCCGCAAGAGTACTCACAAAGTGTCTTGCCATGGTGGCCTTACACCTCAGAAGAAACGGCATCCATGTGTTCTCGTACTTGGACGACTGCCTTATCAAGAGTGCAACTCTACAGCAGTGTTTTTCACACCCCCAGTCCTCCATACACGATTTGGGCTTTAATATGAACGTAGGCAATTCCCTCCTTCAGCCCCTTCAGTTCCAGCCCGTCTTGGCAGCAGTTCTTGACTCAGTCTCTGGGAAAGCCTTTTTCAGCCTGATCACCAACTGACGGTTAGGTCGGTCATTCGGCTCCTTGGCATGATGGCCTCCTGCATTGCCATCGTTCCCCAAGCCAGGTTAAACATGTGCCTGTTGCAGGAGTCCCTGCCCGTCTAGTGATCTCAAGCAGATGGTTACTGGAAGATTTTTAGTGTTGATCTGGGGTTGCACTAATCGCTCTGCAGTTGTGGAAAAGCACCAATTTGTAACAGGGCATGGCATTTCTAGACCCAGTTCCGGAGAAAACCATCACAAAGGACTCTACCCTCACCACATTGGGGGGCACATTTGAAAGGTTTGTCCATTCAGTATGTGGAATCCCTATTCAGAGGGCCTCCACATCAGCTAACCAGACATGGTGGCGGTTCCGCTAGCGCTAAAGTCTGTCTACGCTCACCTCAGCACAAGGTAGTTGTCTTTTTTTCAAACTCTTTTTATTGGTTTCACAACATTGAAAGTGTTCACATATTTTCAATCTAAGCACTTGTGCCCTAAGGTAGCTCAAACTTGGGCCTTTACCATGCACTGTTAAATTCCCCACATATTACATCACTCATGACCTCATTTATGACCTCATTGATATCACTGCAACATTTGCTGTATAATTATTGAGAAAACTGTGCATGGCAGTGGCAAGAGTTATAGTTACCTTAGGGCGCGAATTATAGTTTTTTGAGATGAATAGAACTATAACAGCTAAATTTATATGGGTTTTTATGTGTAAAATCTGAACTCAACTATAGCGTCCCTGTAACCTTTGTGTTTTTTTTGTAGTAGATATTGTTCTTTAGCGCTGTGGCAGACAATCCTCTTTCCAACAACCAAACTACTTATTGGCATCTAAAGAGTTTGTGCTGCAGAGTTATGGCCTACTTGTCCTGTGGAAAAAATAAGTGTAATCATTTGTTGTCCTTCACACCAAATAAGTCTAAGTGTTGGGCGATAGGAATTGCATATCCCTGCCAAATCTCAGGATCAATATGTTTATATCGTCTATGCAAATAGGAGCCTGGAAACGTATAGGGAAAACGTATTAGTTGCATCTTCTGTTCTATTGTGTAAAAATAAAAAAAGGAAAAATACAGATTAGCAAAAAATAAATACTTTTTTACTTGGGTCTTAAAGCGTAAAGGCACCTAAGCACATTGAGAATAACCCCTTGCATGCTCATGACGAGCTGGACTCGTCATAGCACATAGAGCTCATGACGAGTCCAGTTGATCATAAAACATGCAATGGAAATCCCTCTGGTGCGGGCACCAGAGGGATTG
Source organism: Triturus cristatus (assembly GCF_964204655.1). NCBI lineage: Eukaryota > Metazoa > Chordata > Amphibia > Caudata > Salamandridae > Triturus > Triturus cristatus. The sequence continues at coordinate 244,806,296 of NC_140583.1, forward strand.
GCTTTCTTGCTGAAAGAGCCTCGGGAGCTGGGGAAGAGCTTCCCCAGCTCCCGAGGCCCCCTCCCCTGGTTTCCCTGAAATGACGATCGGCGCACACGTCGCACTGATGTCATTTCAGTGAAACTGAAATGAGCAAAGAGGCTCATTTCAGTTTCCCTTTTTACGTGCTCAGGGGGTTATCTCAGCCCCCTGAGCACGTAGAAAGACGGGAGAGGTATCGTTGGAAAGGGGTGGATCCCTGCTTGGGGATCGCCACAGGAGGGCGATCCCCAAGCAGGGATCCACCCACTAGACACCAGGGAGGAGGGAGCGGCCCCTTGGGCAAGGGCCTTTGCTCTCCCCAATTAATTTTGGTATCATCTAGTCTTTTTGCCCCCCCTGGGGGGCAGATGGGGCATTGGCCTCTAATCTGCACGGGGGGGGGGGCAAAAAGCCCACTAGACACCAGGGAAATGTCTTGAAATAAAAAATGGTGGGGGCTGCCCAAACCGGGCATGCCCATGCCCCCACCTTCCCCCATTACAGCCTTTCTGCCCCCCCTGGGGGGCAGATGGGGCATTGGCCTCTAATCTGCCCCCACGGGGGGGGGGGCAAAAAGCCCACTAGACACCAGGGATTTTTTTCAGAAATTAAAAAGGGTGGGGGCTGCCCAAAACTGGCTTGCCCATGCCCCCACCTCCTGCAATTATTAGTCTTTCTGCCCCCCCTGGGAGCAGATGGGGCATTGGCCCCTAATCTGACCCTTTGAGGGGGCGGAAAGCCCACTTGACACCAGGGGATTTTCTTCAAGCAATTTTATTTAGGGTGGTGGCTGCCCGAAATGGGTACGCCAACGCCCCCGCCACCATTACAGCCTTTCTGCGCCCCCCCCTCCCCCCCCCCGGGAGGTATGGCTTGCGTGGATCCCCCAAAGTTTCCTTACCCAGAATCCCCTGCAAACCCAAATTTTAGCTGGAAAAAAATCACTATTTTCACACATTTTTGTGTGGGAAAGTTGTGGCATCACTGGGCTGACACAAGTTTCCTACCACCCAGCGTTCCTCCAAGTCTTCCGATAAAAACGGTGCCTCACTCGTGTGGGAAGCCCAAGTACCCGCGACAGGCAAGGGCACAAAATGTAGTGAGGCGACTTTGATGTCTGGAAGGAGGTTGAAAGCACAAAAAATAGCAAAAATAGGCCATGTCCCAGAAAAATGCCAAAACTGTAAAAAAAATTTGGTTTTCTGACACAAGTCTGTCATTCCCTAAAAGCTGGGAAAATGGTGAATTTAGCCCCACAAAACCTTTTTTGATACCATTCGCATGGAAAAACCCAGAGGCTTTCATTCGCAGCCCTTTTTTTCCAATTTTTCGCCAAAAAAACAAAATATTGCTGTATTTTGGCTAATTTCTAGGACCCCTCCAGGGGAATCCACAACCCCTGGGTACCTTTACAATCCCCATGATGTTGGAAGAAAAGGACGCAAATTTGACGTGGATACCTTATGTGGTCAAAGTTACAGGGGCCTAAGCGCGCACTACCCCAAATAGCCAAAAAAAAAGGCTTAGCACAGGGGGGGTTAAAGGCCTAGCAGTGAAGGGGTTAAAAGTATGTTTTGATTACTTCGTTTTTTTTCTTTAAAAATATTTTTTTTCTGGGCATCTTTTTCCTCCCTGTGTGGTATTCTACCTGAAACTTTTGCTTTAATATTGCTAATATAAATGAAAAGTTTAGGACTGTGAGATCGAGAGGCAAACTGATGCATTCTGACATTTCATTTTACATCCTCTAGGTAGGCTATGAACCTAGAGCAATTGAGTTCTCAGATGTGCACTGTTAGAATAAGGGATATTTCTGAGGTAATGTTCATCGTTGAATTGGTACACCAACAGAGCTGGGGACATAATTAGTAATGTACATGATCAGATGAAACCTAGCCTTGCCTCCTGTTGATGTGTCGGACTTCTGGGAGGCATTAAAAACATGGTTCAGTGGATAGTTAAAGTGGGAAGAGGGGCAGTGGAGTTGGGACAGCAGCTTTTTTTTTGTTAATCTCATTTATTGTTGATCTTTCTTAGAGAAAGATGATTGAGGTGTTGCTGCGATCCTCGAGATTAGCATTCAATTTCTTCATATCCGTTAAGAAGCCTTGGTTGACGTAGACATTGACTGTATCCATCCCATCTATTTATATATCTCTATTCTCTATCCTCGTTTTACTCCCTTTCCTCGTCTCTGGTACATGACTTTAAAAAGGGGTTTTTTTTCTGAATTCTGCTTAAGATGTTTATTGCTTTTAGTTTTGAGACAGCAGCACATATACCTTCACAGCTGATCAATCCCATTCGAATGTTTCATAGTATATAGCCATTTTTGTGACTTTCCATAGCCAGTATGAACTGCAATAGCATAAATTATGGGTTATGAACAAGTTATTCTGCTAATGTGTCCTTGTATTCCTGATTGAGAGTACAATGGCTACATGCTTCTGTGCCCATGATTTGGATTCTTGAGCCTCTGCTTTTCAAAATGATAGTTGGATTTTTCAGCGATATGGCCAGTTTTACATATAATGGGAGAACGGGCAAGAAAGGGAGAGATGTAGATGAAAGGTGGGATGTACACAGACATTGGTGTTAGTTACTGTATTCTGTCTTAATATTGTATCTCAAATCTTTTTTTTTTCTCTGCATTTATAAATCTTATCCTTAGATGGGTCCTTTTGGATCTCGGAGGGAGTGCATAGGTATTTGGCTCTTTCCACATGTTGGAAGACAGGAGTACATATTTTGATTGGGCAGAAGTTGTGTGCTTCCACTTCAAGCAGGTATGATTTTGTTTATCCAGCTGTGATCCAGCAGCAATATGGCTGCACAAAGAAGGCTCAATAACACTTAAGTATCAAGCTTAAATGGGATGAAGTTGGACCTTCTTTCAGGGGCACACACACTACTTTATTCTATTAAAGTGTCTCAGATAAGTAGAATATTTTAGGTGTTTGTTTTTCTCTGGCAGCAGCATAGATAAGAGTATGGCAGACATGAGGAATGTATTGCTGCTGTCCAGACCCAGCACGATGATGGTTGCCAGTTTATGTGCACTTCAATACGCCTGTGTTGGTTATGTTGTGAAGTTAATGGTAAAGGCTGTTAAGCTGGTTTCCATACAAGCTTTCAAAACGCAATGACATAGCCAGCATGCCTTGCTTGCTTGTGAAAAATGTTAAAGGCAGTAGGCTTTTATGGCTTGTTTATTATTACACTGCGCAAAAGCCTATAAGCGGGTACTTTGTTACATGGAATTTCCCACCTTACCATAATAAGTCATGGGTTTTGGTGTTGGTGATCCACCCAAACAAACCATTGGGATAGAAGATGTGCACTTAACTTGAGCTAGTATTTTTGTTTGCTGACTGTAATTTTATGGCTATGTCCAATGGTTGTCTTCTCGGAAATCATACCGTCCGTTCAGTTGGCCTGAGTTGGTTTTAGTGACTAGCCTGCAATGAGAGCTATAGGCCTTATTGGTGCCTTGCAAAAAGTTGTGCCAGATGTTATGGCAAAGGCAGCAGGCCTGGCTTATTTATTGTGAAAAACGTTAAAATCAATAGGCCTTTAAGAGCATCGTGGGCATCAGATCTGGGTCAGATCGACGAAGATGATTGGACGGAGGCATTGACATTCCCGCGCGGCACAGCCATTGCTGTACGACTAATCCTGTTTAAAGTACCTGCACTGGGTATGCTACACTAGGTAGAGGCAGTGGTGGGCAGGCCTGGTGGCCTTCACTGTGTGCCTGCGGTGTGGATATGCAGATGGCACCCTATTATATACCATATGGCATTGTACAGCACTTACTAAATTCTGGAAGGGGGTTACGACATGCCTTTCTGAGGTGCTAGGGTGGGATATTCCTATGTCCCCACGTTTGGTATTAGTGCACATCACAGAAGGAATCGGGGGTAATAGCTACAAGTGCACTTATTGCGGTTATGCCTTACCTTGGCAAAAAGGGATATCTCAAAGCTGTGGAAGGCCACCTCCTCTCCATCGCTGACAGCCTGGAAAAAGAGGATGGACTATTGCATGGATATGGTGCTGCCGGTGTGCAAGGCCAGGGGGTGGCCGCAGATGTACCCTAAAATCTGAAAGAAATGGGTGGATTATAGGGGCCTTTATAGAGAACCCATCATCCGAATGAGAATAAACATATAATCACTGGGATAATAGGAAGAGAGACAATGACGGTGATAAGTGACCCCTTAACACCTAAGACACAGAGGCTATGGGACACAAACATGAGAGATAATTAAACAAATGCAGCACATTTGGTTACGGTTTAACATGTTTATGATTTACTTTACCATGTAAAATCTCTATATTGGGTAGATAAATTGGATGTCTATATTAAGGATGTATGGTACAATGTTTTGAGATCTCCCCACTAGTTTGGTCGATCTGAATTGTATTTGGCTATTGGCACAATAACATTAGCTCTTTGGAAAAAAACAAAAAAAAAACAATGGGCCTCTAATATTGGATTTGTACCACTTTATTACAGTCTATGGACTGTTTTTTTTTTGTTTGGTTATATATACACTCACAGATTACCATAGGTTTTGGTGTTGGCCGTTCACACTGACCAACCCTGGGAGCAGACAACTTTCACTATGACTTTTTAATTATATCAGATTACTTGGGTATGATGTGTTTATATTGAAGAGATTTGACAAAACAAGTAAGCCAGACTTTCTTCTAAGGCAGTTGACTTCACGAGTAGATTATTACACTGCGCTAAAGCCTGTAGGCAGTTCTTTTGCTACACAGCATCTTGAAGATTACCGTAGTAGGCAAGTGTTTTGGTGTTGGTGACCCAGCCAAGCAAACCATGGGGATAGAAGATGTACTCTGTGGTTATCATTAGGGCTTATGTCCAACCCTGTTTTTTATTAAGGCAAAAGTAGGCCTGACAAATCGTGAAAAACGTTTGTTAAAGTCTATGTGCATTTAAGTCGGATTTGTCATTACTCTATATTATAGTTTACAGATAAGTATTTTGTTTTACATGGGATCTCAGATTACGAGAGTAGGCAAGATATTTGATGTTGGTTACCCTCTCTGACAAATCATTGGGATAGAAGACTTGCACCCATAGGAGAGATGGAGATAATATTTTGTATACTTTTGTAATTTTAAGACTGTATGCTTAATAGTTGCCTTGCACGGAAAGCTTAAGCTCTGTAAAGCAGAATTGGGTTGGTTATGATGACAGGTCAATGATAAACAGAGGCCTGATTGTTTCACTAGGAAGAAGCATTTCGGATGCCATAGGTCTTATCTGTTTAATATAGAAAGGTGCAAAAAAGATAGTAGGTTTGATACATTTACTGTGTAGTGCATATAATTTAGCCAAAATACCTTTAAAGCTGCACTGTTTTTGCACCTTTTAAAGCCTGTATGCGTTTGGGTATTTTGTTGCATGAAATCTTGCAGTTTACCTTTTTAGGGAAGGAGTTTGCTGTTGCCAAACCCTAGGGGTAGAGCATTCTCACTGTAATAATTCTTGCTAGAATCTCTTCCGAAGGCATTACATGCTTAACTGTCTGCTAGCATCTTTTGGTTAAAAATAAATAAATAATACAAATTGTGTGTGTATGTATATGTGTGCATACAGAAATAGATGCATCGAGGGTCAGCCTTCTTCTGCCATTTATCTGTCTGAATATAATTTACACTCTGCTTCAATCCATGCCTTAGTACTGCATGGGTAGTGGTTCAGTAAAAATCATTAATTTACTCTCTTGCTCTTTGAGTTCTTGATCACATGTGCATCTATCTAAAAAAAAAACAAAAGGTGTTCTTCCGTGTCTGTCTAGTTGGCCAGTCCTTTAGTTTGAAATGTCATTGTTTTGTAGTTCCCCTCTAATTTCTTTTCTTGTCCTCTTATCTTAATTTCTCTATAGCTCCTCAGGCAGTGCCAATGGGCCACTTGCTTGCCACTCATTTCATCATGCAGTGTGCCACATCCTATGTGGCCACTTCCTCCAAATCAGGCAACCATTATGGAATGCCGTTGACTATAGCGTATCATTGTTTTCTCATTCTAAGATTGCCAACACTTTGTTCTAAGTGTTGTAACCATGCTGCAACATTAAAACAGTAGATTATGTGCAATTCCAGTAAAAGATAGACACCCGGTGCTAGGTCTAGTTTCGGTTTTGTAAAGATTCTTGCTGTATAGATGGCTGCATTGTTTTTTTAGGTCTCGTGACCTGTGTTGCACTGCGCAGCAGTGCTCGCGCAGGTTGCGAGACCTTTAGTAGGTGGAAAACGGGGAAATCAAGCTGACCTAGGAATCGCACACGCTCGTGCGTGTGCGTTTCCTTTTCAGCTCCCCCATTGGCCTTTGTGTGCGTCTTATTTTAAAAGACTGCACACAATTGGCCCGAGGCGCGCGCATAGCTCCTCCCATGGCCTATTGGTGTCTATTACGCGCACCAAGCACGTAATAGACCCCAATAGGCCGTGGGAGAAGCTATGATCGTACACAGGCGTGACGCGCGCGCCACTCGTTTTTCTTTACTTTTGGTATAAGCGCGGCACCCGCGCTTTACTTCTGATTTAAGTAAAGCACGGGTGCCGCGCTTATACCAAAGGTAAAGCACTTGCAATGCAATAAGTCTTGCATTACTGAAAGTTTGAGCTATTGGCTTTGCAAATAATTATGCAACACCAATAACTCAAACATTTAGTAATGCGAGACCTATTGCATTGCAAATGCTTGTTTTCTACTTGGATTCTGTTCATTGGTCATGCATATGTTGTTCAGTTTGTGTGTATTTAATTGCGTTCGTTTACCAGGTTTAAAGCACAAATGAGTAAGCGGATAGATTAATGAATGCATTGGTTACCAACATTTTTGATCACCAGCCACCTTGAAATATTGGCTGTTGACCGCTGCTTCCCATTATGTTACTTTTTTTTGTGCGGGTGGGGGGAATGCAAGTCCGGCCTCGAGAATACTTCAATTTTTCTCCCTGAAAATAATTGGGATGAAGCCTATGAAGGTATTATAATCCTAGATCTGTAAGAAAACCTAACACCCATCTTTGGATATCAATACCTTTTAGGTAGATGAACAAAATTTCCATGATACGAATGCAAAACAAAATTGAGATATACGTCCTACCATAACCGTTTCTTACAGGCTGTACCTGCTCCTTGATAGCCAGTCTCAGCGGTGTCAACACTTCTCACATGGCTGTGCTAGGTATTTCTGCCTCTGGCTTCTGCTGCTTCCTCGGCAGGGCTATCTCCTGCAGATGCAGGGGTGTGGAATTTCATGAAATATCCACTTTTCCAGGGTACAGGATGCTTCTTAAATCTACTTGTCCTATAACAAAATCCACTCGTCCCTTAGGTGCCATGTAGTAAAGTGACAAATTATGGCAGCAATCTCATTGTATAAGAGCTCTGAAAATAGCCTCTCTGATTATGCCAGGGCTCATACTATAGTAAGGTCTGAATACTAGCAATTCCCTTATTGTGCCACCTTTCCGCAGATCTGCATATTGGGATTGGAGGTAGCGAGCGGTAAGCGTTAGTTCTAGGGTAGGAATGCCTTTTTGAGTCTGTGCAAACCAACTAACTTGCATGTTTCAGGGGTTTTCACCAGCTCTTCTGTAATCTTCTCCCATACAATGAAAGGTTGGAAATTTACTCCTTGACGAGGGCAGAAGTAAAACTTCTTCCAGGGTTGGAGGGAAAAAAAAGGGGTTGGAGGGAACGTGAACGTGTAAATGCTCAACAGATTTTGTTCGTGCTGAAATGGAGTTAAATATGTTCTTGGAGTATGATTTCTAAGCCTACTTCTGTAAATTCATGTGAATTCATGAAAGCCGTAAATCTTCACTAAAGCAAGCGCATAAACCATGAATGCACCTGTATGACTCATTTAGAATTGCGAATCTAATTATGTCTCTTGCTAAGCAAGATCTTTTTATTTTATTTTTTTATGCAAAGTTTATCTCTTTCTCTATAGGCTGGCTTTTCTGTGACCGCATTCTGCTCTTTCACAAGAAGCATATCTGCACACAAAGTTTTGTCCACTGCCTGGAACTGCTGTCGCAGTGTGTGCTTTTTGAGACCAAAAAATATTTTTGTGTTTTGCCAATGTTTGTTATAATGGTAAAGGCCCAGCAGCTCCTACAACAATATAGTTTTACAAAAACCATATCGAAACAAGACACACATTGATAAATCCAAAAGGCTGACCCCCAATGTCAGGCCTATTGGCTTTGCCAATGCTTATTCATTTTCATGTTTCCATAATCTTGTCGAAACTAGTTACACTGATTTATCATTCTAAATATTTTTTGCCAAATACTAGCATGGATCATCACATTTTACTAGCTGATGCTTCAAAGAAATGGTACCTAAATGTTCACAGTAATTTAGCAAAACCCCTAGTTGCATTTGTTTGTGATTATTTTATTTTGAAAGCAAAGAATCCTCGTCTTTACTTCAAGCTTCTGAAAATATTTGCATCTTATCAGAGAGCATTCTGAGCGCATTATGCATAGCTTCATATTGTTAAACTTTGCAAACGTGTACACATTTTTATACTGGAACCATGGTCAGAAGTGCAGTCCCAACTTACAACCTTTCCTCTGAGCACTCACCCTAAAAATAAAGACTGTTAATAAACCATAGATACAAGTTCGAATAGCTTTAACATAGGGACACAAATATTACATTAGCAGATAATTTCCTTCTGTAATCCACAGTGTTACTGTGAATTGGCAGCCAAAGGGTTTGTTCTGCAGGGGGTTGGGCCTGCTTGTCCCAAGGACAAAATAAACATAAAAACATGTTGTCCTTGACCCCAAAGAATTTCACACCCCTGAGATGGCTGGGTGGGACAGCCAGACTCTGGCTGGAGTGCTGGAGCAGGAAGCTGCACTGGCTGGTGAGTAGAGTGTGGCAGAGCAGGGCTCTAAGGGCTGCGTGATAATCTCTGCACAGAGCATGATTTGTTTGCTAAAAAGGATCCGGCTTGTTGGAATGGTGCAGCTATTGCCTGATAACATGGCATTTCCACGGATTGCGAGTGATGCAAACTATACAGTAGAACTTTTCAAACAATCATTTTTGTAGATCTGTTTGATACAAGATGGATAGTGTGACTCATGCTTTTCCAAATTATAATTTTTCATATTTTTTTAAGAACAGCCATCAATCTATGTGGAGCCTACCCCAGGTAAAACTACTACTAAGCAATAAGTCAGTGCACTCTTCTCTTCAGCTGTTAACCGGTGAATAATAAAAGGTGCTGCAGTGTAAATTATGTACACCTGGGGGTGTGTGTGAATGTGTGTGTGCACACGTACGTACGCTAGTGCACACGTACGTACGCTAGTGCACACGTACGTACGTACGTACTTCTGGACATACTTGTCACCCAGTGTCAGGGGTACCCCCTACAGTCAGCCATGTACCACTTTGTGTGTTCAGCCAGCCTTCTACCCTCCTGCCCTACGCATAGTTTTCACAAAGCGCAATTAATACCTCGTTTTATTAAAAGTTTCAAAATGATGTGCCAGTGTCAAGCAGAGATTTTTAGATCTCATTGTTTTCCAAGTTAAGCCTAATGTTTGGAAATTTCCAAATGCTCCCTGCAGTGTTCAGGCCAATCAGGGTTTGTGCTCGCGAATCACGTCAAGTGGGAGGCAGAAAGCTTGAACTGAACATGATTAAACTGGACGTTTTCATTTGTCTACAGTGCGTCCGCACACTGAAATCTAGAGAAGTGCGGAGTTAGAAGAAATAGTGCAGGCTGAAAATAGCAGCTTAGTCCCAACTGAAACCACTGACTGGGTGTACACCAGTAGTAAATTAGTGTAGGTTGTTGATGTTTAGGAATTGGCGTTGCACTCGTGGGCGACAGGCAAACCCATGTAGCTGCTCTGGAGGACACATTTAGTTGCTCTGTTTTACAAAGATATAGAGCTCCTCTATGATGGATGTGAACTGGGCCACAGAAACAAGGAAGCTTGTGTATGGAATGTGTGTAAAGATGTGCTAACTTGCTACAATTGCAGCCAAGGTCTGGACTCGGAGGCCGGCACACCTAGAAAAGCGGCAGGACAAATTAAACTTTGCTTTTTTACTTTTATGTTTCAGTCCTCATAATCCTGATACTTTTAGTTACAGAATACTTAGTGGGCGTCTCGCCGAGCCATACTCTTCACAGAAGACCCCCTTCACTGCAACTCTGGAATGAGGGGTCGGGTGGGAGGGATGCAGTATAGCTCACAAGCAGCAGGATGCTCTGATTGCCTATAATTACGTAACTTTAAGACTTCGCAATAAAAACGAGTGGAAAGCCTGAATGTGTCTCTTCAGGTTCTTCCTTTACACCCAGTCGTATCCAACCCCTACTTGAACACTCACCGTTACTGTACGCCAGCCCAGCACCTCATTCTAGCTGTTGTAGCCGCTCCTCTCTGTGTTGGACGTATTGGCTTGGGCTGATTGGTGACAGCAGTGAGTGGCCCGTTAGTTATCCTAGTTCCTGGACACTGCCTGGCTTCTGTCACGGCCAGATCCTGTTCCATTTCACTGACTGGAAAAGTCCAAGGCTCAGCCCCTATCGGTAGCAGCCAGGCGCAGGCCTGCCCTCGCACATGTGCACAGGGTACACATGGCTAAACAGGACTCCTAGGAAAAGGAGCATACTAGATCTAAACAACGAACCAGTGGTTCCCAAACTGTGTGCTTGGTGCGCATCTGTTCGTGGCACCGCTGGATAGTTTTGGCAGCGCACCAGAGTTCCATAGTGCAGTTTGTGAACCAATGCATTACAGCAAAGATGAGTGATACTGCATGTATGATGACTTAAGTGCGTAACCCATCAGTGACACACAAGGCATCTTGATTTATCAGTGCGCCCTGATGGCTGCTACAGGGAATAAGCAGCCCATGTTGCTAAATGATGCATATTTTAGTGATTTTAATGCTAATTTACAGCTTACTACAACTAGGATTTAAAATTGGTTCTTATGGAAATGTATGTGTCGCTGTTTAAAAAATTAATAAAAGCAGGCTTAGTGTTTTATTATGCGCTCTTGCCTGCTGTAGAAGCTCTCGAGATGTGACATTAGTTCTGCCTCTGCTGTTTGGTGAAGAAGGGTACCCCATAGTCGAACCTGGGGTGAATTAATGTTTTGAGAAAAAATGGTTACTAAGTGGCCAAATTTGTCCTGGGCAGAGACACAAGCATTTGCTTCAGGAATGAGAACTAAACGAATTACTTTAGGGATAAGTAATTAATGTTGGAGTGAGCAATGAAGAGTATACACAGGGACCAGAGTAATTTCAAAAGAACTATGATTTATTTTAAACAAAAAATAAAGTTCAGGTACTCACATAAACAAGTGACAAGCGTGATGTGATAAGTGAGGGTGACTTTTTAAAATATATACATCGCATTGACAATAACCAGGAGAACTCCTTAGAAATAATTTATACAAAATACAAGGAGTTCTTGTTGTAGAGGGTCGACGGTGTTTCGATCTCAGCAACTAGAGATCATCTTCAGGACATTATATGTGAGCAAGCTGAATTCTAGAGACCGGAGGAAAACCGGTGAGAGTACTGAACGATCGCGAATGCTGAGGTTGCCTAACAGTGGGTAGTGACGCCCCAGAATAAACCAAAAGCTTGAAGTATTGGAGAGAATCAATGCCTAGTTGGAAGGCAATTGCAGCGCGCAATGTCACTTAGCACGCCCTGCCTAGAAACCTGAGACGCCGCCCACTCCTCCAGATTAGACTGACTCCTGCGGTCTTACCCTAATTATTTTCAATGGCAGTGGCATGATTACTCTCCCGATGGCCACTTTGAAATGTCCCGCCTAGATGCGATCCAAGACTAACTATACACTGATAATTGTCCAAGTGGCAGCATTGCGCGCTGCGATTGCCTAATCACCATTAGCGCGCAGGCCGTGCTGATAAGCGAAGCGCTGACCCGTGGCGCTTTGTATCGCAAAACTACTGGGGCACTGACCTGATTTTGGAGGCTGAGAAGCAGAACTCACGGAGGACTGGGGGAAGCGGCAAGCGAGACTGCCAACGCACAACAGATCGCGGCGGAGGGGGGGCTACAACTCCCATCACCATTAGCGCGCAGGTCGTGCTGATAAGCAAAGCGCTGACTTGCGGCTCTGGACGCGTCCGGGTAAAGCCCAGGCCAAGGGCGGGCCCGTCGGAGCCCGGAGGGGGCTGAGTCCCCCCCCCCCCCTCTAACACCCAGAATACACCAAAGGTAAAGTGCTCCATCTTGAGTTCGTGACTGTGTATATCAGATTTTATCTTTAATCACAGTTTTAATACGGGCTTCACGTTATTGACAGTACATATTTGCATCATTTATTGCATCATAGCATCGAGTAAGAATGAATAAAGGAGGGGGTAGAAGTATAGTGGGGACTTTGGACTCTTTTCTAAGCCAGGCAACATCAGTTTTGGAGCACAAGATTGAAATAACGGAACCCCAACTATCGCTGGAACCCCCTACCCATAAAAGATCCTCATTGGGAGGGGCCAAGCTTAATAACATCCCAGATGAAACCTCGCCATTAGATAGGGCTGTGGAAGAAATTATAACTAAGGAAACCAGACCCAACGCTCCGGAAATGGTTGGCACCCTACAAAGAGCTTCCTCAAGGGTGGCAGCTACGAATAAACTTTTGAAGACTAGTACTGATGTTGTGGTAAAGAGAGAGAGGGGTGGGGGACCACAAAGACCGAAACCAGCAAAAACCCAGAGGACAAACAATCATGAGGAGGAGGTAATACCAGAAATGGCTCTGCGAGAAACAAGTGGTATGGAAATAGCGGACTTCGCCACATGTCCCCTAATGACTGAAATAATGTGGCAGAGACTTGAAACACTTGTTTGCACTATGTTAAACCCTATTTCACTAAAACTAAGCCAGATAGAGGGAAGATTAACTGCACTAGAACATCGGGCCAAAGACAATTGCTGTGCATTAGAGGCAGTACTAACAAAGCTTGGTCCAACGACGGACAGACGGCCCCTAATAACTCAGAGACCTACAATTGATTCTAGTAAAACACCAAACCTATTCCCCGCAACGCTAAACAGAGATCAACAGCTAAGTGACAATCAGGAGGAAATGACCCCGAATACAGCACAAGGTATATCAAACTATAAGGCCTGTATTAACAGTAGGTTTTTAACTTCAATAACTAGAAAAAAACGGGTGATACAATAAGTCAGGAGGTAGGGAACTCTAACACAGCACCTAGCGGTCAAATTAGTACACTGATAGGTCAGGGCAATCAGAAAGAAGTAAGCCTGGACTGGAGTAACCAGATGTATGATGTACAAACCTCCAGCAGCTGCTCCCCTGGTGTTAGTCAACCTCCCAATTAATGTCTAAAGCACTTCATTGGTTAAATCAAAATCTGGATATGGTGGGGGCCACAGGCAGGATCATCGCAAGTCAGGTGATCATGGCAAGAAGAGTACCATGGGTGGGCTCAGCCAGAAAAAAATTCCCAGGAGATTGTGTGGTTTTAAATTTTAAAAGTGAGTTTGTTGTTGGTTTTCTTCTAGAGCAATTGGGCAATGATTATATTAGAAATTCACATGTTATTGTCCTTCCTTTGGGCTTCTTTTATAGACACTCTGTACCACCAAGATCGATGGGCCACCCAAAGCCCAATGAAGGACAGTGGGCGGCCCCATCCTGGGGAAACAGTGAGATCACGGATTGGAGGTTTAAGAATAGATATGCTGTCCTGTCCGATCTTGATGCTTGTGACTGACTACAGCCAATACATACAAGCTACAGTCGTGTAATGAAAGGCAACACCCCTCTACTACGGTTAATAGTGTGAGCCCATAGCCACCCTCTGTACAGTGGGAGAGACAAATGCTTTGAAAATAGCCACATGGAACGTGGCTGATATTGCCCAAAAATCTGAGTGACACCAACTGGCTCAAGATATGGTAGGACCAGGAAATAGTATGCTTTCAGGAAACATGGGCCACAGATGGTTAATGATCCTTCCAGATCCAGGCAAGCCCATCTACCTTTGGGAGGGCAAAGGGGGAATCCTCACCCTAATCCAGAATGATGTATCAATAAATGCAAAGATGAAATCACATTCCAACCAAAATGTTCATATTTTAATATTGGAGATGCATCAGGAAGGGGTATGGGTACTAATAAATCTTTATAATAGATTCGGCACAAAGATGCATACGATTGTGGGGGAAGTCGATAAAGCTATCTCAGAGATTGTACGCAGCAATAAGTCTTCTAATAGACATTCTATGGCTAGGTGACTTTAATATACACCCCTGTAATTATAATAAATTGCCCGTTTGTGGGCTTGAGGTCATGAGGGGAAACCCTATATATAATTTTAAGCATAGTGAGTATGGTAATGGATTAAAAAAGCTAACAGCCTCTTTAAATTTGGAAATCATTTTTGACCCAGACCTTAAAACAAACTTTGCCGGTTTTTTTTTTACGAAATGGGGTGGAGTCCACGATTGATTACATACTCTTGACTGCCCCTCTCTTTGAAAGGGTCGTCAAGGTATGCAATTCTTTCACGACCTATAGCGACCACGCTATGGTTTCTATGGAGCTGAAGGTATTAGCACCTGAGGGACAACATCGCAGACATGTTGAAATGCCAATTGTGGCTAGGAAAAATGGGGTCCAGCACAAATGGACCCACATTGATAAAACTAAGCTGGTTCCAGAAATCATATCAAATACACAAGATGATATCCAACTATGCCTAGACCCGGAAGTCGAGGCAGGGGAAGTGGTGCCAGCCTTTTGCAATATTCTAGGAAAAATAAAATTGGCCCTAACAAGAACAAAAGTGCCAAATAATGGTAACAGCAGGGGCTGGTTTGATTCCCCATGCACAAAAGCTAGAAAGGCCATGTTGTCCGCCCTAAAAGTTAAGCCTAGAAACTATGAACAAATAAGAATGCTTCGGGCCTCATATAAAGTTGCAAGGAAAACTAGAGAAAAAGAAATTAGGGAGGATTTATGGGCCGATTTGGATAAGGCAGCCAGTTCTGGAAACAGTTGTGAATTTTGGAAGTTAGTAAATTCACCATACTTTAAAACCACTAACGACCCAACACAGGACATAAATGTTGATGAGGAGTCATGGGTCACTCATTTTGAGAATATTTTTGCTCTAAAGCCGGATATTAAAACCCACCACGTGACAACGCACGAAATGCCTTATGCACCCATATCCTTTTCATTCATTGAAGTAAAGGTGGCGTTCAATTCATGTAGCTTAGGAAAGGCCCCAGGACCGGATGCGATTCCAATTGATTTTTTTCAAGCTAGTCCAGATTTATGGATACCACTCCTAACTAATGTCCTGAATATTACAGCCCTGGTAGCCCCCCCCCGTGGTTTTCGGGGGTTATTGTACCCATCTATAAAAAAGGGGACCGGGTCGATCCAAAAAACTACAGACCAATATCCCTGCTGGATACAACATCAAAGCTTATGGGCCACCTCCTTCTCTCTAGGTTAGAGAGCTGGGCTAGAGAAAATATGATCTTGATCCAGGCCCAGTATGGCTTCCAGCAGGAAAGGGGCTCCATGGATC